>NC_137543.1:146091537-146726287 GCF_963082525.1 Nesoenas mayeri | reverse complement strand
CTGGATATTGGCTGTCTCACGTACAGTCATTCGTGAGCACAGTCATAGCAAGGGTAGTTCCACAACCCACACTTCTTGCCTTGGAAGCTAGAGGTTCTCTTAAAATTCAGAAACAATCTACAGCCTGGAAAATATTGCTTATCAGTTGAGAAGCAACTCTTAGCTGCTTCTGTTTCATGGGGAATCCTTGAGCTGGCTCTCGGGGTTGTCTTGGCAAATGGCTGGCAGCCAACCTGTCTGCTGAGAAAGCTGCTCTGCACAGCACTTACTGCCTGGGAGATGCTTCCGTACTACACTGATACACTACACCAAGAACCTGTGTAAAAGTCAAGAGCTTCTACAAATTCATCATTTTTTGGGTCACCCTAAATCTAGACTCTCAGGGGTAGAGCTGATGTATCTTCATCTTGCCAGCTCTCTTGTTATTGATGCCAAGATCAGTACACATCTTTATGCTTATGGATATAACTAGCCAGCAGTAATAATGTATTTAGCACCTCCTATGTAAATTAATCTAATTCTGACAGCTGGGAGCTCTCCTTGCAAACAGCAGCTTTCCTCAACAGCTCTTTTCACAGACAAGCTGTCATTGTTATCTGTGCACTTCTCATGCCAAACACCTTGCTGAAATATTTGACATATAACTAAGATGTTCCTTAAAATATTTTCAGACTGAGCTGTATAAGAAATAATGTCTGGCTTGTGTGCTGTGGAGTGGTCTCTGCCGGTTTAGCTGTATTAAGCAGCTTTGGATTGCTGCTCTTCTGTGGAGTCCCGTTTGTGGTCACTGTAGCAGGCGCGCCATTTCTTATCCTAGGTAAGTAGAAAAAGCAAGTTGGATTCAGATACCAAGACTGAAGTGGAGTTAAAATAACCTGACACTGTTAGTCTTTCATGATGTGAGCATCAGATCCTACACAGTTTCATCATGTAGTAAGGAGAGGAGATGCTTGGAGGTGCAGGCTCCTCTGAGCTCCCCCAGGCGGGTGAGCCACTCAGCTCAGGGCACCCACGCTGGGGCTGGAGCCGAGCTCTGGCACAAGGGCAGCTACTCCCAAAAAATAGTGCTTGCTCTAGTTCTCTTGCTGAGGTATGAGAGCTATAAATGAGAGGGTAGTAAGGTGAGCACTTCTGGCATTGTTCTAGCATCCCTGGTAATTTAGCCATGGTGATTAATCATTTGTTTAACTAGTGCTAATACTTGTGGTGAGCTCAACTGGTCTTTGTCACTGCATTCCCCTGTATTCCTCCTGGGTTGACAGAAGCTTTGTATCATACCAGATATCTAATGCAAATGCTCCTTAGGGCATGCATTGTCTCTTTGTTTCCTGCATAATTGAAATGCATTTGTATTTGCTTTTGTTTGGTCATCAATTGCAGAGGCTCTAAATTTCAGAAAGACCCTTTTGTATACCAGGGAAGGGGCTTAAGCCAGTCTCTTCAGGTCTTTATGAGGAGTGAGCAGACTTTTGTCCTCCTTGCATTAGACCAAAAAAACTATCAGCCTGCTTGGTTTCCAGCAGCAGCTCGACTCGCTGCCATCCAGCAGCAACTTTTGACGTGCTGCTTAATTTATCTTTGCACGTTTACTGGCAATTGCCTATTGAGGCAGCAGGTAGTGATTTCATCTGTTCTTTTATGCTCAGCTATATCATCTGTGCTTATTCTACTATTCACACAGTCTTGCTTCCCCTTTTTGTGCGATTAGATTTCAGGGAATAGAAGAGCCCTTGATAGTGTAACATGGGCAAAATACTGAACGGTCTCTGATTAAAATCTCGAGAGTTAGCAGAGCTGAGAGAAGCACATTGGCTCTTCTTTCTAGAACTTGGGCTCTCTTACTCTTGCATCTTAGCAAAAGTTCTAGCCTAGGACCCAGTCCTCCTGACAGGGTTTCCCAGGACTCTGATGAGTAATATATGCAGGCACATGAGTAAAAATGTGAAGGTAAATGAATAATAAATCATAAATAAATGCTCAAAGATAAGCTGGAGAAAAGAAAGCATAAAAAAGTGTACCACTGGAAAAGTGGCATCACTGTTTTCCCTTGTGATGGCAACTGTTCTCCCTGTCTGCTGAATGCAGAACAAGAAATTATTGGTCTAATTGGCTGCAGTGATGAAGAAATTCCAGAGATAATGGGGGATGCTTCCAGTGATAAGGATAGTCACGCATTAGAGTAAGCAATGTACATAATCACTGGACAGCTGGACTCCAGAGACAACACATGTGTCATAGATGCACTTGCTGTGCTCAGTCCTTCAGCACAGCAGGGTGACAGATCAACAACCCATCAGCTCACCAGGAGTTTCTGAAATGTAATAAATTCAGCTACCCACAAAGGAACTATTTTCCTGTATCTGTTTAGCTTGTATCAGCACTACAGCAATGTTAGTAGCCTAACTTTCTTTTTCAAAATTTTGTGCAGACTTAAATGCAATTCATTTTGCACTTTTGTTGGGTGTTAGTGGAAGCAGCCATTTGCCATGCAGCATTAACTTTTTGTCCTCCTGCAGGAGTTGGTGTTGATGACATGTTCATCATGATCGCTTGCTGGGAACAAAGCTCAAGAAAAGAAGGTAAATCAAGTGTTAAGTCTCGTCTGGCTGAGACCTACGCTGAAGCAGCACTTTCTGTGACCATCACCACTTTCACAGATGTTTTGGCTTTCTTCATTGGAATCTGGACTGCCTTTCCATCAGTGAGATCATTTTGCCTCTACACAGGCACTGCTTTTGTCTTCTGCTATATATATACCATGACCTTCTTTGGGGCAATTATTGTATTAAATCATAAAAGGGAGCAAGGAAACCGACACTGGCTAACTTGTATGCCTGTGGGAGATGAAGATCGGGCTGAGGCGTCTTGCTTGTACAATGCTTGCTGTATAGGCAAGTGTTCTGGGGAGTCACCTCAGCCAGAAAGTGAACATCCAATGAGCATATTCTTTAAGAAGTATTATGGTCTTTTTTTTACAAATAAATGGATGAAGCTACTTGTGGTGCTGCTGTATGGAGCATACTTGGGTGGCAGTGTTTATGGATGTACTCAGATCAGGGAAGGCATCGATCTTCGAAATCTGGCAAGTGATGACTCTTACGTTATTCCGTTCTATGATGACCATGACAAATACTTCTCAGTATATGGACCCAGGGTCATGGTTGTCATTACAGAAAGTGTAGATTACTGGAATGAGACTGTTCGTCTTGACATTGAGAACTGCATGCAGAATTTAGAGGACGTTTCCTATGTAGATCAGAACCTCTCAGAGTCGTGGCTGAGAGTTTACACAAGACTTGCAAATGGTGGTTTGATAAATATAAACAGTCAGACTCTCTTCATTAATAACTTACCTATACTGTTCCAAATGGTTCCTGGTTTTGAGTGGGACATTAACAAGACTCAGAATAAAATAGAAGCTTCACGTTTCTTTATCCAGACGGTGAACGTGACCTCAACTGTTGATGAGAAGAATCTTCTCAGTCAGCTGAGAGAGACAGCCAAGCAGTGCAGTGTTCCATTGATGGTGTATCACCCAGCGTTCATCTACTACGATCAGTTCCTGGTCATAGTGCAGAACACCATTCAGAATATCATCGTGGCCACTGGGGCAATGCTTGTTGTCTCCCTTTTGCTTATTCCCAGCCCGTTATGTTGCTTGTGGGTGACTTTTGCCATAGTTTCTGTTATAGTTGGTGTTGCTGGTTTCATGACATTTTGGAATGTCAATCTAGATTCCATATCCATGATCAACCTGGTCATTTGCATAGGATTTTCAGTAGATTTTTCTGCTCATATTTCCTATGCCTTTGTGACAAGTGGAGAGTCCTCAGCCAATAAAAGGGCAATTGAAGCTCTGTCCTTGCTGGGTTACCCGGTATTACAAGGGGCAGTTTCTACTATATTAGGAGTAGTTGTTCTGGCTGCAGCAAAATCCTACATTTTTAGGACATTTTTCAAGATCATGTTCCTTGTGATTTTATTTGGGGTTCTTCATGGTCTTGTTTTTATTCCAGTGTTTTTAACCTTTTTTGGCAACTTTGGCAGATCACCCCACGATACTGAATCTAAAAAGCTAGAACTTAGGTTTATGAATGATAAAGATTGTCAAAAACTAAGTTAAATGTAATATATTATATATTTATTACATGTAGGCTGAAATTCAGTGACTTTCAGGGAATGTAAGAAATTAAGAAAATGAAGGACAGAAAAGTAAATACAACAGGGAAGCAAAGGCTTCAGAATAGCCAGGCACGAAAAATAACAGAAGAAATAAAAACATACAGAATGGATTTGCATTTCTCATTTTTGTGTGCTTGACTAACACTTAATATTTAAATCCTTTTTTGTGACTTGTTTACTGAATGTATTAGAATTATTATAAGCGCTGACCACTGCACCAGTTTAACAGATTACGTTACAGGTGTGTCAGGCGATGTACACGGGGGGAAGGACAGCTCCCAGGGGTTTGCATTTCCCACCTGGTGACCTTGATGCTGTAACGCAGCCCACGCTGAGCCTGAAGACAATTTTCCCCCAAGAGGCTCAAACCTGGAGGTTTCACAGCAGGATTACAAGAACTCAGAACCGCCTTGGACTGCAATGATTCCTAAGCCTTCAGGAGGCAAAGTCTGCTTAGGCTTCTAATGAGAAACCCTCAGGGATCACAAATGGACTCAGATTTTCTCTTAAGATCTTTTTCTTGGTGTCCTTTTTCCTCACTATGATTAAACATCATGTAGCTTTAAGAAGACTGTGCATAGCTTATGTTGGCTGCAGTTTGCAAAGGGATATGCTGTAGGTGATGGAACTTGTATGGAACCTCCTGGGAAGACACTGTGCCAGGGCATGCCAGGGCAAGGATTCACTAGACGGAATCACACCCTGATTTAGGACAAAGTGAAAAAGCAACTCAGGTCTAAGCTGTTAGTCCTAAAACTATAAACCTATACATTCTATTGTGTTCATCAGTGACAATGCATCCTGTGAAGTGTTATAGAGCAGAGGAGCTTTCACTGAAATAACAGCTAATAATGTATTGGGTGGTCTTTGAACCTGTAGGGACAAGACACTGGATGAGAAGTCAATTCATAATTTGTTCCCAGTGTAATGAGCTACCTGTTGGAAATAAACAAATGGTGGTAACAGTTGTTCGTAATTTTGGAAAAATTGGTCTAGGAGATATTAAACCATTCAGTCTAAATCTACAGCTGTGGAATGTTTTTTTCTGAGAGATGCAGCAAGTGTGACAAAGCCGGATCTGCCTCTGTTCTGTGGGGGTTTCTGACCAGTCGTGTGAGGCCCAGTAGCCAGGGCAGAGTCCTTCTGTCCTTCCTGCTGTCTCTCTTTATGGGAACAGTAGACCGGAAAACGAGTCATTGAGAAATTAACTTGCAGGAAAAACAAAGTACTGACACTAATTTTCCAAGCAGCGAATCCTAGTCCACAGGCATCAAATATTTCACAGTATCACACAGTATCACAGTATGTTTGGGATTGGATGGGACCTCAAAAGATCATCTAGTCCAATCCCCCTGCTGGAGCAGGAACGCCTAGGTGAGGTCGCACAGGAACATGTCCAGGCAGGTTTTTTAATGTCTCCAGAGAAGGAGACTCTACAACCTCCCTGGGCAGCCTGTTCCAGTGTTTGTCACCCTTACTGAGAAGAAGTTTTTTCTCAAATTTAAGTGGAACCTCTTGTGTTCCAGCTTGATCCCATTACCCCTTGCCCTATCGTTGTTTGCCACCGAGAAGAGCCTGGCTCCATCCTCATGGCACTCACCCTTTATATATTTATAAACATTAATAAGGTCACCCCTCAGTCTCCTCTTCTCCAAACTAAACAGACCCAGCTCCCTCAGCCTTTCCTCATAAGGGAGGTGCTCCACTCCCTTAATCATCTTCGTTGCCCTACGCTGGACCCTCTCCAGCAGTTCCCTGTCCTTCTGGAACTGAGGGGCCCAAAACTGGACACAATATTCTAGATGGGGTCTCACCAGGGTGGAGTAGAGGGGAAGGAGAACCTCTCTCGATCTACTAACCACTCCCCTTCTAATACACCCCAGGATGCCATTGGCCTTCCTGGCCACGAGGGCACAGTGCTGGCTCATGGTCATCCTGTTGTCCACCAGGACCCCCAGGTCCCTTTCCCCTACACTGCTCTCTAATATGTAATTTCCCAACCTATACTGGAACCTGGGGTTGTTCCTGCCCAGATGCAGGACTCTACACTTTCCCTTGTTAAATTTCATCAGGTTATTCCCCGCCCAACTCTCCAGCCTGTCCAGGTCCCGCTGGATGGCAGCACAGCCTTCTGGCGTGTCAGCCACTCCTCCCAGCTTAGTGTCATCAGCAAACTTGCTGATAGATTTCAATTTAGAGTCACTATGAAAGCTACATAACAAAGCCCTAGATAAATCACTGACAGCCAAGACGGAATTGTGTGACCAGTTCCTCAGTATGGGCTGAATCTGGACTGCAACAGAAGCATTTATCAAAGAACACCGACAACACTCTGTCCAAAAGCTGTCATTGACTACGCTGCCACAGAAAATGAAATAAAATGAAAATCCAAAACTTATCAAAACATTTTGATCTTGTGCAGGGTTTCTCAAAATGGGGGCAAAAAAAGGTGCCAGAGACCACATAAAGTTTACTTCAATCTTTGCTATGAATATATGAATACTACTTTGTTAGTTGTTCAGACAGTACAGTGATGGACAAAAATAAAACATTTAGAGAGATGCTCTGAAGAGTAACAACTACAGTCATCCCTATGGCATGTCATATATCCCTTTGTAAAAGCAAAATGAAATAAAGTGCAAAGCTGGTTTTGGAGTACTTAATGTGCTTAAAAACAGAAGTGCACTTCAGCTGATGCATCTTTTATCCCTAGGTCCTAGAGCTGTAGCTTTTTTGCTTTGTGGAGATCAAAAATCAAAACAAACCCACTGATTGCCTGATCACCCACCCCTCTACCTATGACAGCTTGATAAGTCTTGTATGAAATTATTTGCAAAAGGTATCCTGAACTTTCCTGCCAATTTCTATCTCCAAAGAATGTTGTGTTTCCTTTTTGTTCCTGTTTTTCTGTGTAACCTTCCTACCCAGAAAGGCGCTCAAAGCAAATCCGTGCGTGTTGTTTCATCACTAGGGCAGCTGAATATTCTACTGTGAAAGTAGCTCTGTAATAATAGAAACGTTTACTAAAAGTTACAGATCTTGCAACACTCCAGAGTTGGAGAGCAAGTTTTGGAGAAACAGTTCTTGGAATAGTTGTCAAAGATGGAAAACCAGTATCAATCTCAGAAATCTGCTCCTGAGGTAGATGTCAAACCCCAGCACTACTACAGCCCGTATGGTGCATCAGTGAATCTCAGTGTTCCAGGCAGCAGCATCACATTGCCAGCACAGGGCATGAACCACAAAGCTCAGTTCAAGAAAAACAAAACTGAAAAAACCCAACCCCCTGCAGCAGAGTTCTCGCTTCTCTCATTAAATGACTCAATGTCCATATTAGTGCTTTTATTAGGGCAAATGATCCAGCCATCTCTGCACTGATTGCTGCAGGAGCAGATAATGCACTCACATGGGCCAGTACCAGAGGAAGGCATCTTAATGGAGAAAAGGAGCGGGACTCGCTTTTTTTGCATAGAGCAAGAAGCTTTCAAATGAGAAAAATAAATTAGACCTCAAAGACTTGCCCCCCAAACCAGATCATTCAACATAGATTTCAGTGACTTCAATAAAGTTTTTTGCCTTTGTTTCTAAATGCAGATTCACATTATTTAGCTGGAAAAGCTCCCATCCAAGTCCCACTACTCAAACAGCAATCGAAAAGAAGTCTGAATTTCTAGGGAGAACATTCCCTAGAAATCTAAATAGAGAGAACGCATTTTTGCCATAATTCTTAAATTTATTTACAGGTTTAAATGTTTTATACACTTCAATTTACATAGTAGGGATCTTGGTATTACATTTTATAACAATTTGCAGTGAATAAAAAGAAAACCAATACACAGAATTAAAATTAACCTTTATTACTGCAAAAAGAGATGCCAAATATGCACATGAGGTCACGGTTGGGTATAAAGCCGAGAGAAGCCGGGGCTGTTCTGTCTCTCTCTCCCTTTTGCTGTCGGTCGATCGGCTTCTTCCTTCCCATGGGGTTGGTGCTGTTGTGTTTCGGGCTCCAGTCGCGCTTCGGGGGGGGGGGGGGGGGGGGGGGGCGGCGGTTTGAGCGCCAGCTGCGGTGAGAGCCTTGCTCAGCGCTGCCGGCAGGGGGCGCTGCCGGGGCGGGGCGCGCTGTGTGCCCGTCGCTTTTGGGGTTCTGTCATTACTGCTCTTGTTCCTGCTTGTTCGGGTTCTTTTCTTCGCTGTTTCGTTAAATTGTTCTCATCCCAACCCACGAGTTTTGCCCTTGTTTTCTGATTCTCTGCTCCATCCCACAGGGAGCGGGGGAAGGGTGAGCAAGTGGTACGTGGTTTTAGCTGCCGGCTGGAGCTAAACTACGACAGTCCTTCTTTAGCGAAGCAGGCAGGAGAAGTAAAAGGATTGGGATAATGACAAAGCTGAGCAGAGTGTGCTAAAGTTTGTTCTATTAGTTCAGTGTTCACGATGTTTTGTTGTTAGTCCACATGGCTGTGTCATCTGAATTCCTACTTGCCCCGTGTGTTCCTTATGGTGCTGTTCGTTACATCGGGGAAGAGGATTAGGTTTATCGTATTGCTGTCTTGTATGATATTCACCTATGAGAGCATGATTTTATTTCTTACATATCTTTATTGGTATTTTTATAAGCTATATTTCATTTCTTACAGATCTTTATTGGTATTTTTATAAGCTATTGTTGCTATTTCCATACCTCGGGTGCCATCTCTCGGAATTGATTAGTAATCGCACCCAGTCTCTGGATAAGACAAAGGGGTTGGGGAATTTTTCCCCATTTCTTGACCTCCCTGTTTTCCTCCTGCCTTCGGTGCAGCAGTGTTTGAGGATTTTGAACACCCCGGGGCTATTCAAGCTAGCGTGCTCTTATTGCTATGTCTTCTGAATGTGTGTCAGGTCATACACAGAATTACAAAAGGATGTGTTAAGTATATCACCCATAGATTTGCCCCAAGGTTGGATGGTCGTGGGTGGAACAACATGTGGGAAAACATGGGCAGGTATCTAGAGAATTTCTCACCTCCGATGATTTGGAGTTTCACTCCTGAACAACTGCAGGACCCTGATGAGGTGATAGAATATTTAAAAGGAAGGTGCTCTGGCTAGTCCAAAGAAACACAACTTACTGCACTGTCCTGGGCCCTGGTCAGTATCTATCAAACAGGGCTCAACACCAGGCAGTGCTCCCAGGGCAAAGAGGGGGGGTAACTAACCGACAGGCACTATGGCTACTCCCACTCTTGCGCCAAATGCTGGGACTGCTCAGAGCCCAGTGACAGGCACTGTGGCTGCTCAGACCCAGACAGCAGGTGCTGCAGCTGAATCAGAGAACCAACCTGTGTCTGTATCAGTTGCCCCTCCCAGAAAAAGAAATACACAAAGAAATCAGTTCGCTTAGTGAGGGAAGATGATAACCTGGCCCCAAGGAAGAGGCTGAACCAGAGATAACCACCTGATCTCTGTCCCCAGGTGGGCTGCTAGATACACAAAAGGGGTGAGCACATCGCTGCTTGGCTGCTCCAATGCTAGGACAACGGGGCTGGTAGTGTGGAATTAGAGGGTAGGGAAGCTGAGCAACTAGGTTCCCTGTCTAGGGAAGGGGGCATTGACAAAGCAATTAGAAAAAAGACACAAACCCTCAGCCTCTGGAGGTGACTTCTGTCGAGCGTGAAGGAAAGGTACCCCTTCAAGGAAGAGGTTACCTGTCACCAAGGCAAGTGGACCACCATGGAGAAAGGTACCCAGTCCCTGAGGGAATTAGCTGTTCTGGAGGTGGTTTATAGTGACATCAATAATGATTATTTACCCAGAGATCCCAATGAAGTCCAGTGCACATAACCCATGTGGCGGGAAGCTGCTGAAGAGTGCACCATCGTCCTGTGCCAGCTCATTGGCAGTAATGTCCTGGAAAGAAGGCAAGGGACAAACGGTGGATGAATTGGCTGGCCAGCTCCAGCGATACAAGGGGAGTCTTATCTTCCTCCCTGTGGGCCTGCATCTCAGCTGTGGAGAAACTGCCAGACGTGCTAGCTGAAAAATTATCCCGAGAGTTCCAGCGTTTTGAAGACGGGTTCCACTCCCCACCTGTACGGCTTAGGGTCTCGGTTACTCGGAATGAGTGTCTCTCTGATCAAGAGAGAGGATATAAAGGGTATACAAAACCAGGCAGCCTGTGGTTTTTCCTGGGTGACCATGGAGAGGACATGAGGAGGTGGGACGGGCAACCTACCTCAGTCCTAGAGGCATGGGTACATGAGTAGAAAGGAAAGACAACCGCAAGAGGAGATTATGCCAGGAAACGTCCTGCTCCAGTTTCCAGCAGGCAGTTCCCAGACCGAGTAGAAGGATGTGGGTTTATCTGCCAGCTGGGCTGGGGCTAAGCTATGACAATGAGGAAAAAAAGATTAAACAAGACAAAGATACACTTTAAGTCTTGCTTTTTAAACTTTTTTACAATTCTTGTTTATTTGGACTCCCATAAAAGATGGTAAATTAATAAAGAAAACTAGTTGGTTTACTGTATGCTTTGCAACTGGTAGATCTAAAATATTTTTGCAGACAAAAGAAAAAATTAAGTTCCATTTTTTTATAAGAAACCTTTGGATTTCACAATATCTAGACGTCTTTCAAAAAGACACACGTATTTATACACATTTGATAATATGCAAAAAAAAGAATAATACATTAGAATATTAAAATCACACACAAAAAAAAAAAGTTATACACATATGCTGCTTTACATCACAGTATCACAGTATGTTTGGGATTGGATGGACCTCAAAAGATCATCTAGTCCAATCCCCCTGCTGGAGCAAGGAACGCCTAGGTGTACGGTCGCATAGGAACATGTCCAGGCGGGTTTTTGAATGTCTCCAGGGAAGGAGACTCCACAGCTCCCTGGGCAGCCTGTTCCAGTGCCCTGTCACCCTCATTGAGAAGAAGTTTTTTTCTCAAATTTAAGTGGAACCTCTTGTGTTCCAGCTTGATCCATTACCCCTTGTCCTATCATTGTTTGCCATCAAGAAGAGCCTGGCTCCATCCTCGTGACACTCACCCTTTATATGTTTATAAACATTAATAAGGTCACCCCTCAGTCTCACTCTTCTCCAAACTAAACAGACCCAGCTCCCTCAGCCCTTTCTTCAAAGGAGATGCTCCCACTCCCTTAATCATCTCGTTGCCCTTACGCTGGACCCTCTCCAGCAGTTCCCTGTCCTTCTGGAACTGAGGGGCCCAGAACTGGACACAATATTCCAGATGTGGTCTCACCAGGGTGGAGTAGAGGGGAAGGAGAACCTCTCTCGATCTACTAACCACTCCCCTTCTAATACACCCCAGGATGCCATTGGCCTTCCTGGCCACAAGGGCACAGTGCTGGCTCATGGTCATCCTGTTGTCCACCAGGACCCCCAGGTCCCTTTCCCCTACACTGCTCTCTAATATGTAATTTCCCAACCTATACTGGAACCTGGGGTTGTTCCTGCCCAGATGCAGGACTCTACACTTTTCCTTGTTAAATTTCATTAGGTTATTCCCCACCCAACTCTCCAGCCTGTCCAGGTCTCTGGATGGCAGCACAGCCTTCTGGCGTGTCAGCCACTCCTCCCAGCTTAGTGTCATCAGCAAACTTGCTGACAGTGCACTCTATTCCCACATCTAAATCATTAATGAATATATTGAATAATATTGGCCCCTGTACAGACCCCTGAGGCACTCCACTAGATACTGGCCTCCAACTAGACTCCGCACCATTGACTACCACTCTCTGGCTTCTCTCCTTAAGCCAGTTTGCAACCCACCTCACTACTCTATTAATAGTCTAGACCACACCTCCTCAACTTACCTGTGAGGATGCTGTGGGAGACTGTGTCAAAGGCTTTGCTGAAGTCAAGGTAGACCACATCCACCGCTCTGCCATCATCCATCCACCTTGTTACATTCTCATAAAAGGCTATGAGGTTGGTCAAGCATGACTTACCCTTGGTAAAGCCATGCTGATTGCCCCTAATAACCCTCTTATCCTTGATATGCCTTGAGATGGCACCAAGGATAAGCTGTTCCATTACGTTCCCAGGGACAGAGGTGAGGCTGACCGGTCTGTAATTACCCGGGTCCTCCTTCTTGCCCTTTTTGAAGACTGGAGTGACATTCGCTTTCCTCCAATCCTCGGGCACCTCTCCCGTTTCCCAAGACTTGGCAAAGATGTTGGAGAGCGGTCCAGCAATGACTTCAGCCAGCTCCCTCAGCATCCACGGATGCATCCCATCTAGAGCCATGGATTTATGGATGTCCATACTATTTAATTGCTCCCTAACCCAATCCTCATCGACTAAAGCAAACTCCTCCATTGACCTGGCTTCATCCAGGGTCTCAGGGGTACAGGGCTCCCCAGGGCAGCCTCCGGCAGAGTAGACAGAGACAAAGAAGGCATTCAGTAATTCTGCCTTCTCTGTATCTTCTGCCACCAGGGCACCCACCCCATTCATCAGTGGGCCTACATTGCCTCTGGTATTAGTTTTATCTGCATGTCCATTAATAATTTAGAATTGAAAGCACATAATTTTCTTCAAGACTTTAATACAGTTTAAAAAAATGCAATGTGCATTGAATGTACAAATTTACTGAATTACAGTATATATGTATTAACCTTCCTATTTCCACTTTAAAATATTTAAAAATAAGGGCAAAAGTATTGAAAGTAACAAATCAAACTGTTGACTGAAATTAAAACAGCTAAAGCAATGGTAGAAGAACCTGGTGTAGGTTTTTCTGCGTTGACACAGAAGAATGCTTTCAGCATCACCAGGTGATCTACCCTGGAACAGGCTCCCCAGGGAGGTGCCACGGCCCCAAGCCTGATAGTGTTCAAGAAGCATTTGGACAAAGCCCTCAGACACATGGTGTGAACTGTGGGGTTGTCACATGCAAGGACAAGAGTTGGACTTGATGATCCTTGTGGGTCTCTTCCAACTCAGGACATTCTATGATTTTAGAGCCAGCTCCCATTTTCTGCACTTTCAACCACAGCATTTTTTTCCTCAACTATTCCATTTGCATTGCTTTTTTCCTCTAGAAGAACTACTAAACTTGACAGAGTTGTGTGAGGATCAAGCAGTTTCAGAAGAGGTATGTCCACCTTCCTCTCTTGAAAGACACGGTTCTGAATTGTCATAGCTAACATAGAGTCTACGCCCAATGATGAAAGTGGTGTATTCATGGTTAGTTCATCTGGGCTCAGTCCAGTGAGGTCACTCACCAGTGAGGTGATATAGTCTTCAGATTTAATTAAGGCAGTATCCTGGACCTGAGTTTTCTCAAAGGTTTCAAGCTTGTTCCTGAATTCTTCTGACATAAGTGACTGAAAGCGACTTTTGAGTGAAATAATCCGAGCAAAAACATTATATAATAAAGCTTCAAAGTTTAATTTGACAACAGCTTGCTGTGGGTTATTGGTAAGTAAGCTCTTCCTCAGATACTCATGAATTTCATGCACTTGCAGAATGTCTATGCCCTTGGATTCCAGAATGCTCTGAATATGGTTTTGATTGAGCAGTATGCCGAGGTTCAAAGCACCCCAGTTAATGGACTGGCCGGAGAGCCCACAGTTCCTCCTGTAGAGGCAGAAGACATCCAAGAAGGAGTTTGCAGCTGCATAGTTTGCCTGGGTAGAATTTCCCAGAAAGGAAGTAACAGAGGAGTAGCACACAAAGTAGTCAAGCTCCTGGCCTCTGGTAGCCCAATGAAGATTTAGGGTCCCTGCTACTTTTGGGTTCAGCACTTTCTGAAAGTCAGCCAAGTTCAGAACTTCAAGATGGCCATCGTGTAAAACAACAGCACTTTGAAACACACCTTTGACCGGGCTCCCTGCAAAGATGTTTGTGATGGACTGGAAAGCTTTCTCAACGTCCCTGGTTGAGGTAACATCACACTGCACAAACACTACTTTGCTCCCTTTATGCTGCTGCTGCAAAGCATCCATCTCTTCTTGCTTCTCATGGCTTGGAATTTTCCTGGAGAGTATTGCAATACCCCCTCCTCCATGCTCAGCTATGAATTTCACTGTTTCAAAGCCAAGTCCAGTGAGCCCCCCGACTACTATGTAAACAGCATTCTGCTTGAACAATTTCTTCTGGGATTCATACAACGGTATATCTGAAAGCACGGTGATGTCCTTCTGCCTTCTCAGTACAGCAAGTGGGACGGATTTGCAGGTAAAATAGGACATCACCGAGTTCATTCTTTCAAAGTTCTCAGTCTGCTGAAAAACAGAACCTGATAGGTGTATAAACCGTTTCATATCCATGGACCTGATCCACGCATGCACAGTCTTTTGCAATTCCTTTAGAGATGCTTTCTGGAAAATGCTGGTAAGTGTAAGGATATGAAAGCTGATATTTTCATGATCAATGTCACTGACATTCTGGATACATTCAGACTGGCGACTGCCACACACTATCACCACATCTTTAAGAAAGTACATGTGGGCAAGGTCCTCCTGAGACAGTCTGCTTACTGGAGGAAGAACAACAAGGGCATTGCATGATTTTATATACTGGAACTTATCAGGAGTGGGCCTTGCAAGTGCTGTTCTCCAGCCCATCTCTTCTGCTGCCGCAGAAAGAACATGGCACAAAACTGATGATGGTTCTGTAGAAATAATACCCAGTGTTCTGCCATGTCTGCCCTTGGGTAACCTCTGATTTAAGATTTCCCATGCAATGATAAAGTATGACATACAGGGGACATTCTGAAAGCATGAGAATTTCTTTACATTGAAACAAGTTGTTCCTGGAATCCGAACTCTGGATGAAGCAGCGGCTGGATAACATGAAACCACGTGATCTCCCACTTTAACTTTCTTCACATCAATGCCTGTTGCTGTTACCGTGCCACTGAAATCAAGAGCTAAAAGTCTGTGTTTGTCTACTGCTTGTGAATTCCAATACAGTGTATTGCCAAAATTATGACTAGAAACACTGATGGGAAAATAATCTTCTGAGTGGAGACATATTCTATCCAGTTGAATTTCAACACTCCACTTGTCAAGCTGAGTAGCAGGGCTGGTGGACAATTCAGCAGACAAATCTTTTGCTGTGTACGGATCAGAAGTGTGCAAAGTGAATGTTTCTGACTTCTGGAGAGATCTTACAGGTTGGCTTTGGTCCGAATCTACAAAAGGTGTGCGTCTGATTTCAGCCACGTAAGTTCTTCCCTGGCTGATGCAAACTTCTGGATAGTCCACAACTTTGTACTTGACAAGAACATCTGCTAGCACTGAGATATCCAGGGAACTGGAAGAGCTGAGGTCAATCATCTGAAATGTGACATCTGGAACTTCAACAACACAAGTTCTGGTCATGCCACACAACGCAAACCCACAGTTAATGTGGTCTACATGTCTTTCTGTTGTTCTGTAGGTGATAACTCTGACTAAACAGTGGGATGCTTTCTCTCTTAATGCCACAATAACTTGGCGATAGGCTTCACAACACTTTGCCAATTGGTCTACCACTTTGCTTGGGAAATCTCCATTTAACTTTTGAATTCCCCACAAAAACAGAATTTCATCATAATCCTCAACATCTGCTCTCATCTTATTCTGTGCATGGCCTTCCAATAGGGCTTCCCAGTCTTCATACATAACATATCTTGAATCAGGATGCAAATATTTTTTGAGCTGTTCAGCTATCCCAAATTTGTCAGCAAACACTAGGACTCTGGGCATAGCCCCCAGATGTCCAATCATCTGTGAAAGGGACACTTCTTTCCACTTGTTTTCAAACATGAACTCATTCTCCCTGGAAGATTCTTGCTTAATGAAAATGATTACAACATTCTTGAGTTCAGCCAAAACGGACCCATGTTTGTCCATAAAGCATCCACAGACCTCTAGGTAGTTCCCAATGGATTTGCTTGTTCTCATGTATATCATCATTTCTTCCTCCAGTGGATGGAGCACCACCAGACTGCCTATCCCTGAAGGAAACCCTGCTCTGGACTGGAACGTGCTTGAGGTCATGAAAGCAGTCATTTGCAGAAAACAGTCAAGCAACACTGGATGGATATGGTAACTGTACATCTCTTTGATGGTCTCCTTGTTCACCTTTATGCTTGTTATAGCTTCCTTTAGTTCCTGGCAATAATGCACATCACTGAGCTGCCTGAAAATGGAGCCATACTGAAAGCCAATGCGAGACAGTGCTTCATAAACAGCCTCTCTGCTAACCACTGACCTGCATCTTCGATAGATGTCTTGGCAGGAGATGCTGCTTTCTTCCACCGCAGCTTCAGGCCCCTTTGTAACTTGGCCTGCAGCATAAACTGCATTGGAGGAAGAGAGTATCTCAAAGGCTGTCACTGCTTTTTGTGGACTCAGCTTGATTCTCAGGACTTGGGAACTCTCCGTGAGAACACACGGTGCAGAAAAACTGATACTCATCCGGCAAGCACTCAGAGGCACTCTAGGTCTTGAGCTGCTCATCACAGAGGCCAGACCAAGCTCCACGTAAAAAGCACCAGGGACTAAAGCCACACCGTTGTTCTTGTGCTCGTATAAGTATGATGTTGTGTCCTGAGACAGCAGGCAGCCAAACTCCGTGTTGTCACTGTTTATGTCATAAATCAAAGGATGACTGCAGCTGACACCTCTTTGGTTTGCTTGTTGGTGGATATCCAGACAGGTCATGAGTTTTTTGCGATCAAATTGATACCGTGGAATGGCCACTGGAACACTTTGATACCCATTATAAAAGTGCTGCCAGTTGGGATTGTATCCAAGTTCAAACAGATCTCCTACCAGTGTGAAGAGTGTCTGATACTCTGCATCAGTTTGCAAAGAGGAGAACACTTTGGTGCCTTTTCCTAGAGTTTCCATTATGCTTCGTTGCAATGCTCGGTGAGGACTTATTTCCACAAAAACCACATTTTCCCTGTCCCTAGCTGCTGTTTTGATGGCTTGAGAGAAAGCAACAGGCTCACGAGTATGCCGAGCCCAGAATTTGCCCTGAGAATAGTCATTTTCAGAAGCAGCCACCCCAGTCAGAGTTGAAATCACTTCAATTTCCCCCTTCTGTTTCTCTAAAGGCTGTATGTTGTCTTCCAGCTCCCCAAGTATCATATCCATGCTGGGGCTGTGGTATGCAGCTGGAACATTTAAGACATGAAGAAAGACGTTTCTCTGGCTGAAAACTTGAGCTAAATCTCTCTGCACAGCATCCACAGAGTCTGAATTTCCCGACAAGGTGCAGGAAACTGGGCTGTTGAAAGCTGCAATGCACACCTTTCCCGAGTAGCGATGCAAATGTTCGGCGATCTCTTGAACGGGGATGTTTCCAACCACCAACATTCTCCCGCCGGCAGTCTTCGCCTGCAGCCTGCTCCGGTGATAAATCACTTTGACTGCATCTGCCAGGGACAGGTACCCAGCAAAATGGGCAGCAGCAACCTCGCCTACCGAGTGGCCAACAACAGCAACTGGTTTAATGCCCCAGTACTTCAGAAGGGCAGCTAAGGCAACTTGCAGGGTAAAAAGCAAAGGTTGGGAAAGCTCTGGATTCAACAAATCCTTTGGGCTGTGACCTCTTGCTGGCAGGAGGCTGATGGGAGCGTGTTTCTGAAAAAGCGCTTCTACTTCCTTACACTTGTCTCTAAACACTGGCTCTGAGCTCAGCAGTACCTCACTGAAGTCCTTCAGCGTTACACCGTTGCCACAGAACACAAACACCAGCTGTGGTTCCGCCTTTGACGTGGCAAGTTCAGTGCTCGCTGCCGACATAATCTGTTGCTGCAAGTGTCGCAGAGAGTTTGTGACAAACGCTTTTCGGTACCTGCAGTGGGCATGGCTTCTTCTGCAGGCGGACGTATAGGCCAGGCTGGGGAGAGTTATAGAGTTCCTTGTGCTCAGCTGGTCAGCTGTATCGGCCATTGTCATATGAAGGGACTTACTTGATGCTGCTGACAGCAGAACTAATTCAAGGGGCCTCTTAAAGGCAGGAAGAGGCTCTGGCTGCTTAACCTGCCTGACTACGATATGCGCATTGGTTCCTCCAAAGCCAAAGCAGTTGATGCCAGCTACTCTTCCATACTCACTGGATTCTTCCCAGGGCTCTACAGTTGTGGGAACTGCGAGATTTAATTTCTCTGTATCGATGCTGCTCATCTCCTTTGAGTAATGCAAGGATGGCACAATCTTTCTATGGTGCATCATCAGAAGCACTTTGATTAACCCTGCTGCTCCAGCAGCTGACTCCGTGTGGCCAATATTTCCCTTTACTGAACCAATTTTCAGAACGGAAACTTGTGAAGACCTGTTTTTACCAATGACGCTACCTAGGCTTTCAGCTTCGGTAGGGTCTCCAGCGGCAGTTCCTGTACCATGTGCTTCAATGTACTGCACAACTGAGGGATCAACATGAGTTTCATAAATACTGCGCAGTAACTTCTCTTGCTCTGTTTGAGATGGTCTTGTGATTGGAGTAATGGACCTACCATTCTGATTTACTGCACTGATGTGTATAACACCCCAGATTTTGCAATAGTCTTCCTTTGCCTGTTTCATAAAAAGGTAATATTGTCTTTAGTAACCTGATGCTTTTTCTGTATAGGAGAAAACAAAGCAACAATACGCAGAACAAGACTGACTATAATGCTAACTTTTAAATGCGTGATCCCTTTCTCATGCAAGGGGAAGTGCATCAGTGCTTAATGCTTAATAAATGCTTTGTTAATGTTAAACTGGAAAATTATTTCTGGAGTAATTATTAGAACTGGAGACACAAATTCAGGCCAGCAACCAGTCTTATTTTAGGCTGCCTCACAAGCAATCTTACCTTTTTCAGTGGTTTGAGGAAAACAACACCACAACCTTCTCCCCTTCCATAGCCATCTGCCTTTTTGGAGAAGGGTTTGCTTATTCCCTCTGGAGAGATCATTTTTGCTTTAGTGAGAGACACAAAGGTGCGGGGATCTATTATGCAGTTCACTCCACCACAGATTGCTGCCTCACAGTCTCCTGAAGTGAAATAGAAACATGCTCATGCTGAGATGTCCAAGATGATAAACAGAAACAGTACCAATCCTTATTTCTTTCTGCAGCATCTCTTCAGTCCCATTACCTGATTTAATTGCTCGCCAGGCATAGTGCAGGGCAAAAAGAAAAGACGAACATGCCGTGTCAATAGCCAGTGATGGTCCAGTCAGATTAAAGGTGAATGAGACCCTGTTAGCAGCAATGCTCATGGCTGTTCCGGTACCATCATAATGATTTATTTCACTTACTGCTCTGCTTGTTACGATTTCATAGTCTCGATTCATAAGACCTGTAAAAACATCAAATATGTGTCACATGAACCCGAGCAAAGAAGGGATGTACAGCTCTGAACGTGCCAGCATGCAACCCTTGACATTTCTACCTGCACAGTAAATGACAGACCTCTCCTGATGGCTGAGCTCACTGTATGATGCAGTCAGGCTCTATGTAGCCTGCTTAGATCCCTGTATCTCAGTCTGAGAGTAGTTGTTTTGGTTTCGCTATGGGAATATGTATTAAGAAGCTGCAATGAGAGTAGCAGGGATATAAATGTTGAGGACATTACCTTCAGTTCCTCAGCTGTTCCAAGTTAAAGGCCACAGCACAAACCATATCCAATGCTTTCTATTTATCTTTGGTTTGGTCACTGTGATCCAGTAAAACAGAAATAGAAAAGAATAACAGGGTCTGTGATAGGAGTTGTGTCATCTTTCTGAGAACACATGCTTGAAATACAGTCGATACCCAAGTCCACAGGCATGTGTGAGAAATGCAGTACATCTACTCGGAAATCAAGGAATAGCCTCATCTGTGAAAGAGGAGCAAGTCTCAGGCTAGAACTTATTCTAAAGAGTTTACCCTTGTAGTTACATCAGCCAACTCCTCTTAAAAGAGACAATTACACCAGCAAATGTGCTGTTGCTTTACCTCCTTGGCAAAATAGAGTGGAATGGCGTGGCATGGCATGGCACGGCATAGAGTAGGATAGGATAGGATAGGATAGGATAGGATAGGATAGGATAGGATAGGATAGGATAGGATAGGATAGTTAGAAGGGACCTACAATGATCCAACTGCCTGACTAATTCAGGGCTCACCAAAAGTTGAAGCACATTATTCAGGTCATTGTCCAAGCGTTTCTTAAACAATGACATGCGTGGGGTTATCAACCACATCTCTAGGGAACCTGTTGCAGTGTTTAACCACTCTCTCTGTAAATATTAATAAATGCTTCTTGGCATCGAGTCTGAACCTCCCCTGGCGCAGCTTTGAACCATTCCCACATGTCTTGTCACTGGATCCCAGGGAGAAGAGCTCGGCACCTCCCTCCCCTCTTCCTCTCCTCAGGAAGCTGTAGAGAGCAAAATTCACCCCTCAGTCTCCGTCTCTCCAAACTCGACAGATCCAGAGACCTCAGCCACTCTGCACAGGACGTCCCTGTCACAAGCTTTGTTGACCTCCTCTGGATGCCTCCTTTTAAATTGAGGGGCCCAGAGCTGCACACAGTGCCTTGGCAGCGCACTAATATCTGCGTGAGGATTTCTGCCACTTTAAAAGGATCTGAACCCCCACAACACCTTAACCAATGTGACACCAGAAAACAGTACATTGGACAAAAGTGTAGGGCTGGCTAGAAGTATCATTCCTTGGAAGGGTTGCATGAGGTAGACAGTTTAACTGTTTCCTGCTTCATCTTCAGTGACTGAAGACACTAAGAGGAGCAACTAAAAGAGATATGTGAATCATTTAATGAACCCCTAGAGCAGCAAAAAAATAACCTGTAGTGTCATAGCACAGCAGCCTTAGATCTCCAGTGCTAGATAGGTACATAAAGTTCATGAGGGAGTGCTTCAGTTTTTGTGAGGTTGAAGTGTCCTTTCTTTACCGTGAAATCTTCATCTTACCAATAAAAACACCTGTTTTGGTGCCACTGACAGCTTCTACAGGGACTCCTGCATCCTCCAGGGCTTTGTATGTGCATTCTATCAGTAACTTCTGTTGCGGATCCATACGTTCAGCTTCTGTATTATTAATCCCAAACAGGTGGTTGTCAAATGTATTAAACCTAAAATACACAGACCAGAATATTGTACAACATATATACAACATGCATTTACTTCTAGACTCAAAGTACACCATTTTTTTGCAATTTCATTAAAAGCAGAGCAGAAACTGATGCTTAGGCCTCAGTTGCCATTTATGAAATTCAGAATCAAAAGGTTATAGGCCAAAGATGTTTTATGCTCCGCCACAAAGTATGTATGCTTACAATTATTCTGCATTTCAGAGTTATAAGCCCACTCCTAGAATCTTGTATTCACATGGTTATTCCACTAGTACCAATAGGACTCCACAGATTATGAAAATTTGCCTTCTAAGTTACTTTAAGGCTGTATGGGCCAACGGCTTTACAGTTTAAAATCATTAAATGGAGCATAGCTCAGAGACTTCACAGAGATACCCATACTTTTCAAGTAATAAATTTAAAATATTTAATGTGTGTGTTTGTCTTTAAAAAAATCTTTAAAGTATGGCCACAGTTACAAATGACCCAGTCCAGGCTTAATCTTGTATCCCAAGATCAGATTTTTATGCCCTTCTGTCATTTCTTGATTTCAGTAGAGAATTCAATATCCAAAATGGGCCTAATCACTGAAGCAATTCTGGGTCCTACGATTCAGACCTGCTACGTATTAATCTCAGGGGACAATAAGATTGCTTCTGTGCATTTGAACTTGTCATCTGAAAAAAGGTCTACAGCCTGAGGAATTATGGTGAATGTGGACTTCAAATAAAAGACACCTATGTTGATCTTACCATAATATGCTAGTCTTATAATTGTGATTTGCATTAATGACAGCCCCATACAGCTGTACTCATATCTCCCATATCCCATATCTTCGCCTGATACTTGTGCACACATAATCCGTCATATTATAAAGGAGTGACTCAGAATAAATAAAATGTTTATTATTTAAAGGCATGGGAGTATAAGCCTAGAGAAAAGCAAAATTATCATGGAATTAGGAATAGTTAAGTTTTACAAGCACACCTAACACTTAAATTATGCATAAGATCCCCCTCCTGACTATCTAGCAAAACCTGATCTCCCTACTTTGTCTCTAAATTGTCACACCAGCACGTGAATTAGAGCTACTTGTTATCTCAACCCATGGTGTGTATGTACATACTAGTTTGATTATGTAATTGAAGGTCATATGTGTTCTCAGACATGTACATATGTGCCTAACATGGCCTGTGACTAAAATTGCTCATCGATGTCACACACCAGAAATTCCCGCAGTTTGACAACTGCGTGTTCATCATGCGACATAACGAAAGCCGGTTCCTTGGTCCCATTTATAAGCTCTCCCTTTGGCTTGCACCCTCTGAAAGACTGGACACACTGGTCTAAGCACAAAAAGAATCAGCGGCACGGCAGAGTATTGGACTCACTCATCGAGAAGAGCAGCTCGTGTTGTACATATTTTTCCTGGCTTGTTATCATCTGGATCATACCACTCCTTGGCATTAAATCTCTCAGGGGGGATTTCTACTGTGCAGTTTTTGCCTTCCTCCAGGACTTTCCAGAAATTGTCAATTCCATCACCTGTTGTACAAAGGTTTCAAGTAGATTAAATTATACGCTTCCCCTCCCCATGCTGAATCAGAAACACACAGTTACAAGGAACTCCCATGTATAAATCTAGGTTGTAAAAGGAGAATCACCAGAGAAAGAAAAGATCGTTCTTTGGTAAGAGGAAAATGGAAAGGCGTGACTGATCCCCTCGCTGCTTGCCTAAAAGCAAAGGAACAGATATGATGAGGTCTTTCTGTACCTGTACAGCACCACTCCTCAGGCAGCTCCACTGGCTGCAACAGGTCAGCTCTGCATATTCAGTCTTGAAGACAGACGAAGCTTACAAATACCAGGAAAATGCCAGAGGCATTGTCCTTTGTCCCTAACACTAAAAGGACATCTAAATCAAAAATAAAGCTATGTCTATATTCTCTGCTGACAAAGTGCAACAGCTCACTACTGGAATGTCATGGTCTTTGTCCTTGCTGGTTGAGATCCAGAGCTCCAGCTCCAAGAAGTGACAATATGTCTATGCCCTCTTCTTAGCCCTGAAAGCAACTAACATGGCATGCACAAGTGCCCCACATTCCTCAAACACATGGCTTGCACCAAATCAGTGTACAATGCTCTGGCATGAGCCTGCTGCTACATACTTACTAGCACTTCACCACATTCAGAACCATTCATGTTTGCTCAGTTAGCTGTGGGCCACACAGCTATCACTGTGTCACATAAACCTACTGAATCTTGGACTAAATGAAGCCAGGAACTGAAATGTGGTGAGGGCAAGAAAGAACACAGGAAAAGGGAGAGACCGACATGGTCACCTTTAGGGCTGAACACCAACTTCCAAGGACAGAACTGTATTCCACTCCCTGGATTACTTCTGCGTTTTTTAAATTGGAAACTACCTAATGTAAAGAGTATGGACAGTTGAACAGCAGCAGCCAGAACCCAGAAAGCTCTCACAGCTATCTAAACATGCCTACCCATCTAATCTCAATCAACCATCTAATCTCAATCCACCATCTAATCTCAAAATATAAAGTTAACCGTCACTTTCATAGGACCTAATTGTAACTAAGATTGTAAATATGAGGCTGCTGTCTTTTATTATGGCAAGGAATATCTGTTCTTTACTGATGTCGGCTTGTATATCAGAGCTGTATTTATTTAGCTCTGCTCTCTTCCGGGAGCTTTCAAAGTGATTACTGTAATAAAGCAGGAAGCTTGCTTTTAGTAAGACTCAATCTATTTATCCTACAAGAAGAGCTGGTGATCTGTCCCGTCCCTAGAGATGCACAGTCCTGCAATCATGCACAATTGTCCAGCCAGTGCATGGGCAGAAAGCTCAAACCGTCCCAGACCCATCCAGTTCATTTGTATGAGTTCCACGTGTGCAGCCCAACGCCCTGCCCACAGCCAGCACCACTCGTTTGTCTGTCAGTGCACAAATTGGAACCCATTAGTTACCACCATAGCATGACCTTTTAAAAAGATCCTACAGGTAGCAAGGCAATGAATTCTATGAAAGTAAGGGAGGAACATGTGGTTTTCCTGCACCTCCCCATGAAGGAGTGACTGTGCTTTTCAACAGTCACTCAGCAGCCTGCTTTGCTGTTACCCAAAACTTACCTCCAGGAAAGTTGCATCCTATTCCCACAATAGCAATTTCATCTCCAGTCTCCATCTTCATCTCCTGGGCTGCACAATACAGATAGAAGTATCAGCCAGTTGAAAAAGTTATGCATTTATCATTAAATAAATATTAGGTTAAAATGTCAACTTCCCACAAACACATCTTGAATCATCTATTGCTGGTTGTGATGAGAAATGACATTCCCACAGGTGGCAGGAGCTGTGCGGTCTTTTTCTTGTTGTCTTGACTTTTAGAGGAAAATCCCTGACTAATTCCTCTGACTCCCTCATTCACAAACACTCCTTTTTACTGTCAAGCTCTGCTACTGCTGCCACCAGCTGATCTGCTCTTGAGCCTCTTCCTAGATCAAGCCGGCTTCTCTTCTTGCCTACAGACGTAACTTGTGCATTGACCAAGGCACACACTCAGCTCTATCACCTTTATCCTATTCATAAAGCAGATTTCCCAAACAGACTCTGCAAATTACCAGTTAAAATCAGACCATGTAAACAGGCAACAGACAATCAAGTAACCAAAGGAAGAAAAGATGCGTCTTCCACGTGTTAGAAAAGTTCCTGGAAGAAAAACCTTATTCTGAGCTCAGCTTTGCTGCAGCCCCCGGTTGCTTAGCTATTGAAATCGGACAGTGCTGGGAGTATCTGGAAATTTCTGCTGTGCCGGGAGAAAAAAACTTTTGCTGTGCTGGGACCCAAAGTGCAAGACATGATTATATTCTCCTGCCCCATATACAGGCAAGTTGTATACACATGGTAGAGGGTTCTGAACAGGTACAGCTAGGGAGCAATTCCTCTGAAAATTCCAAGTTCACTGGGCTGGATTTGGCCGGCATGGAGTTAAATTTCTTCACAGTACGTTGTAAGGGGCCATGTTTTGGATTTGTGCTGAAAATAGTGTTGAAAACACACCGACCAATGTCCCTTCTGACGTTACGATGGTCTGACAACACTCAACACCTTTTAGGATTCGACCACAATAAAGAAATATCTCTCTGTGCCGGATTTCCAGAGTCAGCAAATAGAATAGAATTGGCCCAGCTGTGTCCATCATAATCTGAAATTGCAGAGCTCAATTCCTGCTGCCATGACAAAGCTAGACAGTTGTTTTTCTTTACGACTGGTTAAGACTCACAATACAGCCTGACAGTGACATGCACCAGCACAGAGCTCTGCACTTTTGGACAGAAGAGAGATGGGTAAGCAAAATCCTGCATGTGACCTTTAGATATGCAATAAAGGGGAAGATCTGGGTGCCTCCCTGTTTGTTTTTAGCTTGGCAGTCACCCTGCAGTGGGTGGTCAAGGGGTCTCGGGCAAAAGATGCAGAAGTTCAGCAAGTTTGACTTTTGGCTTGTTAAATGAATGTTCTTGACCCCAGGTTTTCACTAGCACAGACTCAGATGCCTGTGCTTAAAAAAAATAGTAGATTTGTTTGGATGGCATAGCAGGAAAACAGCTTGAGCTGAGTACCTCTGGGGCAGGGATGCCCAGACAAAAGACGTTTGTGCTTATAAGCCCTCACAATCCATGCACAATCTATGTTATTCAAGCAAACTAATATATTTAAAATAATAGAATATGATTTTAAGTAAGTTTTAATTCTCTGTCCCGGTCTGTGGTGGGACTTTTTCTGGGCCATGGTTATGAGTGTGACGGAGGCTGAAGACAAGCACTCTCTTTGCTGCACTAGGAAAACACAAAGAAATCACATTGTGTTGCCTTGGAGACCTGGGTCTGCCCTAAGCGAAAAGCTTTCTCTGAAGGTGAAGTTGTACCATACTTTGGTTTACAATTCTATGGGGCATACCCTTACAAAACATTCATAACTTTCAGTGTTGATACAGATAGATTTAAGGTGCAAGATGTTGTAAACTTACAATTGCCTCTGACCATAAGTACAGACCTTATACTAAAGCCACATACAATAAAAGAGCTTCCCAACAAGTTAGAAATGTGATCACAGAATCACAGAATGGTTGGGGTTGAAGCAACCTCTGAAGTTCACCTATTCCAACCACCTGCTAAAGCAGGTTCACCAGAATGTGTCCAGGCGGGTTTTGAATGTCTCCAGAGATGAGACTCCACAGCCTCTCTGGGCAGCCTGTGCCAGTGCTCTGGCACCCCCAAAGTAAAGAAGTTTCTCCTCCTATTCAGATGGAACCTCCTATGCTTCAGTCTGTGCCCATTGCCCCTCATCCTATCATTGGGCATCACTGAAAGGAGTCTGGGCCCATCCTCTTGACACCCACCCTTGGGATAGTTATGAGCATAAATTAGATGCCCTCTCAGCCTTCTCTTCTCCAGGCTGAACAGACCCAGCTCTCTCAGTCTCTCCTCATAAGAAAAATGCACCAGACCCCTGATCATCTTTGTAGCTCTCTGTTGGATTCCCTCCAGTAATTCCTTGTCCTTCTTAAACTGGGGAGCCCAGAACTGGACACAATACTCCAGATGTCACCTCACCAGGTCAGAGTAGAGGGGAGGAACAACCTCCCCCGAGCTGCTGTTCACATTCTTCCTAATGCACCCAAGGTTACCACTGGCCTTCTTGGCCGATCAAGGTAGTTGATTATTTTCCCATATTATACTGAAATATTGAGCAAAGTTCATACAATTTATGGTCTCTTCTGAAGGCTGTACAAAAAGTTCAAAGTATGTTGATGAAGGTTCAAATAATTTATTATTTGTTATAAAAGCTGTAAAAAACGCTCAAAGTATATTGAGCAAAGTTCAAAAGAAACTCAGAAAACTAGCCTAAAGCCAATCACGACCTAATCTTCATCAGACACATATTTTCCAGAATACAGGCAAAAACAAAAACAAAGAAAAAAAAGTCCCTTTGAAACTCCAAACTCACAGAGAAAATCCCATTCAGAGACAAATATTATGATGTTGCTCCAAATGAAAGCATAAAGGAGATGCTGTACACTTGACCCAATATCCATCTTCCTAAGGAAGGATGAAGGATGGATCCCTCAGCAGGGCACTCCCCACCAGGTTATGTTATCTTGTGTATTGTGCATGACAAGAACTTTCTGACAAGAGCAACCACAAAGCTGAGAAAGGAAGACAGATCATTACAGATGTTCAAGACGGCTCTGGGAGAGGAACAATCATCTATTGCTGTGCCAAAACTAATCACTACTTTGGTCTGCCTGCCTGTTGTGGTTCTGTTCCACATCAAAATACAGTTGTCCCCAAAAAGGAAGAATAGCTTGGTTTATTATTCTTTAATTATTTTTTTTTTTAAACTCAGCCCCTTCACATTAATGTGTGAGACCTCAAAGGGATTTGAAAGAAAATAACAGAATTCTAGAATTATTTGGGTTGGAAGGGACCTTCAAGATCATCCAGTCCAACCCCCTGCAATGAGCGGGGACATCTTCAACAGCCATTCAAATAACTGGCCTTTCAGCTCATTTGCAGCTTCACAGGGAAAGTTTTGTGTTGTGAAGTAACTGAAAACCAGAATTTTTTCAACAAATTAGGTGGCAAAGAAAAAAAATTGTTTGGCATGATGCTAAATACCTCAGCATAGAATTTAAAGCTGATTTTTTTCCTTAATTCTGGGAAAAGAACTTGTGAGATAAAAATCAGTTGAATTCATTAGAACTCACTAGGATGCCCACCTCACAACCCTTCAGTCCTCCTGGACTTGCTTCGGCCCACAAAAAGGAGAAGATATGGGAGGAATTTTCACAGTAGTGATAGATTCTCATCTCAGTGATGTCATGGCAGGTCCCAAAGATCCCTTCTCAGTTATTGACTGACAGCAGTGAAGCAGGGATGAGGCTGTTTTACAGCCCCACACATCATTCCAACATTCATAGTTACAAGTTCTTGGAGGTTTGCTTTGAAATATGAAATTTAGAATGACTGCTCAGATTCACACTTTGAAAAATTTACTTCATGGTTTCATTAACTGAGACAGATAAAGTTAAAAGGCCACATAGCAAAAAGAAGACGACTACAATCTGGTTCTCTACGAGTAAATTCTATTTTACAAACAACATAAATTCTAAAATGCTATAAAATTGCTTTCTTTTAGTTCTGTAAAAATTGTCTATGATTCCTCTGTTTTTTCTATTTCATATTTTAATTTCATTGCTGACATAAAGCTGCAAAATCCAACAAAGATATTTTTATCACAAAGGTATTTCTAAGCATTGTTCCTAAGTTAGCACTTTAATAGCATATAACAGAAAAATAAGGACCTTCCAATTATAATACAAAATATAACTTTGGCAGCTATAGAGTTATTCAGTGAGCTATAACTCTTACCTTATGTCATCCTAGTAGGATGTACTAACAGGCTGAGTCTTTTGAAGCAATTTATATAGGATACTGTGAGGTTTCTTAATCAAATATGCATGCTAAAAGGGAATGAGTCAGTGGCCCTGACTAAAGTTCAAAACTCCTTCCCAGAAGCAGTAAATTTGTGATGAAACTGAGTTTTACACCAGGCCAATAGTAAAACCTCCATCTTATCTAACTTAGAGTTTGAGATATCTTAATATCAAATAGCCCATACAAATTCTATGACTTTAAGATTATTATCTAAAATACTCTGTCTTTAAACAACTCAACTTGATTTGCTCTTAATATCAAGAAATCTTAACTAACATGTAAAGCCTCATCTATTTGTTAGAAGCACCACGTGTGAAAACTAAGCACAAACTCCCTATAAACTTAAAACTTGAGTTTCATGTTTGATTCCACAGCTGCCTTCTTTTACCAAGCAGGAGTGTTTAAATATATAAGTATAAAAAACCTTGTCAAAAGACAAATAGCCCCAAAAAACTTCTAAGTCCACTAGGACATTAAAAGCAATATTGAGATTTCCTTCTAAAGACTGACACCTTCTTAAAAGCCAAACAAACAGCAGAATATTCACAAGTAACCTCTGAAGGGATCAAGAGAAGCAGTCTCTGTTAGATGCCTTTTTAACTCTTCCTCACTGATTTCACCCCAACAACGCAAACTCATCTTTCTCCTCTTCTGACTCTGCAATGGAAACAGTGTTGGATGAGTCAGGAAAGATCACGTCTGGCCAGGGATGTCAAGGACAACAACAAGGGCTTCTTCAAGTACATCAGTAGCTAAAAGGAAGATTAGCAAAAACACAGATCCACTGCTGAAAGCAGTGATGGAGGACACAGAGAAGGCAGAGTTACTGAATGCCTTCTTTGCTTCTGTGTTTACTGCTAAGACCAGCCCTCAGGTATCCCAGACCCTAGAGACAGAAGAAAAAGTCTGGCAAAAGGAAGGCTTTCCCTTGATTGAGGAGGATCAGGTTAGAGATTGTTTCAGCAAACTGGACACCCACAAATTCATGGGCCCTGATGGGATGCACCCACGAGTGCTGAGAGAGTTGGCAGATGTTATTGCTAAGCCACTCTCCATCATCTTAGAAAGGTCTTGGAGAACACGAGAGGTGCTTGAGGATGGGAAGAAAGCCAGTGTCACTCCAGTCTTCAAAAATGGCAAGAAGGATGACCTAGGAAACTACAGACCAGTCAGCCTCACCTCCATCCTTGGAAAAGTGATGGAACAACTCATTGTGGCCATCATCTCCAAGCATGTGGAGAAAAAGAAGATTATCAGGAGTAGTCAACGTGGATTCATCAAAGGGAAATCATGTTTGACCAACCTGATAGCCTTCTATGATGGCATGGCTGGCTGCGTAGGCAAGGGAGGACGGATATTGCCTACCTTGACTTCAGCAGGGCTTTTGACACTGTGTCCCACAACATCCTCACAAGTAAGCTCAGGAAATGTGAGTTGGATGAGTGGACAGTGAGATCCATTGAAAACTGGCTGGATGGCAGAGATCAGAGGGTTGTGATCAATGGTGCAGAGTCTGGCTGGAAGCCTGTAGGTAGTGGTGCTCCCCAGGAGTCAGTCAGACTGGGTCCAGTCTTATTCAACCTGTTCATCAATGATCTGGATGAAGAGACTGGGTGCACCCTCAGCAAGTTTGCTGAAGATACCAAACTGGGAGGAGTGGCTGATACACCAGAAGGCTGTGCTGCCATTCAGTGAGACCTGGACAGGCTGGAGGACTGGGTAGAGAAGAACCTGATGAAATTCAGCAAGGGCAAGTGAAGAATAAACACAAGCATCAGAACAGGTCAGGGGTGGACCTGCTGGAAAGCAGCACTGCAGACAGCTACCTGGGAGTCAGCATGAGCTCTTGTGGAAGGGCCAGCATAAGCCAGAAATGTTCCCTTGTGGCCAAGAAGGCCAACAGTATCCTGAGGTGCATTAAGAAAAGTGTGACCAGCAGGTCAAGGGAGGTTCTCCTCCCCCTCTACTCTGCCCTGGTGAGGCCACATCTGGAGTACTGCGTCGAGTTCTGGGTTCTCCAGTTTAAGAAGGACAAGGAATTACTGAGGAGTCCAGCAGAAAGCTATGAAGACGATTAGGCCTCTGGAGCATCTTTCTTATGAGGAGAGACTGAGAGAGATGGGTCTGTAGAACCTGGAGAAGGCTGAGGCAGGATCTTACCAATAAAATATCTTAAATATCTTAAGGGTGGGTGTTTATAGGATGGGACCAGACTCTTTTCAGTGGTGCCCAATGATAGGATGAGGGGCAATGGGCACAGACTGAAGCATAGGAGTTTCCATCTGAATATGAGGAGAAACTTCTTTATTTTGGGGGTGCCAGAGCACTGGAACAGGCTGCCCAGGGAGGCTGTGGAGTCTCCTTCTCTGGAGACATTCAAAACCCGCCTTAACAGATTCTTGTGTCATCTGCTCTAGGTAAACCTGCCTTAGCAGGTGGGTTGGACTAGATGATCTCCAGAGATCTCTTCCAACCCTGATCATTCTGTGATTCTATAATAGGTAAAGCAAAATCCGTGCACATCAGCAAAGCAAAACAAGGAATTCACTCACTACATCCCACGGGCAGGCAGGCGTTCAGCCATCTCCACGAAAGCCGAGTTCCATCATGCATAACAGTTACTCGGGAAGACAAATGCTGTAACTCCAAACGCCCCTCCCTTCCTTCTTTTTACCTCAAAATATGTACTGATCATGACATCATATGGTATTGAATATCCCCTTGGCCAGTTTGTGCAAGTTGTCCTGGCTGTGCCCCCTACAAGGTTCTTGTGCACCTGGCACAGTGTGAGAAGCTGAAAAGTCCTTGACTGCTTCACAACAACTAAAACATCATGTGTTATCAACATTATTCTCATTCTAAATCCAAAACACAGCACCACACCAGCCACTAGGAAGAAAATCAGCTCTATGCAAGCTGAAAACAGGACAAAACTGTTTATTTAAGAAAAGCTCGTCTTCTTCCTGGTTCCTGTAGACGAGTTAACAACCTTTGGCTCAAGAGGATGTGTCAGCCTTTGCAGATTGACAGGCTGTTACAGGATTACAGATAACAAAGAAGCTTTCACAGAAATTGCATCTTCCGGCAATTCATAAGGGTCTTAGTGGAGAGACAACCATATAACTCTGTTTAAATATACATAAGTATTACCAAAGGGATTTTCTAACTGGCCAAATATGCAGGTTGCTTTGCCAGTCTTGTAGGTAGCAATATCATATTTCACTATTTTAAGAAACTTCACATACGTTCACACACAAGACATGCACACACATCCCAAACATACACCAGCTCATGAACTGAGCCATATGTTAGCCAACAGACAGATAACTAATGTCAAATGAATTTAAAAATTCACTTGCAGGATGTCAGATACACCAAGGACACACATTCATATTCACAGTTAAAAAAAAAAAAGCAGTCAGTGAACAAATAAGTAGGCATGTAGATAAACACTCCACTGTAGTTACCTCTGGGACTCAGCAGCAGGCAGACTAAGAAAGAGACAGAGCTTCTTGCTAATAAAAGAATGCCTAAGATGTATTATCTATTCTAGTCTCCCAGCCAAGTAAACTAAGATCCACGTCAGACTTCTGCAGTTCAGGGTACACTTCCAGCATTTCTTTATAATTCTTATCAGCACTGTCTCCAAAACAAGGAACAAATAGATGAACAACAGCCCAGGGGAAAAACTATTGATGACTCTCCTTTCGCCTGTGGGCTTGCCTCCCTGATTTCTGGCTTCCCTGAAAACATGACTAAACGGAATGTCAACAAAAGATGTAGAAAATGCAAGTTTTCACAGGATCACAGAATGGTTCTGTTTGGAAGTGACCTCTGGAGATCATCTGGTTCAATTCTCCTGCTCAAACAGGGACACCTAAAGTCAAAGCTAGTCAGCAGAGGGCTGTGAAAACAGAAAAATTGAAATGAGCCTCCAAAACACATCAGTAATGGGTGTAGAACAAATGTGACTTGCCTAAGAAAGGCATCCCATGGTACATTAGGTTGGTGCATAAGTAATTGAAAGTTTTTGCATTGTTTAAATTTGCCATTTGATATTTGAATACATTCTAAAAATAAGCGTGGTTATGTTATACATCATTTTAATACACTTTTCTTGCTTTATGTTTTTTTGCTACTGACTTATTACTTGCTGTTTATTTTATATTTATTTTAGACTATGGAAATTATGTTAGATGAAAAGCAAATTCAAGCAATTTCCTTATTCGAGTTCAAAATGGGTTTTAAACCAGTGGAGACAACTCACAACATCAACAACAGATTTGGCCCAGAAACTCCTAACGAACGTACAGTGCAATGGTGGTTCAAGAAGTTTTGCAAAGGAGAGAAGAGCCTTGAAGGTGAGGAGCATAGTGTCCAGCCATCGGAAGATTACGACCAACTGAGAGCAATCATCAAAGCTGATCCTCTTACAACTACAGGAGAAGTTGCAAGAACTCAACCTTGACCATTCTACAGCTGTTCAGTATTTGAAGCAAATTGGAAAGGTGAAAAAGCTCGGTAAGTGGGTGCCTCAGGAGCTGTCAAAAAATTTAAAAGATCATTGTTGTGAAGTGTCGTCTTCTCTTTTTCTGTGCAACAACAAACCATTTGTGATCGGATTGTGACATGCAATGAAAAGTGGATTTTATACAATGACCAGCTCAGTGACTGGACCTAGAACAACTTCTAAAACAACTCCCAAAGTCAAACTAGCACCAAAAATGGTTATGGTTACTGTTCGGTGGTCTGCTGCCAGTCTGATCAACTGCAGCTTTCTGAATCCTGCTGGAACCATTCCATCTGAGAAGTATGCTCAGCAAATCCATGAGATGCACCAAAATCTTCAATGCCTGCAGCTGGCATTGGTCAACAGAAAGGGCCCAATTATTCTCCACGACAGCACCCAACCACATATCGCACAACCAACACTTTAAAAGTTGAGTGAATTGGGGTACAAAGATTTGCCTCATCCACCATATTCACCTGATCTCTTGCCCACCAACTACCACTTCTTCAGCATGTTGACAACTCTTTGCAGGGACAACACTTCCACAACCAGCAGGATGCAGAAAATGCTTTCCAAGAGTTCGTTGAATCCCGAAACATGGATTTTTATGCTACAGGAATAAATCAACTTATTTGTGACTGGCAAAAATGGGTTGATTGTAATGGTTCCTATTTTGATTAATAAAGATGTGTTTGAGCCTAGTTATAATGATTTAGAGTACAAGTCTTATGAGGAGTGGTTGGGGGAACTGGGGCTGTTTAGGCTGGAGAAAAGGAGGCTGAGGGGAGACCTTATTGCTGTTTACAACTACCTGAAAGGAGGTTGTAACATGGAGAGTGTTGGTCTCTTCTCCCAAGTAGCAAGTGATAGGACAAGAGGAAATGGCCTCAAGTTACACCAGGGAAGGTTCAGATTTGATATTAGGAAACATTTCTTCAAGGAGAGGGTTGTGAAGCAGTGGAACAGGCTGCCCAGGGAAATGGTGGAGCCACCATCTGTGGAGGTGTTTAAAAGGTTTATAGACAAGGTTCTCAGGGACATGGTTTAGTGCTAGAGTTAGGTTACAGTTGGACTTGATGATACTCAGGTGTCTTCCAAATGATTCTATGACTCAAAATTCATGGTCCAAAACCACAATTACTTTTCCATCAACCTAATAGATACTTGCATGTAATGACCCTTTATTTTCTATACTCAATTAAACAAACAAACAAAATAAAAAACAAAACAAACCAAAAAAACCCACACAAAACAACAACAAAAACCAACAAACCAAAACCAACCAAACAAAAAAACCCAACCAAACAAAAAAACACAAACAAAAAAACCCACACCATACTTGCTTACCCAGAAGTCATCTAATCTGGGATGTGAACTGACAAGATGCCTCTGTCTTCAGCATAAAAGATCCCTGAGACCTTGCTGCCATCCCCTTCACAGACAGAAGTGGTGTGGGCTGAAAAAGTGAGCAAAACATTCTAGACAAGCCTATGAGGCTCTTGACAGACACACTAGAAACTCCTATCAGTTCAATTTGGCTTAGCAGGCCCAGAGCACACCTATCTCAACCAACATGAGAGGGTTATTTAAAAACACAGCACTGATAACATCCATTTAGCTTTGTTCTGGTTCACATTGGAGATGGTGACACCCATTTTCAGTCATTAGCCAAAGCTAATAAATTGTTCACCATAATGAGGTTCCAAGTCATCTGTCCTACAGTGCTCTCCTAGGCACCTGGGAATCACTAGGAAGGTTTTGTACCTTCTACCTCAAATTATTTTGCTATTTGAGTCTGTTACTGTTTCAGATAAAAACCTTTGTCTTGACTGGGAACCAGAATCAATCATTTGCTCTCTACAACTACCTGAAAGGAGGTTGTGGTATGGAGGGTGTTGGTCTCTTTTCCTGAGTAACAATAAAGAGAACAAGAGGAATTGGCCTCAAGTTGTGCCAGGGAAAGTTGAAATTGGATATTATGAAATATTTCTTCACAGAAGGGGTTGTGAAGCATTGGAACAGGCTGCCCAGGGAAGTGGTGGAGTCACCATCCCTGCAGGTGTTTAAAAGACGTATAGATGAGTCTCTTAGGGACATGGTTTATTGCTAGATATAGGTTACAATTGGACTCAATGATCTTAAGTCTCTTCCAACTAAGATGGTTTTATGCTTCTATGATTTTAACCTCCCAAATGAACACCCTGGCCTCTAGGCTGTAAAACCAAGCTCCTTTGTGCTTGCCCTTTTGGTGGCCTCTTCATTTCCTTATGCAGCCACCCAGCTAAAGGGACTCATACCTGTGCTCTCCACTTCCTGGACAGGGACTGTAACCAACAGGATGCTCTTGAAGAAGTTGGCACCTCTCTACTTTGTTGCTGTTCACCTCTTTATAATTCCAGCTACCCATCTGCAGCCTGAGTTAGGTATGCAAAACATGAGATAATCGGTGCCACTCAGAGTTGTCATTCCCTATTGTTTACTGTAAAGTAAGACTTCTTCCGACTCCTTATTAAGGAGTTGTTGCTGTTCAGCCTTCTGGGACTGCTGTCTCCTCATCCCACTGAAGGACTGTAGCCACCTACCCTTAGCTTCTGGATTCACTGCTAAAGGCTATAGAACTATCAGCAAGGTGAGTGCCTGTCACCAAATTCTTGAAGTGGACCTGCCCACCAAATGACAGTTTTGTCCCTGTTTCTGGCCATAGTCTTCCTTATAAATGCGCAGTCCTCTTCAGCAAGCAAGGTCAAAATGACACAGGTCTCAAAGGTTTTGACTTACCCTTCCCTTCTTCCAGTAGAGTCAGTGGGATCTACCAACAGAATTCAGACATTGCTGGGATTATCTGGAAATTTCCGCTGTGCTGGCACAAAACAAGGAACTCCCATATAGAAACCTAGGTTGCACAAGTAGAACTACCAGAGAAAGAAAAGATCATTCTTTGGTAAGAAGAAAAAGAAAAGGCATGATTGATCCCCTCACTGCTTGCCTAAATCCTTCATCTTCTGCTGCCCCTGTTTCCATACCATGTCACTGCATCCACTATACATTTGCATCATGTCCTTAATGACCACACGGATATGATGAGGTCTTTCTGTACCCATACAGCACCACTCCTCAGGCAGCTCCACTGGCTGCAAAAGGTCAGCTCTGGATATTCGCTCTTTGAAGACAGACGGAGCTTACAAATACAAGGAAAATGCCAGAGGCATTGTCCTTTGTCTCTAACACTAAAAGGGCATCTAAATCAAAAATAAAACTATGTCTATATTCTCTGCTGACACAGTGCAACAGCTCACCACTGGAATGTCATGGTCGTTGTCCTTGCTGGTTGAGATGCAGAGCTCCAGCTCCAAGAAGCGACGATATGTCTACACCCTCTTCTTAGCCCTGAAACCAATTAACATGACATCCACAAGTGGCCCACATTCCTCCTCCTCCCAGCTTCCACATTCCCCTGCCTACGTACTGGCCTCACCCACACTCACTCTGGGCACAGCCCCTGTGGGTGCTGACCTGTGCCATGGCCAAGCACCAACCAGGAGAGCTCTGACTGACATGGGCCAGCGCTGGGCCAGCAGGAAGTGACAATGATCGCAGAACAGCATTCCCAGGGAGTCCCTCCCATGGTTGATCCTGAGGCACACAGTCTCAGACACCCACCAGAAATGACCTAGTTTAACAGTTCCCATCATTCATCGGTTCTTTTGAGGCAAGTTCAGAAATGCAGTTCTGAGCATGCACAGTGAAGTAACAGGACGTGTTCACTTTCTCCATTGTGAGGTAATTAGGAACAATCTTTCTGAAGAGGGTCCCTTTCCTGGTATGTCTGGACCAACACATGGCTTGCACCAAATCAGTGTTCAATGCTCAGGCACGAGCCTGCTGCTACATACTTACTAGCACTTCACCACATTCAGAACCATTCATGTTTGCTCAGTTAGCTGTGGGCCACACAGCTATCGCTGTGACACATAAACCTACTGAATCTTGGACTAAATGAAGCCAGGAACTGAAATGTGGTGAGGGCAAGAAAGAACACAAGAAAAGGGAGAGACCGACATGGTCACCTTTAGGGCTGAACACCAACTTCCAAGGACAGAACTGTATTCCACTCCCTGGATTACTTCTGCGTTTTTTAAATTGGAAACTACCTAATGTAAAGAGTATGGACAGTTGAACAGCAGCAGCCAGAACCCAGAAAGCTCTCACAGCTATCTAAACATGCCTACCCATCTAATCTCAATCCACCATCTAATCTCAATTAACCATCTAATCTCAAAATATAAAGATAACCGTCACTTTCATAGGGCCTAATTGTAACTAAGATTGTAAATATAAGGCTGCTGTCTTTTATTATGGCAAGCAATATCTGTTCTTTACTGATGTCGGCTTGTATATCAGAGCTGTATTTATTTAGCTCTGCTCTCTTCCGGGAGCTTTCAAGGTGATTACTGTAATAAAGCAGGAAGCTTGCTTTTAGTAAGACTCAATCTATTTATCCTACAAGAAGAGCCGGTGATCTGTCCCGTCCCTAGAGATGCACAGTCCTGCAATCATGGACAATTGTCCAGCCAGTGCATGGGCAGAAAGCTCAAACCATCCTAGACCCATCCAGTTCATTTGTTTGAGTTCCACGTGTGCAGCCCAATGCCCTGCCCACAGCCAGCACCACACAGTATCACAGTATCACAGTATGTTTGGGTTTGGAAGGGACCTCAAAAGATCATCTAGTCCAATCCCCCTGCTGGAGCGGGAACGCCTAGGTGAGGTCGCATAGGAACATGTCCAGGCAGGTTTTGAATGTCTCCAGGGAAGGAGACTCCACAACTCCCCTGGGCAGCCTGTTCCAGTGCCCTGTCACCCTCATTGAGAAGAAGTTTTTTTCTCAAATTTAAGTGGAACCTCTTGTGTTCCAGCTTGATCCCATTAACCCTTGTCCTATCATTGTTTGCCACCAAGAAGAGCCTGGCTCCATCCTCGTGACACTCACCCTTTATATGTTTATAAACATTAATAAGGTCACCCCTCAGTCTCCTCCAAACTAAAGAGACCCAGCTCCCTCAGCCTTTCTTCAAAAGGGAGATGCTCCACTCCCTTAATCATCTTTGTTGCCCTACGCTGGACCCTCTCCAGCAGTTCCCTGTCCTTCTTGAACTGAGGGGCCCAGAACTGGACACAATATTCCAGATGTGGTCTCACCAGGGCAGAGTAGAGGGGAAGGAGGATCTCTCTGGACCTACTAACCACTCCCCTTCTAATACACCCCAGGATGCCATTGGCCTTCCTGGCCACAAGGGCACAGTGCTGGCTCATGGTCATCCTGTTGTCCACCAGGACCCCCAGGTCCCTTTCCCCTACACTGCTCTCTAATATGTAATTTCCCAACCTATACTGGAACCTGGGGTTGTTCCTGCCCAGATGCAGGACTCTACACTTTCCCTTGTTAAATTTCATTAGGTTATTCCCCACCCAACTCTCCAGCCTGTCCAGGTCCCGCTGGATGGCAGCACAGCCTTCTGGCGTGTCAGCCACTCCTCCCAGCTTAGTGTCATCAGCAAACTTGCTGATAGTACACTCTATTCCCACATCTAAATCATTAGTGAATATATTGAATAATATTGGCCCCAGTACTGACCCCTGAGGCACTCCACTAGATACTGGCCTCCAACTAGACTCCGCACCATTGACTACCACTCTCTGGCTTCTCTCCTTAAGCCAGTTTGCAACCCACCTCACTACTTTATTAATAGTCTAGACCACACCTCCTCAACTTACCTGTGAGGATGCTGTGGGAGACTGTGTCAAAGGCTTTACTGAAGTCAAGGTAGACCACATCCACCGCTCTGCCATCATCCATCCACCTTGTTACATTCTCATAAAAGGCTATGAGGTTGGTCAAGCATGACTTACCCTTGGTAAAGCCATGCTGACTGCCCCTAATAACCCTCTTATCCTTGATATGCCTTGAGATGGCACCAAGGATAAGCTGTTCCATTACTTTCCCAGGGACAGAGGTGAGGCTGACCGGTCTATAATTACCCAGGTCCTCCTTCTTGCCCTTTTTGAAGACTGGAGTGACATTCGCTTTCCTCCAATCCTCAGGCACCTCTCCCGTTTCCCAAGACTTGGCAAAGATGATCGAGAGCGGTCCAGCAATGACTTCAGCCAGCTCCCTCAGCACCCGCGGATGTATCCCATCTGGACCCATGGATTTATGGATGTCCAGACTATTTAATTGCTCCCTAACCCAGTCCTCATCGACTAAAGCAAACTCCTCCATTGACCTGGCTTCATCTGGGGTCTCAGGGGTACAGGGCTTCCCAGGACAGCCTCCGGCAGAGTAGACAGAGACAAAGAAGGCATCCAATAATTCTGTCTTCTCTGTATCTTCTGCCACCAGGGCACCCACCTCATTCATCAGTGGGCCTACATTGCCTCTGGTATTTTATCTGCTATGTATTTGAACAAGTTCTTTTTGCTGTCCTTGACCCCTCTCGCCAGCTGTAATTCTAAGGAGGCCTTGGTTATCCTAGCTGCCTTCCTACATCCTCTAACAGCAGCCTTATATTCTTCCCAAGTGGCCAGCCCCTGCTTCCATGACCTGTAAACTCTCCTCTTCTGCTTGAGCACACCCAACAGATCCCTATTCAACCACGCAGGCCTCCTGGCTCCCTTACTTGACTTCCTACGTGTGGGGATGCTCTGATCCTGAGCGTGGAAGAAGCAATCTCTGAAGGCAATCCAGCTCTCTTGGGCCCCTTTTCCTTCAAGCAGTCTTGCCCATGGGATTTCCCCAGCAATTGCTTGAAAAGGCCAAAGTTAGCCCTGCTAAAGTCCAGGGTTGCAATTCTACTTGCTATTCCGTTCCTGCCACACAAGATGCTGAACTCCACCATCTTGTGGTCACTGCAACCCAGGCAGCCCTCAACCTTTACTGCTTCGACCAGACCCTCCTTGTTAGTGAGGATGAGATCCAGCACGTTTGTCTGTCAGTGCACAAATTGAAACCCATTAGTTACCACCATAGCATGACCTTTCAAAAAGATCCTACAGGTAGCAAGGCAATGAATTCTATGAAAGTAAGAGAGTAACGTGTGGTTTTCCTCCACCTCCCCATGAAGGAGTGACTGTGCTTTTCAACAGTCACTCAGCAGCCTGCTTTGCTGTTACCCAAAACTTACCTCCAGGAAAGTTGCATCCTATTCCCACAATAGCAATTTCATCTCCAGTCTCCATCTTCATCTCCTGGGCTGCACAATACAAATAGAAGTATCAGTCAGTTGAAAAAGTTATGCATTTATCATTAAATAAATATGAGGGTAAAATGTCAACTTCCCACAAACACACATATTTGTTCAAAGCTTGATTGATCTTGAATGATCTGTTGCTGGTTGTGATAAGAAATGACACTCCCACAGGTGGCAGGAGCCGTGCGGTATTTTTCTTGTTGTCTTGACTTTTAGAGGAAAATCCCTGACTAATTCCTCTGACTCCCTCATTCACAAACACTCCTTTTTACTGTCAAGCTCTGCTACTGCTGCCACCAGCTGATCTGCTCTTGAGCCTCTTCCTAGATCAAGCCGGCTTCTCTTCTTGCCTACAGACGTAACTTGTGCATTGACCAAGGCACACACTCAGCTCTATCACCTTTATCCTATTCATAAAGCAGATTTCCCAAACAGACTCTGCAAATTACCAGTTAAAATCAGACCATGTAAACAGGCAACAGACAATCAAGTAACCAAAGGAAGAAAAGATGCGTCTTCCACGTGTTAGAAAAGTTCCTGGAAGAAAAACCTTATTCTGAGCTCAGCTTTGCTGCAGCCCCCGGTTGCTTAGCTATTGAAATCGGACAGTGCTGGGAGTATCTGGAAATTTCTGCTGTGCCGGGAGAAAAAAACTTTTGCTGTGCTGGGACCCAAAGTGCAAGACATGATTATGTTCTCCTGCCCCATATATAGGCAAGTTGTATACACATGGTAGAGGGTTCTGAACAGGTACAGCTAGGGAGCAATTCCTCTGAAAATTCCAAGTTAACTGGGCTGGATTTGGCCGGCATGGAGTTAAATTTCTTCACAGTACGTTGTAAGGGGCTATGTTTTGGATTTGTGCTGAAAACAGTGTTGAAAACACACTGACCAACGTCCCTTCTGATGTTAGGATGGTCTGACAACACTCAACACCTTTTAGGATTCGACCACAATAAAGAAATATCTCTCTGTGCTGGATTTCCAGAGTCAGCAAATAGAATAGAATTGGCCCAGCTGTGTCCATCATAATCTGAAATTGCAGAGCTCAATTCCTGCTGCCATGATAAGGCTAGTGTGTACACATACTCAGGCATGGCTCAAGAAGAGCCAGAGGCCACGAATGCATTGCAAAGAGCAAGTTTTGTTGTAGTTACCTCTCTACTGGGGGATCTCCGAAGCCACACCTGAGCTCCCAGGCAGAGGTGACACCAGCGGGGACGCAGGTGCTGGTCAGTTCAGCCCTGCTGGAAGATCACTGGTCCTGCTGAGCTCGCCTGTGTTTCAAGGCTTCAGGCAGGTGCAGCAAAGCAGGAATCTCAGACATAGTGATAAGGTGCCTAGAGTTTCTCACAGGCCTCTGTTATCTAACACAGACGTTCTACTCATCAAGTACACAAGGTCAGTAAAACAATTAATGTGATCTATGTGCTTTTTCTACAGACTGGTGCAAGTCACTTGAGTGTCTTTACATTTAACTAATCTCCTCGCCAAATCGTCCACTATATCCCCATATAGCTAGACAGTTGTTTTTCTTTACGACTGGTTAAGACTCACAATACAGCCTGACAGTGACATGCACCAGCACAGAGCTCTGCACTTTTGGACAGAAGAGAGATGGGTAGGCAAAATCCTGCATGTGACCTTTAGATATGCAATAAAGGGGAAGATCTGGGTGCCCCCCTGTTTGTTTTTAGCTTGGCAGTCACCCTGCAGTGGGTGGTCAAGGTGTCTCACGCAAAATAGGTAGCAGTTCAGCAAGTCTGGCTTTTGGATTGTTAATGTTTTTTGTCCCAGTTCTCCAGTAGCACAGACTCAATTGCCTGTGCTGAAAAATTGTTTAATGTATATAAATGGCAGAGCAGAAAACCAGCTTGAGCTGAGTGCCTCTGGAGGAGGGACACCCAGACAAAAGCGTTTTGTGCTTATAAGCCCTCACAATCTATGCACCTGCTCTTCACATGCTGTCCACATTCCTGTTGGACCTGTGAAATTCTTGGCCTCAGGGCTCCTATTTTTCTTCTTGGTTCTCTGTCTTCCAGAGGGCTTTTTGCTCATCTTATCTGTTCTGGTTATGGTTAAAATAAGATCAATTTTCTTTTAGTGAATTTTCCTTTCAGCTAAGTTTGTCTAAGTAACTGCACTTTTCTGAAGTTGGATGCACGTTTTTAAGACACTTCTCACTCTGGAGCTGATCATGGTAGTAATGGTATGCAGTAGAGGCCCAGGCTTATACTTATTGCTATGTTGGCCAAGATTGCTGATAAATTTGGTATGTCCCATAAGTGAGAGGGGTGTACTTGCAAGGAGAGGCAGACAGAACAGGTGACCAATATTGGCCACGTAGGTGTTCCATGCCCATCCATGTAGTACACCGTATAAAAGTGGGAGATCACGAGGACTTCACTCTCTTCGTCCATGCCTGGCATCTGAAGAGGACCCTACCTGTTCTGCCTGAGATCCTAGGCCTGGTTCCAGGCCCTGCATCCCTGAATCCAAATCCAATTTACTGCTGAATCCTGCCCAGGACTTCTGGGTACCTGCCCTGCAGACCCTGGAGCAATGCCAGCTCCGCTGCCTACCACAGCTGTGCTACGCTGGGAAATTCAATATTGGGTTTGTATATTTTGCATTATTTTCTCTTTCATTAGTAGTATTATTAGTAAAGTATTTTTAACTTTCCACCATGTAAATCCTATTACCTTTCCTTAGTGGGAAGGGCAGGGGGTTAACAGAGAGCATCTGCCATGGTTAATTGCAGCCCTGCAATAAAGTTACATTATCTAGAAGGATTCCAGTGCCTGCTGACAGAGCTTCCTGTTATCTCCTGATGCAGGTGTTCAAGGCCCTCTGTAACCGAACAGCCAGACTAACATAAGTTTGCAATATTTAGCCTAGAATTCCAGCAAGCCTTGCTACTCACGCTAAGTTTGGCTACACATGCCAAATATGTTATTCAAACAAACCAATATACTTAAAATAATAGAATACAATTTAAAAGTTAGTTTGATTAAATTTATAAAGCAACATTTTTGTTTGTAAATATGAATCCTCTTATGGCCCAAACCTCAACTGATACCAACGTTTTACCACAAAAAAGAGCTTACAACTTCCCCACAGTGTCAAAAATTCACAAGTAATTCTCTGTCGCAGTCTGTGGTGGAGCTTTTTCTGGGCCATGGTTATGAGTGTGACAGAGGCTGGACTGAAGACAGGCACTCTCTCTGCTGCACTAGGAAAACACAAAGAAATCACATTGTGTTACCTTGAAGACCTGGGTCTGCCCTATGTTAAAAGCTTTCTCTTTGAAGGTAAAGTTGTATCACACTTTGGTTTACAATTCTATGAGGCATACCCTTACAAAACATTCATAACTTTTAGTGTTGATACAGATAGATTTAAAGTGCAAGATGTTGTGAACTAACAATTGCCCTTGACCATAATTACAGACTTCATACCAAAGTCACATACAATAAAAGAGCTTCCCAACAAGTTAGAAATGCGAACACAGAACCACAGAATGGTTGGGGTTGAAGCAACCTCTGAAGTTCACCTATTCCAACCACCTGCTAAAGCAGGTTCACCAGAGCAGATCACACAGGAATGTGTCCAGGCGGGTTTTGAATATCTCCAGAGATGAGACTCCACAGCCTCTCTGGGCAGCCTGTGCCAGTGCTCTGGCACCCCCAAAGTAAAGAAGTTTCTCCTCCTATTCAGATGGAACCTCCTATGCTTCAGTCTGTGCCCACTGCCCCTCATCCTATCATTGGGCATCACTGAAAGGAGTCTGGGCCCATCCTCTTGACACCCACCCTTGGGATAGTTATGAGCATAAATTAGATGCCCTCTCAGCCTTCTCTTCTCCAGGCTGAACAGACCCAGCTCTCTCAGTCTCTCCTCATAAGAAAAATGCACCAGACCCCTGATCATCTTTGTAGCTCTCTGTTGGATTCCCTCCAGTAATTCCTTGTCCTTCTTAAACTGGGGAGCCCAGAACTGGACACAATACTCCAGATGTCACCTCACCGGGTCAGAGTAGAGGGGAGGAACAACCTCCCCCAAGCTGCTGGTCACACTCTTCCTAATGCACCCAAGGTTACCACTGGCCTTCTTGGCTGATCAAGGTAGTTGATTATTTTCCCATATTATACTGAAATATTGAGCAAAGTTCATACAATTTATGATTTCTTCAGAAAGCTGTAGAGAAAGCTCAAAGTATATTGAGCAAGGTTTGAACAATTTATTATTTCTTATAAAAGCTGTAGAAAAAGCTTGAAGTATATTGAGCAAAGTCCAAATTATTTATGATTTCTTCTGAAAGATATAGAAAAAGTTCAAAGTGTCAACTGAAAGGGTATTTCTTGACAATTTATGTAATGAAAAATTAGCCTAAAACCAATCATGACCCAATCTTCAGCACCTACGTATTTTCCTGAATGAAAAATAAAAAAAAAAAGAGAGGAAGATGCTGCACACTTGAGCCAATAACCATCCCCCTAAGGAAGGATTACCTTGCTTATCTCTCAGCAGGGCACTCCCCACCAGCTTACGTTATCTTGTGTATTTTGCATGACCAGAACTTTCTGACAAGAGCAATCACAAAGCTAAGAAAGGAAGACAGATAATTACAGATGTTCAAGATGGCTCTGGGAGAGGAACAATAACATATTGCTGTGCCAAAACTAATCCCTCCTTTGGTCTGCCTGCCTGCTGCAGTTCTGTTCCACATCAAAATACAGTCATCCCCAATAAGGAAGAATGAGTTGGTTTATTAGTGTTTAGTTTATGTGTTTTTTTAACTCGGCCCTTTCACATTAATGCATGAGACCTCAAAGCGATTTGAAATAGAATAATAGAATCATAGAATGGTTTGGGCATCACCGTCCCCCGCAATGAGCAGGGACATCTTCAACTAGATCAGGCTACTCAGAGCCACATTCAGCCTGGCCTGGAATGTTTCCAAGGATGGGGCATCTACCACCTCTCTGGGTGTCGTGGTTTAACCCCAGCTATGAATCAAAACTGCGACAGCTATTCACTCACTCCCTGCCAGGTAGGAGAGAGAATTGAAAGGGAAGTGAGAAACCGATGGAATGAGATTAAAATATCTTAATAAAATGTCCCAGAAATCAATTTAGTCAGGTGATGATAAACTCCACACAGACTTTATCCTAGCCAGAAATGTTTAGCAAAGAAAACCAACTAGAAATAGAGTTTATCCAAAAATATTTGGCACTCTGAAAACATTATGAAACACAGGTTTGGATACCAGTTGAAGATATTATTACTGTACGATCACATAAGAATAATGATGATCCACAGTGTGCACACACTCACAAAAACAGGAGGCCTCTTTCACTTAAGGATACCCAGAAGAAATAACCACCTGCCCAGGGCGGGCAAAGGCTCACTCAAGGATATAACCAGAAGAAAATCACTCTCTAGGAAGCAGGTGAGGGCACTCAGTCCTGGGAAGGCTCCTTAGACAAGATCCCTGATCTCAGGAGGGCTCTGTTCACAGCCCCACTGCTCCAAGAACACCACCCAAAGGGGGTCTTCACTGGGGGCCTCGTTTTACGGCCTGGTCAGATTTGCCTTTGGGCATTGCAAGCATAGTCCAGAAGCTTCTCAGCTTCCCTGCGCCTCAGCAGCTCCTTGGCTGAGGATCCTGACTAATGACCGAAGGTCCCGCTCCTCCTGCTGCCCAAGCCAGGGTGGGGGTGGGGTGTGGAGGGGGACGGTGAACGTGAGGAGTCACCCTGCCCGGGGTGGGGAGATGTGACTGTCAGCACCGACCGAGGTGTGTACGTGAGGACAGGCACAGTGCAGCACAAAAGGTCCTAAAGACCCACCAAATGCCTTATTGCAAGCTCCGGATATCATTGGGAGATATATATACTAATATAATAACATTTTTTAAGGTAGATACAAATTTTTAAAAAGGTATACAAAGTGATACTCAATGCAATTCCTGACAAACTCTGCCCATGCTGAGCAGCCATTCTCAGGAAGAGAGCACCCTGGTCCTGAACAGCCGATCACAGGGGGAGAGAGAGAAACGGCCAAAAAGGCTCAGAAGCTGACTGCAAAATGGCAAAAAGCTGAACTAAAGGCACTCCTGAATGGAACTCAACCAGAACAGAGCTGAATCACAATGGGTCTAACAAACCAGAAAACCTCTAATTAAATATGAAGCAGGATGCTATAGTTTCACAGCAAATACCACTCTCCTCATCAAGCAGAGGAGCTGCAGCCACTCATCCTGCCAGTGCTCAGCAAATGGCTGTTTCACAGAGTCACTGTGCGTTCCCAAAGCAAGGAAGAGTAGATCTCCTGCGGCAATTAGGAACGACTCACAGCGGGACACAGACAGAAATTCACGCAGGGGCAGAGATCCTGTTGAGGAAGGAGCGCAGAGCCTGCCAAGCAGAGAGCTGACCTAGGCCTAGGCTGCCTCCTTTATTCACCATTGACAATTTATAGGATTTACAGGTACGGGCATTGACTAAGATGTTTACAAAAGGTGTTTTTCCACTAATTGTTATTAAAAACACACTAAACTCATGTGATGTTTGTCTCACTTGTATTTACACTCATTCACAGACCCGGCCCAAGGACATTCACACATCCCATGCACTTGGGGGCAGTTATCTGGCCCAAGATACCATTCTCACGAGCCTGGGCTATAACTTTTTACAATTATGAGAAACGTACTTCAAAGTAATCTGTCCAAGGCCCTTTATATGTTATTATGTTAGCATTATGTCTTCGATCATTCAAATGGTCATGTTAGTATCAATCTTCCTTTATCATCCAGATGGCTGGAACCGTACATCTTGCTTTCCCACATTTTACTTTCCAACAATCTTCCACGTGAATAAACATCTGTTAGTTCCGGGTCCTGGTGCCAGGTTATCTTAGGTGTTTTCTTTGGAACTGTATGCTATAAACAGCTAAACAAGCCTGGAGGAAACCAGGAACTCACCTCCCATCTGGTTGCTGTCATCAGCAGGCCATCATCATTGTTCCTTTGAGTGCATTTTTCTGAAGGCCCCAGGACATGCAATTCTTTCTTGCACACTGGCTAGTGAGGACACAGAGGGCACAAACCTTCCAGCTGACAATTACACCGTCCACTTTGGATACAGGGGTTTGAAGCGCTGCATTCCCCACACCATCTGCAGACATGTCACCTCAGGGCCATGGACTGTCACTGCCTGGTACAGGTAGCAAAGTCCAATTGTTTCACCCAGGCGTGCAGGCAAACAAAGGCAGTAGCCAGGCACCCACAGAGCACTCCTGCCTCATCCAGATGGAGAAATGATAGGATAGGATAGGATAGGATAGGATAGGATAGGATAGGACAGGACAGGATAGGACAGGACTTTCCTGTCATCGTCAGGTAACACGGCAGCAACGGTAAAGAACAGGTTAGTCAAATTTCCTTCAGAAATGGCACAGACATACCTGATGCTGCATTATGGTGGAAGAAATGGAACAATAGATATCTTGATCTCGCTTTTTTATTCCAGGGTCCAGTGCATCTCACACAATTGGCAAAGCACTTTCCTGTGTACAGAAATGCCCCTCTGTCCTGGTGTTCCAACGAGAGGGGCAGGAATAAGCCATATCTGCCTTGACTGAGAATTTGAAACTACAAACATTTATCCATGGTCTAAGCACAAAGCTCTACATTTTTAAATTAAAAAACACAGACAGATACCAGCCTACTGGAGTGAAATCAGTCAAGGGCTACCATGAAGTCTGAGTCCTGGAGCACACAATGTACAGAGCCAAGAGAGCTAGATTCAGTCTAGAGAAGATCAAGAGTGGGGAGGATCTTCTTGATGCCTTCGGCTATGTGATGGGAAGGTGCAGAGAAGACAGAGCCAGACTGTTCTCAGATGTGCTGGGAAAGGACAAGGAACAACTGTCACAAGTTGTATCAAGAGAAATTCCAGTAAGATATTGACACAGGCAAAAACTGTTTACTGATTCAAGGAATTTATGTGAATGTAATTTATTTGCCAATTAACAATCTATTAATTCTGGTATCAAAGAAAACTAAAAACAACCAACCCACTGTTAGGAAAAACACCCCTGCTTCCCTCCAGACACCTCTTTCTCCACTATTTTTGCTCCTCCAGTGAGGTGGCAGGCAGCATGGGAGAATGGGGCCACCACGAGCATGGTGGTTCCTTCACTGGCAGCAGCTTCTTTGGGCTACACCTCTCAACTCAAGCAGCCCCTTGGCTCCAGCCCCCGGCCAGACATGGTTTTCTCTCTTTCCTCCTTCCTGCTTCAACCTGGCTTTTTTTCCCACTTCTGCTTCTGCACTGGCCTCATTACTCCTTTTGTTTGGTGTTCACCACCCTTACTCTAAGATGTTTCCACAGAGGTGCCACAGACTGCCCTGGGGAAGGGCTCAGCCATGCCCTGCAGTGTGTCCATTAAGGCCAGCTGCCTCACACCTGTGGGCAGATCGCTCAGAGACCAGGGGTCTCAGATAACAACAATTAAAAACTTTGTTCCAGGGTGTTATCTTCTTGTTCTCAAACTAATACAAACCACAACTGTGCTAGCTACAAAAAAATAAAGGTTTCTAACTGCATGAAAAAAACTGACTTTCAGTCAAACCAACACAGCATGTCAACCATATCTCTGCTTTGCATGGCACCATTTCATTAGCATCAGGAAACACAAAGAAGCGTGGTATTATCACTATTTACCTATGTGGCAATATTTGCAAACAGTAATTCACTGGAACCCCCAACAAACAGAACATATCCATCAGGAGAAAGGTTGTGCTTTCGTCCACAAATACAGGAAAGCTTCACTTGCGGGAAGTCCTGTAGTCATGTTTCTGGCCCTGTCTCAAAGAGTATTTCAGATTTTATCTTACTAGAAATCAATATAAAACACATGGACAAGACTTGGAGAGAAATCTGGTACATACCTTCTGCTTGAAGATGACTCTGAATTGAGAGTTGGTGGAGCCATCTTCCCATGCCATCAAGTCAGACCCCCAAGGCTCAGAAAGAGTTAACCTAAAGACAGCTACCTGTGCTCAATGTACTGAGTACCCTGACTGCGGAGCTGCTGCCACCATCCCATTTCCTGCCTCCTGATCATTACCAGAGCTTGTCTCCAGCTCCCAAGGAGCCAGAAAGAAACTGGACATGACAAATGGTTGATTTTTATTTTCTCCCTCGTTGAGCTTAAAAAAGTCAGTAACCCCTTATGGCTGGTTTTTCACAGTGAAAGCATTTAGCTGGACAGCGTCTCTTCATGTCTGCTGTATCATCCACAACCTGGTCCACTGCCAGGAAGTCTTCTTGGTGTCTGGCCATCGGGATAGATGTGTCTTTGTAGTTTATTCCCAGACACAGGTCTATTTTTCTCTGGAGTTTTCCCCATGTAAGAGATGCTACCTCTTCCGGCTGGGGGACTCCTTGACAAGAATTCATCAAGTATCTACATGACATCAAATAGCTCACCCCTTTTTCTGAAGACAGATTCTCCTGTGTGAAGAGCTCATACTCTAACATGGTATAAATCCATTCAAGGAAACAGATAACAGAATGTGGGAGATGCTACGAGACTGAGTCAGATTCATTTAAAAACTGTAATTTTGACAAGTTAGTAGCTACAGGACAAAGCTTCTAAGTGCCTGTCTCCCACAGATAAATGAAGAACTGACGTACCGTCCTCAGAACATCTGCACACAGCAACGGGAATCAGCAGGATCCAACCTGCGGTAAATGCTGGGCACAGTGGGAGATCTGTAACGCTGCTCAGAGCCTGGCTGGCTGGCTTACGCTCATGGGTGGCAACCCTGTCTCCTTAGGATGAGAGAGAAGTACCTGCAACTTTTCTTAGCCAGTACTGGCAGGAGAGTAGAGGGTTGCTTCTTTCACAGAAGGGCAAGAAGTGACTTGTGATGAATTAGCTAATTGGCTAGACACCTCTCCAGAAGTATCACACCTTAGCTTAATGTTCTCCTTGGCCAGAGGAAACTTAGATCACTGTCACCAGTGTCAAGAACACCAAGCTATAGGGTATTTTGTGGACTTGGAAAGATGCTTTCTATCCTTGCTACAGCACAAAACTATAGCGCACCACAGCTCCGAGATTTCTGTGGCTTGCCCATTGCAATCACTAAACCTTGTTTCATAGTCTTATGTTTCTTCAGCTCTCACTCCCCTGTTTTGTAAACCTGCTTGCCATGAGAGCAAACACAGCAAGACATACATCACTACTGCCTATGTTCTTCTCTTGGGCAGATGAACAATCCTAAGTGATGACATAATGACCACAGCAGATTTGGGGGAAAATAGTGAAGACGAAGCCCAGAGGACAAAGTGTAGGAGCCGGGCCGTGCCTGGCACAGCTGGGGCTACAGCCCGCGCGCTGCCCCGTGCTGCGGGCACAGACCCGGCCCCAGGCAGCGCGCTGCAGCGGCACCCGGCCCCGCCAGCGCGGGGCTTCCAGGGGCGGGTGACGCGCCCACGGCCGGCGGGAGAGGCGGGGCCTTAGCGCAGGCCCGCCCGTTGGGGACTCGAGCCCGGGGCGCGGCGGGGGAGCCTCGTGCCCCCGCCCGCCTGTGCGGGAAGCGGCGGCGGCCCCGGAGGGTCAGAGCAGGGGAGGGCGCGGCCGCCTGCTCCACCGAGCAGCGCTCACTCGCTCCGCGGCCCCCGCGGGCACAAGGCGGCTCTGCCCCGGCCAGGAGCTGCTGCCGGCAGCCCGTGCCCCCGACTCGCCCATGGCGGAGCCGCCGCACCCCGCGGAGCGCTGCTCCTGCCGCAACACCAACTGCCTGGAGCGGCCGCTCAGGCGGCTCTTCCGAGGGCTGGGGGGCGCCGTGGCCACCTGGCCCTGGCCCTTCGTGCTGCTGCCGCTGCTGCTGTCGGGCGGGCTGGGCGCCGGCTTCCTGTTCTTGCGGCAGCGACAGGCGAACGACATCGAGGAGCAGTTCACGCCGACGTGGGGGCCCGCCAAGGCCGAACGCGACTTCGTGCAGTGGTTCTTCCCCACCAACGACTCGGAGCGCTTCTCCGCCGCGCGCCTGCCCACCGAGGGCACCTACGCCGCCCTCATCGCCGTGGCGACGGGGAACGGCTCGGTCCTGGCCCCGGCGGCGCGGCGCGACGTGCTGCGGCTGGACGCGGTGATGCGCCGCCGCGGCTACGAGCAGCTCTGCGCTGTCAGCAACGGCACCTGCGCCATCCCCGACCTGCTGCAGTACGATGAGGCCGCCCTGGAGAACCTCACCTTCCCCTTCAGCGGCGGCTTATTCCTGGGGACCGTGCTGGGCGGCGTGCAGACGGACCCCGACGGGCGGGTGCTGTCGGCGCGGGCGCTGAGGCTGCTGTATTACCTGCGGGAGGACGGCCCCGCGGCGGCGGAGAGCCGGAGCTGGCTGGAGGAATTCTCGAAGGAAATGCCGTCGGAGCTGGAGGCGCTGGGCATCACCGCTGTTCGGGTGAGCAGGGGCGGGTACAGCCGTGCCGGGGCCGCCGGGACCCGAGATGCTCGGGCTGCCAGGGCCACGGAAAGGCGTTAGTGCTAACGTCATGTTTAGCATTGCCTGCGTGTGTGCATAAAGACTAAGAAAAAAAAGTAGAAATGCTTCATCTTTCGTTGTTGTTTTAACAACAGGTGACTTACTTTACCTCGCTGTCCAGACAACAGGAGTTTGAAGGAAATACCAAGAGGGTGATCCCACTCTTTTCCATAACGTATTTCTTGACAATAACCTTTTCAGTCGTCTCTTGTCTAAGGTAAAATGCCTTCTAAGCTGTGGAACAGTAAGAAGTGACCGCTGCTCTTCCTTACCTTGCCTAAATTGATTTCTGCTTTTGTCAAGTGAAGTCATTCTTGAAGCTGCAGACTTCTGGGGACACTTAATAATAGGCAGACAAATTTATTTCTTTGTAAAGATCAGTTTTCAAGGGGAAGGAAGCAGGGTCTGTTTGCACTTGTTTCTGCCACTGCTCAGTTAAGGTTCAGATGGATGATCACTGGCTTCAGAGATCACCACGTGTCTGGGTACAGCTTTAGGTGTTCTTCTTGCTAGTAGAGTCTGAGCCTTAATTGCTGTCCACGAAGAACTTAGCCTGCTCCTTTCTTTGTGCTGGTGGAAGGGGAACCATTGTACATTTGACAACCATATGGCAGTGTTTGTGTGCTGTGCTTGAGAAAGAAAGGTGTACTGCAATGATGGGCTTGTTGGTTTAGTGTTTGCATCAGGCATCGTGGGTAGAGCTTATGTATCTTCATCTTTCCAGCTCTCTTGTTAGTGCTGTCAAAATCAGTGCACATCTTTATGCTTATGGATATAACTGGCCAGCAGTAATAATGTATTTAGCACCTCCTATATAAATTGATCTTTTCTAATGCTGACAGCTGGGAGCTCTCCTTGCAAACAGCAGCTTTCCTCAAAAGTTCTCTTCACAGACAGGCTGTCTTTGTTATCTGTGCACTTCTCATGCCAAACACCTTGCTGAAATATTTGACATGTAACTAAGATGTTTCTTAAAATATTTTCAGGCCGAGCTGTATAAGAAATAATGTCTGGCTTGCGTGCTGTGGAGTGGTCTCTGCCGGTTTAGCTGTATTAAGCAGCTTTGGATTGCTGCTCTTCTGTGGAGTCCCGTTTGTGGTCACTGTAGCAAGCGCACCATTTCTTATCCTAGGTAAGTAGGCAGAGCAAGTTGGATTCAGATACCAAGACTGAAGTGGAGTTAAAACAACCTGACACTGTTAGTCTTTCATGATGTGAGCATCAGATCCTACACAGTTCTGTCCTGCAGTGAGGAGACGAGGTGCAGGCTCCTCTGAGCTCCCCCAGGCGGGTGAGCCGCTCAGCTCAGGGCACCCACGCTGGGGCTGAAGCCGGGCTCTGGCACAAGGGCAGCTACTCCCAAAAAATAGTGCTTGCTCTAGTTCTCTTGCTGAGGTGTGAGAGCTATAAATGAGAGGGTAGTTAAGGTGAGCACTTCTGGCATTGTTCTAGCATCCCTGGTAATTTAGCTGTTATGTTTAATCATTTATTTAACTAGTGCTAATACTTGAGGTGAACTCAACCAGGTTCTGTCACTGCATTCCCCTGTATCATTGCCTGCTGTTTTCTATAGGCATACTTTAAGCATTTATATATCTCATTAGCTTTGTGTAAGTTTGTCTACCCCAAAATAGTTTGTAGTTAATACTGTTCTATGGGACTGCTGAATTTGTCGGCAATTTAAGCAGGTGCAGAGGTCTTCCCCAAATCATACACCTCTTGACCTCTTTTTCTCCCTAATTCCCTGCTGTTAGTCAGCCTCAGGTTGCAACAGCAGCACCATGGAACATGTGTCCCACATGCAGCTTGTGCTACATGAGCACTGACTTAACCCACTACCTGTGGGAAGTAAGTTACTGTAAGGTTTTGTGTTCTCAGAGTGTAGTCTTTCATTAGATGAAATTTGGCCTCAATACAGCTTTAGCAATGAGTAAGACTGTCTGTAATTTCAAATTAAAAATCCATCTCATTTTGTTATGATGTGAAATGTCCTCTGAAATATCATGACTAGGTACCACAGTCTCATTTAGCTGTACAACTGAAGTGATGCACCGTTTGTGTAACCAGCTCCCCCCCATCCCCCCGCAAAATGCCAGGAAGTTAGTATCACTGCATCACAGTTGCACAGGCTGCTTCACAGCCAGTGCTGAACTTTCCAAATACCGTTAGATAATGTTGCTGCAAATGAATTGCTGTTTAAAAAATCCTTATATGGTCTCCTATATGAGAAATTCATGTGATCTTTTCTTGGTCCTGGTCTCATGCTTAGGAAAGTACATGGAACTCCTGGGTTGACAGAAGCTTTGTGTCACACCAGATATCTAATGCAAATGCTCCTTAGGGCATGCATTGTCTCTGTTTCCTGCATAATTCAAATGCATTTTATATTTGCTTTTGTTTGCTCATCAATTGCAGAGGCTCTAAATTTCAGAAAGACCCTTTTGTATACCTGGGAAAGGGCTTAAGCCAGTCTCTTCAGGTCTTTATGAGGAGTGAGCAGACTTTTGTCCTCCTTGCATTAGACCAAAAAAATTATCAGCCTGCTGGGTTTCCAGCAGCAGCTCGACTCGCTGCCATCCAGCAGCAACTTTTGAAGTGCTGCTTAATTAATCTTTGCACATCTACTGGCAATTGCCTATTGAGGCAGCAGTTAGTGATTTCATGTGTTCTTTTATGCTCAGCTGTATCATCTGTGCTTACTCTGCTATTCACACAGTCTTGCTTCCCCCTTTAGTCCAGGACCCAGTCTTCCTGTCAGGGTTTCCCAGGACTCTGGGGGTAATAAATGCAGGCACATGAATACAAATGTGAAGATAAATGAATAATAAATCATGAATAAGTGCTCAAAAATAAACTGGATAAAAGATAAGTGGAGAGCAGAAAGCATAAAAAAGTGAATCACTGGAAAAGTGGCATCACTGTTTTCCCATGTGATAGCAGCTGTTCTCCGTGTCTGCTGAATGCAGAGCAGCGCAAAAAATTATTGATTTGCTGCAATGATGAAGAAGAGATTCCAGAGATAATGGGGGACACTTCCAGTGCTAAGGATAGTTGAGCATCCAAATAAGCAATGTATTACCTTGGGGCTTGGGTAAGAGATGTGGATCGACAACTCCCCATGCTGTTATGGTCCTCTCACTATTACCCACTATTAGTTTTTAATGTTGGCAGGGAAAAGGTAGGAAAAGTAAGTATTAAGGCAATCAAAAGGGATTTCAGAGCTATGAGGTGGTTGACTGATGGCTCAGGTGGTTTTCTCCTCCATCGTTTCAATAGCAGGCAGGAACACAGATTGGAACAGGCAGGCCCAACTGATCAACACGCGGCTCTGTGACTGGTGTCACTGACAGATACAAAGCTACTGGAGAGTGTCCAGAAGAGGCTACAAAGTTGGTGAAGGGTTTGGAGGGGAAGCCGCATGAGGAGCAGCTAAAGTCACTTGGATGGTTCAGCCTGGAGCAGACTAAGGGAAGACCTCATCATGGTCTACAGCTTCCTCGCAAGGGGAAGACAAAGGGCAGGTGCTGAACTCTTCTCTTTAGTGACCAGTGACAGAACCCGAGGGAAGGGCAGGAATTTGTGCCGGGGAGGTTTACTTTGGGCATTAGGAAAAGGTTCTTCACACAGAGGGTGCTGGAGCACTGGAACAGGCTCCCCAGGGAGGTGTCACAGCCCCAATCCTGACAGTGTTCAAGAAAAGACTGGACAACACCTTTAGACACATGGTGTGAACTGTGGGGCTGTCATATGCAGGGACAGGAGTTGGACTCGATGATCCTTGTGGGTCCCTTCCAACTCAGGACATGCTATGATTTAAACCGGTTTAATCACTGGGCACCAGAGACAACGCATGTGTCATAGATGCACTTGCTGTGCTCAGTCCTTCAGCACAGCAGGGTGACAGATCAACAACCCATCAGCTCACCAGGAGTTTCTGAAATGTAATAAATTCGGCTACCCACAAAGGAACTATTTTCCTGTATCTGTTTAACTCGTATCAGCAGTACAGCAATGTTAATAGGCTAACTTTCTTTTTCAAAATTTTGTGCAGACTTAAATGCAATTCGTTTTGCACTTTTGTTGGGTGTTAGTGGAAGCAGCCATTTGCCATGCAGCATTAACTTTTTGTCCTCCTGCAGGAGTTGGTGTTGATGACATGTTCATCATGATCGCTTGCTGGGAACAAAGCTCAGGAAAAGAAGGTAAATCAAGTGTTAAGTCTCGTCTGGCTGAGACCTACGCCGAAGCAGCACTTTCTGTGACCATCACCACTCTTACAGATGTTTTGGCTTTCTTCATTGGCACCTGGACTTCCTTTCCATCAGTGAGATCATTTTGCCTCTACACAGGCACTGCTTTTGTCTTCTGCTATATATATACCATGACCTTCTTTGGGGCAATTATTGTATTAAATCATAAAAGGGAGCAAGGAAACCGACACTGGCTAACTTGTATGCCTGTGGGAGATGAAGATCGGGCTGAGGCGTCTTGCTTGTACAATGCTTGCTGTATAGGCAAGTGTTCTGGGGAGTCACCTCAGCCAGAAAGTGAACATCCAATGAGCATATTCTTTAAGAAGTATTATGGTCCTTTTTTTACAAATAAATGGATGAAGCTACTTGTGGTGCTGCTGTATGGAGCATACTTGGGTGGCAGTGTTTATGGATGTACTCAGATCAGGGAAGGCATCGATCTTCGAAATCTGGCAAGTGATGACTCTTACGTTATTCCATACTATGATAACTCTGACAAATACTTCTCAGTATATGGACCCAGGGTCATGGTTGTCATTACAGAAAGTGTAGATTACTGGAATGAGACTGTTCGTCTTGACATTGAGAACTGCATGCAGAATTTGGAGGACATTTCCTATGTAGATCGGAACCTCTCAGAGTCGTGGCTGAGAGTTTACACAAGACTTGCAAATGGTGGTTTGATAAATATAAACAATCAGACTCTCTTCATTAATAACTTACCTATACTGTTCCAAATGGTTCCTGGTTTTGAGTGGGACATTAACAAGACTCAGGATGAAATAGAAGCTTCACGTTTCTTTATCCAGACGGTAAACGTGACCTCAGCTGTTGATGAGAAGAATCTTCTCAGTCAGCTGAGAGAGACAGCCAAGCAGTGCAGTGTTCCATTGATGGTGTATCACCCAGCGTTCATCTACTACGATCAGTACCTGGTCATAGTGCGAAACACCGTTCAGAATATCATTGTGGCTGCTGGGGCAATGCTCGTTGTCTCCGTTTTGCTTGTCCCCAACCCATTCTGTTGCTTGTGGGTGACTTTTGCTGTAGCTTCTGTTATAGTTGGTGTTGCTGGTTTCATGACATTTTGGAATGTCAATCTAGATTCCATATCCATGATCAACCTGGTCATTTGCATAGGATTTTCAGTAGATTTTTCTGCTCATATTTCCTATGCCTTTGTGACAAGTGGAGAGTCCTCAGCCAATAAAAGGGCAGTTGAAGCTCTGTCCTTGCTGGGTTACCCGGTATTACAAGGGGCAGTTTCTACTATATTAGGAGTAGTTGTCCTGGCTGCAGCAAAAACCTACATTTTTAGGACATTTTTCAAGATCATGTTCCTTGTTATTTTATTTGGGGCTCTTCATGGTCTTGTTTTTATTCCAGTGTTTTTAACCTTTTTTGGCAACTTTGGCAGATCACCCCAAGATACCAAACCTAAGGCACCAGAGCTTCAGTTGTCAAATGTTAAAGTCTGTGCAAGACAAAGTTATATGTAAGATATATTTATTACATGTAGGCTAAAACTCAGTGATTTTCAGGGAATGTAAGAAATTAAGAAAATGAAGGACAGAAAAATAAATACAACAGGGAAGCAAAGGCTTCAGAATAGCCAGGCAAAAAACAAACAAACAAATATAAAACTAATAAAAAACCAAACAAAAACCAAAAGAAATTAAAATGCTCAGAATGGTTTTGCATTTCTCATTTTTGTGTGCTTGACTAACACTTAATATTTAAATCCTTTTTTGTGACTTGTTTACTGAATGTAGTAGAATTATTATAAGCACTGACCACTGCACTAGTTTAACGGATTACATTACAGGTTTGTCAGGCGATGTACACGGGGGGAAGGACAGCTCCCAGGGGTTTGCATTTCCCTCCTGGTGACCTAGCTTTAAGAAGACTGTGTGTAGCTTGCGTTGGCTGCAGTTTGCAAAGGGTAGGTGATGGAACTTGTGTGGAACCTCCTGAGTCACCATTTCAGAAGACACTATGCCGGGGCATGACAGGGCAAGGATTCACTAGAGGGAATCACACCCTGATCTAGGACAAAGTGAAAAAGCAGCTCAGGTCTAAGCCGTTAGTCCTAAAAATATAAACCTGTAATTTCTATGATGTTCATCAGTGACAATGCATCCTGTGAAGCGTTGATAGAGCAGAGGAGCTTTCACTGAAATAACAGCTAATAGTTTATTGGGTGGTCTTTGATCCTGTAGGGACAAAACACTGTATGAGAAGTCAATTCATAATTTGTGTGTAACAAGCTACCTCTTGGAAATAAACAAATGGTGGTAACTGTTGTTTGTCATTTTGGAAAAATTGGTATAGGAGTTACTAAACCATTCAGTCTAAATCTGCAGCTGGAGTCAGTCAGTCAGTTGTCAGTCAGCGATGAGCAACCAAGGAGCACAGCAGCAATTATTCTAAGTTCTGTTGTAGAGCACAGATCAAGGAGACGAGGGGCATACACGGTGCCAGGCAAATCCACACATGGGCACAGAGATCGCCTGAAAATTGGCTGATCTTTCGAGAATAGCTCACATGGCAGGTCATTACCAGGAGATTTCAACAGCTCTTAGGGAGCGCAGGCAACCAGGAGCGCAGCGAATGGGTGAGGCAGTTAGCGCAGCAGTTAGCCTCATGGTCCTTCTGGCTGCAAGAACTGATGCAGCCACCCAAACGGAGCTTGTGAGGGAAGATGCAGCTGTCCAGGTCCTGGGCTGCAGAGTGTGCCCAGGTTTCTGCTCGGGGACTGATGGCAGCAGCGAGCTCACCCGTGGGTGATGAGCCCAAGTGAAGGATCTGCTCAGCCTGGTGACGGAGCTTCGAGAGGAGGTGTCCAGGCTGAGGAGCTTCTGAGAGTCGGAAAAGGAGGTTGACTGGTAGACTCACAGTCTGCTATCCCTGATGCAGGAGCAGAAACTAATCATGGCACCAGGTTAAAGGGACCCCCTACCCTCTTGTCATCAGGCTGTAAGGGGCAAACCAGAAGATGGGGGAGAATGGAAACGGGTTATAGCTCAGGGCAGCACGTGAGCACACACTCAGCCTGCCCCACCCTCCCAGGTGCCTGTATACAACAGGTGTGAGGCTGTGGAATTGGATGGGCAAGCAGCTGATGCTGCTGATTAAGACCCTTCTGGGAAGGATGGGTCCTCTAAGCAACACACACCCCACATGAAACCCAGCAAACCCATTAAAACCTCACATGTAAAGAGGAAAAGAAGGGTGATTGTCACAGGCGACTCCCTTCTGAAGGGAATAGAGGCCCCATATCCCAACCCACAGGGAAGTCTGCTGCCTCCCTGGGGACAGGGTGAGAGATGTGGCTCAACAACTCCCCTGGCTGGCAAGGTCCTCTGATTATTACTAGCTATTGGTTTTTAATGTTGGCAGAGAAGAGATAGGCAAAAGTAGTATTAAATCAGAAAGGATTTCAGAGCATTGAGGCAGCTGGTCAATGGCTCAGGTGCTCAAGTGGTTTTCTCCTCCATCATTTCAGCAGCAGTCAGGAACACAGAATGGAAAAGGCAGGCCCAACTGATCAACAGGTGGCTCCGTGACTGGTGTCATCCGTGGAACTTCGGGTTTTCCAACCATGGGATAGTCCGTCCTTTGCCAGATCTTCTGACACCCAATGGGATGCACCTCTCTCGGAAGGGGAAAAGGGTGTTTGCTCAGGGGCTAGCAAGGCTGATTGTTAAGGCTTTAAACTAGGCTGGAAGGGGGAACGGGGCAGTAGCAGGCCAGTCAGTGATGAGCAGCGGGATGGCACCAAAGCTCGAAGAGACGCATGACTCTGAGATTCCTCAGACTATGCCATAAGGTGAAGGGCACAATCAACCACACTGGAAGTGCTTCTACACCAGTCTGCGCAGCATGAGGAAAAAGCAAGGTGAACTAGAAGCCTTGGCCCGGTCCCAGGGATATGATAAAATTGGCATTAGCAAAACCTGATGGGATGAGTCCTGCGACTGGTGCGCCATGATGGACAGCTACAGGCTGTTCAGAAGGGACAGGCAGGGTTGGAAAGGCTGGGGGGGTGGCACTATATGTAGCAGAGGGGCTGGAATGCATGGAGCTGGCAGTTGGTGATGGCAAAGTTGAGAGCGTCTGGGTAAGGATTAAGGGTCAGACGAAGCAGATGTTGTTGTGGGTGTTTACCATAGGTGTTACCAGCCAGGATGCCGACACTGATGAGTTATTCTTTAAGGAACTAAGTGAAGCCTCCAAGTCATCTGCCCTTGTCCTTATGGTGGACTTCAACTTGCCAGATGTCAATGGGGAATATCATACAGCTGGCACCAACAGGTCCAGAAGATTCCTAAAGCATCTGGACAATAACTTATTGGTGCAGGTACTAAGGGAACCATCCAGGAAAGGCACCTTCCGAGATCTGATTCTCACTAACAGAGAGGGCCTTGTGGGAGAAGTGGCGACTGGTGGCTCCCTTAGCCACAGCGACCATGAAGCAGTCAGGTTCAAAATCTTTGCTAACTGGAGGAAAACTTCCAGCAAGACCTTAACACTAGGTAAGAGGAGAGCAGACTTCAGGCTGCTCAGAGAAATGGTAAGATTCCCTGGGAAGAAGCTTTTGAAGGTCCATCAGTGTTGGTCGCTACTAAAAGCACAGGAACAGGCAATTCCAAAATGCCAGGCAAAAATGGCGAGGCAAAAAGCCAGCTTGAAATATTTCTTCTTGAGATGTCGGAAAAGGAAATTATACTGTTAGTGGAAGCAAGTTCAGGCACCATGGGAGGACTACAGAGATGCTGCTCACCACTGCAGGGAAGAAATTCACACTGCCAAAGCTCAATTAGAATTGAAGCTGGCCAATACTGTGAAGGACAATAAAAAAAGGCTTTTAAAAAATATATTAATGGTAAGAGGCAAACTAGAAATAACATTGGCCCATTACTGCATGAGCATGGTTGCCTTATTAACAAGGACATAGACAAAGCTGAAACATTTAATGTTTTCTTTGCCTCTGTCTTCCACACCAATGATGGACTTGGGGGCCCCTATAGCCCTGGGTTAGAGAACCATGTCTGCAAGAACGATAAACTCCCAATCAGTCTGGAACTTGTATGGGATTTGCTACTCCAGCAAGATCCCTACAATTCGATGGGGCCTAATGGGATTCATCCAAGGGTGCTCAAAGAGCTGGCTGATGTCATAGCGAGACCTCTCTCTGTGATTTTTCAATGCTCTTGGGAGTCTGGTGAGGTCCTGAATGACTGGAAGCTGGCAAACGTTGTCAAACATTGTCCTAATTTACAAGAAGGGCAACAAGGATGACCCTGGCAACTACAGGCCTGTCAGCCCCACCATTGTGCCTGGGAAAATCATGGAGGATTATTCTGGGAGTTATTGAAAAACATCTGAACGACAATGCAGTCGTTGGTCCCAGCCAGCACAGCTCATGAGGGGAAAGTCTTGACTGACAAACTTAATTTCATTCTATGACAAGGTTACTCACCTAGCTGACCAAGGGAAGCCTGCAAATGTGATCTTCTTGGATTTCAGTAAAGCCTTTGATACTGTCTCTCACAGTATCCTCCTGGACAAGATGTCCAGCACACAGCTGGATAAACACATAATGCAGAGGGTGAACAATTGGCTGGCGGGCAGGGCTCAAAGAGTTCTAGTAAATGGGGTTATGTCGGGCTGGTGACCTGTCACTAGTGGGATTCCACAGGGATCCATTTTGGGCCAGCACTCTTCAATGTCTTCATAAATGACTCAGACACAGGACTCCAGCGAATACTAAGTATGTTTGTTGATGATGCAAAATTGGGTGGAGCTGTTGACACTCTTAAGGGCAGAGGTGCCCTGCAGAGGGATCTGGACAAATTGGAGAACTGGGCAATCACCAGTTGCATGAAGCTCAACAGGAGCGAGTCCTGGATTTTGCACCTGGGACACAGCAACCCTGGCTGTACGTACAGACTGGGGGATGAGATGCTGGAGAGCAGCTCTGCAGGGAGGGATCTGGGGTTCTGGTCAATGGCAAGTTGAACATGAACCAACAGTGTCCCTGGCAGCCAAGAGGGCAGCTGTGTCCTGGGTGCATCCAGCACAGCATGGCCAGTCAGGCAGGGGGGTGACTGTCCCGCTGTGCACTGGTGCGGCCTCACCTGGAGCACTGTGTGTAGGTCTGGGCAACACAGGATAAAAAGGAAGTAAAGCTACTAGAGAGTGTCCAGAAGAGGCTATGAAGTTGGTGAAGGGTTTGGAGAGGAAGTCATATGAGGAGCAGCTGAAGTAATTTGGTTTGTTCAGCCTGGAGGAGACTTCATCACGATCTACAGCTTCCTCACTAGGGGAGGAAGAGGGGCAGGCACCGATCTCTTCTGTCTGGTGACCAGTGACAGAACCCGAGGGAATGGCAGGAAGATGTGCCAGAGGAGGTTTAGGTAGGACATTAGGAAAAGGTTCTTCACACAGAGGGTACGGGAGCACTGGAACAGGCTCCCCAGGAAGGTGTCACAGCCCCAAGCCTGACAGTGTTCAAGACTGGACAACACCCTCAGACACATGGTGTGAACTGTGAGGTTGTCATATGCAGGGACAAAAGTTGGACTTGATGATCCTTGTGGGTCCCTTCCAACTCAGGACATTATATGATTCTATTATAAAGAGTTTCTTCTGAGAGACTCAAGCAAGTGTGACAAAGCCGGGTCTGCCTCTGTTCTGTGGGGGTTTCTGGGGGCTACTGGGCAGCCAGGGCAGAATCCTTCTGTCCTTCCTGCTGTCTCTCTCTATGGGGACAGTAGACTGGAAAACAAGTCATGGAGAAATTAACTTCCAGGACAAACAAAGTACTGACACTAATTTTCAGAGCAATGAATCCTAGTCTACAGGCATTAAATATTTCAATTTAGAGTCACTATGAATGCTACGTAACAAAGCCCTAGATAAATCACTGACAGCCAAGAAGAAATTGTGTGACCAGTTCCTTAGTATTGGCTGAATCCAGATTGCAACAAAAGCATTTATCAAATGCTGACACTGACAACTTTCTCTCCAGAAGCTGTTATTGACTACGCTGCCAGAGAAAATGAAACTAAAATCAAAACCAAAATGACTTAAAAAAGGAAGGCATCTTAATAAAGAATAGACAAAAGGAGCAGGACTCACTACTTCTTTGCATAGAGCTTTTGAATGAGAAAAATGAATTAGACCTCAAGGACTTGTCCCCCAAACCAGATAATTCAATATAGATTTCAGTGACTTGAAATAAGTTTTTTGCCTTTGTTTCTAAATGCAGATTCACATTATTTAGCTGGAAAAGCTCCCATCCAAGTCCCACTACTCAAACAGCAATTGAAAAAAAGTCTGAATTTCTAGGGAGAACATTCCCTAGAAATCTAAGTAGAGAGAATGCATTTTTGCCATAATTCTTAAATTTATTTACAAGTTTAAATGTTTTATACATTTAAATTTACATAGTAGGGAACTTGGTATTACAATTTATAACAATTTACAGTGAATAAAAGGAAAACCAATATGCATAATTAAAATTAACCTTTATTACTCCAAAAGAGATGCCAAATATGCAGTATATTTCTGTTTCTGTTGGCATATTTCTAAAATACATGTACAACTGTAACTGGTCAGCTTAGACATTTGGTATACTGGTTTGTAACATTTGGAAGTTCTCCCACACTGCACTGGGATGCCACTATAGTAAGCTCACAAAAATAGGCAAATAGAAAGTTAACTTGGTTTTGAAAGAAAAAAAGAAATGCATGTGATCTTACTTAAAAAACTCCTAGGTTATAATCAAGCGTTACACTCAGAAAATTCTAAAATACTATGTTACTTCTAGTTTTAAGTGTAGCTACTAATTTCCACTCACATTTATTGGCACCAGCCCAACTATTTTAATGTCCCAGTATGGTAACCTTCCACATTAACACACTAATAAAGGCCCTCTCTGCAACAGAAGTTTATAGTCCCAAGAGTCTACAATTAATTGTGCAGAAAGATTATATCAAGATGTGTCCTTCCTAAAAACCAGATCAAAATAATACTGGCATAGAACTGCTAGCAATCACTTCCACTTGATTGGAAACTGCTTTTGTTTTCAAAAACTTTTTCCTATTATCTTAAAATTTCCAGAGGTTTCTGTAATGGTTGAAAGAAAAGGTTTTATTTCCCTACTTCTACGGTAGAACAGAACTGGGAATGTTATTTGAAACAACACATGCTTCAAACATTTTCTGAACTACTTTTTAGTGAGCAATATTGCCCTCTTTGAAGAAATTATCTGGATTATCTAACGCCCATACTAGTAGAAACTACTTCTGTAGAATATCCAGCAGTGCAAAAGCACTGTCAAAGCACTGATATCCATCTACTGCAGTCATAAAAAATATGTAGAATCTTGTCAGCAGCACAGAGGTCATAGGTATTTCTCTTATCCCTGCCATGGTTCTGCCCAAAACATGGTCCAAAGAGGCTCAGATGTGTTTAACCTATTGGTTTAGCATTAATATTTCACTCTCAGCCATACATGTGTGTATTTAGCCCCAAAAGCACTGGAAACACAACCTAATGTTTTTGCCTAACACAGAGCTCCCACAACTCCCTTTAACAGAAACGTGCTGTGTAGCTGCCTCATTCTTAGAGATGTTTTGTTACGTTTCTAAGTGAGTCTTCTTTAAAAGTGATCTCTGGCCTCAAACAGAGTGTGAGCATTAGTTAGACAACATACTGCTGTTTTTCAAACCAATCTGTCACTACCCATGAAACATGCCATAGCACACATTGTGGGGTATAGTGTCAAATGCACATGTAGCAGCACGGCCCAGGAGGCTGTGCCAAAACACACCACTGGGGCTGCATGTTTTTCTTCTCAGCTTTGACACATTTGAATGAACCAAAATGCTGAATTCAACCCTGGGATTCATCTTTCTAAATAACTTCTTGTGGAAAGAGTATAGGGAGCAGAAGATGAGGAATTTGTTTTATTTTGTGTCTTGTTCTAATGAGACACAACAAATAGATGAGTAACATAAGCTCGCAAGAGACAGAATAATATCAAAGTGTCACTAATGCCATACACACATCAGGAAGGGAAAAAAATGCTATGCTGCATAAGACTACTGCATTGTTAGATGTACATTCTTCAAATTATCAGTTGCTGTATCACAGAAGTTATCATCTTACTTCTAGTTTTTTCCCCTCTAGAACAATTTGGATTTCTTTGGCATCCAAAGTCTCATATTTCAATAAAGCTTCTGCTAAATTCTTGTGTTCTTTTGCATGAGTCTTCAGGATGTTCTTCGCTCGCTCGTATGAATCCTAATATTGAAAAAAGGTAAAAGGAGATTTTAAGACTTCAAACAAAAACAACAGCAAGATTCCACTTTAAAAATTGCTTCCTGGTAAATACAGCTTGAAACAAACATTTAAAGTTGTGCCTTACATTTCATAGACAGCACAGCTCCTGTGTCATGAAGAATTAAAATCCAGCCAGCATAATTATTAATAATTAAAAAAAAATATGCCACCTTTGCATTTTGCAGAAGTAAGACTGAAAATAAAATCCTGAGACAGACCTTGGGTTTTTTATATATGACTTAGAAAAGGCTTACAAGATTTGAAAAGTTGCTGATTAAATTAAATAGATTTGATTTTCCTTTATGAGCAGTGCTACAGCATTCAAGGGACATTCCTCAAAGCCTGAAGTTTTTAAAAGCTAATAAAACTCTCAAATTATTATGTACTTTCAGAAAGCTGAATGGTACCCAACAAGTTACCAGTTGCTGCAAGTAGATGCACACTGCCAGCATTGCCAGCTTCAACTTTAACTTCTAATCAGAGGTAGTTCTGACATAATTGAGTCAGTTCAAAACCAGCTGCAGCAAAAGTGTTAATTGTTTAAATGCTTTAAATAAATAATTCTCCTGCCTGTACCAAACTAATTCAGATTACCGGAACAGTGATCTGGAGGCTCTGTGATTATGAAATGTTACACATTTCCCTAAAGCACCTGATAGTGATCACTGTGAGGAATGGGATACTGGAAAAGGCAACTCTCTGATCCAATAGGGCCATTCCTGTGAATCCATATAAAACCATTTAGCTGCAAGTTTAAAAACATTCACATCTGAGACAATGTATAGCCATACTTTTTTTCCTATGAATCAAAGAGGCAAAATACAAATCCTGACCAAACATAAGAGGAAGTGTTAAAGCACATACTGAAGAACCTAAGAGCACCAACTTGCTTCTCACTACTTGCGCATGACAATTACCAAAACACTTTGATATGCAGAGATTCGAAGTTGCAGCTACATTTAATACCTGCAAATATTTCCATCCACCTGTGTATTTTCACCAATACATATTATCAAACTGAATAATCAAGCAAGCTGATGCTTGACTCATCTGAAAATAAATGTATCAGAGCAAAGGAGAAAAGAATCTTACCCGTAGAAGTGTTCTTACTTCCTGTTCAATTGCAGACTGAGTTTCAGGGCTAAGTTTGCCCGAATCAGTATAGGTCATAACACCAAGCTAAAAAACAACAACAACAACATCTTTATCTTTTGCTGCTGTTGCAGTTAATATACAAAGCACACTGGAAGAGCTTCAGCACCTATAGCTTCTATGTGCAAACAAATAAAACCATTAATCAAATGCAACAGGAGCAAAACAAGAAGTCTGCTCATCAACAGCGTAGACAGTGCAGAGTTCTATTTCAACATGTCACAGTACAGATCCTGATTAAGTGTTTTCTTATTTAAAAAGCAAAACAAAATCCCCAGACTACTAACACTTGATAGGTAATACAGATGACTAAAGAAGTTTCTTTAGAAGTCTAGAAAAGTCAGTGCTGTTGTCCCACCTCACCTCCAAGATTATTGTCAATTCCAAAATGTTTGGTTTTATTACAAACATTTTCTGCAGACATTAGTAACTTTCAAGATAATTATGAAGTGAAGATCATGCAAGTTCATTTTTCAGCTGTCAAATATACGGGTTTTCTAGTTGAGCTCTCTAGAGCAGGGCCAGTCATAAGGCTCACTTACTTTTTTACCAGAACAACTTAGTCTCTGATCACTGACAGCCAAACAGGCTTTTAGTTACAGAACAGAACTTTTCTGTGTAATAGATACATGTTTAAGGATTGATGATAATACCTTCTCGCTCATTCCAAATCTAGTCACCATCAGTTTTGCAATTTTAGTAGCATTGTCAAAATCGCTGGAAGCACCTAGAGAGCAAACAGATGTAAATTATGTTATTGAAGCCAAGTTAAACATGCCAGTCCAAAAGCTTTGATCAAAACTTCTTTTAACTACAAAACAGGACCTGTTGTGATGTGATCACTTCCAAATATGAGCTCTTCTGCTACTCTTCCTCCCATACAGACATCCATCTGCGCAAGCAACTGGGATCTAGTTTCACTCCATCTGTCATTTTCTGGGAGCAAAGACACCTGTAAGATACAGAAGTGTGGTCAGGTAACAATAAACTGAAGAAATACTGAAATAATCTGAAAAATATTCTTGTTTATATCCAAAGCAGATATAAAGGCTTTTATGCAAGAATCTGAATGCTCTGGACCCCCTCCTAGTCTACACACTCATCAGGTTATCTGGAGGTGATAAGTCTACCAGCTACAATAGTCTCCTGCAGGCCAGGAGCACCACATAAAATTAAGCAAATTAAACCTACCATCAGAATAAACAAAACAATCTACTCAATCAATTTCTCCTTGTTCCCTACATTTGCACCAAGCACAAATCGGATTGCCTGGAGGATTCGGGCCGATGATCTTTTTTAACTGAACACATTAACTTGGATAAAGTTCAACAGAAATAGACATAATATTTTTCTGTTCAAATGCTTGGCAGCTAAAGGCAGAATAGAAAAAAACTTAGAGATATATCTATGTGAGACCATGTTTACAAAAGTCACTCTGGACAAAGAACAACTTGATAAAGGATTTTTGTGTTAAAAGTATAGTTGAGCAGTGCTTCTACTTTCAAGTCCTTGAAACTTCTTCAAAGTTTCACTGCTGGGTGCTATTTTAACTGCAATAGAATCACACAAGGAAAGAAATGTGTGTTTATATGAACCATTACACCAGCATATGCTATTTTATTTCAAAGTGAAGAAAGCTTTCTATCACACAGAAAAGATGACCAGTGAGTTTTCCAAGACATTGCTCATAACTGAGTATTTCTACATATTGCAACATGCATTAATATAATTACAACAAACAACACTGTTCACAAATCCCTCAACAACACTGAACCAACATCAAATTCCACAAACACTCACATGTCCAAGCGTTGTTCCTCGTGTCATGATTGTAGCCTTGTTGATGGGCATTGCATCCTTAGTATAATACGCGATGATAGCATGTCCAGATTCATGGTAAGCGGTGATGGTTTTGTTTTTCTCATCAATTTCCACACTTCTACGTTCAGGTCCTTAAACGGAGGAACAATAAATGAACTTGTTGTACAGCTGATCACCACAAATCATATATTACATATACAGAGCACAAAGCAGCTGAGGAACATCACGCAAGCAAAATTAACTAACACTCGTTAAGTGCAAAATGTTTACATGTAGGATTTTAATGTTTAAAATGCACCTCAATGTACTCTACAGACAAGTTGCTTTTAAAGGAATAGATTTAAGATGCAGTCTAAGAAAACTCCATTTCTCTCAAGTATGAATAGACCAGATTTTTAGTGTGTATGTCTCAGATGTTTAAGTTTTTTGTTACCACATGACAAGTTAGATGAGCAGAAGTTCCAGGTTTCTAATAATTTACTCTCTCCTTTCCTTCAGGAATGAGTAGGGGAAGGGTAAGAAATCAAGTGTGTGTCATCTTTAAGCTCAAGTAAAACATGATACCTTTCTTATAAAAAATGCTACAAGTCTTTAATGTATTCCATACTAGATTTTACATACTACTTTCCAGTCTTAAAGCGTTCCATTCAGAATAAACTACCAGAAGACATTTTATTTTCCCCAAAAAGTCTTAATCACACAAGAAAATCCCCGCGTACTGTAACATATATGTATGTCTTTTGTATAAAATCCTACCCATTAGAATTTTGTCCTTGGAGAATTCCAGTTCTTTCATGGTTACCATATCTTTTCCATCAACAGCTGCCTTTAAGGCAGCTTGATTTACAAGATTCTCAAGCTCTGCTCCAGAAAATCCCACTGTGCCACGAGCAATTATTTCTGGATCAACAGCTGTGGGGAAAAAACAAATTTGCCATTAAGGTCCATATTACTCCCCAAAAAGCTTGTATCATGAAGAAATATCAAGAAATGATAGAATTCTAAGTAAGAGTTATGGTCTATTAAACTAACACGTTAAAAAAAAAATCAACTTTAGAAGAAATGAAGCATAATTTTTAAGACACCATGAACTGTTTGGGACTAGAAAGAAACAGTGTCTCAGAAAACTGTCATAATGGAATCTACCAGGCAATTTTTGTGTTCTTTACTGAGACACATGGTAAAGTCACAAATGCTGATGGAATAAACGACTAATATAGGAGAGGGCTGATTCAGTATAAAAACTGTTACATAAAACAATTACAGTAAAGTATTTACTTACATGGATCATACTTTATTTTATTAACGTACCACTTCAGAATTTCTGTACGACCTCTCACATCAGGCTTGGGAACAGTAACTTGCATATCAAAGCGACCAGGACGTATTAAAGCACTAAAGGAAAAGACAATTTAATCAAATGACTTAGAAATGTTGCAGTAAACTGTTGATAATATACATAAGGAACAAAAAAAAATGTAATATTTCTAAAGACATCTATGACCCAGACTATGTATGATGAGCAGGTGCAAAGAAAATCATTTTCTTATCGGTAAAAAGACAGATGAAAGATGTTTATTACCAACCCATTTTAAAAGTTATTTTGCATTTGTATTGCAAACAGGAATGCAGGTAGTCAATTTCAGTATAAAAATTTACAGAAATTTTAGATGCTTAGAAGCATGTTACTTATTTCTCCTTATTTGACACAACTGCCTTTTAAATGCCCGAAACTGGTCAATACACATCCTTTTTAAGAGGGGAAAAAAACCAGCTATTAATATATTGCTGTCATACAAGATTATCACAAGCAACTTTGTTGTTCTTGTTTGTTTGTTTGGCCGGGGGGGGTGTTTACTGGGTTTTTAATACATGCTCTGTAGAAATTATCAATACATTATACTCACTTATCTAGTGCTTCAGGGAAGTTTGTTGCACCAATAATAACAACACCTTCATTAGGTTTAAACCTGTACAGGAAAAAGACAAAAGGGAGAGAATGTTGGAGGGTTTTTTGGAGACAGAATTTACACCACTTTTTGCTCAATAACTACTTCTATTTCTTATTTCAGATGACCTCAACTGGTCAGAAAAAAAAACACACTATCAAAACATAACACATGATCCAAGAATGACAACACTTAACCCAGCAACTGGTAAAAAGCAGAGCTGAACTCCTTCCTTCAGATATATAGGCAGTCTAAAAAAAGTGAGAAATTATTTAAAATAATTGCAGCTATTGTACAACTCAGAAGCTTCTATATTCTTTACAGTAAGGCCATTAATGCTACTGTTGGCAGTACTAGAAAGTACTAGAAAGTGGCCATAAGAGCATCTTTAATGCGTTAAAAGCACTAAAAAAAAAAAAAAAAAAGCTTTCAAGGGAAGAAAAATGCACCCAAATATTCCAAATACCAGTCAGTCAAGCACCTTCTATGCCCTCAGAATCCATATATTTACCCATCCATTTCAGCAAGAAGTTGATTAATGGTCTGTCTTGAATAGGGATGCATTGGAGATTCAATTCTCTTCCCACCAACAGAGTCCAACTCATCAATAAATATAACACATGGTGCATTTGCTTTTGCTTCCCCTGACAAAATAAAAATAGCAGGAGGACATTTGAAGCACACAAAAGAAAAATGTCTCACATAATTTAGGATTCTACTATTTCTCTTACTCTTGGATTATAAAGTGTTCTATTAGCATCACCAGAACTGTCTTGATTTTACCCCCCCAAAAAACCCACGAAATATATTTTTGAAATGAGGCAACAGAGAGAGAATTAAGATTTTTCATCTCCACATCACCTTATTCTTACCATGCTACAACAATTTACAAGTAAGAGAGATTAAGAAATCCGTTGTATTTTGTATCATCTCCTTACAATAGTTTATTTCATAGACCTGGGTGGAGAACATGGATCTATTACAATTTTATTTATTAAGCCAAACTGTACCTAATCATACCTTGTAAACACTGAATACTTAATCTTGTATGTTAAAAGATTTAAAACCCATGAATATTTAACTTACTGAATAGGCTCCGGATGCGACTAGCTCCGACACCAACAAACATCTCATCAAACTCAGATCCAGATGCATAATAAAATGGAACATCAGCTTCACCAGCTACAGCCCTTGCAAGAAGAGTTTTACCAGTACCAGGCGGTCCAACTAACAGAATTCCTAAAGAGACAAACAAAAAAACCCAAACAACAAAAACATCAAACCTGCACAGTCATCTTATACATGTAGTACTTCCATACATTAGAAGAAATCATTTACACTTGGCTTCAAAAAGCCGTTATCATCCCACTTCAGATACTGCTCACTACCTGCGGTCTGAAGAAGTTTCCTACAACAGATCTAGATCCACTCTGATCCATATGGAAACGACTTGTAAGACTATCAAATTAAAAGAGAAGCCTGAAGTATTCTACAAAGTTACTGCTCAGTTTAGTAGCAAAATCCCTAATAGCTGTTCCTGAAAGTAGATTTTTTTTTTTAATTAAATAATTCCAAGTAATCAACTTTAAACAGTGTAGACTATCAACAGGAACCAGACTTATCAGGATTACATATTTCAGAGTCACTTGGCCTTCTACTACAATCAAGTTGAAACATCCTTTTAAATGAAAGTGTTTGTTTCTGAATTGAAGCAGTTAGCAAGCACACAAGGTGCTGAACACAGTACAGAAGAAATAACCTAACATAATGCTAAAATGGCTTTTAAGTGTTCAAGACTAAACGTACACATCTTTCTCAGATTAAAAAAAAGGTAGAACAGGATTAAAAATTTTGGTGACAGGAAGCTATGGGTTAAGTTTTCAAGACTAAACTTATGTATCTTTCTGAGAAAAGGTAAAATAGAATTAAAAACTCTGGTGACAAGAAGCTATTCACTTTAAAAAAAAAAAAATATATACCCTTATAGAGACAGTTAAAGGAGGTGAAAAATAATACAGACCTAAAGACCTCTGGGCTACATGAAATTGTACTCAAAAAGACATTAGCACAAATTACGCATAACTTTATCAGTAAAATATAATTAAAAACTCTGGTGACAAGAAGCTATTCACTTTAAAAAAAAAATATACCCTTACAGAGACAGTTAAAAGAGGTGAAAAATAATACAGACCTAAAGACCGCTGGGCTACATGAAGTTGTACTCAAAAAGGCATCAGCACAAATTATGCGTAACTTTATCAGTAATTTTTTTTTTAATACTATGTTATGTTCAGTTACAAACTAGAAAAAATATTGGTAGTTTGGTACATCATCCCTAAAAGGTTTACTTGGCACTTCAAAGAAATATTGATTCTTAACCCTGTGAAGGTGGCTGCTAAAAATGATAAACACAGGTTTGATTTCTGAACGGCTTTTTGCCTGGAATCTACACTCTGCTGCTTCGCACTGTCACAGCTGGTTACCCCTACTGTTATTATTGAATTTCTACCAAAAGCAAGATGTACCCAAGCATCTTTGCTGCTTCTGTCTATCCCAGATACCTCAAACGCTCTGTGAGGGTAAGCAGTAACAATCAATATTTACACTTAGGGAGCTGAAGGTAAGAGAGGAAGCATGCAACACAACCACCTCAGCCCCACTTCCCCACTCCCAAGTACCTCACTTAAGGGTATCCTTTAATAAAGAAGCTTTTGCAACTCTCTTCAAAGATCCATTTGTTCTTCAAATATTTTAGACAAACAAGGAAATCTAGGACCTATGTTTTAATATTATTTCACGACTGTTCCCAAATACAAACTAAAACTAACAGTAGTACTCAGGCCCATTTTGGTTACTTATTCTTTTTATTCCCTAACTAAAGGAAAAAACATTCAGAAGCTAGGCTATAGATTTGTCACTCAGTACAGAACGAAGTTACGAAGACAGCCATGGCTATATGTGATTTTAACTTCTGAGCAATGATTCTTACCTTTTGGAAGTTTACCTCCCAGTACAGTAAATTTATGTGGGTTTTTCAGGAATTCCACAACTTCCTGCAATTCTTGTTTAGCTTCTTCAACCTACATGTTAAAAACATGGCACAAAATATAACTAAGCATTTATAAAATGCTGCATCATTTTTATGAGTTTTACATTAGAGACAAGTCTAAGTCTCTAACTGTGTATTGATCAAAAATACACCACAGAAATAAGAGATAAAAGTGTACTACAAGATTTGTGTGGATACCAAGTGTCCATGAGTTTTACTCAACCTATTTCCCAGAACTGTTCACAGGAATAATAAGTACACACTAAAGTTAATACTACTAAAGGAACAACCAGCTCAAGATCAGATCTGAACAACAAAATTAAAAAAATCAAAAATTCTACATCAAGATAATAGTCTAATTGGCTAAAAAGAGATTAATTCTATCTGTTTGTCCAAGGGGAAGGAGAGGGTGAGGTCTTCATTTTGTCACCAACAGCCAAAGAATGAGTTGAATAAAAAAATAAAGCCATCCCATCAGCGGTGACATGCCCATGTCTTTCCGGGAATCTCCGTATCTCCTGTCCTAATATCACATATCTGAAACAGACAGTACTAAGCGAGAAGTAATCAAATGGCATTGTCACCTTCTTGTATTGGTCAACTTCTGCAAAAAATAGATTAACGTGGATATTTATGGCCCACCTTTTGCCATTCTAGCCTTTAAAAATGTGATTGAACAAGTCAAGAGCGCACCTTTCTTAAAGTATTAAAGGTTAGCAACATATACAATTGAACAAGAGTAGCTAAAACCTTCCTTGATCTTGACCTTGGAGTGGTCAATACATATATATATATATATATAAGGTTTCAGTTCGTACAAAGAAATTTCTTGAACAGAGCAAGACATTCTTCAGGCTCACTATGATTAGTTAAGCAAGAACTCACACACTTCACTTTTGAACTTACCCCTTTTACATGTTCAAAGGTGACACTTTTCAACTGGATCGGATCAACTGCTGCATCAAAGATACTCGATGTTCGAAAGCGTACTAATAGCAAACAGCAGACGATGAACAACAAATGTACACATTAAGTAATTTCATTCCAAGACTGAACTTTGCACTTGAATGCATACCATTAGGCTACTAGGTTTACACCTGCCCTTTTAAAAGGGCATGTTTCCATTTGCAAGTGTCCAGCAAGAACATGATTTACTTAAAAACGCAATAAAACCCAAAACCTAAATAAAACAAAACCAAACACCACAAACAAACCTTTAAAATATTTGAAATTCATTCAGTAATTTAAGTGCTTTTTAGTCATTTGTAGTGCTGAAAGCCCTGCATCCAAAAGCAGCTACACAAAGCCACAAGTTCTTCCTCACTGTTTCTGCACATATTCTAACTTTCTTGAGACTCAGGTGACAGCACGAAGCCAAAATTCTGCATTTACACTAGCTCAGCCTTTGATCATTCCACTATTTCCAACAGATTTCTCAAGATGATAATTCTGCCATGCAAATACCTAGTTCCTATAAACTAGGCTGTGATTACAAATAAAAATCAAACTATTTTGCCTACTGCTCAACTAGGTAACACATCATCTAAATTCAAAGACAAATATATAACTGGTGAACAGTCTGACTTCTCTGCTTGTTTCCAAGTAATTGTTTCACCAAGAGAATTAAAATAACTATACTAACAGACAACTTTTTTGTTATCACACTATTGTCTGACAGGCTGTAGCCAAAAGCAGTAAATAACTCTTCTCTCTCATTAGTACATTGAAATGTTACACTAAAACAATCATAACATCATAACACATTAAATTTGTGCTAAACTTAGTGGAAGAAACAACTCAAGTGAAAGAGTGAGGGAAAAGAGTCAACTAACCAGCATCAGAAAAGGAGCCTTTCCCAGGTAAAAATGATGAATACACAGCAAGATAAAAACAAAGAACTAAGAGAAAGAAAGAAAGCAAACGTGATCTTCTTAAGGAATCTGCAAAAGAAAACAAAGAAAAGTTTTTAAACAGGCTGAAATAAACTACCTTCTGAATGCAACAATACACAAACTAGGGCAACTTACCAAGTGTTTTTTGCAGGAATACTTGTGCTTTCAAAAAGCCCTCTGCAAAACCAGTTTTAAAAGCATCCTGATGTGCCTCTGGGATGTTTTTTGTTTTCATTAGCGCATCCAAGTTTTCAACATCAATTCTTCGCTTTCTCAGGAAAAAGCCCTAAAATATTTTCCACAGCAGTGTTAGTACACCACTCTAAGTTCAAGTACAGAGTTAACTTACTACCTGACTAGCATGGGTGAGGGGAAAAAATAAAATAAAACCAGCATATAATTCAGGCACTATCGGGTCAGTTAGATGACACCAGGCAGTAGCTTAAGTGTGGAATCACAATGGCTCCACACAGGGGCACCCTGATTCTTGCTGAACAGGTCCAGTTCAGAGCCCACCCGGACCCCAGTTCCACACAGCAAACGCAGCCTATGGCAGATTTGCACACAGGCGGCTTCGTACACCAGATTCAGGGGGAGTTGTTAGCTTAAGCTTTTTGCTTTGTGAAATCAACTTAAACTACAGTATTTCCAAATGTGAAACATCTTCATAAGCACAGTTTTGATAGAGCTCTATCAAAGCTAATTTACACACACAATAAGAGCAAACACTTTAATTAGCCTGACTTCTGTACAACTGATTAGAAGCAAAGAATACCTAGGGTAACTCAGTTTTTTTAAACGCTTGTCTGCCTCAAGTCTGGCTAGTTATTTACTGAATTCAAAGTACAGAAGTGTGTTTGTAACCCATAAAAACATAGAGTTTGAATTTTTGTATCTTAAAAATATACTAGCCACAAATAAGTCTATTCTTAAAGCAACAATCAGATGCTGAACTGCTTAAAAAAAATACACATTCTTATGTTAAACTAGCTGTGTTTGTTTAAATTAATACTTCATGTGACTCCAAGCTCTTTTTGACAAAGCCACGAAAACAGAATACAAAGAATTTTATTTCTAGAATGTAGAACACTGATACTACTATCATAAAAAAATAGAAATAACTTTTATATTGATGATATATGAAGCAAATCTGCTTATTAATAAGAAAAACCAAAACGTTGCCAATAGCTGGAGTTTAGAATTAAGAAAATTTTTCACACTACTGAACAAAACACCCTTGGTAAATTGTGAAGGTTCATGCAAGAGAAAGAGATGGTCTGAATAAGCCCAAAACAACTTCATAATGCTGCTTGTGTTCACCTTCAAAAGCGAAGAAAGTGAGGTTCTTGTTTCTGTGAGTTGTTCAGATGTTGACTGCAGACGTCTTGCTCTTGATCTCAAAGTCTTAAAGGTCCGTGATTGTATGTAAACTTAAAACAATAATAACAAATTTTAAAAGTTAAAAACTATCCATTACTACCACTACAAAAGAAAAAGGCCAAAGAGATTTCAGAAACTATTATATGAAAAAGACTATCATGATTGAACTGAATATAATCTTCCCAAAATATCCACAGTAGAAAATGATGAGAATTGCAAAGAGCAATCTGTTTAAGATGCCTGACCAAAACCGTAAAAAACAGAAAACTGTATGACCGACACCTCTGGATCTAACAACAATAAACTGCATAAATGAGGCAACCAATTTTAGTACTGTAAACAGATAGTTACATGATCACGAACCACCCATAAATTTTTGTGTTAAAATAATCAGGAGTTCACGTTGTGACTTATAGATAATTGGCCTGCCTTACCACTGTCACAGGGAACAGAAAAGACATACAGCCAAATTAAATCCAGGCAGGCTGACAAACATGAAACACACTGAAGCTAATCCAGAAGGATGGGAATGAAAGTTCCTCCTCTAAAATAAGCTCTGGCTAAAAGCTCAGCTTTTATAAGGTGCCCCAAGGAGATCTGGAATGGCTGAGGTGTGCTGTTAACTTCAGAACTGACAAAAGAAATGAGACCACTTAAACACAGTGACCTTATAGCACTCTATGTCACAGTGAACTTACAGAATTATGTGTCCATCTTCTATCACATCAGAAACCTTGCAATGAAGATTTTATCACATAAATCACAAAAGCCAAGATTATTTATCTTCTTTCTCTACTATGTTTTAAAATAGTCACCAATACCAGTCAATTATAGAGTTTTAACTAAGCCTTCTGTTATCATATTATAGCACCAGAGAAAAGAAACTTCTGGAGGTGATCTGGTCAAACCCCTGCTCAAAAAAGGTCTAACTTCAACACCAGGTCAGGTAGCTCTGGACCTCATCCAACTCAGTTTTTAATATCTCCAAGGATTAAGATAACATAACCTCTCTAAGTAACCTGTTTCAAAACTTAGCCATTCTCATTGGGAAAATTTTCAAACAGGAACTTCCTTTGCTTTTACTCATAATATTTGCCCCTTCTTTGAGGTGTGCAAGAGAAGTGTAACTAATATGGCTCCAAGAGCAACTAGATCACTCCTTGCCTTCTCTTCTGCTAACTTTAAAACCTCAGATCCTTCAGCTTCCCTGTAAATTAAATGTCAAACAATCTGCACCCTGCCTTGTGGCCCATCACTGAGCTATCTCCATTTTGTCAGCCTCTCTCTCTTAACCATGGGACACAAAACTGGACACAATATCCACATGTAGCATCAGAAGAATGGAACAGAAGACAATACCTGAACTTCCTGAGCTCCTGATTATGTTCTTGTTAACGCAGCCCTGTTATTACCCATCATACATCCAGAAGTGTTTAAACCAGTCACCAAGCACCTTAAAAATTTTGCCTGGATGAATACCAGATTCGACATATTTATTGATTCCATAAGCAGACAGTTCATCTATCATCTTTTAAAAATAAGATCCTCAAATATTGACATATTTGAAAACGATTCTGTAGTTACACCATGTTTAGTAACTTAATTCTGGAAACATACTACTCAAATGCAAAAATAACTTCATGATTTAAAGTGTTAAGATCAATATAAAGTTCCTCCTGGAAGCCTACCAGTATTTCCTGAATGATGCCTCTAAGACATAAGTAAAAATATTCTCCCAGATTAAACAGATACTATAGAGATTAAAAATGGTGTAGTTTATTGGTTTATACCTGGCCAACACCGAACATCTGAACAGAAATTTTGGAGAGGATTAGGATGCTGTCTGTACAAACAAGATGAGCGCAAAGCACTGAAAACATCCACGAAACCTGTAAAAAGATAAAGCAAAGTATAAATAACACCCTATATTAAATGGCAGTTAAACATTACTTCTCACATAGGTTGATTTTTCTTTCTTAAATGTTAGTTCTATTTTACTATGCTCCTTCAGGCATCTGTAATTAAACAAACTGACCATTACCAGTACACAGATAGTTAACTTAATTGTATTAGCCTATGTCAGACACTTTGCAGTATACCAGAATTTTTTTCTAATTAGAACTTCCAAAAATATTGGTACCCAGAATCTTGAATTTGAAGCTGTATCTGGGAGGGAAAACTCTGCCTGCCTATACAGAGCTGAATCCAGTTATCTAGACTGGACAGGAATCCAAAGACATTCAGGAAGCTGAAGGACCAGCATTCAACCAACCCTTCAGTTTCAAAGGCTTTAAAGAACAGGTTGCTCATAGGCATTTTAAAACAGACTATGTATAATGTAGGAAAACATTTTAAACTGTACTAAGTCTACTTAATTGTACAGTCCTCATGCAACACAGAAACAATAAATAAATAACTTTTTTACTGTGTTGCTCTTTTACTTATTAGGAGATACTATTTCAAGCACGCTATAGACTGCAGGGAAAGAAGATCAAAGAAATCCTCATTTAGCAGGTACGAATTATTTAAGAAACAGAGACATGAGGAGGGAAGGGGAAAAAAAAAATATGAGGCCAAGCTTATACATGCTCTCTTCCACAGTAATTCAGAATCTGATGTAACCACAAAAAGGGCGGTCTTTTTCTTTATTTTACATATTCTGATGAAGTTATTAAATCAGTTAGATACACTTAGGACAGCAAAAAAAAGAACCTAGTGTTCCTGTTAAATTTTTTGAAGTTATATGGTTGTAATAACAGCTTACAAACTTATTAATGAAATACTGAGGAACTATGTGAAGGAGAAAAAAATATTAGCTATAAATTCTACAGCGCTGTGCATTTTGCACTCTTCTACAACACTGCATATTGGCTAATTAATACTACACAATTATGAACACATCCTTTTAAAAAAATATAAATACTCTCCTCACTTTAAGCTCAAGTATATGCACAACATACACATATCAACAGTAACACTCCTCCATAGCAAGCAGTGTCACCTACACCAAAAGCACTTTCTTGAAGATTTAGCCCCTCCCTTGCCTGTGGCAGTCTTCCACTATAACCTTGTTTTACAACTGTGAATGAAACCACCAGTCTGGTGAGCTGCCATCTTAATCTATGGAAGCTTTGAAGGATTTGCAGCTTCGTTCTTCACATTGAGCAAATTGCCTCTGGGCTAATTGTTTTTTGTCTCACAGCACAATATGATTTAATACTTTTTCACCATAGTAGCCCTGAGAAGTTCTTCTTATGCTTGTTCTCCCAGCTGCAACACTATATAGGCACTATCTCAAATGTCAGCTATTTGCTGCTTCTAACACACTCTCGAGCACTTACAATGGCCTTGCTTCCTGCATTTTAGACTAATACCAACAAAATGTCTTCAACTGTAAGGAACCACTCTTGGTTTATTTCAGAAATGAAATACTCTACATGGACCATCAAAACTTTGCCATCCCAAATTCCTCTCTAATGTCCTTGTGTAACGTTGCTTCAAGCAAAAAATAAAGTAAACTGGACATGTTCATGACTGTGTTACACTAGTAGATTAGCAAAAGCTGATTTCTTCTATTTGGCGCAACAAACCATTGAAAAATTCAAATCTCAGGTTCACAATTAAGAGACGATGCACTTGTACTACAGCTGAATTCAGACAAGTTCAATAGCAGCCAACTTCATCTCTGAATCTGAAGAAACAATTCCAAAATCTGGGCTAAATTTTCTAAAATTCCCAGGGTTCAAAAGCACCACTCTAGGGACAACCTGTACACAATAAAATACATATTAATACTCTTTTTATTAAAGATTTTTAAACTACAAGTTATCTACAGCATCAGAGATTAAAGAATAACTATGTTCACCTTTTTAATCTAATGCTTACCAATTCTCTTAAGCACTTTACTCTGACACATACCATGCTTATTTTCAAAGAAGGACTCAGCAGAGATGTACGATGTGTGCCACTGTGAAGAGACTTTGTTTTCTGCACCAAAGCCAGGAAGCAACCTGTTCACCAACTCTTTGAACTGGTTAGCTTTCAATCCCAGATCTCTTAATTTAAGTACAGACTGCAAAATAAATAAATGTTTAAAATTTACCTTAGGGAAAAAAAGAATAATCGAGTTAACTTTTTGGCTTGATACAGCATCTATATTTTACAATTCAGACTGAAATAACGTTTTTCTAAATGACAATGAATGAAAGGACGATTAAAGAAAGAATATTTGCAGTCAATGCAGAATAACTTTTCCATTTGCATACACTGATACTTTCATTGTTAGAGTACATTTATGACAAGTATAGTTTCTTCCCAATTCAGTATTTCTATCACCTTCCTGCTCCCTGATTAAAGAAGGCAACAGAAGAATGGCATTTTCCAATTCTTTCTGCTCTTTATGACAGAGCAAATGGAGAGCAGAAGGGGGAAAGTTGGACAGCGATAGCCACCCATTGTATTTCATCCAAGTGAGCAAACAGAAAAATCCCTCCAATGTTGGTTTTTTTTTTTGGACAGCCTGTTTGAAGATAGTGCAGATTTAGCAGCAGCACAAAGACTGCATATTTAGAAGCTACACCCAGCATTAAAACCATAAAAAGCTACGAGCTGGGTAGACACACAATGAAAGGCAGAAGTTTCTGTGGAGAAAGGGTAAGTATTGGGATCTGTGATTTCCTACAAAGAAACTACAGAAAAAAAAGGAGGTAAAGCACATATACTCGAGTTACTTAAGTAACCTAAATAACAGTAATTTTAATCTTGTTTTTTACAGATAGGAAAAAAATCTTTTTTTATGGGAGACTATGTTTTAAAAACATGTATTGGTTTGAACCCTTTAAAATATCTATCAGCCTGTCGATATTGCTTCTGCAATAACTTCTTCACTGAGTAGTAAATATTCTATTCTAAATGTATTTGCACAACTATTTACTTTTTGATTATTAGAACATTATGGATTATATTCTTGTTTTTCCTAAATTGTTTTACGTAAGCCTTATGTTAATCTACTTTCAAGGTGAAACTAGATCCGATAAAAAGAAATACATGAAAAAAAATTGAATAAAATGTCAAAAGAAGCCTTTCTAGAAGAGATTCCTAGATGCATCCAGAATACAGTATTCAAAGTTTATAGCTTAAAATGGATTTCTTAGGTAAAAAGTACTCTCTTTCAAAGGCTAGGGTAGATTGCTTCTGGCCCACTTTTACTTAAAATAAGTAAGAACACATTTTTAAACATAATTTGACTTTTGCACGTGGATTAGAGGAATAGATCAAGCCTATCAAGCCTTCCTACTTCAGCTAAACAACTGCTTGGAAAATTACTGAAATGCTAAGAGGGACAGATTAAAAAAATAAAAAATAAATAAAAAAATAAATTCTGTGACCCTTCAGAAGGGTTTACTACTCTTACTACTTCCAAATACAGATTTAACTTCACAGCAGAGGCTTCACATTCTCAAATAAAGATTCTTGCCATTCTAATAGTTCAACTTTATTCAATATTAGAACTGCATGTACTATGTCAGTATTTGCTGATTTCAAATTTGAGCATAATCTTTATTTAAGCTTAGGTTTATTACAGTCTAATCAACTTGCTTTAAAAATAGTTTAAGAAAGACTTTAAAAATTCTTATTTTTATACTTTTATCATGGTAGGAGGAAGCAAACAGATGCATGACAAATTAGAAAGAAAATATTAAATGGGAAAATCCCTCTGTATTTAAGAGATCAGATTCTCCTGCTGAGTGGAACGACAAATACAGAACTGAATAAAAGAAACATACTTTTAGTTTTGTTCAATAATCCAGGTCTCACGCTGAAATCAATTTTTATCACCAGAAGGAAATAAAGAATGACAAAAAAAACCAAAACCAATCAACCAAAAAAAACAACCCTCAACAATAGAATCAGAACACATGAATTATTAGTACAATCCAGGCGGATTCCCAAAGTTCTGCAGTTAGTGAGACTTCATGGTTTTCGTCTCAAACGTTCTTAGTTTTAATACTTGTTGTACAAAATGAGTTGAAAGAGAAGTGGGAAGATCTGATACTACTTTGCACTTCCTGTATTTTGATTTCCAATGTGAAGAACCAAAAATACCTAGTGATACTGAAAGACATTTTAATAGAAAAATAAGAAAACATGCAAATATGCTATTTAGTCCCTCAAAATCCCTCAACATATTTTAAGTTACAGTCCATCTTCTCACAAGCAGTAATGAAACAAACTTTGCTAGAACTCAGAGTGAAAAGACAATAAGGGTTTTATTAACCAAAAAGTTATTCTTACTTTAGAGCAAGAAATGTTGACAGCGAAAACAAATTACCTCCTCATTTGCAAATTACTAGAGACTATTAGCTTTTCCCTAATTAATGAAATGCTGTATTTTCATAGAATCCTTATTGCCAAAGCACCAACTGAATTCCGTCAAAAAGTTACATTCTATGTGTTAGCATCGTTTCATTTAGTCACATCATATTATTTTATAAAATGAGTCAAATATTAAATTCACTTAGACTGATATTATTCAGATTTAATGCAGTTAAAAGCAAACCCCCACTTTTTCCAAGGGTTTTTAGTACCTCACTCTTGAGAGGATCATGCTCTGGGGAGGTGTCCCTCTGGACAGGCTGTGCGGATGCTCTGCTGGCAGTAGTGGAGCTTTTTGGTGAATGAAAGGCATTGATAAGGTGACTCAGGGGAACAGTAGCCTGGAGGAAAAAAAAACCCAAAAAACAACAGATAAACTTGTTTATCAGAAAACTTGTTTAAACTATTTAAACACATCTCCATTCCAAACCCTGACTTTTAACCGAGGAATTCATAATAAACCACATGAACTCAACTTCAACACCACAGTGTCAGCTGATACCTCTATTTAAAGGAAAAAGAAAGTTCAAGTACGCATGACAAATTAGAAGCTCACACAGTCTGGAAGAGGAAAAAAAAAAAAAAGAGAAAAAAAGAGAGGCTCCTGGTTTTCAAACATAAGCATCATTTAAAGAAAATAATCACTCGATTTTTCAAATACAGAAATTGGTACAGATTATCAACACTTAGGAAATGCAAAGACTGCCCTCAATTCGCACTTAAGACAGTGTTTAGTTACACAAAAATAATAGACAACTTCTTATAATTGCTCTTAGCTAAAACAACAGGGAAATAAAATTGCTACTACACTTAATACTTCCTTCAGAATATTTTTTTTAAGGTATCACTTGTTTGCTGTGTTAGATATGTGCTTCTGCAACCAGAAGACAGAACAAAAAGGATTGTCGCTGTCTTCTGACAAATATTACAAAATTAATAATAATTTCATGCAAATAAAATACAAAGCCTTGTGAAACTGAATGTTTTTCCCTTGTAGCCACCACATCCCCATCACAGTCAGTTAACTTACATTCCAAATAGGTGTGTGGGGTTATTTTACCAACATAGCAATAAAAGGCACAAAAAAGGAAACACAATCAATAGTGGGAGAAAAAGAGAGAAAAAACAATAACCAACAACTTCTATGCTGACAAGTCTGCAAGGTGACAACAACTCTTCAAATGTTTAAAACCTGCTGATATGTCATTCAGGAACTTCCTCTTATTTGGAAGAAATGTCCACTTAAAATAATCCTGAGCCTGTCTTGGTGTCTGCCAAGCCAAAACTAATATCACCATTCTTGTTAAGACTTCACAGCACAACCACGGAACAGAACTAAAGCTCATGAAGAGAAAAATACTGCTAAATGAGGTATTCCATCTATTTAGCAGTAGGCCTTAATTTCAGACTTTACTATGAGATATTATAACATAGTAAATTCTAGATTAACCCTGGACAGATACCAAGCAACAGATCTCATTAAACTGCTTCCCCTTGAACCAACCAGAACAAGAAGCTCAGTCAGTGGCCGCTTTTGAATAGCACTGAATCATGAGGATTTCTCAACACCTTACTAATTCAGAGATCACTGTTCTTAGAGTACTATTTACTTGTGCATTATTTTCCAAACAACACCTATTTTCATCTATAAATTCATACCTTTATACCTTTAAATATCTATTATTTTTTCCTGCGTTATACAAATTATTTCTAAACATTTCCTTCATGTTTCTTTCCTATGGATCCCACTTTAGCACCATACCTAGGCATCACACTAACCTACACAAAGTGCATACACATATCACAATAAGTTCCGCAGTTCAACAACATTCAGCCAACTCGGTGACACCACCTCATGAAATCAGCACAGAAGCCCAGGTGCACTGCGTATCAGGGCTCCTCCTTTAGCACGTGACTACGTCTATTGTAAATATATGGTACAAATAATTCCAACACTTCCAAAACACCTCATTACGTATCAGCAGGGATGAGAGCTGGGGTGCAAATCCTGCTGCTGGAACCACAGCTGATTACAATACCTGATTAAGCCTCTGCCTGTGAATGTCCTTCCCCAAGAACTTTCATCTCTGTTTTGACTAGACAGAAGATCAAAACAGATAATGCTCTGAGACATTAAAACTGCCTCAGAATTAATTATCTAAAGTTATAATTAAACTCTGAGAGTTTGTGGTAAAACCATAAAGCCTCTAGTGGTCACAGCCAGCATCCCAACCACTAACCAAACCTTCCTCCTGCATTTCACACTATGAAAAGATGGAATGACGCACTTCTAAAAATATAATTACAAGTTCTGTCATCTCACTACACTAACTAAAGCAATTGATACATTCTCCACATCTGGAAAGAACAATCAAATCCCAATGTGGAACAGGACTATCACATACTAATACCTTTTGCACAAAACATAAAATTAAAAACACTGTTCCAAGTCAAAGTTCATAAAACGCACCAGTCCTACCCAACTCACCATCTAATAAAAGACAACTTCCCGATTGCATCCAGGCTATTCTACCTCACAAATAATTCAGGCGCTTTTCCTCCACTAGCTCTTCTAAGGTTTAAGTAATGTCTTTCTCGTTTCCACAACAACTCGTGACAATTAACAGCACGCCCCTTGCTCCTACTATGAAAACAGAAACTAAAAAGCGCCATTTCCAGGTAGCTTCATTTCAGATCTCTCAAGCTTTTCCCGTCCCTTCCCCGCCCGCCACCTGCGCACCCGGTTCCCGGACCAGCAGCGCTGTCCGCTGCAGCCCCCGCCGCTCCCTCCCCGCCGCGAAACCGGAGCGCCCGAGCCGCCCCCCCATACCTCCAAAACAGGGCAGCCGGGACCTGGGGACCTCGGCTCCCCAGCCAGGCCCGCAACCCGCCCGAGCGCCCCCGCCCGCCCCGCGGCCTCCGCTGGACACCGAGTGGCCCCGACCGCTGCCAGCCGCGCACCGCAACGGGCCCCTCACCTGCGGCTGTACGGTGGAGAAGGAAAACATCCTCCCTGCGGGGACGGCGGCGGCGACTACAGGCGCTTCTCCCGCTTCCCAGCCCCGACGTAGAGGCCGTGCCCGCCCGCAAGGCTCCGCCGCTCGGTCGCTGTGGCCGCCGCCGCCAGCAGGAGGGCCCGCGGCTCCACTCTTGGGGAAAATGGCCGCCCCCTACGGCCGGCAGTGACCGGGCCCCAAGCTGTCCCGGAAGCGGCTAGACATGGTAGAGCTTCCGGGTCGCTGCTCCCTTCGCCACCCCGCGCAGCCGCCGCCTCTGCCGCCGCACGGCGGGGTCGCTCAGCAACCCGTGTTCCCCGCGTCCCCCGGCTACGCCGCGTGCAGGATCGAACCATCGGTTACCGGGGGAGGGACAAACCATCCTCCCGAGCAGGCCCATCTGCAGGGGGAGCCGGGCGGGAGCAAGGCCGGAGAGAAGAGGAGGATGAAGATGAGGAGGATGGGGGTGCGGGCGCAGCCGGGTCCCGGGGGTGCCCGGGGCGAGCAAGTGCAGTGCGGCGTAGCCAGCGGCTTGGCAGGGTATGGGCAGGAGGGTCAGCCTCAGCAGAGCCACTGTCCGTGGAACAGATTTGCAAGAATATGTGTCACCGAGTTCACAGCCCTTACAATCACTGCCCAAGATGCCTTCCTGAACCATTGAAAATATTTTGGAGGAATTAAGAGTGTACTGCACATAGAACGAAATTTTTACAAATTAAAATATGCATCAATAACATAAGTACAGTTACTCACATTCAGTTAAAATGCAACCCAAATGAAAACATGGGCACATTCATCTACATATGGCAGAATTTTGTCTTTCATATTCATTCTTTTTTTATTAGCATTTTTTCTGTCTCAGCTGACCATCGTTCTTCACTGTCCACTGGAAGTGCCATCCCACAGCAACTCACTGATTTGTTTCAGCACAGCTACAATGACAATGCTGCCCCCACGCCTTCCCTTCTCTTTTCACTGTCACTCTCACCATCACAGTTGGCTCAGCTAGCTGATGTGGCAGAAACCTCACCCAACAACGACAAAAAAGCCCTAAAAGGTGCTGAACATTTGCCTGGGTCCACCCCAGGAAGCAGTTCTCCACGCAGCTGTACCATGGCTCATGTCGCCTCTGGGGAAGGGAGAGAACATCTCGTACATGCGCTCAGGCTGTAGCTCACACTGTAGGGGAACACACACCAGGTGACAGTGGAGTTTCACAACCGGCGTAACCTGATGTTAGTGTGTGACGACACCAAAAGGAGCAGTCAATCCCTCCTGCTATCAGCTGGGCTTCTCTGCTGAAATTGCTGCTGGCAAGAGACAGCTAAACTAATGCTGAAGAATTCAATGACAAATACAGCCAATTATAAATTGTATTTAATGCTATTATAGAAAGCTAATTTAAAACACTTTGTTTTCTACATTTGGACATTAAACTGCATCTATTGCTGGGATCTGTGGGGTAGCAGCACTCCTTCACAGCTACAAGCAAGGCCTCCCTGTGCAGTTATCAGATTATAAGTGATATATTTTAAAACAAAACAAAGGCCCGATGAGCCTTTGTGTTAATACGGACCTGTCGTTCTGCACCAATCTCTACAGAGTTAGCTCTTGGCTGATGTAGACACTGCAATAGAACAAGATAGGTGTGAACTGATTATGAACAACAACATATATGTGAAAGCAGCTGAAAAGCAGTATGGCAAGGGTTAAAAGATGACCAAGAGCACAACTAGGAGCAGTAAAACTGGTAAACACTGGGGGTGATGCTGTGTAAACTGAGAGCAGAAGGCCTGTACTCTGATAAGGCACTATCACAGGTGATTTGTCAGAAGGGGCGTGCTCTGGGAACACGAGGGTGGCAACAAGGTCAGAGCACACCATAGATGCCATCCCTGGCCCTGCTGTCACCACAAGAAGGCAGAATGTAACCATGAAGATATCCAAAATAAGGGAACAAAATGGGGAGCAACCCTGCCTGAGATTAATATTGGCTGAAGTAATCAAGAATTGGAGGGAAGCAAGACATCACATTATCTGGGGGGAAGCAAGAGATCTCATTATTCTTACTCCTGATCATAAAAGACCTGCCCAGCAAGCAGTTTGTCATCACCAGTCCAGAGGACACCAAGAGACAGGAAGGGCTCAACAGAGATAGTGAGGAGGGACAGGCAGTGTACTCTTGCACACAAACCATCCTGGCTACACCATTTGGATACACAACTCTTAGAGCTTCTGAATATGCAATTATGAGGAAATGAGTATGTGACACAAAAATCAGTTGTTTCTTTCTAAAAGTTACTTTCTCGTTCCTTGATGTTTCACACCAAGCTCTGTTGAATTCCTACACCTTCCAGCATCCCATGGAAATGACAGTCTACCTGCTCATGGCAAATAACCTCCTGCCAAATTAGAAACCTAGATGGCAAATTGAGTAGTTATTAGTCAGATCAACAGCTTTGACCATTTGACATAATGAATATTCTAAAAAACACCGCATAATGAGTCATAAAATCATTTCAGTTGGAAGAAACCCTCAGAATCAAGTCCAACCATAACCTAACTCTGGCATTAAACCATGTCCCTAAGAACCTTGTCTAAACACCTTTTAAACACCTCCAGGGATGGTGACTCTTCCACTGCCCTGCGCAGCTTGTTCCAGTGCCTGACAACCCCTTCCATGAAGAACTTTTTTGTAATATCCAATCTAAACCTCCCCTGGTGCAACTGGAGGCCATTTGCTCTCATCCTATCACTTGCTACTTGGGAGAAGAGACCAACACTCTCCAGGCTACAACCTCCTTTCAGGTAGCTGTAGACAGGGATGAGGTCTCCCCTCAGCCTTCTTTTCTTCAAGGCTAAACAGAACCAGCTCCCTCAGCCGCTCCTCATAAGACTTGTCCTCACCAGCTTCATTACCCTTCTCTGAACTCTATCCTGTGCATTTTTTTTAATTGCTGTATACAATAAAAACGAGAAAATTTTTAAGGAGTCCTGATGAGGCTGGGAAGGCTGTAATGAAGCAACATGGTTTAGCCATAGTGACAAGAGCCTACCAGAAATACTTGCACTACAGCAACGCTCCCAGGTCTTGCCGATAACACTGCAACCACTTTATTCAGCTTCTGTGTGTCAATAAAAATAATTTAACTCTAGCTGGTTGTGAGCAAAACTGAACACACCGCTCACCAGATACCATATGGCTGAAACACCAGGGCGGGCACGACGGCAGCCGCCACCACGCAGCGCCCAGCGATGGCGTCGCCAATAGCGGCGGGCGCGCTCCGGATGAAGCGCCTCAGCGCCGCCCGGGAGCGCAGGAGGGCGGGCTACCTGCCACCGGGCCCGCGGGACAGCGCGGAGACAGATCAAGACGGCAAGGCGCCGCCTCCGGCCGCCATGACAGGGCCCAACGGTCGCCGCGCGCAGGATCTCGCGAGAGCGCCGCGCTCCTCCCCCGCGCGCGGCCGTTGGCCGGTGACGGCGCGGGGCGGGGCGGGCGCCGCTTTGAATCGGCGCGCGGCGGCGGGGCTGGGTGCGACATGGGGACGGTGGAGCCGGCAGAGCCGGCGGCCGAGCCGCGGCCGGAGAAGCAGGAGCGGGGCGATGCTGTTCCCGCAACTGCCGGCCCCAGGCGCATCGAGGTTCCCCGGCCCCCGTCCATCGAGGAGTTCACCATTGTGAAGCCCATCAGCCGCGGCGCCTTCGGGAAGGTGTATCTGGGCCGTAAGGCGGGCAGGCTGTACGCCGTGAAGGTGAGGAGCTGTTCGGGGACAGGGATAGCACCGCGGCCCTCGGCGCCCCCTTGCTGCCCGGTGTCCCTTAACTCCGTGGGAGGCGGGGCTGTCCCAAGGGGAAAGGGAGGCCCCGCGGCGGCCTGGCCCGCAGGCCTGTGGGTTGACCCGCCGCGAGCCCCCGCCCGCACTTGAGCTTTCGGGAGCTGCCGCTCCTCCAGCGGGTGCCTGGAGACGTGCTGTCGGCACCGCCGCGCCATCGTCCTCCTCACGTTCCTCTTCGCCTCCAGGCACCTGATAATGACAGTTGCTTTTAGAAGTACCTTAAGTGTCGAGGAAACTACACTAAAAGCTTTCCAAAGCGTTGCTGCGCTCTTTGTTTCTTGCCTGCGAATGGTTGTTATAATTGAATATGTTCCGTTGTGGTGCCCCTGAGAGGGTGTTCTCACATTTGTTCATGAATGAAAACCGTGTGTCTGAGATGTATAAAGAGAGCAAACTATGAACAGCACTTTTGCAGAGTACACATCAGGAAAAAACAAAAACAAACAAAAAATCTTGTGTTCTCTATATAGATAGTCAAAGGAGTAAAAACTAGGTTGTCAGTAGTAAAAACCTTGCTGATGGCTTGTGCAAGCTTGACTTTGCAGTTAAAAGCGTCATAACCAGCTGCGTAGTTCACAAAGAAAAAGAGATGTAAAAACAGTCATGCAAAATAGACATTGCTCTTCAGAAGTATGTACATCTATTTACATGGTTTTATCATAAGCGTTTTGAGGTGAAAGATCTTGTGTAAATCCTTTATCACTATTGTGGTGAAATTTATGGGTTGTTTGCAGCGACAACATGTAACACTTGTTAAATATTTGCACAGTTAAGAGCAACGCTTATTAGAAGCGTAGTTCTATGCATTCTGTGCATGTCTTGGAGCTGGTTTTTTTTTTGCATCAGCTTTAGTAATAGTGATAGTAGCTGTGGAAACTATTTTTTTACAATTTAAGTGCTGCATATAGAGTGTTCCAATTGCATTATTTTAGTATCCTGTGCAAGTTTATTGAATGTTTGTAACCTAGAAGCTGTTGTGTAAAGCCTGGTCCCTATAGCAGTGAGACTTATGGGTTGTTCAAGCTACTGAATTTAACATGTGCTAAGTATTTTTACAGTTAAGGCCAACACTTACATGGAAGGTATCAAATTGCACTTCTTATGCCTTGCTATTTTTATATGTTATCACATACTATTATTGAATGGTAGTGGTAGCTGTAGACTCAACTTTTTACGGTTGTGTTGCATAAAGAATGGGAAATTAAACTTGCTTTAGTATCACAACATATCTGGACCAAAGATGTCAAAGGTGGGCAAACTTGCAATGCATATGCAATGCTTGCCTAAATATCTATCAGCTGTGCTATTACTCATGTTGTATTCAAGATTAGTAATGAGTGGATGTCAAAATATAGTGAAGTAATTCAATACAGAAACTAAAATTCATGGTTAAGCTTGTTATTCTTTATTGTGAGATGCATGCCTTTGTGGTTTCTTCCCAAGGAAACAAATATTTGTTGGGTGACTTGAGTGTAAATTCAATTGCTTTCTCTGCAAAGTTAAGAATTAGAGGCTGTAATAGTTGCAGTCTTGTGCTTGAGTATACCAGGATGGAATGGCTTACTGCTGCACTCTATTTTCAGACCTCAGGCCATATATCTCAGCCTCTGAAGGGGCGAAAAGACTTGGTCAGCAAGTAAATATCTAAGCACTGAACACTTTTTTCTGGTTCTGGGTTGTGTTCTGTGGATAAGAGGATTAACTCCGGGCAGCTTCACTTCACCTACAGTCTAAACATTTTCTAGTGTATGCAATTGCAGTAAATATTGGTAGTGTGATTTCCATTCAGGACTGAATTAGAAGGTAAGGAATCACAAAAGTTCCCTAATAACCTGTGGTTTAAAATTTTGTCTGCATGTGAAGTTAAACTCTGTTTTATATGTATGCAAGTTTGAAGTATAGAGATAAATGAATTGACTAAAGAACTGTGGGTTGAGCAAAGAAAATAATGTTGTCTACTTGATTTTGGTTTGTTTTTCAGGTGATGAAAAAAGCAGACATGATCAACAAAAACATGGTTCACCAGGTCCAGGCAGAGAGGGATGCATTGGCTCTCAGCAAAAGTCCTTTCATTGTGCACTTATACTACTCACTTCAGTCGGCTAATAATATATATTTAGTGAGTAAATAAATGGCTGTGGCATTTTATGATAGTGTTGAAAATGCAATGCAGAACTATATTCATGTCTGAAAGCATTTTTTTATGGTGGTGAGTGGGTATTATTTAGTCACTTTTACTTTCTTCTTTCTCAGAATGGTTGAAGTGAAATACTTCTTTTCCTCTGGTACCTTCGACATCTTTCTGTGTTCGTTTTTTTTTTTTTTTTTTGGCAGAGAGTCTTTTTTTCTAACAGAACCTGTTTCAGGAGTATGTATTAATGGAAAATTTAGGGAAAACAAAACAAGAAACCCTTCTGTTCAAGCAAAATCCAAGTGCCTGAAAGCATACCCTGTGGCTCATTTAAATAAAATCTCTTTTACTTGTTGCATGTGGTCAAAATTCATTATGGTAGTCAGCCTAGGTAGCAAGAGAAAAACTGAGTGGCAAAATTAAGTGGTAGTCTACATGGAGCACTGTGAAGTATGGGAAGACTTGAATATGGTTTTATATTCTGCTTCCACATAAAGGTACAATGGATTAAGACTGTTAACCAAGGGTCTAGTGTAGTTTGTCTTGTTTGCTGTAAGCACACACAGTGAACATCTTGATTAAATTCTGGGGTGAGGTTGCTATGCACTCCTGCAATGCATTTTGAGGGTAAACAAAGGCTTGTGTTAGTGGAATCTCTGCTAAGTGCTGCAGGGGGGCAGAGGAGTTCAGGGTGAAGGTTTTATGAAGGAGATGCTGGATTTGTATATATGGAATAGTATTGTTTATTGGAATCTAAGTACTGGTGAGATTTCTTGGCCAAAACTCAGGTCTAAATTTAATATTATGTATAAATGCTTGCAAAATAAAACCATTAATACACCTGTTCTGTACAAATCAAAATTTCAGTGGTCTTTGGCTTCAGGCCTTGAGTTTGACAGAAGTCTTTCAGAATCAAATAAAAAACTGATTACAGCAGCTATTTGAGAGCTCACTACAGAAAGCAAGCTAGGCAAATAATATAAAATAAGTACATGGTCCATTAAAAGAAAATGTTTCATGTCTGTCTTCTGGAGCTTTAATTATTTTATCCAAGTGAAAAGTATTATGTGGGAAATGAAGTTTGAACAAGGAAGTTTCTATCAGCTTCTGCTCTTAGAAATTATATTTTCCTAGAGGTGAAAGCTGTTTTATCTTTTTCTTGTAAATTTGAAATGTATTTTTAAATGTTAAATTTAAAACACTTGAATGGCAGGTGATGGAGTACCTTATTGGTGGAGATGTCAAATCTCTTCTCCATATTTATGGATATTTTGATGAAGAAATGGCTATTAAGTATATTTCTGAAGCAGCATTGGCTCTTGACTATCTTCACAGGCATGGGATAATCCACAGGTAAAAACCTACTTGTTTTTCTTACAAATAAGTATTTGGTAGTTTAGGTTTTTAATTTTTTTTACTCAACCACGTAACTAATCATGATTTCATAGTAAGTTTATCTCATTTGCTAGACTGTCTAGAAGCTCTTTTTGCATGTGCTACACTGCAGCAATGTCATGAAAGCAACACCTAAAATAAAACGTCCATGTGTTAAGCAGCCAGATATACAGTGCCTTCACTTCCCTGCATGCTCTCCCTCAGTACAGTGCTGCTGCTTTCTAGGTCCCCTCTCGCTGTGACTTAAATGACCGTTAGTTCAGGAACCCTCTGGATACTGCAAGCATGTAACTGTATGACAAGGGGACATTGACTTCTCTAATTCTCCCCCTGTAGTGAGAGTTCTTTGCTGTGTTCAGCAGTGTTACAGAAAACACATTAAAACTTCTAGAGGTTTCATTGTCATGTGTAGGCGCTACATACTGGTAAATGTTGTGAAGGTAGTACTTGTCGAGAACAGTTGTTAAACCTGTGAAACATACAATGTACAGCTCTTGTGACATGCATGATGGTGTTACAAGGCCTGAGACATTTGTACAATATTTAGTGCTAGATATGTTTAATTGTTTTGTGTATTCCTCCAGTTGGAATCTTCTGCTGGCTAAGAGATATTACTGAGGAACAGCTATAATCAATGTTTTGTATTGTTTGGGTTTTTTTTGTGGGTTTTTTTTTTTCCCCTTCTCGTCTGGTAACTTTCTTAATATTGCACAGTTATTTTTTTGCTGACTTCATCTATCTTCATGTCTTCAGGGATCTGAAGCCAGACAATATGCTGATTTCTAATCAGGGTCATATAAAGCTGACAGACTTTGGGCTTTCCAGAGTTACTCTGAACAGAGGTAAGGCTTGTGTGTATCCTTTTGGTTATATTAAAGTGTATTTTTGTGTCACCTTCCCATATTCTTGAATGTTTTACATCCCTGTAGAGGACAGCTTTCAATTGAATAATCTGAAATATTGCACTAATATCTGATTTCTAGTAGGCAAGTACTGTTAGGGTACATGCTAACAAAGGGTCTGTTCTATGCACTGCACTTTAGAAGCTAAAACATTTATTCTTTGGGACAAGGATATTTGAAATATGATCTGTATTAAATATGAAGGACAGGGATTTCAAGGTTTTCTATGAAGTCCACGAAGAATTCAAAGGGTAAATGAATAATTTTGGCTCTTTTCTTGGTGTACCTCTGCCTACTTCTGTCCTTCAGTTCATGTTTCTCTGTCCTTGTATACATCAATTTCCAACCTGAACTGGGACCTTCCAGATGTTAATGTGAGGGACAGGGGAGGTGGCAAGTGCCTAACAGAAGGTTATAAATCAGTGCTTCAGCATATGGATGTACTGTTTTCAAGTAGCAGAAAATATAGCACAACAGGCAAATGACTGTGTGGCACAGGCAACAGGCCTTAAGGTGAACAGCCAGTTCCTGAGTTAGTTTGTACCTCTAACCCCTAAGCTGTATTAGTCAAATTAATGCTGTACAGCAGCAGTTTTTTGGAACTGCTGCTGGACGGCACATCCTTTTTCATATATTAAAGGAATGTAGAAATTCGGAGTTGTCTGGAGTTTCTGATTCATGGTTTTAACAGCATAGAGGAAAATCCTAAGTGTACTGTATTTTCTCTAATATAGTGCTTTAATTTATAAGTTCTAATAGCACAAATTATGTCTAGTTGAACACAATATGTAAATTATAAGCCTGCTTACTTCTAGTGAGCAAAAGATGGCACCTAAGGTTAAATTTTCACATAAGAAACATTTTTCTGTAGCTTTTGTGAGATGTCTTTGGGAGAGAAGGCAGGCTTTGAATCAAATTTACTATCTTAGCCCACAGGCTGGAGTTACTACCTTAAAAATAAGGCTGATATGTTGGAAGATAAATTGGACCCTTACAGATTTTGTATTTATAAACTCTAATTTTATGATGGATATACAGGAAGAAACAGCTTGTGTCAAATAAGAATGTGTGGTTATGTCTACAGTTGGGTTTGGTGCTGCCTTTTGTATATTTGTTCAGTATGTGACTGCATTTATTCCCTCTTGATAAAACTTAAATGCCTGTAGTTTTGCTTATTTAATAGCAAAAGGAAACCTGACCTGCTTCACATTTTGTCTGTTCGTAGAGATAAATATGATAGATATCCTTACTACACCATCAATGGCAAAGCCAAAGCAAGACTACTCACGTACTCCAGGACAATTGTTGTCTCTCATCAGTTCTCTGGGTTTTGTAAGTAGTTTTCATTGTCTTTGAAGTACTTAATTGTTTTGGTTTACTTACTATCTTAAATGTAATAATAGGAGTGATATGGCTATTCTTGCATCTCTTCTGGTAGCACGACTTATATATTTCCAGTACCTTGAAGTTGTGAAGTGATTATCTGGGACTGTATTTCAAATTGCTGGCTATCAGTGGTTCTTCAAAAAATTTGGTGAACATGCACAGCTAAGCTTCAGTGCAAACATAATAAAGAATGTGTGAAGTTACACGCTCAATCCTGGACATTTTGTTCAGGCTCCATTAACTTTTAACTATACTTCTTCCTGCTTGATAGTATACGCCTGTTGGAATGAAAATGCCAGGGCACAATTCAAGTCAATCATCTGACAGTCTGCAGGGACTGGTTTCTCCGTTACCTATGGTCCAAAAGGAAAATACTCCTCTTTCAACTAAATTGTTCAAATCATGTGAGTATACCAAGCCTTGTACTGAGTAATACTCTGACTGTAAGGTTGTAGGCTTTTAATTTCATATGAGCAGCTTTGACCCACTTGATAGAAGGTATACTTCCATTAGTGCCTTGCTGTTTATCATTCTTCTAGTACTTAAGGCTGGACATTTTTTTTCACCTGCACCACTTATGTCATCTTTTGATTTTTTTTTTTTTTTTTAATTTATTCTTCAAATGCACAATCACTGAATTCTTAGAATCATATGCTAGTTTGGGTTGGAAGGGACCTTCCAAATTCATTCAGTCCAACTGCCCTGCAATGAGCAGGGACATCTTCAACTAAATCAGGTTGCTCAGAGCCCCATTCAGCCTGAGCTTGAATGTTGCCAGAGATGGGGCATCTACCACCTCTCTGGGCAACATGGGCCAGTGTTTCACTACCCCCACTGTAAAAACAAACAAACAACAAAAAAAAAACCCTTGCGTATCTTCCATTACCCCTTGTGCTCCTTTCTTACAAGCCCCCTTTAAGTACTGAAAGGTAACAATAAGGTCTTCCTAGAGCCTTCTCTTTTCCAGGCTGAACAACCCCAGCTCTCTCAGCCTGTCCTAATAAGAGAGATGTTCAATCAGTTTCATTTTTTTGTGGCCTCCTCTGGCCCCTCTCCAACAAGTCCATGTCTTTCCTGTGCTGAGGGCTCCAGAGCTGGATGCAGTACTGCAGGTGTGGTCTCATGACAGTGGGGGAGAATCACCTCCCTCAACCTGCTGGCCACGTTCCTTTTGATGCAGCCCAGGATACAGTTGTCTTTCTGGGCTGCAAGTGCACATTGCCAGCTCATATCCAGCTCTTCACCCACCAGTACCCTCAAGTCCTTCTCTGCAAGGCTGCTCTCAATTCCTTCATCCCCAGCCTGTATTGATACTAAAGTGCTAAACAGTACCGGTCCCAGTGTGGAACCTTGATGGACACTACTCATCACCCATCTCAATTCAGCCATTGAATCATTGACTGTTACCTTCTTGATATGACAATCCAGCTAATTCCTCATCCATCAAACAGTCCACCCATCAAATCCATATCTCTCCAATTTAGGGGGAAGGATGTTGTGGGGGGCTGTGTCAAAGGCCTTACAGAAATCCAGATAAATGACATCTGTAGCTCTTTCCTTGTCCACTGATGTAGTCATTCCATCATAGAAGGCCACTAGGTTGGTCAGGCAGGACTTACCTTTAGTGAAGCCATGCTGGCTCTCGCAAATCACCTTTCTGTCCTCCATGTGCCTTAGCATAGCTTCTAGGAGGATGAGAATTCAAAATGACCCTTTATGATTTCGCAGAAATAGTTCGAGTTCTTGGTATACTTTCATTGATTCAAGATAGCAATGTGTGCTTTCATTTGAACTGTCTTGTCTTGCTACTTTCTCATTTCTAACTTGAAATGAGAAAGCAAGGCTATCGTGGTGCCAATGTTCATATAGCTTTTAAATTTTTAGCAAGTCCCTACTTCAGAAATGACTATGTAGGAAAGATGAAAAATTGATGTCATGCATAGCTTTCTATAAATTCTTTCAGTGTAAAAGCCTGACATAGTGTGATTCTTGTTGATATATGTTGTCTATTTTTATCAGCATTTGAATCTTTTTTTTTTTTTTCCCCTCTCAAGATCTTGATACTTCTCAATTAACTCCTGTGATGCCGGTGAGAAGTTTAACTCCTACTCTACTTCAGTCAAGAAAAAGGTTTGGTACCTCCAGTGCCAGTAGTCAGTCACACACATACATGATGTCCAGTGTGGAATCAGAGTGCTGCAGCAGCCCCAGGTGGGAGAAAGATGTAGAGGTCAGGACTGTTTCATCTTCCCAATATAAGTTACAATCAGCTTGTTCTTACATATGCACTGTTGCAGATCTCCTCTACCTAGTTCCCCTAGTTATTTCAAATGTAGCAAAGCCTTCCCACAGGAGAAGGAGCAGGGGTTGTAATCCTTGCTGAGTAGAAGTTTTAGATCCAACTAGTATTATTTTTTTCTTCAAACAAATAGTAGTCCTGTGCAACATAACAGGAAAAGTGAATGCCATTTAGCTTGCAGTAAAGGAGGAGTAATAGAGAAGGCTTCTACTAGACAGCACTGATTTGGCCCTGTTCTCCATGAGGTGGGCACTGCTGGGAGCACTGGCTCTTTGGAAGCTGACCCTGGAGTTTTATTAACTCAGGTTGCAGACAAAACAATTTATTTAAAAGACGGAACTTGTGGAAAAATAGTAAACAAAAGACAGTTAAACTTTTTCAGTTTTTAATAGCTAGTAGAAATTTGAAGTCTTATGTTACTGACATGTTTTATTTTAACACCAGTAATGTAATTTTAGCTGAAACAAAATACTTTCCCCTATTTTAAAATGTTAATGAAATTCTGTACAGATACAGACCTAAAAGAAAATACTGCTGTGCTATTTAGTCCCTTGCCACAGTTCCTATTTAGATCACACAAAAATCCTTATGTTTAAAACAATTTGTAATTATTTGTTTTATTGGTCCATTTCCCAAGGCCTCATTTTTAGTATAGTATTACATACAGAGCAGTAATATCAGATTTTCCTTTTGTTATCTCTCAAGTATAATATGCCACAGGGTAGTATGATGGGGTTCTTTGGTTTGGGGTTTCTAGTAAACTGAGATCTTATGTCCCTTAACTTCTTAACATAAAATCACAAATACAACTTCAGTTGCCATTGTTCTTAGGCATTTTAAAATAATGCATTTTCTATTCTAGCAAGCTTACTTTATGTTCTTAAAGTTAAATTATCAAATTATCTCTAATATATTCTTTTTAATGTCATGTTTGTCACTACTAGTGGTTATAAAGGAATAAGTAATGCTTGCCAATTTGCAGTTATTTATGGGAGTGGAAAAGGGGCATTTTAAAGGACACATTTCTATAATGCTGTAATGTTTTTTTCAATACTCAAAACTTAATGTGCTCAGTTGCAGCAAAGTGAAGATGAACCTTGTTCTACAACAGGCAAAACAAATAACAGTGGGTCAGCTCTCCTATCAAATGTAGAATTCCTGAACAGCAAAGGTATTAAAGGTTTAAAGAAAAAAGAACTGGAGTCTGCCATTTCTCCCATCAGCAGCAATGATTCTGGCAGTAGGCAAAAGGTGGGAAGTGAACGTTCTGATATAAGAGATACTCCTGTGACCACACTGGATGTGAAAGGCATAGTGAGAAAATGTCTTTCTGAAAATAAGGTTTGGGAAGAAAAACTCTTCATAAAGAAAAGAGATACAGCTAATGAAACAGCAGAAACTTCCAATCAACAACAGTCACCTTTAAGGCAGAGTGAGCCTGTCAAGCCTTTCAAAGAGGAAGACATTTTTGAAAAGCCAGGTGTAAAAAGAAGCTTCGAATTAGTTGACACTAGTCCTTGTCAGGAACTTAACTATGTTAAAAAAAGCAATGCAGAATATAAACGTGGCTGTCAGATTTTAGAATTTCCCGCAAACAAAAGGACAGGTTTGACAACTGACATTCAATCCTTAATGCTTTGTGACGATGGATGCCTGCATGACACCTGCAAAAGCAAGGAAGATGACAAGAGTTTTATTGGTAACCAGCGAACAGTAGAAAAATCACTTAGTCCAATTATAGCCAAAAATCTTATGTGTGATCTTGATGCACACTATGAAAAGGATGATAAAAAGGAATATACAAACTCAAGTTTTTTAGGCGCTGATGATGAAAGACCTTTAGGAATCCTCAGTGCAGATTCTGACTTGTCATTTCCCGAAATGTCTGTTACGGAAAGTCAGTTAGAAAAGCAGCTTTCAGATTTGGACAAAAGTGTTAAAGACCTCTCCTTTGAGGAACCCAAACCAGAAGACGTGCCAATAACAACACCGGAGCCCCGAGATGCCTCAAAAAATGGAGAGGAAGCACATACTGTTCCAGACTGCAAGGCATTACATCATGAAAAGGATAATGACCAGCAATGTATGAAAGAAACTCACCTTGACACAGTATCTTCTCCTTCAGAAAAGATGATGGAAGCACTGAATCTCTTTAAAAAGAATGCTGTTGTTTTTCGAAGTTATAATAGTCCAATTAATGCATCCAACATATCTGAGCCATGTAGCATGGCTTCCTTAGATATAATGGATCTTTCACCTGCTTGTAGTGGCTCCTACCCAACAGCTATTACTCCATTACAGAAAGGAAGACCATACAGAGTCTATCAGGTATGTAAGGAGGCACATGAAAACTTTGTGCGTGTGTTAGATGTCAGTGATCTGAAATAATTTCAGTTGTTAATCTAGGGAAAACTGAAGTGGTTGGAGGTAGTCTAGCAAAATGACTTTTGCTGACAGGCTTTCACTCACTGTGCTTCTGTGGCCAGAATCATAATTGACAATAACTGTATGTCCCCTGGCTTGCCTCTGGCTCAGCATGCCTTGTCTGTCCACTTCTCGGAGAAATTCTGTGTTCTTACACTGAACTGGTAAAGAAAGCCCAGACTATTTTGCCTTGTCTTATTTTTGGTGCAGTGTGGCACTTCTTGTGAGTAATTCCAGGTTCCCTGATGTAATGAGAAGTGGTTTGTTGTTTTTGTTTGTGTTTGGGGTTTTTTTTAATGCTGAATCCCTCCCAAGATGGTCTGCAAGTACTATCCAGCTGCTAGTAACTGCTGTTGGGCCTGGTATTTTTTTTTGTATCCTGGAAAAAGTGATGGTGTAGCGTGTACTGTCAGGTACCAATTACAAGCCTCTTACAAAGGCTGATGTAAGCAGCGATAGCTGCTTGCAGGTTATGACGTTTTTGCTTTCACCTTTTAATTTTTTCTGGTAGTAAGTACAAATCTTATTGTCCTAAAGTAAATTGGAGCCCTGATGCGGGAAAAGTAAAAGTAAACTTTTCACTTAATGTTTCCTGTTTCATTTTGGCACAGTTGTATAAGACCTTCACCCAGTTACTTAAGTCCTAGTTGTAGGATTTTAAAGCTGCTGACAGAACTGCCAGTGTGGCATATGATCTAGTGTACAAAAATGGGCCATTCAAAATGTTGTTTTTGGGAAAGCCTTCTTTTTCTGATGTCTTTGTCTGAATTGGTTTTTTCCTGCTTCACTTGCATAAAATTTTGATTGGCTGTGAAACTTAGCTTGCATTCAGCTAAAATGGAGTCAGAGTAGTATGCACTTCATCTGAGAAATAAGTGACTGATGGCATTGTATGTTTTCATAACTTAGATTTGAACAGCAGGATACCTTTCTCATAGACTGGTGTCGTTTTGTTTTGTTTTAAATCACATTGTGATGTTGTGACCTGATTACTTGTTTTCTATTTTAATAGTGGATTCTGTAGGCTTTATGGCATAGTGATAATAAGTTGATCTCTGCTGCACTGAAGATGAAGTTGGAAACAAAATTATACAAGATATATGGGAATTAAGGGTAAAAAAAAATGAGAGCCTCTGTAAGATAATTTGGTAGTATCTCCAGGCTATAATAAGAAACCTTTCATGGCAGTCAGCCTATTGGCTGTGAGAATATATTGGTCTCTTTGCAAGCCTGCATGTTTTATCTTCAAATAAATGTCCCAACTTACTTTCAGAAGGTTTGTGTAGCTGTAAAAAGTCACTAAGTCTAACTTGAGCAGAGCTTCATCTGCAGGCATTATGTAAACTGTAGGATATAGGCTGAACAATAAAGGGCTCACTTATTGCATACCAGATGTAATCAAAATACATTATGTGAGATAATTCAGGATTCTCCTTTTTATTTTACAGGTGTCTTACATATATGCTTTCTTTTCATTGCCTAATGTTAAGAACTCAGTGCTAAAATTGAAAGCTATTTTGACATTCTATTTAGCAGTTTATCTTCAGATTTGAATTTGAAAGTTTGGCTGAGGGGTTTGAGTTTGTGTTTTGGTGGGTTTTCTTGTTTTGTTAGGTTTTTGGAGGCATTACTTGTGGCTATGACACTGGAGGAAGAACTTAGGGAAATGTTGCTTAAAGAGCATTGATTAACTTTATACTTCAAGATGGTTGAGATGAAGAAATGGAAGCACATTTTGCATGTTTTTTTGGGGAATGTACATTTTGTGACGTGTTCTTGACTTGAACTTAAGTATCAACTGTTATACACATTACTGAACCTGGAGATGGGAGTTTTTCTCCTGGTTTTGTTTAACATCTGAAATCTTCATTGTATCTTTTAAGACACCTTATCAGGGAGATGCTGGCACACCATATAGGACTCCAAAGAGCGTCAGAAGAGGAGCTGCCCCAGTAGAAGGTGAACGTATCCTCGGGACCCCAGACTACCTGGCACCTGAGCTGCTTCTGACAAAGCCTCATGGTAAGACAGACAAACCATGGAGCCTGTAAATACTTGAAAGATGATGTATTTACATTTCTAAATGTCTCTAGAGCTCTAAACACTTCAAATAATACAAGAGTGATTTTTATTTTTTTTTTTTAAATAGCCAGATCTTAGCTTTTGCAAACACAGATGGCTGTGTTTGTTTTAGCTGCTCCTTCCATTTACCTTTTTCCACATGGGTGGAGGTTTTGATTGTCTGGCTTAGTCTTGCCTGCTGTTAATCTAGTCCTTTGGAGGCTGTGCTTAGGCAGCCTTAGACTTGTGTGTGGCTTAGGAATCACAAGATGGTCATCCTGAGTGTACTTAAAAGTTCTTGGGGGAGGAGAAAAATTACTAAATTAGTGAAATTTATATGAAAGGATTAACCCTCCAATTATTCTTAGATTGTATTCCATGTTTATTGATATTAAAGTGTTATGTGCATCCAGACTAGTTTGTAAAGGTTCATTAAAAACAGTACAGTTATGGAGCTGAGTGACCTAATGAAATATTTAAGATTTCTGGACATTAGTAGCTATCAAATACTCTTTTGCAAGATACTATAGGGAAAATAAAATAGCACAACTTGGAAGTGCATAAATTTCCTTGGCTCAGATCCTGAGCTCCACTGATAATAACAAAAAGTCTGAAGTTTTCCTGCTGACTTGCAAGAACCATTGACAAAAAATAAATGCAATACATCTCTGATAAATTTCTTGTGTTTATATTTACATTTTATTTGCATGACAAAAGTATTATTTTGTAGAGCTAATAGTCTTGAGTATATGAGATAGGAGATCATCACTGAGGTACAGAGATTACTCATCTGTGGAACAGTAAAATTCTGCTGTATGCAGCCAATACACATTAATTAAAACTGCATGAAAATACTTAATTTGACTATAATGACTAAACCACAACTATATATGTTTAATAATTTTTGCACTTCCAATTAAGAATCCTGGTTATTTGGCAGGCATCGAAACTGGAATAGTTTGGAAATGTAATCAATTCTACTTAATGTGAAACTTGCTTGTGGGGTGATGTCCATCCAATTATTGTTTTCAGGACGTTAGTGATAACTTGCAAAGAGTCTGGGGTTTGTCAGGAAATGACAAATCTCCTGTTGCCTTCAGTGAAGCCAGGGTTTTCTTGCTCTGGAACTCAGAACTTTCCCTCATTAAATGCCATTATCTTACTTGTAGATGTAGTTGTAATTTTAAACTACAATCATGTTACAAAACTATCTTATTTCTGTTTCTAACTTAGATTTAACATTGCCATCTTTCTTTATTGTTGAGTTACTACCCTAAGAAAAAAAATCTGCATTCCTATGCCTCCAGAGAATCATATTTGATATTTGTATTTGTTAGGGTTTTTTGCAATAATTGTAATGTTCTTGCTTCATTATCTTTCCATATGCAGGGAGTCTGATCTCTGGTGAGTTTGCTATATGCTGTGCTGAAATGTAATGTTCAGCATAACTGTGAACAGTCAAAGTATAACTAGATCACAATTTCAAATAAAATTGTTTGGATGACCTATGTTTCTATATAGAAAGATATGCCCAATGTGCAGTCCACACAAGAATGTGTGATGCTCCACAAAAAGATTCAGGAAACATCAATATCATTGTGACTAAGCTATCAGAAATCAGACACGCAAGCCTGTACTTGAGGAGTAAAGTCAGTGTTCTTGGAGATATAGTTTAACAGCAAAACCAGAGACACTTTCTCATTGCTTCCTTTCACTTTGTGATCAGTCTGATTTACTTTGTGTATGGGGGAGGAAGGCTCAGATGCTCAAGACCTGGTACTTCTGTTGCTTCAAATATTGGTAGGCATGATTTAGCAGGGATGTGGTAGGACTTTAATCTAATCTTCAGTTAAACTTTGGGCAGGAAAAATTGCTGTGTTACTACACTGTTCAGAGTTGTGATCTTATTAGACTTTGTCTGAAGCTGGGAATATTTTATCTGAACATCCAAGTGTCTTTGACAACAGTGGATGTGATCTCACTGCTTTGAGATGCTGAGCTTGGTGGTGTTACTGGTGTTAAATGTTGTTATAAGTGCATTAGATCATTAGTTCTGTGCTTCAGTTTTCAGCATTTCTAAACTTAGTCAATAGTCCTGAGAACATTACTTTTTCAACTTGGAGGTGTCTTCCTTTATATGCTAAAAAAGCAGAGAAAACTCACACTTGTTCTTTCAAATATATTGTATTTTTTCAGCAAGTGTGGCATGTATTCTTTATATAGTAGAGTGGGCATGGCTTACAGAAAATATAGAATGCATGCAGTGGTGTCTGGGATTGCTTTGCCTGCTTGTTTTGAAGTGGGTTAATAAGATGAGTTTGGCAAAAAGAAAAAAAGACAAAACCAAACAAACCGAGAAAACCTGGAATGTGGAAAACCAAAATTATTTTATAACAAAGGAGAGATCTAATAACTGTGTTTTGCCCTAACCAATTTTAGTGTAATGTAAACTAATTCCAGCTTCTTGTGTGGTGGCTGATCTCTGCAAGCTGTCTTTGTTTTGACATAAATTTCAACAAAAGAAAATCAAGTTTAATAGTGTCAGTTCTTGGAGTCTTCTCAAAGAACTGAGAGAATGATATGGGTTACAACATGGAGCATTCATCCACTCTCTAGAGCAGTTAGTTGTTGAAGATAACTGTTTCTTATCACAAAATCTCTTAGAGAATCAGCTCCTGGATTTGTGATGGGGGTTGATGATTAGATTTTTAAGAACTGCCTTACTTTTATTTGTAGACTCCAGTATTGTGGATTATTAATTGTGAATATATGAATTAAGGAGCAGACTGGCTTTAAAAAGCCCTTTAATGTATTTTTAATCTTCTGCATGACTATTAAATACAACTGATTTTTGTCTCTTCCCTCATTTCCAAGTTTTGCAGGATTTAAACATTCTTCAGTTTCTGCTATGGCCAATCTTCAAATCTTTGCAAATATTATTAAGCCTTTGTATTAAGGTAATGACCTGGATTTCCCTTATCAGGTTCTGCTGTAGACTGGTGGGCCCTTGGAGTTTGTCTGTTTGAGTTCCTAACTGGAATTCCACCTTTTAATGATGAAACACCAACACAAGTCTTCCAAAATATTTTGAAAAGAGGTAATCTGTTTTGATATTTGGGGAAATTATGTATTTCCAACACTTGTTTTATGGTTTGAGTTACCAGTTCATCTGCATCTTTGTCTGTAGATATTCCTTGGCCTGAGGGTGAAGAAAAGCTGTCTGATAACGCCCAAAATGCAATAGATATTCTTCTAACAATTGACAGTACTAAAAGAGCTGGACTGAAGGGTTAGTATTAAAATTCTCTTGTGTTGTTTGCAACTAATTAAAAATTTCCAAGTGGTGATGTCCTCCTCCTGAAACTTAGACTAATAGATGTCTATTTAGCTTCTGTGTATAGTGCCAGAACCCCTAAGTTGTGTTAATTTCTGTATTTCTTATGGGATTTTGCCCTCTTGAATGAGGAAATTTGGAGGGGTGTGGGTGGTTTTGTGTGTTTGTTTGTTTTAATTGAACTTTTGTTTTACTTTAATGCTGTTTTGTTATAGTACATCAGATGTCAAACACTAAACATCCAAAGTTCACTCTTATCTAACTTAGTGCGAGGTATTTGGGGGTTTTGACCTAACTGATTTTTAGGAACCTTGATTAAAAGCCTATAGCTTGGGAGAAAAGCCCCCTACAAAAATTAATTCAAAGGAGCTTTTCCTTGGGAATCAGCCTGTCTTTACTGCATGCATAGGGAACACAGATTTAGATGATATGTATTTTACAAAATCTATCATTCTTTTCCCTTGTAGAAGGACTGGAACATTTGTTGTTGTAACAGTGACTATGTACTATATTAAAAAAAAACCACAACCCACCACCGAAATAACAAACTGATACATGAAGGATGCTTAGAGTGAGATGTTTTGGAAAAATAGGAAGAAATCTTATGAGAAAACTGCTCAAGAAATCACTAGAGAAGGAAATTATTATGGAAGCACTTACTCATAAAGAGACTAAAGTGTAGAAGCTGAAACTGGGCCAATTCAAATTAGAGAAGGTGCATGATTAGAAATGAAGATCATGATGTCAGAAGGCAATTCTGTGGATCTTTACTGTATCCTAAAAAGCATCAAGTGTCTTAATTTGAAGGTGGTTTATTTAAACTCGAGTTTTTGTCTTTTCCTGGATAATAGAGTGAAATCTAATTTCCTGTTGTGGGCAGAAATTTAAACTAGCTGACATAATGGTTTCTTCCAATCTGAAGTTCTTGGAAATTCATTATTTGTCAGGACCTTCAGTTGTGTCTGATCTCTTTATCCAATTTATAGGCTACTGAAGTAAAGTTTGAATAGCTTTCAGAACAACAATTATGCTTTCTTCATTGTAATTGAATTCCCATCACTGTCATCTTCTCCCCCCTCCCCAACACACATGCTTTCCCTCTGTTTCTCCAGCATGAAGCCCAGCTTACTGAGAAATCCCTCTTCTGTCATGTCTTTATTCTGTGCTTCTATGAGCTCAGAGATAAGAGAAGCTTTAAAGCAGCACTGGGCTGGTATCCATAGTTTGGGTTTGTTTTTTTCCCCTTCAAAGACACGGGCAGGAGCTGGCTGCCAGCTTTGGGACACACTAATATTTCCTTGGAAAAGACAAGGAAGTCTGCTCACATTCTCAGCTGGAGACAGCTTTCAGTATGTGAGAACTTCCTTAGGAGCGGGGCTGCATACAGGTCTGAGATCGTGGATCTGTGCAGTGTCGTACTGCACGTGTGGTTGCTGAAGCTTATTAGGAGTTAGAAGACTAAACCTCTGATTTATTGCCTTTTGCCTAATATAAGTTCTAATATTGTGTTACAAATGCTCATGTCTTACTGTCTATCAGCTAAAACCCTATGGCAAGTGCTTAGAGTAAAATTTGTAGTGAGTGTTTGCCGTCTTCAGACTTCTACCTCCTTTTAAACGTCTTTTCTGTCCTAGTATTTTTTCTACTACTTTGATTTGGTGGTGCACATGATAAAAGCATGGGTTTGTATCCCACACAGCAGTGAGGCTGCTTTCTTGGACTCAATCAAAGCAGCAAAGCCACTTGGATCAGGGGGTGTTGTTTGCAGGTTATGCAAAAGCTGGATGGGAGCCTGTGTGCCACGAGGTCAGCTGGTCAGAATGGACAGGGCAGGGGAGATCTCCTTGAGTCAGAAAGTGTTGTGGCTTGGTCAGTTATCCCACCTTCAGGCTGGGAAAGAGGAATCTGGTGGTTGGTGGTGATGTCACCATAATGATGCCCAGACTGCTGTGTCAGTGGTAAGCTGAAGGGGTCCACACAAAGTGGAAAAGGACGTTCCCTGAGCAAGCAACAGGCAGATGGCCTGCAGTGGAGAAAGTGGAGAATGGAGGCAGTGACTTCCACATGTCTACTCAGCACAGAACTTCAGCAAAATTAGAAAGACTTTGAAGTGATGCTTAAATTTTCTGTGGTGCCCTATCATGAGGAATGTCCCTAGAGTACCTCACTGTGTAAAATAGGCTCTCCAGCTATAGAGAGATAATCAGTTGCCATGACAATAGCTTGATTGCTACTGAGGTTGGGGGTAATCCAAACCCAATTACAATTTGCACTTTTATGCATTTCCAAAAAAAGCAAAATAGAGCAAATCTACCGATAGTTGTGTATCAAGAGAACAAAATGTCTGTGGATCTTGGACAAAAGGAAGTTTCTAACACTTATATGAACTTCTGTTTCAGAACTGAAACATCACCCCTTCTTTCATGGTGTGGACTGGGATAATTTACAGAATCAAACTATGCCATTTATACCTCAGCCGGATGATGAAACTGATACCTCGTACTTTGAAGCTAGGAATAATGCTCAGCACCTGACTGTGTCTGGATTTAGCTTATAGCATCAAGATAAGTGAACTTTCGCCATGGTATGGTTTTGTGCTCTTAGGGGTTGTCTTATAACACTAGTTTGGTCTTAATGAAGTTTCCTTGCCAAATTTAGAATGTGTTTTAACTTATCAGTCTGTTTTTATTATTGTATCCTTCATTCTAAAGTGAAACTACTGTATGAAACTTAGCTGGTATCAAGGGCCTTCATGCTACTTTATCTCACTGCACCTTACTAAGAGGCCAGAGCATTGTACTTCTTGGAGCTAATAGCACTTGGCAATGACGGGGCTCTTTTTTTAATGGCAATGAGTAACTCCAGTTAAGAGGTGTGAAGTTATTTCTTGGTTAAACATAATGGGGAAAGGACATAAACATGCTACTTGTATCTCATGGTAACTTGGTGGTTTGTGCAATGGCTGTCTGCTCTGAGTATGTATCCTCTGCAAAACTGATGGTCCTGTTCAAGCTGGAGAATTGAAATCTCTTCTGTCTGACTGACCCCAGGAGGGTTAAAGGTGGCACTGGTGTTCAAAGTGAACCTGGCTAGATGTGACATGTGAGATTGACAGTAGTTCCCTGGTTGTTTTCCTTTCCTAGACAAATGGGGTTGGGAGGGGATAGTTTGGGTCAGTCTCTGAAATGCTCTGTAGAAGTTGTTGCATTGTAACCACTTATGCTGTAGGAAGATGGATTGAACAGCGTACATTTTAATAATTACTTGTTTTAAGTAGAAAATGGTGAGCATACATTGGTTCTTACTCGTGTCAGATGGTAGAAATCAAAAAAATCACTGGTGTGTTAGTTATCAAGTAAAGTATTCATACTGAAGCTGCTATATATTAAAGACTATAATGCATTGCAAATTAACTGGCTGCTCTTCTGTAAACTCACAACCAGACCTTAGATATTTTTTTTTAATTAAACTTAAGTTACAAGTGTATATTCAGTATTATAAAACCGAATTAGGGGGAACTATATTTAAATCTGTTTTTAAATGCAAAATGGAACTTGCATCTGCTAGATTTCAGGGGTTTATTTGTAGGTAATTATTTTCAATATTGTTTTTGCATAGATATCTCTCAGCTGACTTACTGCAGATTTTTGTTTTCCAGGTTTGTACTTGTTAGATAAGATCACTGGTGCTGGATGGTGGTGCCAGCCAATGGCCACATGCCAGAGGCCAAGCATTTTGCTAGTGACTTTTTGCCAAGTGGCTTTCAAGTGTATGGCCTGACCACTCCTGCAGAGGGAGGGAGTTGTGCCTTGATTGCCTGCTTCCTGGAAGATGAGCTGTATTGATGGAATCCTGAGCAGTGTCTGCTGGGCTTCCTGCTGGCCCTGGGGTAGCTGGGAAAAGGAATGGCTGGACAAAAATTCATGCTTCTATTTCTAGTAATCTGGCTTAAGAAAATGAGCCTTAAAAGAATGAATCTCAGTTTCAGGCTGAAGAAAATATTCTAAAACTGTGCGAAGAAATAATGTAAGCTGGACACCTCAACAGCTCTTTTGTTTTCAGTGCTTTACAAATGGTCACAACCTGTTCCCATTTTGCAGTAGAATATATTCTCTTTAAGGCAGAAAAAGACAGTGGTATGACATCTTAAAGATAACCTGTAACCCCTTGAAATAATTCTTAATCAGCTGCAAGGATCAAGCAAGTTTGTAGCTCAACTTTTTATTAACCAATTACAATGAACTGCAGAACTGCATATAGGTTTTTTAGGTGATCTATTGTTAGTGTATCTAGAGCTAGACATGGTAGTACATCCAACCATTAGGCATAATCTTGTTAACTGCTTTGTTCTTAGGAGAACCTTAAACCTTCTTATAAAAACCTTTTTCTAAAAGAAAACCATGATTTGTCTACCACAGTGTCATAATGCAATAAAAAACATTCTGTAGAACAATAAATAGGCCAACTGACAAATCAATATTTAATGCGAACAGTTGCCACTACACTGTCTGGAACTGTTAAATTCGGCACAATTAGCACTGAAGGCTTCCCAGACTCCATTTGCATCAGTATCTTGTGTTTATCCTGATCATAAAAGACATGGAGTTGAATTTTACATGTTGAGTGTTGGGATTTGTAGTGTGGTTTTGTTTGTTTTTTTGGTGGGGTTTTTTTGTGTGTGTTGTTAAAAAGGTGAATCCTAGCTTTATTCTTCAATATGCAATTCCTTGTCAACTCTTAAACCCATTGGTTTTGCCTCACTTATTCCTTGACTTGAAAATACTACAGTGAAGAGTAGAAAAAGCTATAATGCAGTAGCTGGAAGAGATTAAAAGTTCCTTCTCATTAGTAATCAGCTACAACTATTAGTGTAAGCTGGCAAAAGTTTTTGGTCCTTGGAAGCTGTGGAATTAGAATACCACCTGGAAAGTACTTGCACTGTTACATGGTGCTCCCTGAAGGCCTAAACTTTGTGTGCATAACTTACATATTAACTCTGCAACCTCCAGGTTACCTTGGGAGACAGTTTATCTGCTATTACAGCTCTTGGCACACCTCCCTCCAGCTGGAGAGCAGTAGCTGTCACACTTTTATACAGAAATAGCAGTAACAGATGACTACTACTACTAGTAACTTACTGTTAGGTTCACCTATACACTGTGCAATGTTTGAGGGCTGAGATACTGAAACGCTGCTGTGTGTTCCTGAGTTTGTAGGTTCCAGTTTCAGCATGATCAGCTTCCACCTATGGGTTACTCCCCTAGTAAAACGTATTATTTTCCTCTCTACTTAATGTTCTCAAAAAATTTACTGTTTATTTTGTACACTTTTGTGTAAATATATATTAAAAAAAACCACTGCAGTCTTGCTGTTGCTTGCTTATGCATCTTTGTCTTTAACATCTCTTATGCTTTTGACTCTACTGGGAGCAGGGGTGGATTTTTATATAAAGAAACCTTGACCCCTACCCCAGCAAGAGCAAGGAAATACCTCATACTTTATAATCCAGGTCTGTGTGCCCTTCAGCTCATCACTTGCCAACACCCTCCTGCCATCCTTGCCACCAGTTACATGTGTGTATTTAACTGCAGGAGAACAAGAAGTCTTCAGGTGGTCTGTAACCCCCGTGGGGAGCCTGTTCCTCTGTGGCGGCTGCACCATCTCCACCCACCAGCCCTTGCTCTGGTGCTGTAGGACCAGAGCAGGAGAGAGCGAGCAGAACACCTGGCTCTGTTCTGGTTCCCTCAGCTGAACACTTACTAGTAGGTGGAATGCCTTTCATCTGGTTTCATCCAGAGCAACCATCTGCTTTTTAGATGAAGTTTGAGTCACTGCTGGACATCTACTTCAAAAGTGTGACTTTTTTGTTTGTTTGTTTTTTCCAAGCCAGGCCCAGCTATTCCCAATGCTATTCAGAACTGTTTTGGCTGCCAGGGCTCCTGCTAGAATTATGAGACCTGCTTCTGCCACTTCTTCCAAGTAAATGCTGCATCTCTTTGTACCTGGGCAAATTATGATGTTTCCTTACCTTTAAGATGAAATACCAGCTGACTAGAGATCTGTTGAAGTTACAGTGAGTTGGAGACACAGCTGGTAGCCGAGGCCCAGTTAAGAGTTACAGGTAAATGGTTCTAAAATGATGGTTTGTGTGACAACTTCAAGGATGAAACTGCTTCTTCATAATGTAGCCAGCAGGCTCTTCTGCCTGGCCAAGGCATCCACTGTACAGCGCTTACATTAAGAAAGTAAGGTCAAGATAAAATGCAAAATATTAAGGGATTGATTTATTGAAATATGAATAAATAACAAGGGTGGCATTTGCCTACATGTATTTCAGGGGGAAGTTAACAGTTAAGTACCTTTGGGAAGGCCTGTACCATCTCTAGAAGCCAGACACCTAGAGGTGAGGTGGTTATGGGTGATGGGGGAACTCAGGGGTGCTGTGTCCTGTCAGGAGACATCCTGCTGCGGGGGCTTTTTGTCAAAGTGACCTTCAAGCTGGAGTAGTCTTCCTGTATAATAGTTTCTATCATTCTATAATAAGAAGTCAGTCATTCCAGGGACATCAAGCTGCAGGCACCATGGCCTCAGGTCACAGCAGAACTTCCCTTCTACCATAAGCTTTGTTCAAACCTGAGTTTTCAGTATATCTCATGCCAAAGCTCATCTCTGGCACATGAAACAGCAATCTTCAAAGAGCTTCTCATTATTTCCTTTTTTAATTCAGCTTTACAATAAGAAAATCAGAAGAGGGGAAAATAATCCTTAGAAAAAAACAAAAAACAAACAACTAAAACCAATAGTAGAATTGCTCTGGTAAAACAAACATTGAATTCTGTGATTACATTTTTATACAGTATATCTTGTATGAAAAGTGTTTACCAAAGTAGAAAAGATTTTCAGGAAGGACAGAAAATAAACTTTCCTGAAGAATTTGTAATATATAGTCCAGACAGGGAATGAAATCACATCCCTAATATGGTGACGCTTCTGAAGATTCAGATCTTAAGCATGGGTTATGTTATGATGGAATTCCTTATTGCAAATGAATGTCTTCGTTTTCTGCCAAATCTAATTTTAGTGCATTTCCGTTTTCCAGAGACTTAGACAATATATTAATTTATTTTAAAATAAAATGTAAAGCATGCTTTAATCAAGCAAACTTCACAAGGTCATAACTCTATCTGTAAACTGATTAATAAATACTTGGTGGAAAAAAAAATCAGCACCAAAATTAGCTTAGAAGTTTTGTTGTGAAAGGAAGGAGAAGGGAGAAGGAAATACCACAACTGCTACTTTTCCTAATGTGTGTTGGAAAAAGTCCACAACAGTTTAGGGCTAGATTAAATCTTAATTTAATTTGACATAAACCAACAACAGAAAACTCACAGAGCACTGAGCTTTTCAAGCATCTTAGAGATACACTTAGAGTGCTAGCTTTCACCTAATTTTAAAGCACCTTGTGCTTAAACTGTTCTTCCATTAAAACAAGCTGTTGTCAACAAAAATACCATTATCAAAGTTAAAAAATATAAGGTGCAGCCTCTTTAGGTGGATCCCTTGTACCACACACAGGTTCCAAACTCACATTTGACGGTCCCTCTGTTACTAAGGGCTCTAACATGCAAGACTATATCAATTCCCAAACCTCTCCTTTACAATTTTAAAGGATGTGAAGCATCCAGCTTCACTTCTGACCAATTTACAGGGATATCTGCCCCACATTGGTTTAGCAGCAAAAATAACCAGTTGAATTCCTCAGAGCTATATTGTGTTTTTCCAACAGCTTACAATGTATTGAATTCAAACTTTATTAGTGCTTTCATTTAGTTATATGTAACTCTGTGGAAAAACAGGGAGGGATGTTGCAATTGTAAAATTATTTCTACGTTAAAGTGACAGCTTTACATATTTTTCACATATTCTTTTACAAAGATGATCTTCTCTTCATCATCTGACATCAGCAAGACCAGTAATTATTGAAGGCCCAGCCACAAGCACATTCCAAAATAATTAATGTTCATGTGGTTTTGAGGATGGAATTATTAATTTTGCTTGTAACCTAGGAGCTGTGAATCATTCAAGCTTCAATAATGTTAGTCCTTAAATGTTTAGCTCAAAGGTAGTACAAAATATTACTATAACAGAAGGAACATAATCCCAGATCCTGAGTTTCTGTGAGAATTCAGAATTCCTTTCCAGGGCCATCTTCTAGCAGTCTTTAAGCAAAGCCACAAATTTTCAGTTCAGTTTTCTAGAAGAGGAACCAAATAAATCAGTTTAATGACCCTTCACAAGATGATTTTTCATTTGTCTAAATAAACAAATCAGTTAAGGTTACATGTGAATGATTTCCAGTCATTTAAATACAACACTGCTTCAATATACCTGAAAATTTGCCCTCTTAAGTTACAAAACAATCTGTAAGTTTTCAAAACTAGCACAACTTCCACTAAGGAGTACAAAATATCACTGAGACTTCTGAACTACAGCTGAAATTCCTCAGAACAGTCCCTGACCACATCAGTCAGTGGTTTCCTGGCTCACAGCAGAACAACCCTTGGGAGCTGGTTTTTCAGCTACTCTAGAAAATGTGCAATCAGAACGTTCTCAAATCATGAGTTGAAACCAAACAACTCTTGCTTATTCATAAAAATATATTTCTATGTGTGATCTGGTTTTAGAGCCCTTAGCATTCAGGTTTTCAAGCTTTCTTCAGTGAAGCTTCTAATACGAGTACCCAGATTTTCAGCATTAGGTTCTCTACAAAGATGCGGATGAGATGGGTTAAGAGGCTCAGAAGACCCAAAGCAGCCAGAACAGCAGCCAGCAGGGCGCTAAGAGGGAGCTGAGCTGCCCCTTCCCAGGGACAGGAGCTCAGGACAGAGCTGTGGCTGCAGAAGGGCTCTCACCACCACTGCCATGGAATTTGCTCCACTGAACAAAAGAGTCCAGGAGTCACAGCTCCATGACGAGAAAACCTCACATGGTAGCACAGACTCCTGGTTTCTGCTCCAGGGCAGTTTGTGTACTTTAAAACCAAAAGGACACTGATGCGGTCACTTTCTCGCTGAATGTGCTTGATCAGCCTCCTACCCATTACTAAAGGAGATGGAACTCCAGATGGAGAGGTAATACAGAAGCAGATAGTCCTTAAATTATGTCTATCGGTAGATTTCTTCAGAAACAAAAAAGAAAGCTGAAGAACACAGAAATTTCTTTAGTTCCTTCTATTCTTGAGGTTCATCTCATCTTTCCAAGCCACGAATGAGTAAACCAAACAAGGACTATCTGGGACTATGCTATCTCTGTGTCCCATAGGTACTGGTACTACTGTTGGTAGACTGTGGTACAAATCTGGTGTCCAGAGCTCAAAAAAACATATTAATAACTATGGAGCATTCAGGAAAGAGCCACCAGAACCATCCTAAGATTGGAAAACAACTTTAAAATGAGATTCCAGTTACTTAATCCCTTGCTCAAGCAAAACAGATGAAGAGATGACCTGGGGACAGCAATAAAGTACCCATGGAAAACACATCACATGCTCTTTGTCAAATAGATAAAGATCTAGGAAAAATCCAACAGATGAAAGCTGAAGCTAGACAAATCCAGAGTAAAAATAATGTACCATTCTGTTGTTCACTGAAGCTCTGAATCATTAGAATAATATACTAGAAAAATTGCTGGCAAGGGCACTTTTCTAACTGCTGCTTTCTGACTAAAGCTGTGAATTGATTGAGGGTGCAACAGAGGTCAGAATGGGTGAGGAAAAAATTATTTACAAGAACAGCATACTGTTCAGAGAGACAGCGAGAACATGGCCATTCGAGAGCTCTTACCTAAACAACACTGAACTTCATAAGAGCTTCCCATAAGATACTAAAAAAACCAACCTGTATTGCTTTTAAAAATCTTTGTCCTTGCTGATGAGATCTCCATTTACTAGGGCAGAAAATGAGGAAAATGTGTATAACTGCCTAAAAGCTGTAGCAGTGAAATCTCTGGTTTTATCAGACAGTGCAAGTAACATCAATGCAGCTGATGCCAGCTCTGAGACAAGGTAACTCCTGGCCGGAGCGGAGGCCTCTGTGGACACTGTATTGTCTACAACACCAGTAGCCAGGCCCAGAGGGGGCTGATCCACAACAGATCTGGCTGGAGGCCACTATTAGCGGTGGATGCCAGGGGTCAGTACTGGGTCCAGTTCTGCTTAACACGTTTATTAATAATAATCTGGATGATGGGGCAGAGTGCACCCTCAGCAGGTTTGCAGATGACACAAAACTGGGAGGAGTGGCTGATACGCCAGATGGTGCTGCTGCCATTCAGAGGGACCTCGACAGGATGGAAAAATGGGCTGACAGGAGCCTCCTGAAGTACAAGGGGAAGTACAAAGTTCAGCACCTGGGGAGGAACAACCCCAACCACAATCAGCACATGCTGGGCCAGCCCAGCTGGGAAGCAGCTTTGCAGAAAAGTACCTGAGGTCCTGGTGGACACCAAGTCGACCATGAGCCAGCAACGTGCCCTTGCTGCAAAGAAAGCCAACAGAATCACAGGCTGCCTTGTCCCTCCCAGAAGGTTGAGGGAGGTGACCCTTCCCCTCTCCTCAGCACTGGAGAGGCCACACCTGGAGTGCTGTGGCCAGTTCTGGGTACAAGAGAGACACAAATGTACTGAAGGTAGTCCAATGAAGGGCCATGAAGATGGTTAAGGGACTGGAGCATCTCTCCTATGAGGAGAGATGTGCACTGGCACAGGTTGTGCAGAAAGGCTGTAGAGACTCCCTCCTTGGAGCTATTCAAAAGCCATCTGGACACAGTTCTGGGCAACTGGCTGTAGGTTTTCCTGCTTGTGCAGGGAGGCTGGACCAGATGACCTCCAGAGGTGCCTTCCAACCACAACAATTCTGTGGTTGTGATTTACCATATAAGAGAAAACTATGCCATGAAAACTTTCAAACATTGAACAGCTAGAACAATTTAAGCTAATTCCAGTAAGACCTACACATATCCAGACTCTGCAGACTGACAGAGAAGAAAAAACTTAAGATCATATTAAGCTAACAAAGCCAGGTGTGAGGTTGAAGTAAGTAGGTACCAACTAGAGAACATTCACTAGGTCTTCTTAGACAGTTGAGACAAGGTAAGATGAGAGTACAACTGTCCTTCAGCTGAAGGAAGTCAAAACAAACAGACATTACAGAAATATAGTAGTAAGGTGCTAGTAGGTGTTAAATAAGAAATAGGTGACACATGGGACTCTACAAAGAATTAGATAGGAAAAAATTCTCATGACACAACGTGACTAGGAAGTCTGGAATCAGTGAAAATGGCTCAGGAAGATACTGGAAGAGTCAAAGAATGTCATGGAGACACCTCCAAGCTATCCAGCCTCAACCACTTGTGTACGCTCACTGAAATTATTTATTCTGCATCGTAATTCATGGATTTAACTTAAATTGCCACATATAAAGCAATACCAAATATAAAGTCAAATTAACCAATACTTTCTTATGCTGAGAAACTTTCAAGGCAAAGAAAACGATACAAGTCTTCTCTCAGAATTCCCAGCTAATGGAAGGCACTGCTACCAGCTTCCAGAATTTCTTGATACACATTTGGCTTCAGTTTTTGGGACTGAAAAAAACACCTTCCTATCAGAACCATACCAAGGCCTCCACAGCACAATCTGCTTTAGCTTCATATCTTCAGAACTGTGAGTCACTGATAATAAAATGGAACATTAAGCAAGAGATGTCTTGAAACAAGGAACTCAAGGAAACAGGATTTATCAAAGCAATGATTATCAAGCTCCCCATTTTTAATTGACCTGATGTTTCATATACATACACTGTAAATCCTGACTGAGTGTACCCTTGCATTCTTCTTATGCGTGAAGACAGTAGTTTATGTCTTCTCTAAATAAAGCAATATACTACATATTGATTTAAACAGAGGAAATATAGTATATGTGCCCTACTGAATGCACTTTACCTTCGCTTTCTTTGAAGATACACATGTACCAACCACTGGGCAATAAACGGCCATACAACAGCGAAAGCTAAAATACCAGGAGAAATTTCAAAGGGCCACCACGATGGTTTCTAAGGAAAACACACAAAAAATGTAGTCAGCAATCTGTGTGCACATATGGAACAGCGCATGTATACTGCTGAAATGTTACAGTATCAAAGTAGAAAATACTAAATTAATCATTTTTTTTTTCTGGTCTCACTATCAAATAACTTCTTCAGACACAGGTTATTTTTTATCTCCTAGTCGAGGGAGAGAATATACAGAAAGCACATACTAAGAGCTAGATAGAAAATATTCATCTCAATGTTTTTCACCATTCACACTGCTTTTTACAACTAGAAGAAACACTATTTTACCTTGACAGAGGAGGCAGGCTGATCATTTGACTGTAGTCTCGCAGATTTTGCCTTTAAATACAAACAAAGGCTGGTAAGTATAAAAAGGAAACTGCAATTGAAATTTTTCTGCTTCACAAAAGGAGAATGTTAAGTTTTTCATCCTGTGAAGGCTTTGCAATCTGTGTATATGACAGTTTAAGGAACAGACCACCCCCATGCGACTCCCCTTTCACGACTTAGTTTCCAACTTACCTCTCATGTTTCCATTACTCTTTATAGCATTTTTATCACATCTTTGTGTTAAAAAATGAATGAGTGTCACTTACTGGACCTCTAATTACAGATTTTCAGGGCCCCTCCTGCTCAATGTGTCATTGCAACTTCCTCAACTCTTGACCAGTCCCAGCAGTTACAACCCAGAGTAGAAATCCCCAGAGCTTAATTTGAAAGAAAAAGTGTTTATCCACTCTAGTCTATCCAAAGGCACAAAGTGCTGGTTTAGTGTGCCCTGAGCTACAGCTACAGGCATGTCTAACAGCATGAAGAAAAGAGAATACTGTGTTCCAAATCTTCCAGGCAATCCAGAAAATGAGAAGTACCAGAAACTTTTCAAGACTTTTCTCACACACTATTGTGGTGCTTTCACAGACCAAAGTAGTCAGTTTTCTAGGTCCTTCTTAATTTATGTAACTGTGAAACAGAAGCTTCTGTTTCTTTTTAGGTGAGGGCAAGAAGCACAGCATGAACTGCTGGGGAAGAATCTTTTACTATTTCTTCATATATTGCTCAGCCAAAAAAAAAAAGAAAAATCAATCTGTATCCAAACATCAGATTCTTCAATAGCTGTGATGGAGCAAAATCATGGCATTTATTAAACCCTCTTCACTGGCTGCCTTAGATTTGGAGGATATGTGTCCCAGAGGATACTGCTTGTACAGCTCCCTCATTCTCAGGTAGATCAAAATATATTAGCAGCCAAACAAAACCAAACATTTTTAGGTTGCTGGTTCAACTATATTCACAGCGTATTCTATTCTCCTGAATGCACAGTATTTCTATTGAAATAGAAGGAAAAAAAGAAACTATCAATAAATACCTATGCTTGCTTAAGACTTCTTTTACCTATCTTGTATATATGATGTGAAACATCAAAAAAACTGGACTACTTTGCGGTGAAAGAATGCTCTGAAGAATCAGTCTTCTGCTAACTGAAAAACAGAATCAGAAGTTCTGCCTGCAAATACTTACCAATCTGGAAGATTAAGATAAATTCTCTCTTCCTTTGAAAATGCTTTGAGATTTACTGCTGAAAAAATTATCTGTGATCATGTATTACTAAGATCGACTATGGAAACTCCATATAGCGACTGTGTAATGTGTATCAATACCTACAGCTAAAATTAGTCTTATCAGAAATCAGTAAAATAATATATGGTTATTTTCTACACCAAAATGTATGCTTTTGCTCACATGTACAAGTGTCCTGAATTGTGTTCTGAGAGTAGGTACCAATAAGAAATGTTAAGTTGGAATAAACTACAGACTATAACTGACATGTCTTTACAGTTTAAGAAAACATTGTCTGAAATTTTAATCTGAAAAAGCTTTAAAATATCCAAAGAAAATTAATAATAAGTAATCAGATCACTTCAGTGAATAATACCTGTGATGCTGTAACCGTCTCCAGCATATGCAACCTCTGAAGGACATTCTGCATGTCTTCTTGCAACTGCATCAGCACCACTGCGATCTGTTCATTGAGGCTGCCCCTGGGCCCGCGGTCTGACCCCCAGCGCTCTCCGTCCCCTCCACCACCCATCTGTCCGCCTTGGGAACCATCTCCTACAGGCTGAAGTCTATGCCCTATATTGAGGGAGAAGAAGAAAAGACAAAACACAGAATGGGCTACCAACTCTATTAAAAATGTTTGATTTTAACAGCTGAATTTTCTTCCTCCCGAATGGAGTGTGAAAACAGGCTGTTTTCAGACAGTTCAAAAGCACTGGGAGGTTACTGCAGCCTCACTTGAGATGCTTCCCTACAGCCTCAGTATGACGCTATCATTCAAGGTCCTAGAATTGCATACACATCGAGCAAAAAATGATTCATTCACATCCAGTCAAGTTCAGGAGCAAATTCTGCCCTAGTGAAAAGAAATATGTGTTTTACATTTGTGTGTTTCACATTTGTGTTGTACAAGGTGTGTTTTACGTTTGGCACAGTCTCCAGCTGGAAATCAAACAACACTGCAATAGAGTGATGAGAGAAGACAATTGTTTGAAACCTACAATACTCTTTTAAACTAACACCTTGCTGCTGCAAGTAGCAAATGTAAGAAAGACAACAAAAGAGAGGAGAGATGGTTAAACTCGTGTAGTCCTCTAATATGTTCTCCATAATAGTTTTCAACATAAATATATTTTCTATGATTCTGTGATTTGGATTTTCTTTTTAATTTTTGTGTTACATCACCTATAGGTACTATACAAAAAGGCATGTTATTTATAAATAATATACATTCTGGCCTTTGTTTTTTTTAGTACAAAAAAATCCACTTTATCCTTGACTTTACAGATCATACCACCAGAATATGGTGTTGCTCCTAGGTGACAGCATTAGAAGTATTATGGAATTAAAAAGAGCAGAGATTCAACACAAATTGAACATCTGGACTGCTATGTGATTAAGAATCATTACATTTCAAGAATTGTAACAGACAGTACCAAAAGCACTCAAAGGTGTGGTTAATTCTCCAGTTATATAGAAAACAATGTGTCACTGATACCTTTCCAAGATGTTCAAATAAGACACCATCAAGGTATAAATGCATATGGATTGAAAAATAAATATGTAACTTGTAAAGAAACTCTTACCATGGATAGAGAGGTTTTGAAGATTACATTTCTAAAAAGACAGGTGCTATAAACACCAGCTGGAGTTTAAGGTAAGCAAAAACAGAAGAAGACAATATGCTTATTCAAGATCTTCACAGTACAAGAAAATCCTTTGTAATACTCATTCTGAATGAATAAAATACTCTAAATGCAAAACTGATTGCTACCCATTGTAATTAGGATTTCGTTATCTATTTTTATTGTGAAGGAGAAAAGCACCATAAAGCATGACTGTCTTACTGGGCAATGTTGACAAGTGCTTCTCAGGCACCAGGAACTTACGGCAGTCAGGAGAGTGCAGAAAACAAAAGCAGGCTGCACAGTACCTCTCCCTCTTCTGACATTGTAGAAATCCACTTTTTCTCCACCTTTCTTCTCCTTGTGAGGTCCTCCATTACTGGCTTTGCCATCTTCTCCTCCACACTTGACTTCACCTTGTTCTTGAGCTGCTTCCTCTACAGTATTTCCATAAGTCATGCAAGCATGCCTTGGAAAATCTGTATTTTCTAACAGAAGACTGTGATCTACATCCAAGAAATGGGATGAATGCTTTAAAGATCCTTTAGGTGATGTGATGATCTCCAAGGGCTACAAATTAACATTAGCAAGTAATTAAATTCTGTAAAATGTGACGGTTAACCAATAAAAAGGAAGAAGCATCATCTCTACTTTCACTTTAAGAAAATAATTTGTCCATAATTAAGACTTTTCTTTTAACAGGAGTTGGTATTTTCCTGTAGAATGTGCTCACTGTTGTCTACATATCCTTTTCTGATTGAAACGGTTAGACATTCATTTGGGGCAAACATCCTCAAAACAGTGATACCACTTGGAATTATTTCTGACATTTCCAACATATAGTAATACTCAGTAATCACTAAAGTAGAACACTGAGATCTGAAAATGTTCCCTTTTCCCTTGTGAAATTGGCTTTGCTCCCTAGTCAGTGACATGGCATCCTAACTCAGACTTGTGAGCCACCCTGTCTAAAGTCCCGTGTTGTCAGCAACCCCGAGTAGGCAACATTTACACATATTATGATGAGCCTGTTCAAAACAGCTGGGCTGCACCCTGTACCTCTCACCAAACAAACGGCACAGTATCCCATCAACTTTTCACTCAAAATCAGTGTTACTGTAGGAACATGTTAAAAATGGATGACATACGCCATTAATCAGGTCACAATTACATGTTCTGTGACAGGACTGCCGTAAGCTGGCTCAAGCAATCCTTTGTTCAGCGTAAGGACAAGCGCACTTGCACAACCATCCGCTGAAGCAGACTGGGGACCCCAGCTAACCGAAAAATCACTCCATAAAAAAGCCAAAATATAACCAAAAGGAGGGACAAAAAAATTAAAACTGCTGCTAAAATCACATTCGTCAAATAGTGGTTTGTAAACCTGTATCATCAGAACTGAAGGACAGAGTGTTTGTTATAATACATCTTTTCCAACAGAAAGCTCTATTTATTTCTTGAAATTAACCTCTTCTGGTTTGACTCAATCCATCTATAGTTCTATTTCTATATTTATTTACATATCTCTGAACATTTGTTATTTTGTTCAAAACTAAAATTTCGCTCATGCAGGTTGGGAAATACTGACAAATTATCCACCCACTTCAATTAAAGAGTCCCAAACATGCTCAAACAATACACAAGATGATTTGGAAATCATGTAGATAAGAGAGCTTGCAGCACTTCAGCCAAATCGCCTTTGCTAACGCGCTTCATTACTGAGTAAAATTTTGATTTGCTAAAAGGAATTCTCTAGATCCTCAGGAAATCGCTAGACAAGAGAACGATGCAATATTAGAGAGCTTACTGGTCTTTCTGATCCCATGCATCATTCATATATTCCTCCCCAGAATCAGGAAACCAGGTGCTTGAGTAGAACCTACAAATTCCCCTGAAGGAGGTCCAAGCCCATACATCAACTAAGACTACAGTTAATACCATGAGCAGGAGCACAAATTCAGTCAAAGCTGAGCCAGCACAGTTGTTGTCCACCTTTTATATGGAAGTCAGAGATGTACATTAGGGCTGAAGAAGTGCAAGAGAACTCAGAAATCATTGTCATCTCCCTCTTCTTCAAACCAAGGCCACTTTGAGGCACCAGCCTCCAGGCCACCTGCTAAGGCTTAGAAGAACCCCTACCTCTTCTAGGCCAAGTTGCTCCATAGAGTCACAATAAACTTCGCTGTCTGAGTCACTGGTTAAGTGCTGAGTTGCTGAGGCCTCTTCAGTATTCTCTTCATTTGCACCTGTATGGAAAGGAGACACGCACACGTGCTTTGGAAATGTGAGTCAACCCTGGCAAAGAGTAAAGCAATGAGTTAAAATGTCTAGGTGAGCTTCAACTCATGCCCCTTTTATTTACGGTTGTCATCTTAAAGCTAGATTCTGCATAAAGAGGTTATACTAATATAGGAATTTTATAGAACTTTTACTAATGGGAAAACTATATCTCATATTGGCATTTCTGCATCGTAAGTTGATAATTTTAATTTTACCTTGTTCATTACAGTCTCCTTCCTAAACTCAGATTAAAGCAGTTTTGCCTAAAGTTATCTATCAGTTTTGAAATTACAAACTTAAAAATACTAGTTTCAACAAACTGGTACTTATAACATATTAAGCCTTTCAGAATGACAAATAAGATATTAATGATTTTCATTTCACTATGAATTCGCTTTCAAGGGCAAACAGTATTTGCATAGATAGTATAATGATTTAAAAGAAAACAATTGCATTTCTGTGGTTTTGGGCCTCGCTGTCGCTGAATTCGTGTCTCTTTCGATAGAAGATCCTAAAAGAAAGCCGTATTTTAACCTGGTATTAAATTTGGGATTTTATTTTGAGTATTCTTTCTTCAGGTTTCTACAACTGAAAGACACCATTGCTCATCTCTGAATCCCAGCATTAAGCTTTCTAGAAAATAAATATTCACCAAGAAAAACATGTGCACATGAAAGCATGGTCTTGCAAGGACAATACCTTGGGAAGCACTGTTATTAGCTACTTCTGGGCTTGGCTCTGTTTTCTTTATTTCTTCCTCTGGGTTCAAGCCATTCAGGGCAGATTTGGTCTGGATGTCATTCTGCAGATCTGGGATGAAGCCGTCTTTGTAACAGCCATTGGTAACAATACTTTCCAAATCCTTAGCAGCTGCTGATTCTGGTTTCACACTCTTATAGTCTGTAAAAGAACAAGAAAACCTTGCAAATAGAAAACTACGCACTTAAAAAACCTATTTCTTCAAGTAGCTAAGTTTCTAATGGACAGCAAGTATAATGTATCTGCAGAACAAAATGTATAAATGCTCTTAGATTCACATTTTACAAGAACAAAACAATCCCTGCAAAAGTGTAAATATAAAATTTAATTTTCATAAAGAGCAGATGATATTTAAAACATAAGCAAATCCAAGCAGGTCTCTCTGATAAATTAAATCATTATCCTAATGTCCTTGGAGGAAAAAAACCTGTACAGAATTCTAAATATGTAATTTCATTTGTTTTTCACTTGATGCTGGTATTTCTCAAGACTCTTTGTGGAGTCTCTAAACAAATCTCACTGAAAGTTCCGTTTTATTTTCTCTGAAGAAAAAAGAAAGTTATTTTCAGTTCTACTCTTGCAGCTCACATAGCTATTCAGAGATCTTACTAACAGCACTGGCAACAAAACCAAAACAATACAGCATATAGACTTTTAGCTAGCCTACTGACAGACCTTCCTAGCCAAGTCAAAAATTGTATGGCATAGCTCAAAATTTGTACTAGTTCTCAATCTTATAACCCAGGTAGAGACACTGCCATTCTTCACACACACATCGATGTGTATTTGCATTCAATTCTCCTGAAGAAGTACAGCATTCCCGATCCTTTGGGATTTTCTGCCAGGTGGTTAAGAATAACTTTGAAAGAAACAATTGTCCAAGTGCAGAAAACATACCACTTCCATTTAGCTGCAATTCTTTTTCCTCCTCTTCACGCAGCCCTTCTTCTTCCGATTCTGCTCCGCTATCACTACTTTCAGCTTTTCCATTCACAGCCTTTATATTTGGAGTGGAATGCATGACATTACTAAGGTCTGAGAAAAAATCCAAGGAGGGAAAAAAAGATTTCTATTAAAAGAAGCAAACATACAACCCTCCCCCACCCCAAACTACTAGTAGTTCTACAACAGTATTTCCATATTAGAAAATGTACCGAATAATGCCAGCTTTATTTCTGTAAGCTCCTTCTTAATTAGTTTAATGTTTCTCTTCTGTGGCTCAACACAAAGCACCTGACCGCTGCTGAAGAGATTCTCAGCGATTCTGAGGAAGGCTGCTGGCAGGGGACAGCAGGCCACTTCCACTACCAAGTCTCAGACCAGCTCCACTTACTACCCATATTTATGGTACGGCTGCAGTAATCTGTTATCAAGGATACATGTGGCCATCATCTGCTAAACCCAGATGTCAAAGTTTTTATAGAAGTTCCCTTTTAGGCTGAAATGCTTCAAAATGGCTCTCAGTTCAAAGGCAAATTTAGAAACATTCTGTTTAATGTGAGCAACAGGATTCTGAAGATGGTAAATACAATATCCCATGCATCCTCTCCTGCAGCAATTTAAGCAGATGCAAGATGTGGTAAGAAGACTCAAGTTTGTACAGATCTTTATCTAGCAAAGGGCATATGGAAATAAATTCTCTGATTTCAGGGAAAAAGATGATGAAATAAATACGTTGAGCACTTGTTTGCATGTCTAATTACATAAATATTCTTTTTAATCTTGAAATAGACAAAGGAACTGCTAAATCCTTGTTCTCCACATCTTTGATTACTCCAAGGATCACAATTCACTTTGTACAAAGAATTGCAAGGTAAAGATTCTTAAAATATATGGAGAATTTAAGGAACAATTCTACCACCTCTGGTAAAAACTATATGGTTAAATACATCCTGATGATCACTTAAGCCTCCTGTTAGGGCAGAGTGATTAAGGTACAAAGAGAGGAGAGTTTCTGCGAGACACTCGCACCGTTTACATGTTGACTCCAAGGCTGAATTCTGTCTTAACTGTCACCACAGCGTTCCATTTGCATAACTTCTACATTCCCTTGTCAGAACCTTGAAAGATTAATTCTTACATTTAGGCTTAACATTAAGCAGCAAAATAACATTCAATTATACTGGAGTTGCCAAACCAGCTCCACTACTTTCTTTGCTGCATGCTGATTTAGAGCTAGAGGGTTTCTGCTTTAATCTTACAATGAAGAGCCTTCCCACATTCCTCCAGGTTCAAAAAAAAAAGACAAAATAACTTTTGGTATAGAAATAATGAATATCTTACATATACTGTTCACCTTAGTTTTAGGGCAAGAAAGTTTTCTGTGGACACCCTCACGATTTTGGATTAGTTTAATCCAACTTTCATTTGAAAAGTGCCTCCTTATTGTAAAAAGAGAACTGGAAAAGCTATTGTCTGTCTTGTAGACTACAAGAACATCATCAAACACATGCTCATTCTCACTGAAGAACACCTTGTATTTGCAAAGGAATTTGTTTCACAAAATAAAAATCCCAACACCTTCCCAGTTTATTTTGCATAAGCATGTCTCATTTATTGTGAAACCCAATTCTGGAGATGTTTTCTGAGCAGCAGTAGTGTGAGGAAGATATCAGTTAAGTCCTCTCAGCACAAGCATTAAGCACAGACACATCTCCCTTGGCACCATAAGGTGGGCACCACCCTTCCCTCTGAAACAAAAGGGTGTTGGGACACAGTCACCCACACGTCCAACCCAGTCATGGGAACAAATAGGAACAACAAGACCAGGAGCTGTGAAAGAAGGCGAACTAACTCTGTCAACCTCCTCACCCTGCCAAACATAGTGTAAAAAGCCCCACCTATACCATAAGCTTTTTTCTTAAGATTTGTTTTTTTTCTTTTTGAGAGGAAGGCCTTTGAACACTCAAGCATGTTCTCTCTTAATTTCAGTGAGGAGATTATTCGTTTGGAGAAACTTCCAAGTGATACATCTCATATATTTAAATAAGGAGGTGGAATTCAGATAAAGTATCAACAGTAATAGATTTATGTTACTGTGCCATAGGACACCTGAATAAGTGAAACCCATCAAAACTGTATTTCTTCCACAAAGCCATTCTTAGCAACAATGCTCCTCAAGACCATACAGAGGCATTGCTTTGGTGCAGACTCTGAAGCACACAGCATTGTACAGAGTTTTGGCCACTTGAAATACAATGCTTAATCATGTGCTTTGCCTCAGAACCCTTACACGGCCCTGCTCACCTGGTCCATCCCCAACGGGTTAACGGCTACTTCCCCAGGAATGTATCTTTTAATATGATGGTAAGAGCCAAGCAAGCTTTTAAAACTTTATTTACTCTGTGCTAATCCCACCCGCCCCTTTGTTCTTTCCATGCACCCACTTCAACTGCACGCAAAATGTTGGTAGCTTTTTCTGTTGCCCTCGTTCAGATACTACAGAATCCCTCTTGGCTTGTTTTCATCTCACTGCCTACAACACCAAACTGTGAGATTTGTGAGAGAGTTTTCTAAATCAAAGCTGTACTGTTCTGTAGCTGTACAAGGAGTTATATTATACCGTAAAAGCCTGGACTGCTTTTCTTAAATGCTATATAGTAAGAACTGTGTAGCAGTGACAATGTGCAAACGGAATGATTTAACAAAAGAAAACCGTGAGGTGGAAAGGATGTGAAGAACAGACACAGCCTCTCTACAAGCTTTCAGTAGATGTTTGTTGTGCCAGTTCTATTAAGAGATTTCCGGAGAGAGATTCTAAATGTATTTCTTTAAAGGCAGCACTACAATTATTTTCAATGACCTGTATAACAGAGACAAGTTTCTCAAAAGTATGTATTCAATTTCTAACTCCCTACATATCTCCAGGCAATTTTTGTTACTTGGATGGGAGTTAGGAGCTTAAATGCCTCTGTGGATCTGCCTCAGCTCGAGGGTAATTTTAAAAAGAAAACCTAGCCTAGCAGGTTTTTTAAAAATGCTTTGTATTTTTGGTTTTCTGAACAGGCACATAATTCCTATATAAAATTAACATGCACTGCTGGAGCTGTAGTGATGTTTGGCTTAGCACAAAACAGTAGCCTCACACAAGTCCTACAGCCTCTTTCATTCTCTGCAAATACCAGTGATCAGGAAACACTCTACAACTGCAGATGAAACATCAGAAAACATTTTACTAGCTATGTGCACCCTCACCATTCAATAAAAAATGATGTGCTTTTGCAAAATGCTATAATTTTACTATCTGTTCAATAGTAGCAACATCTTAGCCACTAAAAGACTTCCAGAACCTACACTTATTATAAGCTTCTATGCCCATCTATTTGCACTCTTAAGTTTAAGTAGACTCAAGCTCCATCAAAATTTTAAAGTCTCAGAGAGAATTATAGGCTATACAAAATTGTTTTGACAATCAGGTAATTAGAATTCTTTGCTTGCCATGACAGCTGGACGTTTCGTGCTTGCTACTGATCCACATAAGCTCCCTCCTTCAATTCCAAGATTACACAACCACGTTTCACCCTTTCCAACACACTTCATTGCACAAATCTCCACCTCGTTTTTGAAACTGATGCATTCCCATACTGCAAGGAGTGAGCATGGTGAGAAGGAGGGGTATATGCTCAACAAGCTTGAGAAGTGGGCCCACGTGAACCTCTTGAGGCTCAACAAGGTCAAGAACAAGGTCCTGCACCTGGGCTGGGGCAAAACCTGGTATCAATAAAGGCTGGGGGATGAAGGGATTGAGAGCAGCCCTGCAGAGAAGGACTTGGGGCAATGTGCACTTGTAGCCCAGAATGCCGATCGCATCCTGAGCTGCATCAAAAGGAGCATGGCCAGCAGGTCGAGAGAGGTGATTCTGCCCCTCTGCTCCACTCAGACCCCACCTGGAGTCCTGCATCCAGCTCTGGAGCCCTCAGCACAGGAAAGACATGGGCCTGTTGGAGAGAAGCCAGAGGGGACCACAAAAATGATCGGAGGGCTGGAACACCTCTCCTATGAGGACAGGCTGAGAGTTGGGGTTGCTCAGCCTGGAGAAGAGAAGGTTCCAGGAAGACCATATTGTGGCCTTTCCATACTTAAATTTGGCCTATAAGAAAGATGGGGACAGACTTTTTAGCAGGGCCTGTAGCAATAGAACAAGGGGTGATGGTTTAAAACTAAACTGGGGAGATTCAGGCCAGACATGAGGAAGAAATTATTTACAATGAGGGTGGTGAAACACTGGCCCAGGTTGCCCAGAGAGGTGGTAGATGTCCCATCCCTGGAAACATTCAAGGCCAGGCTGGACGGGGCTCTGAGCAACCTGATCTAATTGAAGATGTCCCTGCTCACTGCAGGGGTTGAACTAGATGAGCTTTGAAGGTCCCCTCTAACCCAAACTATTCTAGGATTCTGTGTGAGCATCTGGGAGCAATAAGCTCTTTAGCTAGAAGAAGAGCTTCTATACCCTCATTTCCTTCCATTCTTTTCAATATAGCACACTACAAAGAACATTTCCAAGGGCCAAGCCTTCTTTGTAACATCTGTTCTACAAACAAGCTGACATCACAAATAAAAAGATATTTTAGAGGGGTCTGTCAAAAATTGAAACAGAAAATTCCTTACTTTAACTACTACTGTTTTATCACTTAATTTTAAGTGGATTAAGTGTAAGTGCTCTGAAAAATGTATTCCCTGAGCACATAGATCATAGAAGCTCAATCTTCCTCTGTACAGTTTTCCTTTTTTGTTCTTTAGTCTTCCAAAACTTGACTGTAACAGAGAAAAATAACCTCTCCTCCTTTTTATTTTTCTTTCGATATACTCCAAGAGACTACAGCCTTGTTTTGTCAGCTTATGTGCTTTTCAAGCTGCTACACTCAAAGAGATGCCACTGTAGTTCAAAAAAGCCATTTAATAAAAAATGTCTTTATTTACAATTTGTAAATATCAAACCAATTGTTTGTGGATAAGAACAAACACAGACAATAGCAGCTTCTTAAACATTTATATTAACTTGTAAGCATGGTATTCAGGATTGCTGACTATTCATCCTGTACCTTCACACTTTGCTTTTCAATATCTATGGAGTTTTTCATCTCCATTCATATCACCAGTACCTGTTCCCTTAGATTTTCAGAATACTTTCTGTATCAACAAGGTTACCAAGTTTTTGTGTTGACTTTGATATATTTCCCTCCTCCCTGTGACCCCTGAGCCTTCTGCCAGCAGAGACAACCTGCCTGGGATTTCCTGACCAAGGGCAGCTGCCCTGCAGGCATTCCCAGCACCAGCAGGTAGTTCCACCAAGGCCACCAGACACCCAGAGTACGGGGCACCAAGCACATGCAGCTCAGTTACACAGTGCCTGTGAGTGAGACCAGCAGAGCCAGGCTTTGCCAACTTACTGCCAACACCATAGGCAGCAATCACGTGTGAGAACGAACACTAAAAATAGCTGCTGCTTAGATATTTATAGTAACTTGGAAGAAATAGCAAGATCATTCCAGGATCCAAGATGGCCCCATGTCTGGTACTACTTCCCTCTGTGACAATGAGCAGGACTCGCTAAGATCTCTTCTGTATGGAAGAGATACAATCAACATTTGGAACTTTTACTTTGTGTGGCAAGAAGAGAGGAATATTATGCTCTTGAGTTTTGTCCCAGAAAACACAAAACATGAAAATTGTGAACTCAGAACCCCATAAAGAAAACTGAATTATGCTTGAAAGCAACAGAAAACCACATTGCTGAGTCACCCATAGTTCAGACACTCTGTTCTATAACATTGTAGCCTGAATTGAAAATTGTTTTGCCCTGTACAAAAAAAAAAAAAAAAAGACACAGGGAATAACATTAAGATTATATTCTCCTGCACCTATTCCAAGCCTAACTGTTGAAACAGCCTTTTACAATGCCCATAATAAACACAGCCTCACAGATAGCACAGATGGTTTTTCCATACACCTTAGAGGCTGAGTAAGTAATTATTTCTGCTATAGTAAAGTTATACATATAACACCAGCCCATGCCCACTGGGCAGGTTTTGTTTTTCTGAGAGCAGTCAAGGTTTGACTACCTACATCTGTTCTCCCCCAGCCTCCCATACTTCTGTCCACTACTTCTTTGTAGAACAGAGCTGTGAGAAATCTGGATTTTGGTTCTCTCAACACAAGATCTTAACTACAATTGAGACCTCTAAAAAGTAAGACATCAACATTTTATAGCAAGTAGGCACATCTGCTAGATTCTCAACCTGAACAGCTTTTGACAACTACCTTTCACTTTTGCAGTGAACTGTTGTCTGGTTGGAAGAAAAAAAACACAGGTCGAATGACCAATTATACACAGAAACTCTTACTGTTCACTGAATCTGGCACAAAGCAGATTACAGCCAGGCTTTTCTTTTCATGGAAGAAAGCTTCTCGTAGCTCCCTCCACTTAGAAAGGAACAACTTTTATTCTTACATTTTCACGTTTGGATACCCTGCCGCTCACCCAGTGGTGATAAATTCTCTTCTACTCTGTATGGCAGGAGCTGTTGATATCCTCAGGCTTGAGCTAAACTGATGCTCTGCCCTAATTTCCAACATTGTGAGATAGCACTGGCATAAAACCATCAGTTTTAAGTCAAATCACCAAGGAGGCTCATATCTGAACTGGAAAGCCCGGAGCAGGTGTATGTATGTGGCAACAGGACAAGCCACAGCCTGTTGAGACTGATTCACATCTCATTGAGACTCTCCACTGACTTTGGCACTTGCTGGCCCAGCCCTTAATCCTATAGTAATCCCATCCTGCAGTAAATACTGCAAAGAATGTTCTAGATGCTCTGAAGGTTAACTATTAAACTACTGAGATATTAACAAAGTACTTGTAAAGTAAATTTCCCACTGGCCTCCCCGAAATTACTCTGTAACCTTGATTACAGCTGTTAGCTTATCACTGGAAACTAAAAGAGGAAAAAAAAAGTTTAGAGCAGGGAATTTTTAAAACTGCTCTCACTCACCCACCCACCAGGTTCTCTTGCCCCATGCTTGCCCTGCCTTTATGCACCTCTTAGCTTTGGTGCTGCCACCCATCCAACATAGCCTTCTAAAGGACAGCAACTTCAGAGTAACAGAGATTTAGGCTCTTTTCTTACAAAGCATTAAGAAGATTCTCAGCCACTGAATTCCTCAAAAATCATAGTGAATAAGAGAGGAAGGAGAAGGAAGGAAATCAGTTTAGCAAATATCTTTGAAGTCAAAAAGAAATGAAAAAGTGAGCTTATGAAGCAAACAGAAGGTGTTTCACAGAAGAGACCCACACACAAGCAGGAAGAGCGTCGCCAAATACTCCATTACAAAGCAAAGACGTTGAAAATAACATGAGAAGCTCTTCAAGAAGATAAAACTACTTGAAAAGAGAAACTAATCATATACATTCTACAGAAGCACAGTTGGAAGATATATTGCATTTTAAGAGGAAGTGTGTTGCTAACCAGAAAGTAGTAATTAAGAGCAGGTTCACTTTCTCCAAGTGCAGTCCTTCCCTTGAAGCTTACTTATGTCCCGTGCTAACTACTGCATTTGAAATAGCAGTGTCTACATGTATTTGCTTGTTCCAAAAGCACACAGACCTCTGTGAACACCATCTTTTAAACCTGGCTCCCATATCCAATGCAGGAAGAAACTGAGGAAATTGTTAAATAGCTGTATCTGCCTGTGAGCCAGGACAAGTTGTGCCATTCACTCCAGCTGCTGCTGAAGCAGTGCCCTGTATGGGCTCCTGGCACAAAGATGCTCCAGTGCAACCAGCACTGCCCAAAGCAGCACATTCAGCAGGACGAGTCACTTGCCTTCAATAGGGCTCCATTTGGTCCAACTGCAACACAGCTGGAAGCACACTTTTCAGAAGAGAAACACTCAGCAGGATGACAAAGGTTAGGAATATTAAAACACTGAATCTTTCCACAGTCTCCACAGTGCATAACCTGTCATTACCGGAGGCAACATTCAGTCTTCACAAAGGTTTACAAAGAGTACTATTACTCAGCATAAAAGCAAATGGTCATCTTTATTTGTAGGATTTAAAACAGATGAAATGCCTTGTCACAAAGCAGAGAGAATACACAGGAAAATTCTACTGAAGAACTTGTGAATAATTTCCAGATACTTTGTTTAGTTGTTGAAATAACTTAGTGTGGGCCTGTCAGGCATGGATTTTCTCGCCCCACTTTGGACTAACTTGCATTCAGAATTAAGAAAATATCCACAAATATTCTCAAGGAAACATTCAGAGAGATGAGTTGGCTCTGAAACTCTCAATACTTCACCAAGTATCAGATCAGCAGGGTGCCAATTCTAGCCTACCTTTGGCTTCTTCAGATATAACAAGAAAGCTTGAATGCCCATTCTGAAAGTTTCTAATTCACTGAGCAATAGTCTTTTGAAAATTCTCTGCCTTTTTAGCATTGGCTTGGACATCGAATTCTTGTGTGTTTCTTAGCAAGTGCAAAACATCAAAAGGTTGCTCTTCTAAAGCACCTCCTCACCTTACCTGACAGTCCTCCCTCTACTCTTCCAGCAGCTACAAACAAAAGGGTCCTTCTGTAACACCTCCCTCTTCTGCAGCACTATGATGCCTAAGAGCCTGCATACTTCTTTGATGTCTAGTATTTTATTTACCTGAAAATAATTCAATTATTTTTTTTCTGTAAAAAGACACTTCATGCCTGTCAGAAAGAGACTACTGACTGAACTTTGCAGAGAACCTAAGCTTCACACACAGCTGCAAGATGAGCTTTCAAAAAATTACCTGGGTTACAGGCTTTTGAAATACCCCTCAGATTTGCTCAGCCTACTGGAGGGAATTCTCTGTTTTCCTTCCATTACCAAGTCATCCAAGTCTGGATATTTGTAACCCACAGATCCAGCAAGTTTGTCCTCGTTGTCTAGCAGATGTTATAAGTCACTTTAATGCTGGCATGTCAGGTTTTGGTGTTATTCATTAAGGAGAGCCACAAGCTCTACTGATTCAGGTAGACAGTATTTCAATGGTTTATATTTAACATTTTCAATGAAACCACAATGAGTAGAAATTAAATTTTAAAAGGCTACACTTTTCTGTTGAAGTGTATCTACTAGAGACAATACACCAGCCACAGCCAAGGTACACTAAACCACCAAACAATCTCTTCAACTAATTCAAGAATACTCTTGATTTTGAGGAAGTGCCATGCAATTCTTAAACAATTAGACAATTACCTTCATACAGACTAAAATCTGATGAAGAAGGATGAAAGGTGAACACAGAACAGAATGGGCCAGAAGATGGAAAGAATACAATATGAAGCAAGAGATGAGCCTCAGTTTCCAGAACATACCAATTGCCCACCCAGGATAAACCACCTTCCACAACAGAAGCCACAGAGAGTATCTACACCATCTCAAACACAGACTTGGGCAGATTGGTTTTATTCTTTAACGTGTATCTGGAAGACTGAAGGTACTTCATGCTTCCATACTTGTGTGAAAAATTTTGAGACCTGTAGTGTAAACAATAATTATTTTCAGCTTCACTTTTAATTGGGGAAATGCCAAGAGTGCTGAAGAAAGTGCTTCAAAGTCTTAAGTCGAATGGTAAAGTTAGAATATACAATGGACACTGTGAAAGTTTTGTCTTAATTCACCATGGCATAATGAGGTGTTGGAGCTCTAAACTGTATGAAGGATGACACATCACCAGATTTATTGTAACACTGACGGAACAAGATAAAGCTGAAATTTGCTATTCTGTTTTACTTACACTGCCTTACGTTTAAGCTGCCTCTTTAAAAAAAAAAGTATGCAAAATTTGTTAGGTTTAACTTCTGCGATTCTGTTTGTGTAAATAAGTCACTAAGTGGTGGCTTTTGGCACTATGCCAGACACCACACTAAGTAAATCCTTATTACACAGATCACTGACCTGAATCTACTGATACTTTCACAAACTTGTCTGTCAATCCAGCTGTCTTGCAAGCTCATTAAGTCCCAGACATGAAGCAAACAAATTTTAGTTGAGAAAAAAGTCACATAGCTTTCAAAGCGGCCATTTAAAAACTTCTACCATTTCCTTTCCTCAAAAACAATGAAAAGCTATTTCTGTTTCCTTGAGACTTGATACCAAAAGCAAAATCAAAACTATGTTCCTTTAAGGTGGGGAAAAAAACTGCACATACAAAAGGCAACTTAACCAACTGACTCCTACTTCTTAAACACATTAAAACAACTCATTTGTGACATGGTTTGGTTTTTAAAAACTGTTTCAAGTTTTCCCCTGTTGCATTTCAATTTTTAATTAAAATTTTAAGCCAGATTTAAATAACTGTAAGCCTTATATTACAACATTATGAACACATTACCTGTAACATAATAACTGTTATTATAAAGATGTTCTCACAATGGTATTGCTAAATAAAAATCAGCACACTGATTTTTATGCAGCTATGACACCACTAGGTTTGCCACTTGTCAGAGATTTATGATGTTTAAATAGATATGCCCTTCATGAAGTTGAGCCTCAGAAAACTTCACTTGCAGGTTTCATGAACTCATCTTATACTCTGTATGTATTAGAGAAACTATGATTAAAAAAAGATGGAGTTATGGGGTTTGATTGTGGATTTTTTAATCAGATGACAGATCTGGATTACCAGCTATGCGTGCAGTTTGAAATCCACAGCTACATCAGGATGTAGCAGTACACATTTCAAAGAGATGTTCCTTTTATTAATGGAAAAGCAGAAACTATGTTTAGTTGGAGAGGGTGTTTGTTTTAAATACTCTTTTTTGAGGAAGAGGCTTGCTTCAGCTGCTCAAAAAGCCTGTAGACACGGACTAAATACAAAACTTCCTGGGTCAAATTTTGTTTTGTACCTCAGAAGCAAAATAAAACAAAATCCAGCCTAACAAAGTGGCAAGCCCAGAAGTCATAAGGGTTAGCAGGACATTACTACAGCAACAAAACAATGGAAAGGATGGACTTAGAGATAATTTATTATTCCTACCTTCCAAATACTTAGAGACTTTCTCCATTTGAACTGCCATATGGTAAAGAGAATGAACAGAAAGACGCAACGTTTAGCTTTAAAATCATTTACAGATATCAAGCCCAAAAAATCTGGAGTTGTGGTTATTAGTAGTATAAAGGAAGTTACTTGTCCGAACCTGAGGTTAGGTCAGATCCTCTGTTCTTTTTATCTTCTACTATTTCATAGAACGGGCCTATTACTTGTAGTAATTCTTCAACTTTGTCCGTCATTGGCATACTCTCAAGAATCTGTACAAGTCCAAAATATGGAGCATCTTATGAAACAGCATTTCAATGATACATTCAACTCATTTTAGAAACTGCTGGTCATTGTAAAACTCAGTAACATTCTAACACATCACTTAACATGTCATTCTCATATTTTACTCTTTTTAATTAAAGGTAAACAACATAAAACTGATCTACCAAACAAGAATCTTAATTGGCTGTATTAATTTTTTTTTAGGTTAAGAGAAGGGAGAGCTCATGCATTTGCCACCACGGAAGGACAGCCTCAGCACAGCATTAGTAGACCTTGGAATCCATTATTTCAGCAATTTCAAACTAAACCAACTCAAAGTTCAACAGGCTGCTGTCATCTGACACAATTTATTTTATAGACAAGTCTTCCCACTGAGAAAATGAAACCAAAATGCTTTTTTTTCTTAGAGGATTCTTCATATTTGCCAAACTCTGGCATCTCCAATGGAATGTAAGGACCAGATCAGAAGTGCCCTACTGGTTCCATCTAAACCCAAACAACAAAACTGACAGAATACAGCAAAACCGGGACAGTACAAAGCCAGAAGAGCAGCAAACTAGAACCAGGTTCTGCTCTTAAAGTCATTTGAAGCTCTTCCTTTGAAAAAAGTTTATTGATTTTAAATTACAAACCAAATACCTTTGGTTATCCAATAGGAACACAAAATCTTAAGTCTAAAACAGATTAAACAGAAGATATTTAATGACTGAATATTATTTTAAAAGCATGTGATATTATTTTTCCATTGTAGTTTAAGCCATTTCAGCCAAGACTTATGCTGACAGCTTTGTTCTTCCTTCACCCTCTTCTTTTTTATTATTATTATTATTTTTTAAAAGAGGTAATAGATACAGGAAGACTCAGGTAGAAGCAAGCTAACGGCTACACTTTACCTCCTCCCCAAGAAGTGCAGCAAGAAAGCAACAGTTGGAGGTACAAGTCGCCACAGAACATGCTGCTCAAAGGCACCAAGCACGTCACTAAGCAGCAGAAGCAAAAGCTACAGCATTACTGCACAAAGTAGGAGCTCCAGGCAGGCCAGCAGGTAACAAGTCAACACTTGCAAACCAATCAAGGATACCAAGAGACAACAATCCTGTCAAACTGCAGTTTCATTGCCACTTCTGATCTGTCCAGCCTATATAATCCATTCTGTGTGTGTTAGAGAGAAATGGTCAGTGCTCAGAAAACAGAGGTGGGTATGAAGCAAAGACAGGGCAGTTCTGTGATATTTTTTATTTATTTTTAGCTTCAATAGCATTGAGAGAAACAAACCTATTCTAGAATAACACTTGTATTTGCTATGTATTTACTTCTATAGTCTGCACTGTAAACTCTCATACGTGCATGTGTATGATGTCTGCACATTCTAAACAGACCTCAGTATACTGTCTGAAACTTGGAGTCATTATTAGAAGCTTACCACACAGTTTGTTAGAGCTGTTAATTGTCAGCAAGAAAAGAGAAAATACTTCCGCAAACAAAATATATTGCTTACTTTTATAGCCACTAAGCATAATATGCAATCTTCAAATTTGAAAGTGGAAATTAACTTATGTACCCTGAATCATTGTTTTCTTTGGATGCTAGACAATTAATATAGGAAGACTCATTTTAAATTAGAAACATCACAAAGTGTTAACACTTACTTATTCTAAAATATCAGTTATTTCTAATATAACAAAACAATATATCTGAAGTGTAAACTAGTTTAAACAGAATTGCAATATAAAACTTCAGAAATGCTACTTTGAAGATAACTAAGATGAATCCTAGCTCAGGTGCATGTTGTTTAAGGTTAATTTAAGACTAAGATGTGTTTGGTCATTTCCCACAACCACTTCAAAACATCATCCAGACACACTCCTCAACAGCTGCGATTTTCAAGGCTACCATATGAAGAGGGGAAGAAAAGCAAACAAGTTTACAGTGAAAGTATCTTGTGATAGGGTCATAAACACAGTGTGCAAATGCCAGGGACACGCCCCAGGTAGCAGGGGCGGAACACAGCCCTGTGACACCAGTATACAGGTGTTTTTTTGCCTCCCTTAGACATGGTTACCTGTGCAACAGCAGAATGCCCACAGTAACACCACAAGGATTAGTGCAGTATATGCTGATTGAACAACCCCATGGATCCATTTGAAATGCACTTGCATTGCCATTTCAAGTAGAACCAATCAGGTTGGAAAAGCTGAAGCTGGTATTTCAAATGCAAGAGCTGAAACAGCACCACAGCAGGGTACACAGATTTCCCAGCTTCAAAGCTGAGCAAGGCAAGAAGGCATTTGCTCTCCAATCCCTACATGTAATCTGGACAGCGGCAGAACATTCGCGCTTTATTTGGGTCAAGTGGACTTCCTCAGAGGAGGCTTACTAGGGTTTTTTGAGAACACTGCAGTTTCATTTACTTTTAGTGTCCTGAACAAACCAATTACTACATTAAAAAAAAGTACTCTACTGAAGTACTAACACATTTTGAATCCAAGATTTGAAATGAAGCACTAAATCTTGCAGTACACATTTAAAAGGAATTATTAAAATTTAGCAGGATTTTTGACCAAATTAATAATATTTGGCTTCCTGTGTTTTCTGAAGTTGTTTATTTTTCATTTTAAAGCAGCTAGAGTAATACCAGCAGGATCTAAATTAACAAAATTACAGATAGGAAAAAGAACAGTAGTCAGACTCAAGCTCCTTAACGAGTAAGAGTTTTTGTTGTGTTCATCACTAAACACATAAAAAGTTCAATATCAAGATAGCGGCCTAGGAGAAAAGCAAGTATATTCGGAGTGGAACTTATAGAACTTGTGTTTTCCCTCCTTGATGTTAATCTCGTTATAACAATACATTATTTACTGTCAATCTGGATTAAAGTATAATTGTAATCTTTAAACTGGAAAGGCCACCTAGAAGAGCTTCAGTGAAAAGGATTAGTTAATAAAACACAAGCAACTTTAATTCGGAATGTTTACTTTAGTTAATGCAGCAATTCTTGCTTAATACAGTAACTACAGTGGTTTATAAGTTACACATCTATTCCACAAAAGACAATTACTCAATTCTAACTGACTGCAACTGTAACATAGAGGAAATATTTTCATAACAAGTACAGAAAATGCAGGTTGCTTAGTTCTTGAAAAATCAATTAAGTTTACCTATTTGATTACACTCATGTCTCCAGCCACGAGAGTGAGACACTTGCTCCTGAAGTCCTCCTGGAGGGCTGTTTTCTTCCCTTTCCAATACAAGGATCGCTTATCTCAACTCTGAGAACTGAGGCAGTTTGCAGTAAGTCTGCCTTTCTCTGTTGTACTTTTAAGTTCTGCTGTTTTCCCAACTTTCCCCTTTACCATTATTTCAATAATTCACCTTCTTCAGCTCTGCCATTTAAGCATATCAGCTAGAGCTCTCATGTTTCTCTGAAAACAACCCAAATTCTATAGCTTTGGAAGGAACTACATAATTTTATTCTCCCCACAGGCCAAACAGCATAGTAGTGAAATGTAACAGTTCACATGAGGAATAACTCATTCGGAGCTTTGACAGCAGTAATCAGCAAGAACCTCCTCGTGTTCCCTAATTTATTTCCGGAACATTTGTTCTAGTAAACTTACTTTGTTCATTAGTAAACTTACCTTTTTCATTTCTTCAACATAAGCTATCATGGCTTCTTCTTTGGACATGTCTCCCAACGCACTCCAAGCATCCCTAGGAAAGAAAGCCACATACATCTTTAGTATCTTCAAGGCCTACTGCACTTTTTCAGCCTGGCCTTAAGTAGGTCAGTTACATAATGCCCGAAGTTTCTGTGATACAAGTAAAACACAACAACAACTCACAACTATTTTCCCGTTTGAAGTCCAAATATATAATTTGCTAGGATAATCACACAGTGGTACATCAACAAAGAAGCAACAAGCTGAACAGGCTGGGGGCTGAAGAGTTCCCCACTGACCAGCTATGATCTTGTTTAGTTGTTAACAAGCCCAAATAAGAGATACACACATTTCCCCTTTGATTAGGGTGGGTTTTTTAAGACCCTCTGCTGCAGAAAAAGAACAGGCACAGCCACTTCAGCCAGCACCTGCAAATAGTTGTCAGCAAGTTAGAACTGGTTACAAGAAGAATCTGTCCTTTTAGAGTTTAGCAATTGGGGAAGGACAGATCAATCTAGTAGGCAAGTAGTTTAATCATCAGCCCCAGTTACCACAGCAGCTACTTATGACCTTAAAAAAAACCAAAAAATCTCCCCCTCTCCAACTCAGAAAACTCCAATCAAACTTATAAGTATTGCACAAGGAATCTGTCACAACATAGACTGGAATAAAACATTTCCTTACTCAGACTTGCATGTGATTTGACACTGTCCCTTCCTCTTGACAGAGTATTTGTCCCACTTCGAGCAAAACCCTAAGGTTGGTGGCTCACATTCAGCTACAACCAACCAGGAGAGTGGAAACCTACCGCCCTAGTCCTCTGCAAGGACTGCAAGGACACCCCCTCCACCTCCACCCTGACTTGGGGAAACTGGGGAGGGAGGAAAAACAAACAAACAAACAAAAAGTCAAGGAATAATTTAATAGATCCCAAGAAGACCATGAGCATAAAGGCAGCAATAATACTTGTTCTTCCAGACAAATCATTATTAAAATAAGCAAAGCACTTTCAAATAGATCTTAGTAACACGATGAATCACAAGTCTTCCAAACACAAGGAAAATACAGACAGTGGGAAGCTCTGTCACTGAGCAGACAAACCAGAAAGGCACGTAAACCAGATCTCTCCTCAAGAGCTGGAAGCTATATCAACAGCTGTCAATAAGCACTTATTTACTTCAGGCTCACATCATCCATGACAACATGAGAAGGAAGAATTCCAGACACGTCCACATCACTAATTCTGCAGAACACCTACGATTCCATTCTACAACGTAGGATAAACACTGTAGAGGTACCATGATGGTACTTGCCCAAGAAAAACCTGCCCACCTGCAGAATCTGAGGGAAAGTTTTCACCTGCAATTCTGAGAAGTTACAAATTATCTGAGCTAGAAAGCTGGAACAGAAGACAGAAAACAAATTCTAGCATCAAAGGTTGTGAATGTTCCTTTTTTCAGAAGAGAAATAAACTCATTAAACTTTTTCTTCAAGCACCACTCTTCTAAAGATCTTCACTTCAAGCATACAAAACCAAAATAAACCAAAACAACAACTCATTAAAAGTTACCATTTATATCTACCAATTGGATCCCAAAATCCAGGTCGCGGAATGTTACAGGGTCCTTGAGTTGCTTGCTTATAAAAGCTATAGAACTTGAGCATCATTTCATTCGTTGGCTGGAATGAACCTATTGAAAGCATTTTAAAACACAATTAAATTGTAATCATTGACATTAGCAAGTATTTTACAAGTTTGGTATTTCTGTGAGAAAACTGCCTGTAGTTTGTTACAGCCTGATCCACAGCAGTACAATTTAAGTCAGTGGAGAACATCCTCACTTTATCTACCATGAACCAGCACCACTGACAACATTTACTCTACAAACAGCACGTTTCAGGTTGAGTTTAAGGGACTATAACCTTTACTACTTCAAAGGTCAGACTCCACAATTCCAATTAAAAAAAAAAAAAGTAACATAAAGGTCCTTTCCAATCCCCAACATTCTGTGAAAACACGAATTCTTTCACTCGGTTTAAAGGGATAGTTTCAATTCCCAGTAAACAAAATATCTTGCAAGTCACTTTACCCAAAACACAGCTTTCCACATTGATTTTGTTTACTTTGGGTATTTGACAGCACTTCCATTAACAGTTTCGCCTTTTCTCTTCTATCTTGTGGAACACAGTTTTGTAGAGGTAAGGAATGTAAATACGAAACTGTGACGGCTGGCAGGGAAGGTTCATAGCCAATCCATTAAATCAAACACTCTGAGGTTCAGTTCTAGTCATTAGGAAAAGTATACTGTGACCTTTATGTTGGCATCTCAACAAACCCAGTTTTACTACACTGGAATGAATTATATATGTAATAACCAACATTTTTTTCTTAGTCTTATCAAAATACAGGTCTGATGCTTTTTTTTTCTTCTGTTAACTCTCTCAGCAGCGCAACTCACGCCAGCAGCTCCGCGGCCGCCAGGTCGCTCCCAGGGTTTCGGGGAGGCCGAGGCCCTTCCCCAGCGCGCCCCGCAGCGCGGCCGGGGGTGCTGACCGGCCCCTCCTCCCGGCGCCTGAGGGAGAACCTTCTGCCGTGGCCCCGAAGCCCCCGAACCGCCGTTTCTTCAGGCGAGGAGGTGGCACCACTAAGACCGCGGTTTCCAAGCGGTTCTCCAGCTTTCGCCTGCTGCCGGGCACCCAGCCCCGGGCGGCCCTGCTGCCCCGGCCCGCTGCGCCGCCGCCCGTGCCTGGGGCCGCTCGCCCCCGAGGCAGCGGCAGGAGAGGGGCCTCGTCACCCCTGGCTCCCGGCCCTGCCCACCCCGCAGGTGCCGGCCAGGCAGCCAGGCCCCAGCCGATGCCTCCGGCCTTCCCCTCGCCGCGCCCCAGGCCGCACTCACCATTTTTGGGCAGGCTCTGGATCACCTTCACGGCCGCCTCGAACCTGGTGGCGTGCACGGAGTCGGTCTCCGCCATGTCCCCGTCCCGTCCCCGCACCGCCCGCCGCCTCCTGCTCGGCCACCGGGCCGCGTCCGGCGGGGCGGGTTCAACTCAGCCTCCCTCGTCGCGGCGCCTGCAGCCGACTGCACGGGAGAGGGGCTGAGACGCGCCGGGCCACCCGCAGCCACCCCCGGCGGTAGCAGGGCGGGGTGCCCGGCCCCTGCCGCGCCCGGCGGCGCCCGCCGCCTCGACCCCCCAGCCCTCCAGCACAGCCCGCCCAGCACCTCGGACCGGCCTCACGCCACAGGCCGAGCGTGGCCCGCAATACCCCCCGCCCAGCCGGCAGCCCACCTTCGCCCCGGCTTCAGGCGCCCATGTTGTCTCCCACAGCGGCGCCCGTCTCGTCCCGCCCCTCACCCCGCCCCGGGGCCGCCAGGAGCACGCCGGGAAACGGAGTCCGCCCGGCGCGCCCCTCGGCCGCCTCGCTGGGCCCTCACAGGTGTCCCCGCCGCGGCTCAGCGCCTGCTCCTCCGCCTGCTCCTCCGCCTGCTGCGGGGGTAGGAGATAGCGGCCATGCTAAAGCATCGTTCGCCACAAGCGTGTCTGAGCTGAGGGCGAGGAGGAGCCGCTGGGCCGGCCTGTCCCTTCACATCTCCCAGCGCGGCTCTGGGTGGCCAGTTCGGTCCTTGGGCCCGAGGAGCTGCTCAAGTGCAGGTCCCGGGGAGTTTCTCCCGTGTGGACTGAGGAAACGGTTCTCTCAGTTTTTCTTTCCGCCCCCTCCTTTTTTATTTCTCTCTGCTTTCCTCCTCTCCTTATCTTTCTCTTCCCTGCTTGTATTGCTACAATTGCATGATAATGAAGATTTCAGAACATGCCAAATCTTGCCCGTTTTATGGACGTCGGTTATCCTCAGGAGATCCCCAGCACTGCCGCAATCTGCTTTGGTGTTCCTCCCCTCCTCACAGCCGTCCTGCTGCCCACACCTACTTCCACGTAATTCACCTAAATTACTGCTGTAGTCACACGTTTTTATAACAGCTCTAATGACTTCTATTTGCATTAAAACTCTAGGCATGACATTTTAAAAGCCTGGCACCCGGGGAGTGACTATTTCCATGGAGTTTGGAGACGAGGTGAATACCAGTACAGAACCACCAGCCTGCGTGGTAGCTAAATAAATGAATGGCCTTATTCAAAAGCACTGTGCGTCCAGCGCTCCACAAAGTCAAACAAAAGTATGCTAAACCAACTGCTTTTGTAGCAAGTGGAATAATTTACCCAGTGAGCAACAGGATGAATTAATAGCCCCTTTGAATAGAACCGAGTACAAACTCTTGGCATTCAATTCGGCTCGTTTATCTAGTACACAATATATGTTTTAGATTCCTCTGAAGGCAGTTGTCTGCTCAGAGTATATGCCCTCTGGTGGGAAAGAAAAGCTCCAGAGAGGGGGAATTAGAGGAGATCAGCCCCTGCTTTGCTGAGCTGGTACATTCCACAAGCTCAGCAACCAGCGGAGCAGGGAGAGCTTTGCTGGAGAGAAGCTGACAATGCCAGAGGTGTTCAAACATGATTCCCTGTGCCGGGCAAATGATGAACCTGTGTTGTGAACACCACTGCTCCACTCATGTGAATGCTACACATGAATTTCTCTGAATTTTCCATTCTGAGTGCTAGATTTCTAAATCTCTTGTGAGCTTCGTAATAAGATCTATCATCTTTTTTTTTTTAATCCATGAAGGTAGAAATGACAAGCTCAGATCAAAGGGAAGTGTTTGTTTGAAGATAAGTGGCTCTCTATAAATATGGATTCTTGGAGCATGCAAAGAGTTAATTGGAAAAAAAGTAATAAAAACATTAAGGACATCTTGTGAGGCCAGCTGATATGTAAATTCTATTTACCTGAGAAAATCAATAATGACATATGCCATTTTAATTGATTTAAGAGAAATGCAGTCTGCATTTTTATAATGAATGTTGCCAGACTTTCACTGGAAGGAGGCTTTAAAAGAGATGTAAATGACAACCTATTTAATGGCTGTGTGCAGAAACAGAAGCTTCCCTCTTTGCATTGAAGATGTGTGAGAGTGAGAGATCTGCAGATCCAGAATGAGGCGCTTGAAATAACCAAAAATAGTCAGTACCATCATGCCCTGAGACAAGGATGGAATAGGAAATGAGAAACAAATTTTAAGCACTGGTGAGAGTGTGTGAACTTCGCACAAATGACTATTTAATTTAAATGCTCATACATAATACTAATTAGCATTGCTATTAGCTGTCCCTGTGCATGCGTTTTGCATTCTCATTGCAGTGACTTCCATGTAGGGTTAACAATAACCAAATTGCAGTACAGGTAATAAAGCAGATCCTCTCATCTGTTGCAGACATACAGGAATGGATCTGCAGCTTCATCTCAAGCTGAGGATCTGGACTCCATTCTTTAGGGAACAAATTTATATGATGTTTCTCTGTCATCTGCTGACTACCTATTGGGAATGACCACACACTTGTAAAATCTAATTATAAACTGTGTTGAACTGGGCTGTGTTTCTATTGCTCTGCAAGAGCAGCCTCCAAAGCAATCATAAGTATGACAAGTTCTTATTCTTTTTCTTGATCCAATGTGTGAGAAGCTGAACATTGGGAACTGTGATAGAAGGACCGGCCAGTGATGCCCCTCAGCTGAGGTGTGAGAGAGAGGAGGCCATGGTGCTTTGCTACCAGTGTGATTTGGCAGCAAGCACAATGTGTGACACTTCACATATCTCAGTGCTTTGCTGTTCTCACACTTCACTTGGTATTTCACAAACTGCTTATGGAGAACCTGTGAATTGCTAATATGAGGCATTCCTGGCAATGTTGACACTTAAAAATCTTGCATGAAAGCATGCTGTTGTGGTCCCTGGAGTAGTACACTTAGGGCATGTTTGGAGAAAAGGCAGACAAGCATGATGCTGAGCATAACCTTGGACCTGTCCTTCACAGATGGATTAGGGACGGTTGTCAAGTCCAGTGGTGTTATGGCACAGGAGAGTCTATGAAAGTCTGATGTACCGAGCTGCCTTACAATCCTCATTTTGTCCTCTGTTTAAGCTGCCACTGTCCCTTCAGGTTGTTCTCATTGTGTCCCAGGTCTGCCTTAGTTTTCTAGCAGTTATGTCCAGTGCCAAGCTACACCCCAGTCCGGCTTGAAGAGCACCTTCATTTTACTTGAGGGACACAGGAGTCAGTTAAATTATGCAAGTGAAAAGAAGAAACTGGAGCCAATTATGCCTATTGCTCCCTCAGGGGTCTGAATCATAGGACTGTATTTTACAGAAGTATTTTTAAATGGTTCTTAAGAAAGTAGACCATAGTCTCATATGCATTATGAGCAAGTTCTGTAAGCTACCAGATCCAAGAGCATGTAATTTTAGCAAAGCTTACTTTTTGAAGTATATAATCCAGCAGGGAGGGAGAATGAATTATTTAAACCTAATAGTCATAATTATGAAGAACTAAATTAGCATTACAATTTCTAAGTCAAATCTACATGCTGATGAAGAATGGAAAGTTGTTGTCTAAGAAGGGTAGAGCTTTTCATAAGAAGTAGTTTTCTACATTGTTTACAGAAGAAAGGCTAAGGTATCAAGTGACATTTACTTATGGGATTTTTAAATGAAATTATGAAGGATATTTGTGTCCAAATCAACAGCTCTGGAGAAAGAGAACTATTTGTCTACCATGAATACAGCAAAAACAGTAGCTGAAATTTATCTGCCTATGTAGGCCAATCCCTGTTCTTCAGGAAAAGCCCTTTGGGCAAAGGACCAGTTTGACAAAAGCAAGAATGCTTTTGGGGGTGGAAGTTTCCTTGTGAGGTTCAGATACACCCCTTAATAACTCAACTAGAAATACCCATTCATTTCACAGTTGGGGATTAAGTAATGGAATTATTTTTAACCACTATTAACAGCAGCTGCTTTGCCTAAGGATCAGGCTCTATGTTATCAAAGGCATTAAAGGTAATATATCCCGTTTCAAATCTATCTTGAGCTGTTCAGGTGTCTCAGGTCTTTCAGTAATCAATATTTTGAGCTGCATTTTTGTCTCCCCCCATGCCGCCCCACTTCTCACATATTCCAAAAAAGAAGATGCAGTAACAAAAGTATAAGTTGAGATCCATTTCATACAATGCTTTTTGAAGAACAAAATACGACCACACTTTCAAAGACATTTAGCAGCATTTGACTTTGCATTGAACTATATAGTACTTATGAAGTCAAAACCTCTTACAGGTTTATATTAATATCTTTGCAGGTCTAAAGTGTAATGCAGTGCCATATTGTGTCTTAAGCCTCTCTTTTTGTCTCCAAGCTTTCTACTGATTTATTTTATGAAATTTTTAATAAAGTTCTGTTTTTCTTATTGCCTCAAGGTATTATTCTTGTAGAGCCAGCAGATAGTTATAACAGAATTGTCCAGATTTAGCATATTCTAGAAAGAACATTTTAAAAATCCTGTTCCCTTACACAGCCATGAAATGAGCTTTGAAAAGTATGTAGTTTCATCTTGCAGCAATGACAAACTGTGTCATATTATAAACAAGAGCAGCAGACAGCTCATAACAAATACTTGTTCTTTTCCCTTCAGTAAAAAATACAGTATCTGGAGGTCAAATTGTGCTGTCATTTACAGTGATCTAAATTTGGATTTACTTGGCTGATTTGGGGATATTTATGGTGTTACACATTTTCATAATGCAAATGAGCAGCATTTGACTCTGAAAAATCTAACTGTCTTGTATGTTATTTCTGTTTTGACATTTGTGCTTCTTATCTTCACAACTACTGCTGCTAAAGTTTTAGAAGCCTATCCTTGTGTAATTTGCCTCTTGGGAATAGCAAACAAAATACTGTGACTGTATCATATTAATGTGCTTATGCAATGGTGTATTTATAGCCAGACAGCTCTTGTGATTTTTCTTTTTCATATCTGTAAGGGAAAAAAACAAAACACTCTTAGTTTATGCGTGCTCTTTTAAAATTCTAGCAAAGGAAGCTTATCATTCTGTCTAGCAAATCTGAAAAATGACTTAGAATCATAAAATCATTTTGGTTGGAAGAGACCCTCAGGATCGAGTTAGGACCTAACCTAACTCTAGTACTAAGCCATGTCCCTAAGAACCTTAAACTTTGTAGAAATGTTTTCATGACACACGTTTGCCAGTGTGCAAAACCTGGAATATAACTGGGAAAGATAACTGAAGTGTTTTCAGGCCCACATCTGCCGTTTGGGATATTTATTCAGGTAGAAAATATACCACTGTGGTTTTAGTTAATGGGTTTCAACAATGTAATCTAACAGATTAAGGGTGAAATGCTGGAGTGCGTCCTCCAACAAACAAGCTGTCAAGATTTAAGACTGAGTTTAATATGGTCTCTCAGCACAGGACCACCACTTTGTTACTATTCCCGTTGTCACCCATCTCTGTTGCTGTAGAAGCCCTAGTGAAAAATCCAACTTCCTTAGAAGTCAGTGCCAGCTGGACACTTTTTCCAGCTATAAATCATGGCTTTCTCACTCTCATATGCAGGTCAGGTCTGGTACTGGACATTATCCAAGGAAGTTTATCTGGGAAGCTTTATTGGGAAAGAAATCTGACATTCAGGAACTGTTTCAGTTTATAGCGTTAGATCATTTCTGCTCAGCTGAGGTGAAGCAGCCATCTTTGCTTCAGAGTTTTGGGGTGATAAGGCCTGTCTGCTTCACTGAGGTGAGGGAGACAGGTGAACTACAGCAAAGTACAGCATCTCAAGACCGGAGCCTTCTTGGTTTTCCCATTTAAAACAGACAATTAATTCTTAGCCAGGGAATTCTTAAGCAGAAAATTATTGGATGAATAAATGAGATGGATTAAAATTTAGGAAATGAAGTGTTTGAAGTGGTTGGTTTTTTTTACTTTCCTTTGCACTAAACTGTTCTGGTTACTATAACATATGTTCTGCATGAGAAGTCTAATATCAAAGCTTCTGTAAATGCTGGAAAGGTTAAAGAGGAAAGACAGCTGTCAGTTCTTGTTCTCCAAAATAGAAAAAAAAATCAAAGAACCTGCTGAATAGTTTTCTAAGTAAATTACCACTCATTTCTAAGAAAAAACCCAAGAAACAGAGACAATTGAGCTGTATGAAATAAAAATTATTACTGAATCCACAGAAGTATTTGAATGCACCTAAACAGAGGGGTTAAAGGTCAAGTCACTCTGCCACAGATAAAGATAGAAATGCAGCCCTAAACTAAATGGAAAGCTGGGCAGCCAGGTCACTGTGACAACAGTGATGTTGGAGTCTGTTTGTCCCCCTGAGTGATCTAATAGAGGGCAGAGGGAGGCATTACAGATAGATCACTTGAAAACATCCTGAAAACAAAAGTTAATATTACAAATTTGCCATTAAAAAAAAATACATCACCCCCCTCCAACAAAACAAAAAACAACAACAACAAACCAAACCAAACAAAAAAAAAAACCAGAAAAACAAAATGTGCCCTATTTCTTCTATTTGTTTGCCTAGCTTTTATTATCAGTTTTTAATCTTTCTGTAGCTTTGTTTGCTGGATTAGAGAGGTCACTATTATCCTCCTGAAGGGTTCTCAAATAATCCTATGAATCCTTATAAACAGAAATCAAGCAACCTCTTGATTTCTTTTCTTTCAAATTGAATTAACTGATGCTTCCACTCCAGTTAATTCATTCTTTCATTCTTATGTCTTTCCAATATTTTAACATCTTTCTTGAGTCATAGATACTGCTGCCAGGTACACTGCTGCAGTAGTACTTATATTAATGTCAGAGGCAATAAAACACTGAAGTACCACCGCCTCCAAACTCAACATTCTCATTTGTATGCCCAGAATTCATTGGCCCTTTAGATGCAGAGGTGGACGAAGGGCTCAAAGCACAGAATCCTCTTACCCTGCTGTAGCTGAGGACCCACGTTATAGGTATGTACTCTTAAAGCTTTTGTTCAGAATGATGGAACAGTATTTTGTGGTATTCAGTTATGCTGGTTTTGCAACGAGTTTATCAGATTACTCTATCATGTCAATCTGTTCTTTAAATTATTTGTCACTCTCCTCATCACTGTGCTTTCTTCAAATTTTATCAGCAGTGATGTTAGTGATTTTATTGTTTTTTTGTAGGTTGTTCAAAATAAGTAAACCAACAAGGAGTCAAGGTCAGTATACCCATTATGACCACATTTGAAATCTATTAGCCATTTCTTTATTTAATATGCACCATAATGATTTTCTATGAAAATAATTTATTTTTAATGCCATTTCTAGATCAAAATCTTATGCAGTCAGATATTTTACAGAAGTATAAATACATTTCTACAAAGAATTAGATCTGTAAAACTTGTATTCTCACAGAAAAGGACATTGAGTTACCCTGAATATACATATACTTCTCTATGCATTTCTATTGGTTGCGTTAATTATCTTTCTTTAATTGTTTCCTAATGGAATCTCCTATCAGTCATTCTGTCTTATACTTGGCATCAATATTAAGCTGACAGGACTACAATACCTATATATCTTTTTTTCAATATTGGCACAATCTTTGCTTTCTTTCAGGGCTCTGGAGCTTCTCCAAAGTTTGAAAACTGACTAAGAGTGAATATTAACAGTCCATAGTGCTCTTTGGTGGCTCATTAGATGTGATTAATCTGTACACACTGATTTAAGAAATCTAAATTTAGAACTGGCAGATGACTAGATCTCCCTTGGTTTTCCTTTTAATGTAAATTAAAAAAATGAGTTTAAAACACTGTGATTAAAGATCTCTTTTTGTAGCTCTGTTCACTCTCCTGGTATTTTACTGTTTCACTGTCTGTTTGAAATCCTGCAAATGGAAAGGCCTCTGAATTTCTAAGATTTTTTTTTAAAGGGAGCTACACATTTCTTTGCAGATTACCTTTGACTTGTATGAACCCTTGGGATAAATGTCTGGCAGCTACCTTAGCAAATCATGCATTATAAGCAGCTCAGTCCTGTTTCTAACCTTTGCTGGAGGGGGTTGTTGTTCATTTTTCACTTTAAAATTTTTGGAGTGCTTTCTCATCATTCTTTTGTATGGTAGTTCCAAAAATCCCCTGAAATTCTTAAAAAGTAAAGCTTTTGATTATTAGGGTTGTCTGTCCCAAAGTCTAAATTTCTGTGTCATGATAAATGTACTGTGGGCACTATTTACTAGCTTTCTTTTTCAAAAAGTTTTAAAAATATTTAAATATTTGGAGAAAGTACGTTAATGTATTTCTGGTTTGTAATACAGGAAACAATACAATGAGCAACCTTATACACATATATATTTGTACATACATAATATATAAAGTAGTGAAATTATATGTGAAATTGATTAATACATTATGAACTGTTGGTCAAAGCAATCTATTCATTTTAAACAGATCAAAAGAAGAGACTGAAGAGCCCATTCCTGCCTGGATTAGGTGGGTCGAGCTGTGGCTCCCATGGCAGTGGGTGCTCTCCTGGCTGCACAAGCTTCTGACCCGGCTCCCACCACAGCTCCCCCTTTCTTCTGCATAAACAAATCCAAAACTGCACAGGGGGCAGAGGAAGGAATGAGAGCCATTCACAAAACAGAGACTAAACCACTGTAACCACAGCCCCATTATGTGTCCTTTGAAGATAAAATACCAGATGCGCTGACTCAGTCTGTGATTATGCACATGTTAAAGCTCCCCATCCTGAGCATCCCACTGGTTTCACAACAGTACAATTAAGTCCTGTGTACATTTACAAGGTGGAGCCCTCGGCTGTCAGGAGTTCTGGCATTGTATTTTTCTTCTGCCACCTGCCATTACCCTTATTTCTTGACTCAGATTTGCAGTCCCAGTAAGACTCAGATTGACATTTTCTAAATCATCATAAAGAGTTTAATGTTTGCTGGATGCTGTCATCTGCAACACCAAAACATCACTGCGGTACATTTCATTACAGAATCTCTGTGGCATAATTGGTATAGGGAAACAAAGATAACAGAATAACTATGCACAAAAATGATATAATAATTACATTTTTGACCTCTGATATTGAAAACATGAAGTTGTCTTACATATCTTGAAATGGGAAATTTAGGGTACAAAGAAGAAGGTAAGTCCCCAAATCAACTGATCTGGTTATCTTACCTGAAAAAAAAAGACATAGAAAAGGTACTGGGAATGACTTGAGAAAACACACTTATTTAAAATACTTTTATTAAAAGTAAATGGAGACTCACACCCACTCTAGAAAGCAGCTCTGTGGTACATGTTCATTCATTTCAAAAGGAATCATAGAATGGTTTAGGTTGGAAATGGTTTAGGTTGAGTCCAACCGTAAACTTAGCACTGCCAAGTCCACCACTAAACCATGTCCCTAAGTGCCATATCCACATGTCTTTTAGACACCTCCAGGGATGGTAACTCAACCAGTTCCCTGGGCAGCCTGTTCCAATCCTTCACAACCCTTTCAGTCAATATTTTTTTCCTAATATACAATCTAAACCTCCCCTGGTGCAACTTCAGGCCATTTCCTCTTGTCCTATCACTTGCTATTTGGGAGAAGAGACCAGCGCCTTCCATGCTACCACTTCCTTTCAGGTAGTTGTAGAGAGCGATACAGTCTCCTCTCTGCCTCCTTTTTTCCAGGCTAAACAGCTCCAGTTCCCTCAACCGATTCTCATACAATTTGTGCTCCAGGCCCCTCACCAGCTTCGTTGCCCTTCTCTGAACTCACTCCAGCACCTCAATATCTTTCTTGTAGTGAGGGGCCCAAAACTGAACAGAGGATTAGAGGTGGGTCCTCACCAGTGATCACTTCCTTAGTCCTGCTGGCCACACTCTTCTTGATACAAGCTGGGATGCTGTTGGCCTTTTTGGGCACCTGGGCACACTGCTGCCTCATATTCAGCTGGCTGTTGATCATCACCCACAGATCCCTCTCTGCCAGGCAGCTTTCCAACCACTCTTCCTGGAGCCTGTAGCGCTGCCTGGGGTTGTTGTGATCCAGGTGCAGGACCCAGCACTTGGCCTTGTTGAACCTCATACAAGTTGCCTCAGCCCATTGATCCAGCCGGTCCAGATCCCTCTGTAGAGGCTTCCTACCCTCCAGTAGATCAACACTCCCACCCAACTTGGTGTCATCTGCAAACTTACTGAAGGTGCACTCAATCCCCTTGTTCAGATAATTGATAAAGACATTAAACAGAAGTGGCCCCTTGTATTATGGGGGCTTCATTCTGCTCCCTGTCTCTGTCTTCCAGCTCAGGGTGCTGGGTACCCAGATAATAGCTGGTCTTGCTATTAAAGACTGAAGCGAATAAGGCATTAAGTACCTCAGGCTTTTCCTCATCCTTTGTCACTATGTTTCTCCCCACATCCACTAAAGAATGAGGATTCTTCTTAGCCCTCCTTTTGTTGCTAGTGTTTTTATAGAAACACTTTTTATTGTCTTCTATGGCAGTAGCCATATCAAGTTCCAGTTGGACTTTGGCTCTTCTAATTTTCTTGCTGTATAACCTCATTACATCCTTGTAGTCCTCCTGACTTGCCTGCCACTTCTTCCAAAGGTCATAATTATACTCTGCTTTTTGTCCTGAGTTCCAGCCAAAGCTCTGTTCAACTAGGCCAGTCTTCTCTCCCACCAGCTTGTCTTTCAGCACATGGGGACAGCCTGCTCCTGCAACTTTAAGATTTCCTTCTTGAAGAATGTCCAGCCTTTGCCCTCCAGACCTGCCTTTGCAGGAACTCCATCAACCGGGCCTCTAAACAGGCCAAAGTCTACCTTATAGAACTCAAAGGTGGCAGTTTTGCTGACCCCTCCTTATTTCACCAAGAATTGAAAACTCAATCATTTCATGATCACTATGCCCAAGCTGGCCTCCAGCCATCACATCACCCACAAGTCCTTCTCTGTTCACAGAGACCATCCTTACTTTCTTACATCAGAATCTTCTTCGCATGTGCCTCAAATTATTAATATGTGCTTCCTGGTGGGGCCCACCATATTCAGAACAGTTCATTAACACACTGAAGCTCTTTAAAGTGCATACCATATGTGCACAAAATGTCTTCATTTATCAAACTACCTCACAGATCAAGGACTACTTAAAAGAGCAGAAACGTGCTAGAACAAGGGTGTCAACTCACCCTGTTAGTGAAACTCAATCCCCCCTTCAAGTCAAAGGCTGGGAATTAAAACCAAAGTAGATAAGAATGACTAATTTTCAAGTTTTACACCCTTTTAATTGATAGTGTTCAATTCCATTTTAATAAAGTAAATGCAGTTTCAAACCTCTTTCCACGAACACAGGCTGCATTCACACATTCCCTGCCAGCTACCTGGGAGATGGATGAAGACGTGACCACCTCCTGCATATCCACAGCTGCTGACTGCTGCCTTCTGATCTGTCTCCAGAGCTGCTCTCATAAATGCTTCTCTACCTGTTTCAGGCAGAATAAACCAGGCTCAATTAAAGAGTTTAAACTTTCTTACAAATCCTCGCTAGAGATTTGTCTTGGTGAGGCTGTGTGGGGATGGCCAAGCCTTGGTTACAAAACTGTGCCAGCACAAGCCTTTTGCGTGGATGCAGATGTTTCAACAAACCTCTATGGTCACAGCACAGTTGTTGTTGTCACCAGGGTTAGTTACACCATCCCGTAGTGAAGAACCAGGCTCCCACAGCTAAGCTGAAGCACTTGAGCAATACAGTAACAGGTATTTCTGTCCTGCTGGAGCACACTTTTTGTTTTATTGGTGCTTCTGTATTTATGAGGTAGACAGGCTCATTCATTCACACCCATACAGAAGTGAGGTGTGTCCTAAACATCTGGATTAGGTAGGTAGATAGGATCAGTTCTTTAATCCTGCTGTGACATAATTTGATTCATCTGATGTGGCCCTCCCTGAATAATAAACATGGCGGTATGTTTTATGGTAAACAAATTCCTGTCCTTTCCTTTCTACATGTGTGATGTTGAGAAATGGTTGAGCAAAACCAAATAACTTTAATTGGTAGGAGAAGATGTGCTAAACTATCCTGGATTGAGTAATATAAACAAATATCAAACCAGATTTCTAAATGTCAGGAATAGAAATAAGGAAGAAATACTATTCATACCAATCCTCCAGCTAAAATCAGAGACATATATTGCCTTTGTGTCCTGAATTTAGCTTTCAGATTACTGATTTATATGAAAACAAATCTCTTGTGACTAAATCTCTTCCTACTAACCGACACAGAAAGTTAAGAAATACAAGTCATATCAAATAGAGTTTGCAGTTTTAGCCATTATAATGTAAAGCAACTGGTGTATCACTTTAATAAATAAATACAATGCCAACTGAGGGCAAAACGTGTTATTTGATTATTTTGAAGTTTTCCTACACAAATTCAGAATATAAATGTTGAGAGATCTGCTTTGGATGGGGCAAACACACAAAACCAGCTGACCATTGTGACATTTCTGACACACATTAATGCCTTAATTTAAATAGATATAATTGTTTTGGTATTACCATGCGTAGGAAACCCCTCATTTCACAATGAATAAGCCTTTTTGCTTATTTTATCTTTTGCAGCTTGTAAGTACTTTGAGACAAAATACTTGTTTTTATTTGATGAAAAACTTTCACACAAAAATGGTTATGTATTGGACAGCATAATTTATACAATCTATTTTGTGGATAAGCCCTAGCGATGGATTAATCATGAATTGGTAGATTGCTGCTGTGACCCTTATTCCTGGGCATTTACAAATAAATATATTCCCCTGTGGCTTCACTAAACCTTTGAAAAGTACATTTGTATGCAAATCTGTGAAAAGTCAAATGGCAATGTCACTGTTAGCATTGTGCAAGTTGTGTAGGACCATAGCAGGCTGTGGAACAGTCTGACAGCTGATGTATTGGAAGCTCTGGGCTGTTTTCAGTGGGCATATTTAGAGAGCACAAAAAGCTGGACTATGAAATACAGAGGACAACTTTTCCACATTCAAGATGACCTGCTAGGCTTTCCTATTAATATCTTCTACTGATATATACAATATTCTCATAGTTATTTGCTGACTCTTACTACTATTTGTTAAGGGGTAAAATAAGTGATGCTCTGATCCAGACAATGCAGCGGTCTGCCATGTGCCAAGGGAATGGTTGGTAGCTACGAGTTCAACGCGGTGTGTGATGGCCAGTGGTGACCACATTGGCAGGTAGGAGGGATGTGACTGACTTGCTGCTACTTCAACCAACACCTCTTGGCTTTCAGCTGAACTGCAGCAACAGAACAACTTGAGCTATATGCTTGTGTTACAGGTTGATGTAGCTTATATCCACCACAGACCTGTAATGGAAAATCACTTCATAGCAATTCTATTGTTCTAATAGATTACTATAGCATGAGGCTATTGTAAATAATACTAAGAGTGAACTGAAATGAGACTTTTTCAGATATGAAGACATAATGTTTTTGAATGAGGTACCATATGTCAGATTTGCTGCTCTTTTCCTAATGCAGAACAAGAAACCATTTCAATACTGAATTCTTTTATCTAGAATGAGATAAGGAACTTTTTAGGCCACACAATAAAAATAATTTAAAATTATGTACATTAGCCATTTGAGCAAAGACATTCCACCCAAATCTTTTTGACAAAACATTTTTTCTTCCAGTGCAAACCAAAGGAGTTTTCAAAAGAGTTTGTTTCAACAAATTTCTAGGATAAAAAAGGCCTGTCCCCTTTATTAGCCTGTGTGATGATACCCAGCCAAGTATCATGTTGTCTATGAGACCATAGGATGGTAGCACTTACCAGATAATTAACTGGCCAATACATTGTTTCAGCCTGCTAAGAGTTCACTGTGTGGTCAACATCAGTACCAACATCAGGATTTAGCTTTTCAGATCTACAGCAAATGACCTTTACATAACAGGAGTAACTGGCAATGATTGTAGACTGTAGTCCACAGTTTTCTGTGAATTTTGTAGCTATTGTGAGAAAATGAGAGAAAATAAGTTCCTGACACCAAATCTATGTCCCATGTGGGAAGTGTCTCTAGTTTTTCAGTGCTCTCCTCAGCCTGCCTGTTCCCAGCCATGATCAGCCCATCCTGTTACAGCACATACCTAAACAATCGGCATCTCATCATAGTTCTTCTTGACCTACTCTTCTCCTCCTCTTTCATACCTGTACATGCCCCTTCTTTCTGGCTCCTGCAAACCCCTCCACTATCTCTTGTCCCAGAATTCATCCAGCTGTCATATTCTAGGTGCCAGGGGACACAACCCACTGTACCATTACCCATCACAATATGAATAAATGCAGAGAAAATCCCTTGGCAACGTACAGCGAAACATCATCAGCATAGCCCAATTCCTCAGTGGATGTATCTTAACTTGTAAAAACTCTACTGAGAGTATATAAATATATCGCTTTTAGAAATTTAGGAATTAACCAAAGGTTGTCAGGTTTTCTCAGGAAGAGCAGGAGGTATGTCCCTGAGTATGGTCTTTCGCCAAACTTGAAAGCCCTCATTCAAAATATAGAGTAGCTGGGGCTTTAACCTCTCTACTGAAATATTTGTAATGGATACAACAGAAAACATTTCTCCTTGTTTCTTTCTCACAAATTCCCTGAAGGGTGGAAAAAAAAAAAAGAAGTCTGAAATAGAAATATATGCTACTAGGACTAAATTAAGACTGAAAAGTATAAGCAACTGAAAGCAAAGCATTACAAGGGGAACCTTAACTACAAATTTCACATACAGTACAGTGAGGTGTCTGTACTACATCTTCCATGTAAAATAGCATCTTGATTTCTTTTGCAGTCAGAACAGTATTAAATAATTTTTTTTCCTCAGTGTATCAGCAAAGATATCTAGTTATGAGATATCTTCCAGTTGATGTAAAAACCTAGGTAAGTGCCACCTGATACAATGAAGAAATTTTGAGAAGTACAAACATGTCAGATGCAGACTGAAGGATTAGACATTTAAAGAGAAGCAATGGCAAGCATAATTAGCCCACTTCACACTCAGACTTATTTTTAAAAATGTTAGAAACAGTTTTAATACTAAGTACGTATTTATTATAAGACAGTATTTAAAAGTCTCCAATCCTTTAGGAAACACACTGGCCGGAAAAAATACTGTGCTATTATGATGATTATGACCAAATAAATTGAAACATTCACAGCTAATGTTGACATCAAATAGCTGAGCATAGCAGGAAGCTGCCACTGGTAATTTACATATTCACTTCTAATTGTGCCTGTGCATCATAAAGATAGTTCATATTTGCATTTGCTGCCCTCTAAACCAAGTCATTTTCCAGTGGCATGTATTCACTTTCACTGCAGGTAACTTTCATTAGTTGCAATTAAAGGACAATTTTTACTGCATTATGCTACAGGAAACAATAAGTGGTTGCTGAGATTGATTAATATCTAAACTAAGTTTGAGACATGTAATCAATCTCATAGGCACAAGAGATTGTTCCTGTGAAGTAATGAAAAGTAACTGGAAAGAAAAGCCCTATTTATTCTGAATAGCCAATGCTTACCCTTTAAATTCTGTTGGATTGTACTAAATGGCCTGATTTATTTTTAAATGTTCCCAACAGAGAATAGCCTCAGTCTATGTGTAATGACTTTTTACCCTCGTTATCTGCACAGTCCGTGTTCGGGCTCTGACTGGGACAATACCAAGGAGGATGTCAATGTTATCTTAGTGTGGAAATGATTTTCCAGGAGACAACTGCAGCTGAGGGTTGCTGTGCATCCCATCCCACTCCTTTTGCCTTCCATGCCTATTGAAGAGGCTCTTTTTCAAATTCTGCTGAACCCCATAGACTCAATATTGCTTCCAGTTAAAGCTTTGCTGTTTCGCTGGGAGCTGGAACAGACCCAATAGCGGTAATGTGTTTTTACTTGCTAAAAAAAAAAAAAAGAAAAGCTATTATGCTGTGCCTTATTTTGCCATGCAAATATTGTGCTGAGAAATATTATCAAGTGCAGAATTGCTATCAAATATTTATTTTTATTGGGAAAATAGCACTCTTTCTGTAGCAGCATGATGTTATCATTTAATTATTTTTTCTTTTCTGCTTTATGATTGAAAGCTACAATTCAATGAAGTATATATTTAAATGCAAAAGAGGCATACCAATTAATCAGTACAGAATATGAATGCTATTAATCTGCCTCAAAAAAGTGGGGCTTAGAAAAACACTAACCTTTTAAAGTATATAAAATTAATTCCTATCCATGCTCACATTTCCTCCAATACAATGAAAAATGGCAATTGTGCAATTAAATTATCGTCACAATAATATATTCTTTTAAGGCTTTGCATTATGCTAAGACCATTTTGATGAGTCTTTGATTTCTTTTTATTTAGCATAAAAATGGACATACATAAATAATTTCAGTTGATTAAGAAAATCAAAAATCCATAGAGACAGATCAAATGCTGGCTCTGAAACACTGAGAACTGAAACATAGATGTTTACTGCTTCCTGGATTTTATACACATACAGAAACTTAGTACTGAAGATAGGAAATAAATTAGGCTAGAGATTGCAGTTAGGTATAGTCACGAGCATGGACTAATCAATTTTGAAGTGCATATAAACTAGATGATAGTATTATTATAGTCAACTCTCCATTATCTGGGATCATCAGAGACTGGGAACTGGTGAAGAACAGAAGAACTTGGATATTAGAGATGCTCCAGGGAACACCAGAGACATTTTAGTACTGTATATAGTAAATAGAGTACAAAAGACCTTATTAACTCTGGGTTCAGCACTAGCCAGTGGTTTCAAGACATCGTTTACAGTGCTGCATGTGTTTGCAAAAGCCACCCTAGGCTCTACATCTCAAGGCAGCAGTTATATTCCTGATGACTCTACAAATAATGTCTGAGCCAATAAGCCCCACTAAGCCTGGGATGGCTCTACAGGTATGTGAGTTTACTCTGGCACATTTTTGTTCATGTTATTCTCATAGCTTTTATCAAGCTGTGCAAAACAGAACAGAAATGATGCTAATGGTGTTTTCAGACTTTAGAACATCTCTCAAGACCTTGAACAGTGTTTTTTCCTGCTAGGGACACTCACTCCAAAGTGCTAAGTGAGAAGGACACTGGGCCTTTCAGTGCCTGCTTTCAAGTCAGGACACAGGAAACTTGCCTTTGGATCTGCTATATTACCTTTTGCTGCTAATTATCCGAATATTACTTTATTCTGGGCAAGATGTCTCTCTTTCTGCTTCTGACCAGTAGCTCTATGCAGAGTGAGAAACATTTCCCAGGGTAAGTTTTATTTCATACATACATATCAAAGAAAGCCTTCTATTTTAAATGATTGGCATCCTCCAACAAACAGCTATTTCATCAGGAAATTCCAACCTGCACTCTAATGAGTGGGCCAAGCCTGCATGGGTCTATTCAGAAAGCTGACTTTCACTCAGTGCCTACCCCTTGCAATGGGATTGATTCTTTTCATATTTAAACTACCCCCTCAAAGCCATTAAATAAAAGAAGGCAAAAAAAACATTTGCTAATAAAAAGGAAACTACCAGAAGTCCACCTCCTGCTTTAAGTGGTTGCTTTAAAGCCAGATCTACCTCAAAAATTTTTATAACGAAATAGTTTAGCCTCATTTATTACTGGTGTGGGGAGGCCATCTTGTCATTTGTCACACAATACCCAAGTTACCTGGTTTAGGTAGAAGAAACAAATGGGCTTTCTTGAGGTTTTGCATATGTATGGCTGCATCACCAGGGTCTGGATTCTCCACTTCTCCCTCTTTTTTGTTCATGTTCTTTTCTGCTCTTAGGGCAATGGATGCCTCCTCTGCCTTGCCAGTATTTTGAGGGATTAAGAAGATAAGCCTATCTTGTGATGGGCAGTTGGAAGTGATGGCAGCAGAAGGGACCTAGATTAGGAGCTGGGAACAGAGGATATGGGAGGAATTCTTTCCTGCAGTGAAAATGGAAAGGCAAAAATCAAGAGGCAACCTGGTGGCTGAAGGCTAAGCTGAGAAAGATGAAATTACAGAATCACAGAAAGTTAGAGATTGGAAGGGACCTCAAAAGATCATCTAGTCCAATCCCCCTGCCACCAGTGCAGGAACACCTAGATATATGAAATAATGAAGACCAAAATGAAAGAGGGCAAAAGAACAGGGAGGATCCAGCAGAACATGGGAGGGGAACAATCAAGATGACAGTCTAAGAAAAGGGTAGCAGGGTTGAGAGAAAAAGGACTGTTGACACCAGAGCACTGCTGAGGAGCAAAGATAAGCATGCAGGAGGGATGAAGGGGAGAGAGTTTTATGAAAAATCAGGTTGAGACAGAAGGCAAATCCTGCTAGTGGAAATACATTAGAGGAGAAAGGTCATGTCAAAATACCGTAGAACTATTTATTTTTGTGCTGCTCTTATCTTGTGCATTCTTGAAGCAGCAATTTTGAATCTTATTAGTTTTGTGCTCTCCAGCAGCTTGGGCTACCTAGCAATGCGTGGCTGGTGTGTGCTGCCTCTGCTGCACAGAGCTCGCTGGCTGCCTAGCAACTGGTAGGGGGGTGCCACAGCGTCCCTAGACCAGACTCAAGAGACACAGCCCTACCCCAAACACCCCTGCTCCTGCAGAAAGGCAGGAGGGAGCATCTCCAGTTGTTAACAGCTGTGAGGAAAACCTTAAAAACATTAATTGGAAAAAAGGGCATGCAGAGGTGCCCACAAGAGCACAGAGAGCCTGACAGATTGTGTCTGAGAAGTGGGAACAGCCCCATTCATCTCTGCAATAGTCAGACACCCTATGATGATAACTGAAATATCAATATGGTTAATTACTCTGGTTTTTAAGCAAAGGCTAGATCTCTGTGGGTTAGATCTAAAGCACAGGAAGGCAAACCAAGACAGCTATGTAGCTTCTTGAGCAGCTGCTTCTAATTTGGTATTGGAAATAACAAAAAGGTGACTTTTGCTCCCAGAAAAAAAAAAATAGCATTAAGTATTCACATAGGATTGTCTCAGTACAGACACACTTTTGTAAATATATCACTGCAGTAAACAAAAATTTTCTTACAAGAACATGAGACTTGGCATTTGGCAGTAGAGCTGATGCGGTGGCCCTCGTGTCCTCTGTGCCTCCAGCTGCCCCTTCAGATCCCTCATCTCCCTTTCCATTGCACTGTCAAAAGTGCTTGTGCAATGAAACAACCAAATCAGGAATTGATCCTGCTGAGGAACAGTCCAACAAAAAATAAAGGGTTATTGTCCAACCAATACTACCAAAGGAAGTAATGTTCCCAAGAGAAAAAAAAAGACACTTGTCAATCCATGGCCTAGGAAAGGGAATAGACAATTACAGAACTGCACAAATTACAGTGCAGGAGAAGCTGCTTTGATGCTGCTGCTTTGATGCTGTTCTAAACAGGTGTGTTTAGAATACAGTTGCATTTTTCTCTTTCAGTCAAAAATGGGCTATGTCCAAGGAGTACAGTACTGCCCCTGGATATCATCATGCCCCACTGAGGAGGAACAGACAGTTGAGACTCCAAGAGAGGATGGGATCTCATTCAGGTGATCATTTGGGTAGAGCTCGAGGATCATCATTACATTTTTTACTCTGCTAGTCCAGCCACCCTGGCCAGAAAAATTTTAAGTCCCAGATGTCTTGTCCACTTTAAGTACCTTAAGTTAGCTAACTTTTTCTTCTAATCAGCAGTTTATTGTCTAGAGCAATGGGAAGGTGTGATAAGTAAAAAAAAAAAAACAAAAACAAAATAAAACAAAAACAATAATAGAACAGGTTCTAAAGAAAAACACAATGAGTGCAGTTCAGATGCACACTTGTGTCTTCAGCAAAGGTCAGTTCAAGTCCAGGATTTATTTGCTCTGGCTCAGTGCTGGTTCTGCTAGATTTGGCTAGCACTTGCATTGCTACCCAAATGTCTCTGTGCTTTGGAATTGCTTGGCGTACACACCATGAACACCAACAGAACAAGCTTGCGTCTATTGTGTCTGAGTTAATAAACCCTCCAGGAACCTCAGACATGAGGAAGACACTGCAAAGACACTCAAGTGGCCCTGCAGAGCAATTTTGAAAGCAGAAGGGCTAACATGGAATAGGAGCTAATAAGGCCCACTGACCTAACTAGTTGAGCATGTTTGCACCACAATTCTCAATACATCTTGCTCTGCTTGGCCCTCACAGCAGTACTGCCCTGGCTGTATAGCACTAAATTTCTGTACCTCTCACAGCTCAATCTACTGGGCATGGGGATAACGCCCGGCTGTGCCAAGAGGGCTGAAAAGTCCCGATGGAGACGTCACAAGGTGGCGCTCTTTGATGGGCTCTTCCAAGGTCTTCTTGAGTTCTGAGCACATTTTGAGGAAGAGTTGGCAGGTTTTTTGGTTTGTGCAAGGCCTTTTGGGTCGAGATCCGTTGGAGGGAATGGGACTGTACTCTCTGCTCTGCTGCTTGAGGCAGCTGTGTTTCCTGGGAGCCAGCAGTGCTCCGCTCAGCTGCTGGCCTGCCATCTGCTTGTAGGACCGGGATGCCTGCCGAAGTACATTTCGCAAAACACACACGACTGATTTTTCTCATACTGAAAAACGTTGATGTGCAAGGTCCCACATATCTGCTGTCTCTTGGTACAGAGACGGCAGTAACATTTTAAGAAGAGCCGACAACCGTTGTGCTACATTTGAGGATGTTAACAGCTTCCATGAAGTCAGTCTGTGATCTGTAGGCAATTACAGACTAATTCAAGCCAATGAGTGTTAAGCAATTTGCAGACTGAATAGAGAAATCAAATTTGTCTTTGTTTTATGATAGCTGGAAACAAGGAGAAGCCAGTGCCCAAGGTGGTTTCTGATCATGCTTGCCTTGGGACCCATTAAAAGCTTGTCTATACCTCAATTCTGTTGCAGAAGAAATTTAATTATTTTACATTAACAGGGTATTTGGAATATAAAATAAAATCTTTTATTGGAAATTACATGCTGTACTAAAGAGAGTTATTAAAACCACTTTGGAAATAATTTTGCTAAGCTGCCAAATGAATTAACCATCAGAAGACAGCAATGTAGGTGCATTTCTACCCCTCAGCAAGTGCTGTGACTATACCAGCTCCTTCCCCTGCTGTCCCAGACAGCACGCAAATATCTCTCTGAGCACCTGTTTAGCTGTTCCTAGCCAGAGGTCGGATTTTTGTAACTCCAACTGCTAAGACCGGGCTCACTGGTGCTTCCCAGGCTCCCTACCATTCAACCTCACCTCATGGCTCTAGACTGAGGTGCTGGACTTTGCTGACCTCAGAGGTGAAGCGAGATCTATTTTTCTTCTCTCCACCTTGATTCAGAGACATCAGCAGGTATACCAAAGGATCCTGATCAGAATGGTTGTCAGTGCTGACTCCAAAGACATGCAAAATACACACATTTATGCAGAGGTGAGGCAGTCTGCTCTTACGATACTGTGTTTAAGAGTATTTTTTTCTGAAGCGTGCTGACTTTTCACTGCTGTGGTTTTCTCTGGGACAACTACTAAAATACAAGGCCTAGGTACAGTTGCATTTGTAACTGTGTATACACAGCACACAAGGCCAAGGCACGAATAACAGCCTTGGAGACGGCTTCTTCTGGGCCTCTTACTCATTGCAAAGGCAGGCTTGGACAACCCAGCACAGAAATCACCTGCTGTTACTGGCTTTTCTTCTGGTATGATCACAGAAACAGGATTTTGCTTACCAAAAACAAACAAACAAAAAAACCCCCAAACAAACAAACAAACCACCCCAAAAAAACAAAAACACCCCCCCCACAACACAACAAAAAACCAAACCAAAACCCCAACAAAACACATGCAAGAGAGATTGTACTAATAATGACTGGACTTTTCTCTTCCATACCTTTTCAACAACCAGAGCAGGCCCTGAAACGATGATAATAACTGAGGTAAAGGAGTGGCAGGAATAATGCATTTACCTCAGCCAAACATTTGTCTTGTGAAACTAAACCCAGAAAAATGCTAATTGTCAATTATTACTCCCGGGCAGGGCTTCATAAAGATCTACACAGTTCAGATAGAGGATTTCTCCCACCTCCTCAGGGAAATCCCCTGGAGACTAATTAGCCCATCTCAATAATCGTATCGTTTTACCAATTTTGTTGTCATCTCACAAATTTCTAGCCTGAAAGGAGGCTGGACAAGGGCGGCGCTTCCCTTCCAGACGCTCTTGGGCTCTCCTGAAGGGAGACGCTGCCTCAGGGCAGCACTGGTGGGGTGGGGGCTTTTTTTGAGGGAGGGCGGGGGAAGCACACAAGCGTGTCCTCTCGTTTCTAGGACTGTCCCACAGCCCTTCTACCGCTCTCCCGCCGCTCTCCGCAGCGGCCGGGCGCGGCAGGCGCCCCAGACAGCGCCATCTCCCCTCGGCGGCCGCGGGCGGTGGCTACGAGCAGCGCCCGCCCAGCTCACCTGCGCATGCGCGTTGCGGCGCTGCCTACAGCTCCCGGCCTGCTCTGCAAAACAGGGGTGGCGGTGGTTTTTCTTCCCCTCCCCTCGGCGGGGGAAGGATGGGTGGGGAAAGCGAGCGCTCACGAAAGCGAGGCGAGGAGGAATCCCACAATACCAGGCGGGTTGCGAGCCCGGCGCTGCCGCTGTCTCTTTAATGCAAGAGGAAGCGATGCGGAGGGGTGGAAAATGGCAGAGTTGCAGATGTTGCTAGAGGAGGAAATCCCTTCTGGCAAGCGGGCTCTGCTCGAGAGCTACCAGAACCTCACTCGAGTCGCCGACTACTGCGAAAACAACTACATCCAGGTGAGGGGCGGCTGGGCAGCGCAGCGGGGCCGGCGCTGGGCGGCTCGGCTGGGCTCGGCTGGGCTCTCGGTGCGGGCGGCGGGGCCGGAGCCGCCTGAGGGGCAGCGCGGCGCCTGGCTGCCCCCGCCGCGGCTCCCTTGGGTTTGCCTTTTCTTTCAACTTTTCCAGCCGAACGAACGGGCTTCCCTCTCCCCGCTCCGGAGGGGAAGGGAGGGGGTTATTATGTCAGTCCGACTCGGAGGGTGTGTCTTTTTTTTTTTTCGTTTTTTTTTCTTCCCTTCAAACCCCCCCCCCCCCCCCCCCCCCCCCCCCCCCCCCCCCGCCTTCCCTTTTTGTATTTGTGTATTTATTATGAGTCATATCCCGGAGACCTCTCTGGGCTGGGGGTGAGTGGGGCGTGAGGGCCGATGAGCCTCCCCGTGCGGCCGGCTCGCAGCCGGTACCTCAGGTTCCCCCTCGCTCCCCGGCGAGGCTCCCTCCGCGGGAAGCCGGCGGGGCGGCGGTTGGTGGCGGTTGCTGAGGCGGGCGGCTCCGCGCCCTCCGCGCCTCACGTGGAACGCGGGTGCCGGCCGGCCCCTCCGCCAGAGCCGCGGCGGCAGCGCGGGGCCGCCATTGGCAGCGGCGCGGGGAGCGGAAGGGGCCCCGCACCCCGGTGACATCACGGAGCTCAGTCATCGGCGGGGATCCGCGCCGGGAACCGCCGGGTCCGCCCGGGCGTGCAGCTCTCGGCCAGGCCGAGGGAGCCGCGGTCTCGGCAGCGCTGCGGTTCGGGCTTTGCGGGGGCGGGAACTGCCCGTGTGCAGGCACCGGTGTGCGAGCGGGAGGCGGCGTTTCAAAATGGCAATCCGTGCCTCCCGCAGGCTTCTCACGCCAAGCAGCCTGCCACACCGGGTTCACACCGATGCTGGAGAGGCTCCATTGGCTGTAGCGTGTCTCCACCAGTCAGGGTGGATTTTTTTTTCCCTTAGATTGCCAGTACTTTTTGGCCTTGCTTTAAGTCTAGTTTTGTGAAGCTGCTTTAAGCACAATTTACTATTATTATTTTTTCAGGATTTGCAGTACATAACTCTGTAAGTCTGTATATGTAGTCATACAAATGTGGACACAGAACCATCCAAAGATGCTCAAATTCAACTGTTTTTTTTTTTTTTTTCGTAAAAAACTGAAGAAGTAAAGCAAATAAACTCCACTTTAATTACTGGACAGCTTGTAAAGTGAACTTGTTGAATCTAAGGCTGCATGTGATGAGTATTTGATACAAGTCATTAAATTCTCTGACATGTGTCATTCGTAAGCTGTCCTGTTTTTTGTAGTGGAGGAGCAAATTTGAAACCAGAGCTTTAATAATATGAAGTGATTTTTTTTTTTTTTTAAAGTGAGCTAATTGGATTAAAACTGCTCTTACAAGCCATATTTTTAACTTTCTTTTTGGTGATATGTGAGGTAGTATGAGTTAATGTCTATTTACTCTTCCGAGTTGTTTGCTCCACCCAAAGAAAGCTGCTGATATAATGCTTCGAAGAGGCGAGGTTCATTTGGTTTTACTCATGGGAAATATGACAAATACATGAGCATGGTAATTGCAGCACAAGTTGTGACCTGTCTCCTGCTCCTGACTTTTTCCCTGTGTCAGAAAGTTACAGCGAATCTTCAATTACATCATTTTCTTCAGAGTCCTAAAACTTGTATTTTATTTCTTCAGGCAAACAAACAAAAAAATCCAACACTTGAGCTAGTTCCCATTCTGTCATTTGGGGTGGGGGGCATATTTATTTATTTATTTTAAATTTGGTAGCTCATTTTCACTTAAAGTATCGAGGTCAGCTAGATATGGGATTGGTACGGTCTGTTTTATCTGTGTACAGCTGTGTTTACCCCTTTTGAAAGGAAGCTGGAGTTCTAAAATTCCTAATGAGGACTTGAGCAGTAGCTTTGAAAAACGTCTGCTGTGCTTGTATTGTACAGGCGTTATACATTTACTCAATAAAAATGGCAAATACACTGATACAGTCACTTTTTTTTTATGTGTGATGGAGGTGGTTTTTTTAATCAGCACTTTATACAAAGCCATCTGCTCTCCAGTTGGACTCCTGAACAGATTATACTCGCAGGGCCTGTAGTGGTACGGCCGTGGCAGGATTAGGCACCATGAGCCAGGGCACTGGGTTATGAGATTTGAGGGTGTGTATGTATTGTGGGATGGGAAGGGAGGGAAGGAGAGGAAGAGGCTTAACCAGCACATAATACGAAGTGTTTGTATTTAATGTAATAGAGCATTTTATGGAAAAAAAAAAAAGTCAGGCCAGAACAGAGAACTGGGCCATGAAGTGGCTACGCATTGTAACTTATAATGTAGCGCATACCTGATTCAGTCTGGCCTCTTTAAGTTTGAATAGCTTTGGATTTGGAGAGTTTTCTCCCATTCTGTGGGAAAGGCCATGTGCTCCTTAGTAGAAAAACTTACTGTGTGCTGTCACCCACTCTGTGTTGTGGCGGTGAGGTAGAGCAAGTTTTTCTGACTATTCTGAGTGCTGGTGCTAACTATTTATAGTAATCGTAATAGCATTCAGATATTTATTCTGAACTCTTGATGTTCTCAATCTCATGTTTTGTATTCTCTGATTACTTAAGCGGGAAAGTCATTTCCCACCCCCAATATTGCTGTATTCAAACTATATCTGTATTTTGGATCTGAAAACGTATGGATCTTGTTTTGTCTCTTTCATTTAATCTGGAAATAATTCTGGTAAAATTTCAGTTCTGCAGAGTTTTTTGAAGATAATTTATCTTTGATGTCTTTAGAGATTATATATACACACACACACACAAAAAAAGAAGAGGGGCTTGAGGGGGTAACTCACCTGGGCAGAACTTGGTTCTCTTAATAGTGAATGTAGCTCTATTAGCAGTAAGGATCCTTTTAATGAAGCATTTAGGAAAGGTGACAGAATTTGTGGCTCTTAAGTTGAAAATATCTGTTCTTAGGAAAGTGGGAAGCAGTTTCTTGCTAAGACAAATTGTGAATAAATCGGAATGCAAGGCAGTTACACAGTTTGCCCTCCAGCCTGTATGTATTCTTATTATCTAGAAGTTTTATCTGATAGGAAGGGAAGAGATTTCAGGAGAGGCAGAGCAAATAAGTTTCTGAGAAAGATCTGCAGTGCTGAAAGGAAAATACAGTGGTGACAGTCCTGGTGGTGATGGGGAAGAGACAGAAAAAGGGTAAGGGAAACCAAATGTAGGAGTAGTAAGTGAAGGAACTTGTGATACTATTGGTGGGGATTCTGGCTTTGGCTAGAAGGAAAATGACATTAGAAGTGTATTACTGTATTTAATCTGTGACAAGGTTTAACATTCGTGTCTGGTTGGAAGCTTCAGTGATAAGCATGCAGAAAATTAGATACCTGTTTTCTTTTAGAACAGTGACTTAAACTGGCCAGTTTTAAGAACAGGTTTTGAACCTTAAGTCTTTAGGAGACAAAAACATGCTTTCAGTTAAAGTAAGTTTTCTTAAATATAGAGAAGTTACATTTTTCTTAATGTTTTAATTTTTTTTTCTGGCACTTTAGAATAGTGGTGTGACTGCTCTATTATGATGGATGTGTTTGCATGTAAATTGGCATACCATTATAAAAATGCACAGTGAGATTAAGTGAGAGGAGGAGTGGTAAAACTGTCTTATAATGGAAATAAATGACATTTTTATACATGCCATATAAATGTAAGTTCCAGTACTTAATGCCTTCCCCAAGGCTTTTTGCCTGGGAATAAACTTAGGGACTAGTCCCTTTCAGTGTTTGTGTAGCCATGAAAAGTTATCTGAAAATCTGTAGCATAAAGCTGAAGATATTAGTGAGGAATTTCATTAGTATCCTAAACAGTATGAACTTCATGAGTACTAATACAGAAATGACATATAGAGTTAAAGCACTTACAGTTCCAATTGTGATTCTTCAGCTGAAAATATTAACTTCCAGAGAAATTCTCCAGTCAGTTTCCTGGCTGAATTGAATTATTTTCAGTCTTTAATGAACTTATTTACAATAACTGGCCTATGAAGCTTTACAACGGCACAGAAAACCAGCGTCTCCAGTGTTACGGCACTGATGACTCCTTTTTGGACAACTTCAGTCGACTGGTGTAGCACAGAGAGGCCTCTCTGTGCTGTAAAATGCTGCTTACAACTCTCCCCTACTGTCTGGATTGCATGTTTCTTACGGTCTTGTTTGTGCATAGGGAGACACATAGTTTTCATCAGCCTCTCTTCTAGACTGTTTGGGAAGATATTTCTTTTTAATGTTTTGTTTTGGTTTTTTTAGCTCTGATATTTTAATCTGTGAGAACCTCTAAATGAATAGCTTGAAACATGTACTAGTGTAAATTCTGACCTCAGTGATCTGTACTGGGTAGATTTAGCAGCTTTAGAAAATAAGTGGAAGACCTTTTAAGGAAGTGCTGTGTTGCCCAAATGCGTGGTTTTTTTGTTGTGATGTTGTTTCCTTCTGTACCTTCCAACTGATATGGGGAAACTGAACCGTGAGTTAACAAGCTATTCTGGGTAAAATAGACAAAATCAGGGACAGATTTCATTTTTACTGTTATTACAAAAAAAAAAAAATCTAAAGACTTTGGTTGGTAGAAAAATGTGTGGGGCTGAGCAGAAGTGTTGTGTGCAAGAAGTTTCACAAATCCTTATGTTCCAGTATGCGTTTCAGAATCCTTTCTTTTTGATAGGTCAGATGCTCTGCATTGTGTATGTGGTAGATAGTATGTTTTGGAAAGGAAATAGCTTTATTCGTGGTGTTTCTTTTTCCTTAAATGTTGGTAACTGATCTGACACTGTTTCTCCTTGCCTGGTGTATGGAAAGTGGCTTAGATTTGTTCAGTACAAAGAAGTTCACTCAATGTCTAATTCAGGAAATGACCTGTTTTAAAAGGATAAACTTCTTAAATTGTCGCTAATACAAATCTTTTACATGCTGTGAGAACTTGCATGTTTTATATTCATAGGCTAATTAGTTTGTATTGAGAGTAAATACAGTGTGTTGTTTTTTTTTTTTTTCTCCTGGTTTCATTGCTAAATTTAGAACATTTTACAGAAAAAGCAAATTAAGCTAGTTCACTTTCTGTAACACCAAAATATAATTCAAAATTAAAGAGCTGGAGAGCAACAAGATAAAATATGGATATGCCACCCACTATCCTTTGTAGGTTTAAATCGTTCTTTAAGAAAATGTGTTAGCTTATACTTTTTAAAAATACATTTGCCATCAGTATAAAAGGCACTGGCTGTTCGGGGGAGGCGGGGCCTGTTTGTTTGTTTGGGTTTTGTTGTTTTTTGATAATAATAATTTGGGTACAAGTCGGTGGGCTAGGCTTGTAGCTCTTCTGTGCCTTGCATAAGTTGTCTGTGTTTTGGAAAATACAGCTGTATATTTAGCCTGAAAGCAGCAATAGGACAATAGTACAACTTCACTGAATCAGCAAGTGATTACTCTGCACATACAGGAAACGGATCCTGGAGTGTGGTATGTCTGTTTTGTGTCCAACGGAGGTAGATGATACGAGACCAGCTTATCCAAATTTGAAATGTTTCCATTAACTTTGTTTCATTTGGTTTATGAAGACAGCAAGATGTCAGCTGCTCTTCCTGCTCAATTTTTCATTATATTTCAGCAGATGATTGTGTCAGCACTGTGCTGCCTTCCATCAGGTGGAGTAAAGTGGATCAGGATGAGCTTTTACAGGTGTGTACTGCTTCTTCCACAATGGAAGCACTGCCTGCTCCCTTCCATTTGCACATATGTTGGAAGGAAGCAGCTTGCAGGTTGTCTGTCAGTGTGTGTTAAGCATGAGCCTTGCTCTCTGTGCTGCTCTTGCTATGCCCTGTGGAATTGTTGGAAGGAAGAAACAAGACATGTGTAAGGGGAGCAACTGTCTAATACTTACCTCCCTCTGGATTTCTGGAAGCTTGTTGCAGTAAGTTGCTCTTACGGTAAAGAGGAAATAGATGGGCCTTGAGGAGGGCTCATAAAGTGGATCACATTATAATAAGGTAAGAGTACAGGAGCAGGCTGTGTGCAAGTAGGAAGCACTGTACCTCTGAGGGCAAAGTTCCTGTTAGTATCTATGCCACTGATCTAAGTTTAAAAACTAAAACCCCAAACTCTTGAAACAAACAAAAAAACAACCTGATGCAACTTCCCAATGTATTTGTTTAGTATTTTGAACAGTGTTCGTTTTACAGAAGCATAAATGGAGGCATAGAATTTGTAACTGACTCGTGGAAGGTCATATAGGGACTTGCTGTCAGATTTGGGAACAGAACCTGATTGTTTGGACTTCTAGTGCTGTACACAAGGGTTCTTGCCCTCACCCCTTTCCGTATTGCCTGTTACACTACAACACGAGTGCGTATTTGCAGGAAGTGTCCACAGAGACTGCGCAGTGAATCCCTTGAGAAAAGATGCACCTGAAACCATCATTGAGCTCATTAGCAGCACTACTTTTAAGAGTTTTACATATGTCCTCTCATAGCAACCTTGAGATTCTAATTTTTGCCTTTGTGAACTTCTGGAGTTGCATAATGCTCACAGTACTGTCTGTCTACATGTTGGTGAGTCTCTTGCTTGGCAGAGGCACTGGAAGATACCGCTCTCTTTCCCATTAGTGAAAGCAGTCTGTGTTTGATGGTTCTGGTGACTGAAATCTTATTTATCTGCAGAATAACAGAGTGCAGCTGTACGGACAAAGTGTCAGTACTAGTGCAGCAAGACATCCTTGAGGGATAAGAGGGTATCTTGCTCTCTCTGTGCCTGCTTTTGGTCCTTAATTAGTAACTTGGAGTCAAAAAGAGTGTGGTGTGGTTTTCATTTGTTGTTACTTGGTAGGAAATGACTTGTGGGCTGTCAGTTATTCAGTGTCTGGGCTTGTTCATAGTTACCCGAAAATTCTTGCTCTTTTCAGTATTTATGCTACCCAGGCTGGTGTTCCTCTGATGCTGTTCCTTCTGCGACCACCCGTCAGACTTGGCCCCCCTGAAATCTGAGCACTAGTGACGAGACGACTGGGATTGGTTACACGGATCCTTCCCCCCACCCCTAAATAAAGGGAAGTAACTGCTGAATTCGTAATAGTAGATACAGTACCTCTGTGGGGTTCCTCCCTTTTCCTGACTTTGCTGGTGAGGCACCTGCTGCAGACAGAGACTTGATGTCTCCTGTGGGCTGTAGAAATAATCCTTTGCAGCTCAAAACTTGCCTAGGCTAAGACTGGGGTGCTGTGGAGAAGAAATCATGATGTGTTCCTGAACAGAGCTCTGTGAGCTCAGTGGTATCTGCAGGTGCCATTTCTCCTTCAGCTCCAGCCCATCAGCATGTCCCTCTCACTGCACTGAAGGGGCTCAGTCAGGTGTCTCATTGGTTTAGGGCCAGGTAGTGAAATAAAAGATACACCACTTCTAACAGGTGATTTCTTCGAGGAATCTATTTATCGTACAACAAATGAAAGCAGAACTCTAAACTCCTCCTCTTGGTATTACAGGGAATGGCTTTTTTTTTTCTCTTGGGTTAATTAATGAGTGTAGATGTCACTTTTGCTTGAAACTATGCAAATAGTGTTACTCATTACTTATGCAAGCTTATTTACTGAGAGCCATGTATGCTTTGTTACTATGATGCTGATGTTTTAGAAGAAAAGGTAGGGGGGTGAACCCTGCAAGAGAATTTCAGCTTGGAGTGAAACATGAGTGCAGCATTTTCAGATACAACTTGTAAAATTCAACAGTCTGTATTCATGTGAGTTGAAATTGGTAGCCAACCTGCTGGCTAGGCTGACAAGGAAAATTAGTTTTACTCTGAAAAAGGTTGACTCCTTACAAGGTGAGTTTGATAATATTCTTGTTTTAAGATTCCAGGTCAATTGTGTTTTGTGAGTAAGTGCTGGGTTTGGCAAACTGAAAAAGACTCTGAAATTCAAAGCTATTCTTAGTTTGGGCCTCTCCTATGATACGGTCTCTTCATAACAACTGCAGATGATGTGTGCTGTACTGTATCTTCTGCCATGGTGGAATATTCAAAAATAAGATTAAAGGTAGTCTCTTCTGCAATGAGATACAGCTTTCTTATGTTTCTTATGTGTCTCATGTTAAGATAGGAGATATATTTGTGATAGTATCTTCCGTCCCTCTTCCTTCCTCGCTCCCTCTCCAAAGAACCTAAAATAATCAACTCTGTGTGTTCTTTCTTCAGCAGATGTTAAAGAGCAAGCACGCTGCTCTGTGTGCAGGGAGGCTCTGATACTGTAGTGATGAGCAGTTAGAGAACTCCTGAGGAAGAAACTGTGCTTCACTTTCCTAATTTTATTTTAACCTCAGAGTCAGATAGGAGTAAACAGTGGTACTGTTCCTACTTTTGTTAAGAAAGCAGGGAGGCCTCTCAGAACACAGGCAGAGGCGGCTTACTAAAGAAATGCCGGTTTGACATCCTTAGAGCTGAACGTAATATTCTTACTGGGTGGTCTTAAGGTTATAAATAATACCAAGAAAAAAAATCTGCTTGTTTACTGCTTGAAGCATAACAATTCTTTGATATCCTTGGAAAAAAAATTGAAGTGTAGCCTCTTCTGGCTCCTTTCACACCAGTGTTTCACAAGATGTTTTTGTAAGCTATGCTTTATCAGGCAAATGTGTGGTGGTTTGTGTTTTTGTTGTTGGCTTTTTTTTTTCTAGCTAATTTTCACTAGATGTGTATCTTCACTTTCATCTTCTGATCTCTTTGCTATATTTTGGGGTAAGCAAAACCACCAACCAATATCTGTCCTGTGGCAATCACTGTCAGTTGAGCATCTTATTTGACTTTTTTGTAGCAGCTGTGCTACTAATTAATACTTGAACTGTGGTCCTCATGCAATAACTCTGTTTTCTGAAGGCTGAGATGAGAAAATGTTTGCGTAAAACAGATGAGAAGAACAAGGTGTCCAGGCAGTTGCATCAGACTACTGCAGTAACATCTAAGCTGCAGAATGTCATGCCGTGGCTTTTCTTTTCACATTCATGCACCTAATAATGGTAGACACTACTATGTCACTATATGTTACTAGTGACAACATTTCTCACTTTCCAGGTGCTTCTCCTAGCCTGTGACCTCAATGTGAATTCCTTATTTCTCTCTCATTGAATTCTCCTGTCTGGTTGCTACAGGCTGTTTCCTAGACCTGTTGTTTTCATACTCTTGTACTGCCCCATACTGTGAACTTTCTCTTTTGCTGTCATTGACACAAGAGTCCTTTCATCACAGCATCTGCCTCTGAAACAAACTCACGCTTGCTCTCTACCTCATTGTCTTCCAGTTTCATTTCAGATCTCATCTGAACACGTCTTCTCCCTTGCCTATTTCTTTTAATTAATCTCTTTCTGTTATTTAACTGCATATTTTACTGCCTTGCAGCTTAAATTATGCAGCTGTTTTTCATGATGTTTTTCAGAGAAACAGCTTCTGCTAGCATGGGTTTGAATAATTAGAAACTTGCAGCTACTTATACTCTTCTTTATTAAATTATCTTTATTGGCACAGAGTTGAGTCTAAGGCCTTGGCTGTGAAGTGGTCTGTAACCACCTAGGGAAGTTGTGATGAGCAGGATACAGAAGAAGCAGAAGGCAGCTGGGGAGACACAGTATGCAATGAGACTGATGTAATTCTGTTTACTAGTAAAATTCTTAGGAGGTCTTGCTGATACATGTGACCAGGCTTTCCTTTGTAAGTAATCTGTCTTGTCCAGGAAGCTGGTCCTTTTGCTACTCTTGAGACCAAGGAGTGGAAAGGGCTCAGTAAAACTACTCTGCTTGGAGCACTTTCGATCTCTTTAACAGTGAGGGAAAGGTGAATGGACTAGGGGGAATGGTGTTCTGTTAACATTAGTAGGTATGCATCCACAAAGCAGAGCTGGACCTGATCCTGAAGGGTTTTTATAAAATATGACAGTAGCCTACAGATTTCCCACTGTCAGGCCTCGTGGCAGGTGGCTTGGATGATGTTTCAATCAAGGTCCAGAGAGCATCAGACTAACAAATAGAGATATGATGGATCAATGCACTTATGTTGTCAAGATCCTTGGAGACCTGGCTGGGGATTGTTCAGCTTTTGATTTTATGATTGACTTGCAGGATTTCTAAATCTCTGGGAGGAGCTATTTTTTCTGTGATGCAAACTCCTGGCTTTAGCTGTGTTAGATAAAATGTGTGTCTGATTTGGAAGTGCTTGGCTCTACAAGGGCTCTCTTCAAATTCTGTGGGTATGTTTCCTGCTGCAGTGTACCATATGTTCTCCCAGCACTGAAATGATCTGGTTGTCGCAGTAGTCCTGAGACTTGTCTGGGAGCATTGAAAGTACATGTTGTCTTAAATGGCAACAGATTTTGTATCTAATTTCTAAGATGTCTTTAGCTCTGAATGTTAGAGAAAATGGTTGTTGCCATAGCTGTAATTGAAGCGCGGGCTCATGCGATGCTGCTTACTTTGTAAGAAGTCTTGTATCACTTGAATAGGGGCTATGTGATTTCTATACATTTTATTCTTTTTTAGCAGTCTTAGTGGAGAAGGTTAACAGTCAATGGAGAGCTTTCTAGCATGTTACCTTTTTGGAAACTTTTTGTCCGTGAACAAGAACTGTAAAATCAGCTCCTGTCAGTACTCTGTAGTGAACATTGACGGTTCCACGAGTGAAGGTATTTGTTGTAATTAAGAGAGGCTTGTTTACTGGGGATAGGACACAAGTATGCGGGTATACAGCACCTGTGGGCTGCTGCTCCTCTGCTGAGGGGAGAAAAGTTGCTGGTTTTGTTCCTGAACGTGGGATGAGTGGGGGGGATTTGAGTATGTTCCTCAGGCATGGAAAGGGGGCTTAAGAGTTGATAAAGAATAATCTATGTTGAATAGCTTGCTGGCTGGCTGACAGAAGATGGGAATGGTTTGAAGGATGACTGGAAAGCAAGCAGAAAGTCGAGCAACTCTGAGTTTTCTGCAAAAAGCATAGGAGGAATGAGGGAGAGCATGTAACCCTCTTGGGCTGTGTCCTTCTCTTCAGCTGCTCTCTTGCCGACTGTGACGTGGACAAGATTAAAAGCAAATACAGTTCCTATTTGCTTCTTACCTACAGCTAGAGTGGTAGCTTTACTTTTTTCCCAGATTGCTGTAAGGAGTTACTGCAGCAGCGCTGGGAGTGGGGGAATATGAACTGAAGCAGGTACTTACTGGCTGTACAACATCCCACGAGGCCAGGGGGATGAATGTGGGGAATACTGTGAGTCATGGTTGTCTGTCTCATAAACCAGGAGGCTTTTTCAAATTGGCCTTGGAGGGGAAGAGGTGTTTAATGGAGCAGTTGTGAAGGAGTTATGCAAAGAGAAGATAAAAATAATGAGCAAAAGATACTCAATTAAGCTTCTTGCCTCCTCAGATAATGACTAAATGCAAACTAACCACCACAAAAGTTAAGAAAAATTCATCATCACTAAGTATAATGGGTGCAAAAATGTGGCCATTCATGATGGTAAGAAAATTCTTTTTGTGACTAGGAAAATGAATTTCTGTAGTTGTTGAACAGAAAAGGCGCTTTTTTTTTTTTCCCAATTTCCTTTTAAAAAATGACAAGGTGGGAAGCTGAAAAGCAATTTTTACTGTAAGAGCTTGTTAGAGGGGAAGTGGTAAAAAGACCGGTCTTCAGTTTTGCTTTGGACATATCGTCAGTGTTTAGGCAGTTTTTGTAAAAAAAGTCTTTCCTTTTCCATTCCCCTATTCATGCAGGATTGTATTTACATATATATATATATATATATATATATATATAAAATACTCTTTAGTAAAATTCAGAGCATGTTTTTAGGGTATAACTTCTTTTTGCTACAGACACAGCCAATTCTTGCTGTTTCAGGCAGAGCTTATCAAATGCTTATCCAGTCCTGGACTTGCTTGCATCTGCTCACATCATAGCAGGAATCTTACCTCTGGTAGTGAAGCCTTGCCAGCAGACTTAATTGGCATATTATTTGCTTGGACTACTTCTCCTGCCTCTCTTGCAACACAGAGAGGCTATCCCAAGCTTTGAAGCAGTTGGATATGCCAGATACACTGTCCCACATGCTGCTCCACGCTTGTGTGTGTCCTCCCTTGGCCTCCCCTGAGTTTTAACTAATGAGGGCGGGTGCTCAGCTTCCTCTGAGGCGCACACATGTGCAGATAGGCACAGTGTGGGTATGGGTGGGTACACAGTGGTGGCGATATGTGTTCCTGTTGTGAAAGGACTGCTGCTCTAAATACACGTCCTCTGTGGTTGTAATAAGGCCACTCTGTCAAACTGATTACTGATGAGATAGTAGCAAGGTGTCCTGATGGTCCTACTACAAGTGCTGAAATAGAACAGTTCAGGACTTGTGTTATTACTGGAGGGGGGGGACAGGGAGTGTCCTGCTCTGCTCTGCACTGGTGCAGTCTCACCTGGAACACTGTGTGCAGTTCTGGGTGCCACAGTATAAAGAAAGATATTATGCTACTCGAGAGCGTCTAGAAGAGGGCTATGAAGTTGGTGAAGATTTTGGAGGGGAAGCCATATGAGGAGCTGCTAAAGTCACTTGGTTTGTTCAGTCTGGAGGAGACTAAGAGGAGACCTCATGGTGATCTGCAGCTTCCTCACAAGGGGAGGGGGAGGGGAAGGCACAGACCACTTCTCTTTAGTGACCAGTGACAGAACCCGAGGGAATGGCAGGAAGATGTGCCAGGGAAGGCTTAGGTTGGACATTAGGAAAAGGTTCTTCCCGCGGAGGGTGGTGGAGCACTGGAACAGGCTCCCCAGGGAGGTGTCACAGCCCCAAGCCTGACAGTGTTTGAGAAGAGACTGGACAACACCCTCAGACACATGGTGTGAACTGTGGGGTTGTCATATGCGGGGACAGGAGTTGGACTCAATGATCCTTGTGGGTCCCTTCCAACTCAGGACATTCTATGATTCTATGAGTGATGTGGATGTGACTATTTTCATGCATCTGGTTGCATGTAAGTGCAAGCACTGCTGTCATCCATTTGACTCTGCACCTCCTGTACCTGCCTAAAGCCACCCTCCTCTACATTGTATGGGAAGGGGAAGCAGTCTTTACAACCATGTGAAAGAGCACCATCAAAACACTAGTGGAACTTCAATATGGATTAGAAAATCTTGCTATAATTGTGTCTGCCAGAGGCATTGCAGCTGTATTTCTAGGAAAAGTTACTCACTTGAAGTACTGCTGTACTAACACCACAGCGACTCCCTCCAAGGGCTTTGTTTAAAAAAAATGAAACAACTCCCTCAGTTCCGAATTTGACTCTTTATTTCCTGTTGAAGATCTTGCTTTCTGTCTTCTGTTGGTGCTAGATGTGGAGATTACCATACTTTTTTATTTTTTTTGTTACCTACTGTCCTGTTCACATTTTTGGGGGGCAAGAAATAATGGTATATGATTGACTCGCCATTCCTTCTCCCTCTCCTTCTCCATTCTCCTGAGCCATCTGGTTTGTTCTGTAGTGTGTGTTTTTTTTGAGGAGCTAAATTCCTGTTTGCTCTAATTGAAACAACCCAGTATTCAAATGAGCTTGGAATGCTTTTGCTAACCATAGGGTCAGATTTTAACATAATAAAAAGCAACTCTTCAAAAAGAAACTGGATGTAGCATGCTTACAGCAACTATCAGATTAAAAATGTACAGTGGGGTCCAGGAGTGCATGAAAGTAAAAGAAATATTAGCAGCTGTTTATATGATCAGTTAGAAACTAGGCTGATTTTTCTCCACTTACATGCAAGTTCTTGTAAAAACAATCAGTTATTGAATTGCAGTCTGTTATTATACTTTATTACCATGAGATGACTGTATAGCCTGTGTGCTGTGTGAGAGTATGCATTGTACCAGGAAGCAAGCTACTACAAAACTGTGGGGATCCACTGGTTTCTGCTGTCATAATGTTGTGCCAGTGTTGCGAGATACGTGCAAGCCCTTGGATTGTTTCCTACTGGAGTGAGTATATTGATCTTCAAGACACTGAACAGTCAGCAAAGGATGAAAAGAGAATTTGACCCTGTAACAACCATTGTTTTCTTCTTTGTTTTTAAAATACTGTGATGTTTGGGAACTGTGTGAATTGTAAAATCCGGCCAGTGGCTGTGTGTCAAAAGTGACTTTCTTAAACATGAGAACTCTTCCTGAATTAGGAACATTTGCAGCCCAGACACTGCTGTATATCAGAAGGCCTGTGTAACTCTTTGCTCTACACTTTAGTGCCTTGGGATTCTTCCTGGCACTGGACAGGCCTGCTAATGCCTTTCCATGCTCTCTTTCCCCACTTTCCTCCTTGCTTTCCTGTCCCGTGACATTTCTGACATCTCCGTGGAGGGAAACCTGTTGCAGTGCAGACTGTAGCTTTGACCCTGCTTGCTTTTGGACCAACCCTTTTGTAGATGTTGACGTTCAGTAGGTAGCTGTCTTGCAAACAGCAGTTGATGTTACCCTGTTGTATGTGTGTAGAACACTGTTGACCTATAATCTGTGATACCAGGACATGCTGAGGTGACTCCATAACTTGATCCTTTATGCTAAATATGATTGTCTTAACTGTGCTTGCTCAGTGCTCTCTGGTGTGATTCCAGGTCTGCCTAGAGAGTCCTAGGGAGCACCAGAGAGTGAGGAACTGGAAAGGTAGTCTTGAAAGCTCACCTATAAGAGGTCATTGAATTTTAGCATGTTGCTTGGCTTCAGATATATATTTATTGTAGTATTATGGGCTTATTCCTTCCATTTGATTTGTCAAAATCTTCTAACTGTATGAGCATTCACCAGTCCTTGAGAGTAAACTGAAGAGGTAAATAAAATACATAGAAGAAAGCACTGTCATTGATATTATGAAAAGAGACTTTTTTACACAGTATGAGCTGAAGAGCTTTACCCCAAAACACATTAGTCCAAATTGTCTAGATTCAAAGGCCTGCATGGCATTGAAAACCTACCCAGTTCTGATTTTTCACTCCAGTTATTTTCACTCCAGTTAGCTTCTGTGTTGCTGCCACTATATTACAAGGAGAATATTAAGCTAACTAATAAATGCTAAAGTGTCTCCTTCCTATTCCCACCAAAAATAAGTGAAAATTAAGTCTTTGACTTATCAGAGATCATGTCCTTGCTAGATGAGCTAAAATTTGTGGGTGGGTGCTGGCACTTCAGAAGATAAACAGAAAGCCATTTTAATTTCAAGCCCCACTGCAAACAGAAAACAGAAGATCAATATTTGAGAGACAGTATATAAGGGAACAAATGAAACATAAGTTCTCTAATTCCCTATTATCTGCTCTCTAGTGTGCCCAAATAATAATATGCTCCAAAGCCTTGGGTAGCTTTTTTAGTGTTGAAGAAGAAAGACCACTATGGAAGTGCCAAGGGTTTCTTTTCTTGGCTGACATTAGTCTGTATTTGGAGCTCTGGCTGATGTTTCTGATGGCAGAGTCTGCTTTATGTCAGCTTTGAAGAAATGTGGGTGTTTGTCATAAGGCAAATCAAAGGCACTGCAAGGTAGTTAAAAGCATAATTTTGAAGTGACTGTACATGCTAATACTGTGTGCAGTACTTTACAGGAATGGAAGGTGTGGCTTCTGTCCTGGAGCTTGTGTTGTCTAAATCATGTGAAACACAGAATAAAAGGTTCAGACCAAATTCCTTAAGCTTGCTGCATATGCAGTTTTGAAGCCTTACTAATTCAGTGTACAAGGGTTGTGTGAAAATGACACATGGGCATTTCTGCTTCTGTCATTTTGGTTCAGTGTTGTGTGCTATTTTGGTTGTATACACAGAATAGAACAACTCACATTAACAGTGTATTGTGCCAAGATGTATATTTACTATGACATCTCTATTGGATTTGGTAGGAGAACTGAAAATTGTGTTTTCAACAATATATTTATAGATATATTTCAGTTTTTAATAAGGGGAGTGGTTTATTTCAGAGCCAACATGAACGCTGTTGGCTACATTGGGCAAAAAACGCTGCTAACAGAGCAGCTGGCACATATCTTTCTAGGCTCCATCTGTCAGAGTCGGCATTGCTTTGGAAATCGCACTCCTATTGGATAGATTCGTTTCTTGCGATGAGGTTCACAGCCTGGATTTAAACAGAATTCCGAGGTTGATTTTGTTTTGTTTGGGGGGGTGGTGGTGGTAGTTATTTACTGTTTAAAAATAAAATATTTTTGTAGGCTACTTGTGCCCTCCTTTACAGATCTATTAAAGTCTGTGTCAGAGTGCTGTGAATGCTGTATCTTAGTTCAAGAAAAAACATATGAGGGTAAGATAGTTATTGAAAGCGTAATCTCAAATACATGGTTCTCTGCCATGTACACAGAGGTCAGAATGGGCTGGGATCTGATGATGATCTGTATCAGTGTATCTGAGAAAGTTAAGCACTTCTTTTTTATAAACATCAATGTGCGTATTAATCCCGCATTTTTTGTTATCAAAACTGATACAATTTTACCATTGTGGGGTTTGTGTTTGTGTATATAGGTAATAAATGCATGTCTCTTAAACTCTCTTCTTTAAGGGGAAAAGTTCTTTCCAAAGGAAACTCTTCTTCATCTACCTTCCCCCAAAGAGATAATGATTAGGAAAACGGAGAGTCTTCTTTTTACAGCTAATCAACACAACGAAAAGCAAATTTCAAGTGAAATAAAATCCAGAAGGACACAGCCAGATTGGCTAAATTGGTCTCAGCCCATAGAAATGCTAATTTTGCTATCAAGGCTATTCAGGACTGGTCAGGGGAATATTATTGATGGAAATAAAGGATTTGCTTCTAGTTGATTATCTAGCATGTCTGGGATTTGGGGGAAGGCCCTGTCTGAAACAGAGCCTGAGAGTTGTAGGCAGTGCTTGTTACGCTGTCTTATGTGTTTGTTAAACTACAGTGATTTGGGTATATGTCTTGACCCTTGAGATGGAATAGCTGACTAGTCAACTATTTTTGTCAAGATATTGTTTCTAAAAAGAAACAGACTGAAATCTTCCTTGTGAGCTGTGCTGTGGTGGTGATCAACATATTGTCTGATATCTTGAATGAATGCCAGATTTATTGTGCAATGTCTTTACCTGGGGAGAAGAGATTTCAAGTTCTACCAGTTCCTCTGCGTTTGGTATAGCTGACTTACTGCATCTTATCTTGGAGAAACTCAACAGACGTGGTGTTATTTCATCCCAGTTGGCCTTGTTGTGGATACTGGAAGGAAGTTCACTTCAGTTGAATTGTAGATGATAGCCTGGCTGTGTTTATTGAGGATTTCTGCCCCAGTAGGTGGGAAGAATTACTGTTCACTGAATGGACTTGAAAAAATTTCATTATCTTGGTTTTAATTGTTGACTTAGTGTAGTGAGGGAGATCTTGGGGTTTAGAACTGTGCTGAATGGTTAGGCATACTTCTGTGTCTCCCCTGTCTTTAAATTACTTTGTACTTCTGGAACAGCCAGTTATTTAAGTGTTTGAGAGCTTTGATACTTTGATTTGACACCACTTCTCACTATGTGTAGGGAGGGGTTTGTTGGATAGTCTCTTCTGGTTTTTTTCACTGTCAGTGAAGGATTGTCTGCCAGTCCTCTGGAGAGAAGGCCTTCGACAGATGGTGGACATGTTCAGTGACTGCAATATATTGCTATTAATAACTTGCAAGCTATTGGCTAGTTAAGATCTTGAGCTTTCAATGCCTCACCTCCAAATTCAGGAATGGTAGAAAAGTAGAACAAAATTACTGGCAAATCACTTTAGTAAAGCACTTGAACGTTTTTTGCTGTGCATATTGTAGTACTGACCTTTGTGATGCAGAATTTTTGTTGAGGTTTGCCTGTGCCCTGGGACGTTTGGGGTTTTTTGCCTTAGTTCCCCTTCATATGGAAACTGGGTTTGCCTTGTTGCTTTATCAGACTGTGCTTGTACTAAGTCCCTTCCTGCTCCTTGTTCCCATGTAAATGCTTTCTTTTTAGATTTCCCACAGGTGTTTTCACCAATAGTAATGATATGAAGGCCAAAGCAGGTGGTTCCAGGAATATTGATGGTGGCTGATCTGGGAGTGGTTATTTGGAAGACAGACAGTAGATGAAGTGTGCTGATGACTCTCTGAAGTGTTATCTGTGATGCTATGGGAGAATGTTTCTTGTGTTAGTATGTTGGGCAAAGGTTGAGCTTGAAGTTCTGAACTAACTCTCCCGAAGGCTGACTTCACTTTCCAGTCAGGGAGTTGAGGTGCTGATCAGTGAGGAACAGCCTGTACACTTGTAGGCAAGTAAACACCAGGCCTAGAATAGCCCTGTGGAAATTCAAAAGTATTCCCTGTGTCATCCCCTTGAAGTGCTAGCCTAATGTATTTCAGAGAGGATTTCTTCAATGAGATTGCTGTATGGCATGAGCACAGTAAGCATGTTCCAGGAGGCAGGTGACACATCTGATTCATACTCTGTCCTCATCTGATGGCATACACAGTATAAGCAAAACCTATTTGTGATTTTTGAAGCCTTAGTTTTCCCTGGCACTCTGGAATGGTATATATCCTCTGAGGCTGTGTCTGTGATGAGAGAGACCCTGAATGCTCCCTGCTGAGCACCTGCTAGTGATAACCAGGGCCTGTTTGGATCTCCTTGGGTGGCTTTCAGGTAAGTAGTTGGCTACTGAAGTTCTTCAGAATGTGTAACCTTGTGGCACTTGGCTGCTGTGACTTGCCAGTTTGACTTTCTTCTCCCATTTATAACTGATATTCTGATGTAATAACAGTAACAGACAAAAAGTCTACCATGGTGCAGTGTGTTTACGAAGCAATCTAACAAGCTTTGTGAACTATGGATAAGGGGGATTCTGTATCCATGAGCTACCTACTTATTTTGTTATGCAGCTCCTCAGTTACTTACAGTGATCTCTGGATTTACAATTTTTGATATTCAATGTAAGTTAGACTTTTGCTCAGCAGGTAAATATTATCTAGTGTGTACGGCATATTGAAACCTTTGAAACATGTTACTGCAGCTTGGATGTGGAATACTTGGTCTAAGCTGAACATACATTGTGAATAGTTTAGAAATTCCCAGACCCTTTGCCATTAGCAGTCAGAAGTAACAAACAAACAAACCAGCTTTGATTTACTAAAAGCCTTATCAGATCAGTGAAGCAGCAACTTCAAATTCATAGGTGCATCTGGAAGCTTCACATAATGTTACAAGCTCTTGCTTTAGGAAGGTTTGAGTGCTCCTGTTTTCTGAGTGGGGAAGCCACTTTTCAGAAATATGTTCCTTCTACCTTGGAGTGTCCCCAGCAAGTTCTGAGTGCAGTAAAGTATTGATATCTAGGAGTCTCCAAGCCACTGCCTGGACATACATCTTCATCATTCTATAAAGGTATTTCCAATTGACTTGAAAAATGAAATGCTGTAGATTCTAGCTACCTTAAGTTAAAAGTTTGGGCTGGATGTTTTTGTTCTGAGTAAAACTTTATTCCTGAGTTTGTTGGGACCAGATCTCTGAGCTAAAATGGCACGGCCTTAGTGAAGGAAGCAGAACTTTGAAACCTCAACTGCAGTATCTGTCTTAGCAGGAAGTATGCATTCTGTAAATGTCAAAGATAGATAATGACAACATGAACCAAAGAGAATAAAAAAAGTCATGTTGATAACTTTGAATGGCAGAATTGTATTCTGTGGATGCTGATACATGATAGAGGTTGCTAAATCCATATGGCAACTGATTGTAGTAATGCTAATTTTCTGTCTATTCAATTAATGAGAGGTGGAAGTATTTTTAAAAAAGACAACCAAGATGTAAACCCAAACAATTATCTTGTGTTTCCTTGTGAAGCAAACACAGATGTATTGCACTGTTGAATTCATTAAATGTGCATGAGCAATAACAGCAAAGACATATAAAACTGAGTGTGAAGTTGTTCCTGTAGCTTGGTTGCTGAGAGTGATCAAGCCCTTTAACAGAATGCCAAGCCTCTGAACAGGCATTGGGCACTGAATAACTAACAGCTCTGTTTGGCTTAGTGGTTATTGGGCTGCTTTGGGGCAGTGCTCTGTTAGTAGTTTATCCTGGATGGATTTTTCTCTGCTTGAGTTTGCACATATTTCAACAGCTGAAGATGAAAAATGTGGAGCAACACATGCCTCATACTGAGGAGGCAAATTAATTTGGTTTTTCTAGGGCAACTAGTCTTGGTGTGATCTGATGAGCTGCTTTCTGACCTTTGTGAAATGAGCCAGTTCTTCTGGTGAGCATGTTATCTTACAGGGAGTTTTGGGCATAATCAATGGGATTGAAGTGGAAAGACGGAAAACAGAAGCCAGAGAACATGGAATGAAGGTATGCACCTTGCAACAGAAGGTTTGGCTTCCAAAGACACTTTGCAGTGTGAGCTGTTGGAATTTTTGGAGGAAGCTTGATATATCACTGAAATGAAGAATCAGTAAACAAGCCCCTACTCTCTTTTTACTGTGGGAGTTGCTGGGTGCAGAATCAGTTTTGATTCGACTACAGTAATTATGCAAACTTCTTAAGAAAGCATTATGATACAAGTTTGGATTTGACAAAAATACATGACATGCAGTGTGGAATGCCATGCTAGTTTAACTGACTCTTTAGGTACCCAGTTGGATAGTAGGAGAGGGTTGGGTTTTTTTTAGTATTAAACCTAGTTATGTGAGAGCAATTTCGAACTGCAATTTTCCCATAGTAACATGACTGTTGAGAGTCAATACAGGTGGGAGTTTATTTTAAGAGAGGGAATCTTTAAAAGCTGTTATGTGCTGGATTTAAAGAATATTCACTTTGCTACCAAAAACTTCCATTTATATCAAGGTCTACTGGAGGAACGATGGTATCTTTGAAGCTTTTAATGTGAGATTCTAAACTCTAAACTATTAGGAAAAAAGTCAGTTGACAGCCTTTGTATTGTGTTGTCTTTAAATCTGGATAGGTAGCTGATACTTATGTATCATGCTGAAGTATCCGAAAGCATGTAAATGTGCAATATCTTCTATAGCACTTTTTGGTTTTACTTAAAGAGGGAGACGAAAGTAACAGTTGAAGAACACTGAAGTCCTGTCTCCTTCCTGTTCCTGCAACATAGCTCTTGGCTTCTCCTGCTCCCCTCCCTGTTCTGCTGGCTGTGAAGCCTTTAACTTCTATCTTGCCAGTGCCAGCAGTCCTAATTTAAAGGTGCAAAAGACTTATCAGATTAGTTCTAGTCTAAACCGTTAACTTGGGCAACTTCAGTTTGCAGTTTATCTGCAAAACTTGAATATGTTTTTAAACTAATCCTGCTAGGACATTAAATACGTTCCACATCACAAACCATGTTCATCTAATCCTGCTACTAAACCAGTCATTTTAGCAAATAACTAAAATGTTAGGTGCTTAGGCAAATGAGGGCAAGGCATTTGATCAACAGATCATTAGAGAAGAAAAGAAACTTTGTACACTGAAGTTTTCTCAATTGACACCACTCTAGTAATTGAGTGATGTGTCTTTGTAACTTGTTAGTGTTCAGCCTAACATCATTTAGTAGAAACTTAGTAATAAGAAAACTACTTGAGTTTATATGAAGTTAGAATCACAGAATGGTCAGGGTTGGAAGGAACCTCTGAAGTTCATCTAGTCCAGCCCACCTGCTAAAGCAGGTTCACTGGAGCAGATCACACAGGAATGTGTCCAGGTGGGTTTTGAATGTCTCCAGAGATGAGACTCCACAACCTCTCTGGGCAGCCTGTTCCAGTGCGCTGGCACCCCCGAAGTAAAGAAGTTTCTCCTCATATTTAGATGGAACCTCCTATGCTTCAGTCTGTGCCCATTGCCCCTCATCCTATCGTTGGGCACCACTGAAAGGAGTCTGGTCCCATCCTCTTGACACCCACCCTTGAGATATTTATAAATATTGATGAGATCCCCTCTCAGCCTTTTCTTCTCCAGGCTGAACAGACCCAGTTGTCTCAGTCTCTCCTCATAAGAAAAATGTTCCAGATCCCTCCTCATCTTCGTAGCCTGCTGCTGGACTCCCTCCAGTAATTCCTTATTCTTCTTAAACTGGGGAGCCCAGAATTGGATACAGTACTCCAGATGTGGCCTCACCAGGGCAGAGTAGAGGGGGAGGAAAAACCTCCCTTGACCTGTTGGTCACTCTTTTCCTAATGCAGGAATACAATTGGTCTTCTTGGCCACAAGGGCATATTGTTGGCTCATGGTCAACCTGTTGCCAACCAGAACTCCCAAGTCCTTCTCTGCAGTGCTGCTTTCCAGCAGGTCAACCCCTAACATGTACTAGTGCCTGGGGCTTATTCCTCCCCAGGTGCAGGACCCTACACTTGCCATTGTTGAACTTCCATTATGTTCTTCTCTGCCCAGTCCTTCACCCTGTCCAGGTCTTTCTGAATGGCAGCACAGCCTTTTGGTGTGTTGGCCTTCCCTCCCAGTTTGGTGTCATCAGCAAATTTGAATGAAATGAATGAATCACGTTGCCTGCTGCCTTTATTGGCTGTGCCTAGTTCAGTAAACCTCTTATTTCAGATGCCACAGAAGCTGCTACCTGCATTTTCACTGTTGTGCAGAGTGATAGAAGTTGAAGTATAAGTCATCAGTTGTTTCCTTTATGCTCCAGCTCAGTGTTTTTAAAGTTGCTGCTAGTGACGTCTTGAAGTCTAAAATGCCTCTTTGGAAAGCCAGGATGCTTTGGGAAATTTGCTTCTTGAACCTTTAGTAGTTTTAGAGATCTTTTACCACCAAAGTTTATTTTCTGAAGAATCAAAATGACTCTTACTTTTTTCCTGACAGCTAGAAATGTCAGTATTCTTTTTAGGTGAAAGGAAGCTTTGCTTGCATTTGGAAACACTGAAAAATAATGGAGTTTTGTGTAGTGTGGCCTTAGTACATGCAATAGCTGCTTTACCTTTTGGGAACATTGTATTAAACTGTTCTTGCAGCTTCACATTGTAGAAGGTTGTATGTGAATCTGTTTGAAGGATGGCATTAACCAAGTGTTGTAATACGTGTCAAAACATTGCTAGGAACATTAATCATGAATATGAACAAATTTGCTGGATGGGGTGGGAATTCACCCCTGTTAAAATAAATAAATAAATAAAAGGTAGCATAGCTTCTGTTGCAGTATTGAGGTCATGATGCAACTTTATAATATATATGAACAGCTTGCCTTCTGGTTTTCTCTTTAAAGTAGGAGAGACGAGGAGGATTCCTGATAGCTGTTGCATCTTTTCATACTTTAACTTGGGGCAGATTCAACACATGTGGATGTTAAACTAAAATATTGAGGTGAAGAAAAAGGAGGCAAGAGTTAAGAATGAGTACGTGGGAAGTGGAAAACACAGGTCTCAGTTGAACACAAGCAGAATTTCTTTGTTTCCTGACTTTGTTCTCAGTATTGTAACTGTTACATACAATATGTGTGTTATTCAAAGAAATCAATTTAAAAAAAACCCAGACAGAAGTCTAGTTGGAAGGGACAATTAATAGGAACCTCTCCTTTTGTTTGCCGAGACGGACTGACTATTCCACAAACAAATAAAATGCGGAAGAAACTATGCTAACATTGAGTCATCATGTACTGCAAATCCTTCTGCGGTGTACTGTTCCTACAGAGGGAAGAAAAGAGAATCTGGATAGCTGCAGTTTGCAAGTTGGGTAACAGATGAGGTACATGGCCTCCTGCACAGCCAGCTCCCCAGCTGTGATACAGGAGCACTTCAAAATGGGGTGCATGTGTATTTTTGAGGTGGAGGTTGTTTTGATAGCTCCCATCCTTCCAGTCAGAAGGGATTTACTTGGGCCATATGGTTCAGGTCACATAAGTAGTTGCTGATCTTGGACAGTAACCTGCCCTCTGACTATCTTAAGCAAGGTATTATTTCAGTGGGAAAGTGACCCTTTCCTTATATTTTTGCCCTTCAGGGGGAAGCTGTGCTCCTTTCTGACACCTTAGAGTATGTGTGTCTTCTCAGTTAATGAAGAACTTCCTCAGCTGTCAAGGAAAGTTTATTTAGCTTTTGTGTGAGGAGGGATAATTTCACAAATACTCCTGCACGCAGGAACCCTCTGTGCATGCTGTCTTGATGCTCTGCTCACCCTTCTACTGGGCTGTGGGAGTAGCAGCCAGCATAGCTGGAGGGTTGGCTTTAGAGGTGACACATGCAGTAGGAGACACCCAACTGTGGGAAAATACTTTTCTGTCTTTAACTGGCTTGGGCTGCTTGACCTCATAAGGGATGGCAAAAGCTGCATTTCGGTGTTCCTGGGGAGCTGGAAGCTTTTTGGGAAATGACTGGTTGAGCAGGCTTCAGAAACTCAGCTCCAACAAATCATGATAGTGTTGGTTTTTCTCCTGAATGAATTGTTTCTTGGCGTGTAATTTTATTACAGTTAAATATTTTTCAAATTCTTTATCCACTCCTTATTATTGAGAAGTTTTTAAATGTATATGCAGATCAAGTACTTTGCACAGTCAGATTTTCTTGATTACAGATTCTTCTAAATATAGGTTGTATTTTTTGTTCCTGTCCTTTTCCCTGACCCCCCCACCCTTTTCCTGGCCTTAAGCAAACATCTTGTTCTTTTGCTTTACAGGCTCCAGATAAAAGGAAAGCATTAGAAGAGACCAAAGCCTACACAACTCAATCTTTAGCCAGTGTTGCTTATCAGATCAATGCACTGGCCAACAATGTATTACAACTGCTGGACATCCAGGCTTCCCAGCTACGGAGGATGGAGTCCTCCATCAACCATATCTCACAGGTATATTTTTTCTTTTATTTTTAAATTTTTTTATTTATTTAATAGAGAACTGACAACATTGGGAGGAGGCATTATCTTGTCTCTTGTAGTACTGAGCTGGATAGTTTACGTTGACTTCTTTGAATTCTCTGAGTAACATGATAGAAAATGGTGAGGCTTTTTTCTTTTAATATTTATGAAAGCCACTTTGTGATGAAGGTCATGACTGAAACAAAACAGTTCCTTTATCTAGAAGTGCTTGGAATGTATATTTGCTTTAAAGCAGGAGTTAATTACTAAGATTCTAAGGTCTGAAGCTGCTGTTGAGGGAGTGGTAGAGATGATTTTGTTTCTGAGGGAAATCCAGACAGAAGTACCATATAAGTGTTGGTGTTTTATTTAACATTGCAGCATATACAGTAATCTCTCTTTTTTTTTTTTCCATACCCTTGCAGGATGTAATTTTATGAGCTGCGTGGGGTTCCCATGCTGCCACTACCTGCTCAAGCCAAACTCTTTTCAAGCCAAGGCAGTTGAATGTATGAGCTGACCTGACTTGCAGTGTGACTGTAGCATTGCTGATGCAGGATGGGCATGGAAATAGACAATGGGAAAGAACAGGCCTGTCTCTGTCAGTGGCAGCCTGTTTGCCCCTGGCTGAGGCTTCACCCTGCCTGGCTGCTGCTAAGGGAGGAGAGTTGATGCCTGTACCTGATCTGTCACTGGCTTGATTGTGTGGTAACTCAATCAAAAAATGTCTGGAAGTGGCTTATTACATAATCAGGTGTGTGCCATACTAGTGTCAAGGAAAGGATGGACAAGATCCACTCACTATTTAACCCTTAATGTTGCTGTTCTGAAGTGGTGTTGAGTTGTTGAGGGCCTAGTGTCCACTCTGTCATAGCTCTTACTGAAAGTCACTTGGATCTTTGATGGGCTTTATGTCCTAGGCCTGTCTGAGACATTTTATAAACAAATCTCAGAGTATTCAAGCTAAAATGTTCTTCAGTGCAGCTGGTGAATTTAAAACCTTTGTTTATCAACTGATACTCTGTTAGTGGTACATGTTAGACCAAAAACTTGAAAGAAAATGCTTCTATTGTATGGCCTCTTCTCTCTGTTTCTCTGTAGGCCCTGCTAGCCTCAGTTTACTGTTCTTTTAGAATAACTGTGGTTTTAAAAAAATCTTTCTGTTAAATGGTAACACAGTGGTTCACTAAAAGCATGTCAGCAGGGTGGAGATTCTGGTGCATGTGGAAGGGCCCTCATAAGCCTTTCAAAAAGGTGTGCCAGGGGAGATTTAGGTTGAACATTAGGAAAAGGTTCTTCACCCAGAGGAGGTGTCACAGCCCCAAGCCTGACAGTGTTCAAGAAGAGACTGGACAACACCCTCAGACACATGGTGTGAACTGTGGGGTTGTTATATGCAGGGGCAGGAGTTGGACTCGATGATCTTTGTGGGTCCCTTCCAACTCAGGACGTTCTGTGAAAAAAGCTTGTCAAGTTAGTATGTGCCAAGATCTACACAGTGTTCAGAGCTGTATCAGGTATCTAAAAAGTACCTGCCACTGAAATAGGTAAGCAGGTTAAGTACAGTTGCTGTAGATAAATTTCTTATTCTGTCAAGTATTCAAAGACTTCTTGAACCTAGGGTTATGACTACCTCTGGAGAAATGACTGGATAAAGGACTGAACCCACAGGGCTTTCCCAAGCATTGGGTGTCCTTTCAGACTGAGCACATCTTTTCTTACGTGTTTCAGAGCTGCAGTGTGCGTGAAATGATTATTGTTAAATTCTCGTTGGCCCACTGGTATGACTAACCATGGAAAAATCCAAAATGTTTGATACTAGCACAAAAGGTGTTAACCCTCTGTACTGTTTGCTGCTTGAATTGAAGACGCTATGATGAAAGCTATTGAGTCACCTGATACATGAACTGTTTGCTAAAGACTCTGAACAATCAGTGCTTTGTAGCGCTTTTGAGGAGTGTTTAGCAAGGTCACTTGCTTGTAGTTTCTGTCCTGGTTGGTCTTTCTGAAACTAATCCTTGCTTATAAATGAACCTCTGCAGACTAATTTTGTAGAATTAAACTGGATACAGATAATGCATGCATACCAGCTCAGCTATTTGCTTTGAAATGTTTCTGCTCAAATGCTTCAACTGTATATCTTAAATCTGCTGTGCAGTTGCTTTGATAGACTTTTTCTAAATTCTCTGAGGTCTCCAGAGTGTTCTTCCCAGTGCTTGTATCAGTTGTGAATATTTTCATGCCATTAAAGCATGGGGATGAACACATTCTCAAAATGGATTTCTTCTTCATGAAAGTAGTATTGCCTAGAAACACAGATCTGAGGCATTGCCAGTCAATTACTCAATTCTGGGTTTTGCAACACAGAGCAGATATCTGTGAGTTAAGGTACAATTTGATAGTTTTTTTTCTGGTTAAAAAACCTTTCTTCTTTCCATGAAAGAAAATCCTGCAGGCGGTTTCTGTTCCCCTGCTGTGTTTCAGTTCTCTGTGCATGTTATCCAAAATGACTCTAGGCTAAATGGCTAGATAGCTAATCTTGATTAGTAGCCACTCTGTATTTTTTTCCTAGCTATGCACCTTCTTCACTCATGATGGAGTGGTGTGTTCCGTTGTTACTGGAGCTTAATTTTACAGATGGAAAGTTTGCTTTTACAGGAAAAAATTAATTCAACTTTGGTTTCTTGTTGAGAGCTTTAGAGAGGCTTCACACTGTGGTGTGGGAGCCACTGCTCTGAGCACACGGAGGCTGTGAACAGCTCCAGGAATGGCTTTCACGTACCTGAGCAGACTTTTCCTCTGGCTGCTACATGTATATTTTCTGCAGTCATAGCTGTCTTTCAGCTGTAATGCGTGGGTCTGGAGTGACCTGCCACGTAATTATTTACTACACAACATATACAGAGCTGTGGACGTACAGGTCAGCTCTTTGGCTTAGACCCTTGGTATTCACATTGAGCTTTTGTCGAGGTTTTGATTACGGGGTGACAAAACCGTGGCAGATGTATTGTTAACCCTTTCTCCCCCATTTCCCACATCAGCCTCTCCCTCTCTCCCCACTAAGCACAGGCGATTGGGAGGGAAAGAAGGACAGAGAGAAGAGAGTTGGAAAAATTTAAAATGTTTTACTAATGCTACTAATAAGAATAGAGAAAATAATACAAAATATACAAAACCAGTGAAAATCCCAGCAACTGCAGAGCCGGCACCTGAAGTCCTGGACTGGACTCTGCAGGCAACTGGAACTGGATTCAGTCTGTCACTAGGCCTCAGTTTGCAGGGACGACTAGCAAGGTCCTCTCCTAATGTCGGCCATGAGGAAAAGAGACGAGATCCTTGTGATCTTCCACTTTTATATGAAGTATGACGTGAATGGGATGGAATACTTCAGTTGGTCAGGTTTTTGGTCACCTGTTTCTCATTGCCCCTCTCGCGTGATGTGCATGCGTTCTTATCAATAACCTTGCATAACATTGCTATGTCTACCAAAATGTGTATATGGCTTTTCAGGAAAATGCAGCTAATATGAAGGCTTTAGCTGACAGGCAAATTCACTAGAAGAGAAACTTGTTTTTAACAAAACCAGGACAGCTTTGCCAAGCTGACTTGACCTTTCCAAGCTTCTCGGATACGACAGAGCAAAGACTTGATCACTGTTCTGGAGAAGTTTGCAAAGCCGTCTGGTGTAAGAGAACCTACTCATCCTGTTAGGCAAGATTTGGTGTGAAAAAAGATGGCCAGTCTATACTTTGGACCAATGTGAGCATCAAGACTTTACTACAGACATTAAGGCATATATACCTCTAGACTCCCTGCTATAAGCTTTCTGTTGCAGTCAGGGTTACATGGCGTATTTCTGTTAGTTCCTGTTCAGTGCTTTACTGTGTTTTTATTTACCTTGACAATGGCCATACTTAGAAGGGAAATTTCAGGTGGGAGTTGAGCTAGTTTTGATGTAAGATGTGAAAGCAGAGGCAGTCTGAGTGCTGCACTGTTACAGTGTGGCATCTCAACTGTCCCTACGGGACACCAGTGAAAATGGGCAACAGAGTGAGGACTTGAGCCCTCTGTGGTTTCTGGCCATCACTGCTGACCAGCCCATCCTCAAATGATAGGGAGTAGCAGAGCAGCAATTCTGCTGTGGTATAAATTGCTTTCAGTTGCAGCAACCAGAAAGAAGTTTTCTTTGAAAAAGACTGAACAACAATAGCCAGGTGGTTTCCTTTCTTCATAGCATAAGATGATGTCTGGAATACATAGTATTTTCTTTTGTAGCAATTTTGGGGAAGATGACTGAATGCATGGACTGGACAGTGGAAGGGGAGAGGACAAGCTGTGGGTCAGCCTGTAACTGGATATAACAAGAAGGACCTTGGATATTGAAGTGGGGAGGGAATGAAGACCTTAAGACCTGTTTCCTAAGGTGTGCTGTAACTAAATAAACCCAGGATCTTTTCATGCATGCTGATGATGAGTTAAGAAAGATACTGTATATTTGTGCTCCGAATGCAGTTTGTTTCATTACGCTTATTTCCTATGCGTATTAAATGAAATTCTAGTTTCCTTTTTAAACACGTTGTTCATTTGTGTCGTTCTTGCATAGGTCCATGAGTCAATGAGTTAATTATTTAAAAAATAGAATTCAAAAATCCTCTCGTAACCCTTCTTTTCCTTCTGAAAATCAGTATCTTTTAGTAGAGGAGTTAAAAGTTCAGCTTTTCATAGCTTCAATATTTGACAAGGGAAGACTGCTTCTCTAGAAATTTGGGTCTGTGTTCTTTTGCTCTTTTGACTTGGTTGTCCTCCCTCCTTCCCTCCTCCTTTTGGAGACAAGAGCTGACTTAAACATGTACTTTAAGATAAATTTTTTGCTGCTTCACTCCTACAAACTTCAAGAGAATGAAGATGGGACAGAGCCAGATTCATCTGAGGAGAGATAGGTTGACAGGGACATCCTTGTTTACTGTGTCAAAACCGAAAAATGTAACTGATCAGCGCTTGCATTTATGTCAGAGCAGCTGCAGTACTGGGTGTAGCAATTTTTTTTTTCTTTTTTTTTACTGGGTATAAACAGTTTAAAAATAGCTCAGAATTTAAATCCATGCCTCTTGAAGCATGAAGGAAGCAATAGACTCCTTTTTAAGAAATGATGATTTGCACCAGGAAATAGTGCACCCCTTAAACATGCAGTGTTAATTTTTTTTATGTATCTAAAGCTTTCCTGTAATGCAAAATAGGGACTATTACAAAACAATATGTTCTGAAAGCATAACTCAGCAAAAAAATTGGCATCTTCTGTCACCATTACAAGTTAGAAGCTTTTAGAACTCATAAATAAACAAATTTTAAAATCTCGGAATTAGTTTAGAGGAATCTTGCCTGTCACCATCCACATCAAATTCATTGCGTGCGTAATTAAATAGTGCATGCAAGGAGAAAACCAAATGCCTTTTGTTTTTATGGTGTGATTGTCTAGCTGAAGTCGGGACAATAGTGAAGTACACAGATGTTACAATTTCTTGTAGGACTTCTGAAACTTACAGCTATAGCTTATGTTGAGTCACACATACAGACCACCCATCCCCAATTACTGAGGCCTTTTCCACTAGGTGAGCGACCAGTCAGGACTGATGTGGATTAGTTTTCAGAGAAGCTCTGCTAAAGATGTTCTGGGGCTTGAAGTGGTGAGCTCCAAAGTAGTATCAAGTTGAGAGCACAATAACTGGTGTTTGATGCCAGGGAAGGAGAGCACAAGAGCTGTGGGGTGCTCAGCAGGTCTCTGATGTTTAAAGAGGCATAAGGGAGCATGCAAACATCATTTGAGTTTGTGGGAGCTTTCCCTTGGAGTGTGAGTGTCTGTCCTTTGGACTGATGTGATACTTCAATTAATGGATTGTGGTATATCATCACAGCACAGTTCAAATTCATGTCTGAAAGCCAAGAAGTGGAAAGAGGGTAGAAAATGTGACAAATCTGTTGATGAATGTGGGTGGTCATGCCTAGGAACAAGCCATTATGTGAAGTACTTCAGTACACTTATGGATAGGAGCAAAAGACCTCTCTAGATCCTCTTAGTGATAGCTGTGCTCCAAAGGACAGCTGTCCAGGTACTTTTATCCTGAAGTTGCCTCTAAAAAGAAGATGCTTAAAACTCTGATCTTGATCTCTGAGATGAAGAACATATCGTCTGGACAAAAGGACTGTTAACTGGAAAGAAAATTAGCCAGAACTAGCAAGCAATTGATACCTACTAACAAGCAGGATTAATACTGAAGCCCAGACTGTTCAGAATATTCTTTGGAGGCCATTCAGGGTTCTAAAGCATGTCCTCAGCAAATCTGGGGATAACTCTAGATTAGGAAAGGTGGTTCAAATGCTGAATGGCAGAACTTCAGTGCAGAGTAACTTTGAGAAACTTGAGGGGTTGAGCCATCAAAAAAACTTGGGAAACTGGGCAAGGTACAAGGACCTGTACCTGAGGTGGAATAACCCTGTGCATTTGTATGTGTTGGGAGGTGACTTTGTGAGTAGCCATTCTGCTGAAGAGGAGCCAGTGTGCTGGTGGATGTTGTGCTGAGCATGAGCCAACAACATCACACCCTCTGAATAAGTGAAACAGTGTGACAGGGCTGCGTTTGGAAAGGTGTGGCTGGCATGTGAAGGGCAGTGATTATCATCTGCTCTGCAGTGATGAAGCTTCATCTGGAGTGCGATGTCTAATTTTTTGTTACCCACGCCTTGCTCAAGAGTGATTTAGGGAAACAGGAGATAGTCCAGCAGAAAGGGATGCTGAGATGGTCAGGGGCACAGACATGCAGCCTCCAAGGAGAGGTTGAAGGCATTGTGCTTGTTTAGTCTGACAAAAATGCAGCAAAACAGTGACATAATGGTAGCCTACAAATGCTTAAGTCTGGCTCTTTCATCTTTGCAGTTAGTCTTTCTCTTCGTAGTGACAGGCTAATGTTGAACAGTTAGCCACAAGCTGAAGCTCAGGCAGGTTAGTGCACAGAGTTGGGAAAATTATTTTTGTTGTAGAGGGTGGTGCAGCACTGGAACAGGTTATCCTCTGGTGTCACTCTTCTTAGTGTTACACTGCAGTAGCTGGATATATCCTAACAGCTGTCTTTGTGTCCTTGCAAGGCATGTCATAAGCTATAGGAACTAAATAGTAAAGGGGAAGACAATTACTAAATCAGAAGAGAAACTGTCACTCCCTGTCTACAAATCTTTGTAAGCTCCACTTCCATACCAACTCTCCTTTCCACACTTTCAAAAGTGTATGCAGAGACCAAGTGTTTCTGCAGGAACTAGAGCATCATCTACTGTTGTATACATTAGAAAAATGTCTTCTCTTTGGTTCTCTTGGACTGCCCTTGCTTGTCAGCAGACACAAATATTCTAAATATGGTGAAGAAACTTGCACCTTTTGTTTAGATTAACTTTGCCTTGGGTGATGTTCCCTCTACCAATAAAGTGCTGACAGTTATCTCAGTGACCTTTGCTTCACATCGTGTTCTTCCTGTACTCTCTGTGATAGAGGCCAAGGCTCCAAGAAGTTGTACAGTGCTTGCTCTGGCTACGCATCTGCTTGTTAAAATTGTTGTTAACTTTGTGCATATCAGCATCTACATGATATGTATGAATTGCTTAGAATGTACTATAACATGTAAGGGTTGCCTTGTCAGCTGTTCTGTTGTGAAATTCCTTCTGTGACCACAAATGAATACACATAGGATCTGCCTGTAATTCCTATACAGTTCAGCTGATGCAGTTGAAAACCCCAGCACACAACCAACAAGAAAAAAAAAATCAAATTAAAACAAAAAAATCCCCATGATACTTAGTTATCTCTACCTATGAGGGAGTAGCCACAACTGACAGCCTTTCTGTGATCGGGAAGCACAGTTGCTTTTATGGAGAGGAAGAAAGAGAGCAAGAAACTTTTGTTTCCTGTCATTCTTTATTGCTATTGTTTTTTGTGAACACAGGCTTTGAACGTGTTTTTGGGGAATGAGGGAAGTTGCCAACTCTAATAGCTGTTGACTGTAGTGAATTCCTTCACACGCTGATTCCCATTCTGCAGTCTGGTAGAAGGGCAATCTGAATACATAGTTCTCAAGGTGGTTTAGACCATTAAAACCTCCTTTCTGCTGAATGAGTATTTGGCCATAAGCTCTAGATACCTCATTAAATACTAAATTAAGAGGCCTGATGCAGCCTCTTGTTTTTGGAAATCAAAGCCAAAGATCCTAGGACTGTGAACATTTCCCTGAAAGCCTTTTTGATAATTTTGTGCAACAAAGGAGTCAAGGGTGTTTGTGCAATCTTTCTTTTTTAATGAAAACCTCTCTTCTGGAAGATACACCACATAAATGAAACACGTCACTAACCTGCTCATATTGAACTTCTTATTTTTTATTTCAGAGGCATCTGATTATATCGTTGCCTGAAATTAGTTTTCCTTCTATTTCAAGTCTCAGTAAGCCATCAGTCTTCACATGTGATTAGCTCCTGGTTTATATTGAGTTACCTTTTTTTTTTTTTACTTCTGTCAATGTTTTAGTGGCAAAGCAGAAAGCAAATGCAGTGTATGAGGTGATGGTTATAAGAACGTTGTGTCTAAAACAGCAGCAGGTAAGGGGCTAGCAAAGCATTAAGTGGGTCATTGTATTTGCACTATCTAATGTAGCTATTTGGACATTGGTTTTCATGGTAGCTGGGTAGTTGTATGCTTGAACTGACTATTTGGGGAAAAGGAGAGGAGAAGTGAGTACAGGAAGTTTATTGTGGAGCAGATGAGTCTTGGTTGTGCTGCATCACCGAAGCTCCCCCTCTTCATCATCTGCCACTCAGGCACATGAACATGTGTTGCTTGGTGCTTGTGGCTGGACTTCTTGTGCCATTTGGAAGGACTGCTTAGTGCTGTCTGCTGGCTGGTTTTATTTGGGGTCACAAAAGTGCTTAGTTAATGTTAATCTCCAGATGGAAACCCAAGTAGTGATTCAGATGAGTGGTTTATGAGCCAGCAGTAACACTCTGCCACTCTTTATACTGCTGCTGGTTTGACTTCTCTTTACTAGCAGCCTTTTGGGACCTATTGGTATCTGTTACACCTCTTGTAAAACCTCCCTTACAGATTGTATGTGCAGTGAACAAACTCTGTTATTAGTTCATAGGAGGTATTTGAATGACTTTTTAGCTGCTCTTCTGAAGCTGGGACAACTTCTGCTGTTTTATTGTAACTTTGAAAGAGTGTATATGAAGTGTGGAAATCCATCCATCCATCTGTGTTGATCTTATCGAACGCTTGTCATGTGGCTGCTGTACCCGGTGTGTGTCCCTTCCCCAGCACCATCTGGGACAGTATCACCTCTGCATCACTGGGCAGCTGCAAGAGCACAAAGTGAAAATTTTCCCTTTACTGTAATGGAAAAAAATGTGTGTGAAATTGTATTACTTGATATAATTTATGGCTAAACACCTAAAGAGAAATAGCTTACCATGAATATTATTTTTTCAGAATTACTTATTCCACTGGAGAATATTGTTAGTTCTTAACTGACCCTGCTGCTAGTGCCACGATGGAAACGGAATTATGGTGCTAGTGGAAATAAGATTGTAGATTTGTTTGGATAAAAGCTGTACTGTATGTAGAGTTTTTCTTTTTTTGAGGAAAATTGGAACATGTTTTGGGCTAGCACAGTCTGAGTGACAACTAGTGGAGACCATGATTATCTTTTTCAGTCCTTCCCATTTGGAACACTGGTGGTGCAGATAGAAGTGTCTGCCTTTTCCTCAATTTCAAAAAATAGATGACTAAAGCTGTCGTTTTCCTTTCTAATGTTTATTCCTGGTTCTAGCAAAAAGTTATTTAATAATTTTGCCTATTATTGTGCCTAACTGACATGAAAAATCTAAGTAGTACGTGACCATGGAATCGCATATCGTCTGTTTCGTTTGCTTCCTCTTGGAGAATCTGCTAAATAGCTATGACTTTTTCCTGAATGTACCCTTGCATGAATGCTAATGTGTAGTGGTTTTGCAGCTTCACCTGTTCATGCCTGAAAGCACTTTATTTTTCCCCTTGCATGTTGTCCTGCGATAGTAATTTACAATGGATCCATCAGTATAATTCGGTGTGGTGTCACATGGGGACTGAAGCATAGCTTGCTATTTCTGTAACTGGCTTCTCTGTTCTGAAGAAGAATGTCTTGTCAACCTCATCTCGTCGTGCTATCTCAAAAACCAAGAGCAGTAAGGTGCAATTAAAAGCTACTAGGCTTCTATGCAAAGTGAGAACAAGTAGCATGGGGACCTTAGAGTTAAGATGGGTCATGATGGAAATGATAAAACATATCATTGCTTCAGGAAAAGTCCGTTGGGCTGTCTTTTGAAAATATAAGAACAAGGAAATATTGACTAAAGAGTGAAAGGCTTGATTTGATCGTAGGAAATTTTGCTTTCTTGTTGAATTCAATGTCCTATGGGATTGTTTTTTCTTATTTTTAAATTATATTTTTGAACTGTGTTCAAAACTAGGCTGTATAAGGTTGCAGGATAAGCCTTCAAACCACAAGTCAACCTTTATCTGTCTGGTAAGGGGATAAACATCGTCTTTGGGAAGCTGATCCTTCTTTGTCCATTTATAGGATTTTCTTACGTTTGTTGTTAAGTATTGGGCAAGACGTAGCAATAGCCAGATGTAGTACAGGACTAAAAGAGATAAGTTATACTGTAGATAAGGCTTGTCTCCTATGCTAGGCTGAAAAGATGTTACTGAAGTTTTTGAGCAGTGTGTGTATTTTTGCTGTCTAATAGCAGACAGGTGATATATGGTAAGCTAATAACATGCCAGCTCGTGTAGACCAGCAAATTGTTTATTCTTCCTAATCAGAAGAAATTCAAGTACTGTTTAAACCTGGATGTTTTTTAAAAAATAAACCTAGCTTGAAATTATGCAGTTGATCTGCATGTGAATCTTGGCAAATGAAACATGGCATTTGAGAGTGGATGAATGGTAGAAATGTTATTCTAGTGCTCCCACTCTGAACACTTTTTGCCTGCTGTGTTGATGGATAAGATGCTGAAGTAACTGAGGATAATCTTCATTTGGGAGATGCAACCTATAAGTCATAGCAGAAATATGCTATCTTCATGTAATTATGGGTCTTTAAGGTAAAGAGAGAAGTCCAGTCAAACAGACTGAAACAAATTAGATTTTCTCAACTATCTAATCTCTTGCCTGTGACACTGTATTTGGATTTAGTTTCCTCATACACCCTAAATCTTATGTTGAGAGACAGCACTGACAGGGTTGTAAGCCTGTAAACTGATAGGAGCAGGGCTGTCCCTTATTTTATTTGTTCCTCTCTGTGCGCTGAGGATGGTCTACTCGCCACTTATGTATTGCTGTTCCAGTCTCCTCCTAAACTGATGTATAGTTAAGCATATCTGTTTCTGTGCTACATGGATGGTATTCATCCATATGACATGTCTATCAGTGCCTTATTTTGACAGTAGTTTGACAGTTGACCACAGAAGTGCTTGCCCTTCATGTGTTACAGTTTTGAAGCATCCCTGATGTAGTGGTACTGTTTGCTACTCTGGTATCTGGATGCTAAAACTGGAGGACAGAACTTCTGGAGGTGTTCATGGTATTTCAGTTAAAATAATGTGGCTTTCCCTTTTCTAGTACAGGCTGTGGCACATTAACAAATAATGAAACTTCAGGAAGTGGGGGGATGGTTTCCGTAAGCTCTCACTGAGAGAAATTAAAGTTGAATCACTTGGGATTTTGCTGCTTTAAGCAATCCTCCTGCAGTGCAGTGTGTCTCTTGGCGGCAGAGAGAATATCAAGCCTCAGTCCCAGTTAGCTTGCTTCTTACTTCCAGACCTCCAGACCTGGGAGCAAAAGGAGCTTAATGGCACGAATTCAAGTTATTTGCATTTTACTTTCAACTAAGCATCTTTATGAAACTGTCTTTCCCTGGGCTGTATTGAATGTGTAGTCCTTCAGTCAGTGCAGAAACTCTTCAGAGATGTTGTCTGCTAGAGTTGCTTAAATTACTTGGAATAAATATATCTAATGCATTTATCCTTTTGGAAATTTGAAAAACTTTTTAAAGACTGTTTTTCATGTGAAATACTTGCCTGAAATAAGATTGAAGAATGCTGCTGACTGGTCATTGTTGGATAATGACAGGTCACCTAGTTCAATATTGTTTAAAGGCATCACCTAATCAGTAGAAACGGAATAAAGAAAATGTGGTGTGAATTTTTCCAAATGCATTTTTAGAAAGCAGAGGCTCTGCAAATAATTACATGACTTAAGCAAGCATTCTGGAAAAACAGATTGTGAGCAGCCTGCAGATCTTACTTGAATAAAGATGCTTTTCCTGTGTGCTCTTCCAATCCTCCCCAGTTACCTAAATTTCTTCATCCATAATAGTTCTTAAAACAAATGCATAACTTTTGTTTACATTAGCTATACTTCTTGGAGTAAACACTATCTGTATTGCTGGATGGATATACACAATTTAAATCCAGAAAGTACATTGACCTCACTTAGGAAAACCAGGCTTTACCAAAGCCGTGGGCAGGAGGCAGGCCACAGAAGTTTGCACAGCTGTATTTTTGTAGTCCATTAAATTGTGTCCTGATGTACTCCTTTATATTGTAGGGAAATATCTTGCTCTTCACCAACACCTCCCTTCCTGATTGGGGTAACTGTAGCACCATGTTGATCCCAGCCACTTTCCCCATGCAGCTTGGTTTCTTGGAGAGAAGTTCAGTCACTTTTCAGCGTGTGTTCAGCTGTGCGGTGTTGCACAGGGTAGTGACCGGTCATGCACCAGTTCATGGTGCTTTTTATTGTGGAGCTGTAAGGCCTTTTCTTGAAATACTGTGATGCGGGTCAGAAGCTTGTAACCCACCACAGTGTTTGGAGCACCTTCCCCGAGGCACTGGTGTACCTTTCTCAGTTAGCTTTAAACACTTCACTGGGCAGTATTTGTGTAGTGTACATCTAACTTTTGCTTAAAGTGACTCTAAGAGGTGGCCAGTCCCTTTTTTTTTCCTGCCATTCTCTTGTCCCAGACCATGTTTTGTTCTCTGCCTCCCCTTTCCTGAATTGTGGGATCAATTATCCTGGAGACAAGATCTTGAGAACTACAGGCTTCTTTCTGTATGTCATCCCCAATAGCTGACACTCCCCAAGGGTTTGCAATCAAATCTAATCATCATGCTAATAACTACACAGTGGGAATGTCTAATTTCTGAACACATGATCAGTCTGACTAATGAATTTACTGTAACAGTGGTGGGATAATGCATTCAGTCATGGGGACACAGATGTCCTCTTCTGTGTGCCTAGGCACAAGACTTCAAGACTTGTACCGCCTTTCCACCTGCCACCAGGCTGCAGCGTCTGTGTTCAGGTGCCTGTGCACAGGCCAGAGCCACGAACTCACTGCTGGGTGTGTACAAATAAAGGTCTGAGAGGTGGTCCTGGAGAAGGGCTTGGCTGGTGGCATGGTTTCTTCTTGGGCCAGGGTCTTCTACCAGAGTGCCCAGTGTAAAAATGTTGGCTGGGGAAGCTTGTTGTTCAGTACTAAGTGCTGCTAGGGCTGTTGAGGCTGTCTGGATGTTCACAGCAGATATAATTGCAGTGTTTCATATTGGTAGTGGCCAAGAGTAGGAGGCAAAGGGAAATCCATTTACAGAAACAATGTGTAACTTCCTGTTTCAGTTGTGTGTGGAAATTAAAATGGAAATGGAGAAGTAGAGCAGCCTTAGCAATTCCATCTGTGCCCTGTTCCTCCCTACTCTATTAAACTGGTAAATGTCATACATGCTTGTGATTTGGTTGTCTGTCTTCTGCTTTTACTTAATATACCCCAAATTACAAGAAGTCTGTATGAGTCAGTCCAAAATAGTAACACAGTTTTAGGAAACATGTGAGGGACTTTTTAACTCTCCTTTTTTGCTAGAATGTCTTAATAGGCTTCCATGCACAATGCTGCAAAACTGGGATTTCAGAAGTTTAAGCTGAGTGAAGTTCATGATGCTTCTAAGCTTGTCCTCTGATGTACTTTGAGAAGGGATAGCTGGTTGCTGACCAGGGTTTGCGAAGCGGGGGTCTGGGTCAGAGACTTTAACTGTCTTGTTCTATATTTGCCTTTGAAAATAAAAGCGAGGAGCTTGTCAGATCATAGTTGTTTTGATATTAAAGTGATATGGAAGAGCTCTTGGCTGCAATAATATGCTGAAAGTGGTAGTATGGGTAGTAAGTTAACTGTGGAGTGGAATAAATATAATGAAAACATTTGAGTAGGATCTCTAGTGGCTAAGGGTTGTTTCTGCCATTGTATTTTACTCACTGGCATTGGGGATAAGAGGAAAAATCTGGCAATTGCTGGTTATCTTCCCATTGGAGGAACACTTCATAGCAGTGCAACAAAGTTGTTTGCTGTAGAGACTTGCTTCCTTTGTACAAAATCTTGAAGAAATCCAGAACTTTAATAGTTCTCTTCTGGAGAAAATGCAATCTTCAAAATTTGAACATTTAGGAAATAAAGGAAAAGAAAAAGAAATTTCACATGTGGTAAGCTGTGTTTGTGGCACTAAGCCAAGAGGTTTTGTGGTATAGATAATACAGCCTTTAGCCATCTGATGGCTGCTTAATTAATACTCATGAGTTACTCTTGGTGCAGCAGATTTCCTGCGAGCTTATATCACTGCCATCAAATGAGATATGAACTAAGAGGTATAGAAATAACATTGTGCCTTGGATGATTTGTAATCAAAACTATGTTGGCAGGTGGCTAAAGGATACTCAGCATCAGTTCCACACGTATTGTCCCTGATTTATGTCTTAGAGAAACAATCTCTCTCAGAATTGTCGATCTTGGACACCTCATAGGCTCTGAATTCACATGGAGAAGGAGGGTGCTTGGGAGAGGAATTTGTGTGTGTATGTGTGGCGTTTGCTTGTGTGTTTTTGTTTATTTTGGGTTGTCCAGGTTTTTCTGTTTGGTTTTAAGAAAAGCAAGTTTCTGAAAATCAGTTCAGAAAGCCTTAAAGTAAGTACATGTGACAGATCAGAATAGTTTTTATGTGGGAGTTTTGTTATTCTTTAGCATAATGATTATTTTTGAGACGTGCATTAAATCCACTATCCCAACCATGTAATATAACCTTTATCATTGGAAAATATTTTTACTATTAGATGTGATAAACTAAAGCACTGAAGAGATGATAAATGAAAGCTAAGGCTATGTTGGCTCGCTTCTTTTCATGGGTTCCCCTCCTCCCAATTTGAAATGTGAAGTTACAGATAAATATGTGGGGTTTGGCTTTGGTTTGTTTTGTTTTCCTCAGGTATGAGCATTCTGGCTTGTCATTATTCCAGTTTTGTCAGTTTGTTACCTAAGACAATCTTTCAGAAAGTTCAGATTTGTTCTGTAGAGTTTTTTTTTTTTAATAGGCTTTTTTTAGACGGTTTCCTTTTCAGCCACCTGCAGTGCTCTTTGCAATTGCACATGTTCATCTCCTATGAAGTTGCTTTTTTTGGCGCACAAAATGCTTTTCGTTCAACATACAATTTTGTTCTGCTCCCATGGTGGTTCTTTAGTGAGTCCAAACTACTGAAGAAGCCTTTTTTTCCTTTCTATCTTTGTGCTTTCCTTCAGTCAAAAATATTTTTAGATTTGTATGTTTTGTCTAATTCTAGACAAGTTCATTGCTTCCAGTAAGGAAAGGAGGGACTCATTCAGCCACTTTAAAATGCTGAAACTCTCACGTGGGAGCTTGCATAAGCATATTTTGTTTCAACTTTCTTTTTTTAATGAGCCCGCTCATGCATGCATATCTTGAGGAATACCCAGCAAAAATAAATTTGAAATGACTAAAATCTAATTTCAGGTACTGAAATACACTTGCACATACAGTTGGGATTTTGACTTTGCCTAATCAAAAGCATTTATCTGCTTTTTAAGGCTGCATATCCCAAATGTTGTTCTGTCAAAATCAATCAGTAGGACTGTACACTTGAAACACTTCTCTTTTGAAGTGTCTTCTATTTTAAAGTCGATTTTTAATCAGCAGATTTTTGCATTTCTGGCTTGTGTTCAAATATAATAAGTCTTGTGTTCCATTTAGACAGTATTTTCCTCTGAAAACTTGTATTAGTGATGCAACTGGTGTTAGTTAATCATTGACATGTCTATTCAGTTCACTGTGTAGAACATCTACAGATCACTAGAGGAGAGGGGATGTACCTCGACAGGATTCTGATGAGGGAACTGTTTTGGTGAAGGGAAGGTGAGGGGGGCAGAGGGAGGTCTGTAAGAGAACTGCCCTACAGAAAGGTGTTTATCATACACTGTGACGCTCAGGTGGATGGTTGGCAATTGTTAATTTGCCCTGAGCTGTGGTTTTGATCTGGTGCAGAGCTGGGTCTGTGCTGCCTGTTGCACAGCGGTTTTGCAGCAAGGGCTGTGGTGTTCGCCCACAGCTGAATCTCCAGCAAGTACAGGAAAGCGTATTCTGGAGTGATGGGGGATTTTATGTTAGAACAGAGAACAGCACCATGGAAGCTGCTTCCCTCTCCCCCGTTCCCAGCTTTTGATGCTGAAAAGCCAGAGACTTTAGGAAGCAGGTAGAAAATCATTGCAAATCATTGCCTATCGCCTTTTCTGTGTCTTCCCACAGAGATCTGCATTGAGGAGGCATTCTTTTCTACCTGATTATTATACTCAGACTCTTGAAGAGGGAATTGAACTAGCAGTTGAATTTGAAGGACCAAAAAATAATAATGTAAAAATTTGTGTTGTGCTGCCCATGAACATGTATCAGAGATCATTGGAGGGCTTGCCTTTTTTTTTTAAACAGTAATGTTCACAACAAAATTCTTACTGAAGCGCATGTACATTTGGTTTGCTCAAACAGTTAAAATCAGCAGTAGGGTTTGCCGAAGTACACAGAAGTGAGTTATGGATCATACATCCTGTTTTCACTAGCAATTAAAAGCACAGGTGGAAGCTGTTTTACAGAGATACCTTGGGTATGCTTGTTGCTGTGTTTCACCATGCTCAGAGCAGACACTCATGGCTGTGTTGCCTGTACCTGTGCCCACCTACACTCTGTGTCTGTTCCCAAAGCTGCTGCAGGTGGGCAGCTCTGAGAAGCTGGCCTGAGCAGTGAAGCAACTTGCTTGGTGTAGCGTGGGATGTCTGGTGGAGCCAGGAATAGAGCTTCAGTCTGCCATTTCCAAGGCTCTTGCTCCCAGCCACAGACTCGTCCCACCTCCTCCCTTCACTCCACTGACGTCCCAGCAGACGGCTGCCTCTTGTGTGCTGGGCCAGCTGCTTCTGCATTGCTGTCTGACCTCCATACTCCAGATGTTTGAAGTTCCATTTCCCCCATGCTTATGTGAACTTAAGCAAAGCGCTTCTGGCATTTTACCAATGCAAAGGGGAGGAAGGAGGACTGTTGTCTTAACCCTTTCTTTCCATAATGAGGGCCTCTGTAGAGCTGTTAAAAATCTCTTCATCTATAGGACTTAAACTCAATTTGCTTTCAGCTGCCATCTGCTAGTCTTCCTTCCCACATCCCTGTCCATGTTCCCAAAGATACTCCTGCAGACCTTCCCTCCTTATGCTCAGTGTTGGCATAATCTTCCTTTAAATTTGGGAAGGTGGGGGGCAGAGGGTGAGGCCATTATGAGATGGGCTTGTACCTCTCTGTAGATGGTTCTCATTTATAGACCCTAATTCTGCAAGGTGGCATTTCACAGATGAGACTTAGTGATTTCCTTCAGCTGCCACATTTTATGTTCCCAACACTTGCATGAACATACTCTGAAAGAGCTGTTAAAGAATAATGTGAGAAGCTTCTTTCCTTCTGTCCTGCCTGAAGGATGAATATGTGTTCTCCATAGCAGTCCTCCCGTTTCCAGTTGGCACCAGGGAAGAAAAATCAGATGTGAACTCCAAGTCTGGCTCTTGGACGAGTGGGCTGGTTTCTTTGCTCTGATTCTTGTCCTAGAATATCACACACTCTCTCCCAGCCCTTCTGGTCTGTCCTTGCCTTGTGTCCCCTTTCTGCTCAGCTTTTCCAGCAGAATGTGTGACTAGATTTGCCAATAGGATACTCTGAAAAGCGTCTATAGAAATAATCCTTTAGCTGAACAGACCTCTCTTCCCTCTCCTTTTCAATGCTGTTGTATAGGTGTATGTGCCCCTTCACAGAATCTGTTTTGGAAATTGGGGTCTTTAAGTAGAATTCTCAATGATTCCTAGTCTTCCTTTTGGAAGAAAGGCTTCCAGTTTTGTAACAGCAGGAGGCCTGAAGGTGAGGCTATTCGTTTACAGCCAGTACACTTTAAATCTGTTTCTCTAGCTCTTGTTTTCAGCTTCTTTATTTTAATGAGGCTTATCAATGCCCCCACTTTTTTTTTTTTGTTTAAGACATATGACTATTTCAACACTTTGAAACACATGTTCTGATGGTCAGGAATCAATTTTCTGTTAAATATGCCTTGCATGGAAATTGGTACAGCTTAAGAAACAATTCTGGAACAGGACAAACTATGGGCCGTGTGCATTATTGTTTTAAATTCTGTGCTTCTGAACTCTAAAACCATGCATCAAGCAAACTGTCCTGAGTAAATGGGATGCCTAGGGTAAACTTCCTTCCCTGACACCGCCCCTCCAGCTTTCCTGATGTCCCAGGAAAAATACTTATGTAAAAATAGAAAATAACTTCAAACCTTTGCTGAAATCTGGTCTGCTTTATGCTGATAGCTATTGCTAGGAGAATCTGAGAAAATCTGCTATTGTGTATACAGAAAAATATTTAAATTTTTAAGTCAAAAGCTAGCTCCCTATGATAAACCGGCATATAATCTATGTTCAGACATAGTTGAAGAAGTCAAATGATAAACTATCAAAATAAAAAACCACAACCATCGTTTTCAACCCCCCTGACATTGAATGGTATTAGTAAAATGCATTGTTAGCATTGCGTTTATATACATATACTAAAATATATATTCTTTATGTATAAAAATGTGCGCATATATGTATGAGTTACCTCTGGAACTAGAATTTAATATTTCTTTCATTATTTTTCCTCTGTTCTGTCTAGTGCCTTTCCACCTCAGATGATTGCAAACATCTTACGTAGGCTGTGCAAGTTGCTGCATCTGTGTTGATGGTCTCAGTTTCCTTGTGTTAATCTGTGAAAGCTCTTGTGAACTCTCTCTGCAGGAGAAGGAAGGTGACATATCAGATTACATGCGACATGGCTTATCTGGCTCATCTAGCCTTTTACCTTAAGAGACCTGGACTTACCAGGACTTTGGGAGATGAAGCGTTCTGGAGAGCCCGTCCTACTGTTGTAACTTGTCTGTATGCTGAAGGAAATCTGTGAGAAACTTCTATCTATAAACCTACAAGAAAACATTGCTGGATTTGCAGCTCTGGAAATAAAACTCTCAAATCTACTTCAGTTGCCTCCTACGTTGCCAGCACTGCATGCAAAGCAAACACACAAGGTGAAATTTAGATGTCTGAATGCTTCAGAGGTGACAGGAGACCTGTCTTTCATGGTGCAGCTTCAGAAGTCAAGGCAGGATACTCTGAGGAGTCTCAGATGACATTAGACACTGTTGTTCAGGCAACTGACTTTTAGTCTTAGTGAAAACCAAACTGAAGGGTTGTATATGTGCAATAACAAAGTCTTATATTCTTTAAGAATCTGGGGAACTGAAATAATGCAATTCTTTTTTTTTTCCTCTTCTCTAGTAACTCTTGCTTTGTTGCTAGCATTGCCTTTCTTCTGTGGATTGACTGTACTTTAAGAGATGATTCTGTTGGCTGTCCAAGGGGCTGTTAAAGATGTCATGAATTCATCTCTTGGGAGGGGCAGGGATGGTAAGGGGGACCTTTCTTCTTTTTACTGTGAAAATGAAAGATAACCAGTAGAAGGCTTCTTGTATGGTACTTTCAGATGAATGTTTGTTCAAAGCTGAATAGGGGCTTGAAGTTCACACAACTGATGGCTAATTGGGCATAATAAAAATTGCATATGTCTTGTACCTGAGAGGTAGGATTGGCCCTCCAGTCACTGATGACTTATCAGAGCAGTGATTCTGTTGAAGTTTCTTTCAAGTTTTTTATATGCTTCTCAGATGTTGGTTAACTTAACTAAATGTCTGCACTGAAGAACTGGGAAGAGACAGGTGCACCGAAGTGCCTGGTTTGGGTCTATAAATGGCAAAGCTGGGGTATTCAAGCTATTTCTAGTCAATAGAATTGGCAGTTATAATTCCCAAAGCCAGCAGAGCTTCATACCTTGGAGAAGATCCCCATGGGATAAACGAGTGTGTGCACAATGATAAACAAGGGTGAGCAGTGCCAGTTATGCTGGTGCTCTGCTCTCCACAGCTCCAGTGAGGCCAGGCTTGCTTAGCACTCAGGCTGTCCTGGGCAAGAGATGGAAATAAAGGATTTTATTTTTGTAAGTAAATTCTTGAGTTTCTTGAACACTATCTTCATGGGCATCAGACAATATATAAGCAATAATAATAGAGTCAAATAAGTTACTTACACTTTCATCAGGAGTTAACGAAAAATGTAATTTGTAACATTATGTAGACATCTGATTGTACATGATGTCTTAAAACCTGAACTATTCGCTTATGCTTTTTGCCTTGAAACAATAATTGATCTTTTCTGTAGGATATTTCTCTTGCAGTGTAAATATGTTCACATTTTCTTGTGTTGAATATACTAAATTTTCTTTGGAATTTCCTTCACAAAATAACCGCATAAAATGGTGCTCAGAAGTTAGCTGTCTGGCTGAGCTCATTGAAGCTGGGGATTTTATTGTCCCTTTTGTAGGTCAAACTGACTTCCTTGCAGGTAGTCTGTATAATATGCATTGTCCAGGATGTCTTCAGTGCTGTTATTCAATTAACTGTAACTTCTTTACTTTAAAAGTCTTATTAAATATGCTTTGTTTATGGAAGGAGCAGTGGGATAGATCTGTATTTGTAAAACAGAACAGGTTAATGTTCTTAATCTCGCCAGATTTTTTCATCCAGATATTTCTTGAATTCTGACTGACTTGGGGCCCTGACCACTTCCCTGGGAGCCTGTTCCAGTGACCGACCCCCTTCTCAGTGAAGAACCATTTCCTGATGTCCAATCTGAACTTACCCTGATGCAGCTTCATTCCATTTCGTTGTGTCCTGTCACTGGTCACCAGAGAGAGGAGACCAGCATCTCCCCTGTCGCTGACCGCACAAGGACCCGCTGACCCGCAATGCAGTCACCACCCCTCAGCCTTCTCTTCTGCAGGCTGAACAAACCAGGTGACCTCAGCTGCCCCTCCTAAGTCTTGCCCTCAAGACTTTTTACCATTTTGGTCACCCTCCCCTGGACACGCTTTGATAGTTTGATGTCTTTCTTGCATTGAGGTGCCTAAAACAGCATACAGTACTTGAAGTGGGGAACAGATTACTTTTGGGAAGTCCAGCACCAACTTTGTGCAGAACTGGTTACCAAGACTAAGTAAGTGTAAGTACACCAAGTATGCTAGAAAAATGAGGGTGGGAAGTGGTAACAGGTCATGCTGCATGCATGGCTGATGTGTCTTGTGTCTCTGTTTCTTTTTGTATAAAGTAATTCTGATCTATTCTGTTAACATTTAGATATGTATAACACTGATTACCCTGTAACCAGGGCTTTACTTATTTGAAATAAAAGGTTAGTAACAGACCCAACCTGGAAGGAAGCAATGTTAAAATTACAGAAGACTGTTGCTAATAACAGGCTGTTTGACCTGCCTTTTCTCCTCACTTTCTCTAAAGCAGCAGCTTTTGTAAACCTGTGGAGTTTGAGCCTCTGTTTCTTCTTGTTTGGGTGAGTGTAGGGACAAATTGAAAAGTTACTGACTTGCAGCTCTGTACAGCACAAGACATGTGTTCGAAGGATGTTCATGATGTGAAAACAAAAGTTCTTAAAACCATTGCATGAAATGGCCTGAAAAACTGTCAGTAAAAGTGGTGTAGTTTTATGAGTTTTTATGTCTAATATATTTTGGAAATGCCCCTGAAGTGACTTTTCACTCATCCTCAAATTCATGAGTGAAAGTGTGTGGTGGTTTGATTTCTGCCCCCCTCCCCCCCCCCCCCCCCCCCGCTTTGGGTGTTTTAGTGGTTTTGGATGTGGTGTGGTTTGTTTTGTTTTTTAATATGTAGCTTCCAACACTGTATCTTAGACTCTCTTTTAGGGGCTTTGTTTGCCTGCTGTTTTTACCTGATAGCCACCATTTTTGGTGTTGAGGACTGGGAAGCTGTTCTCTTCCCTCAGCACCACTCCACTCTTCCCAAACACCTGGCAGCTTTTTGCAGCTGGCTGGTGAGGTGGCTGTACGGCACACACAGCTTGTCCTGGCCGTGCTGCCGGGTGAGTGTCTGTGCTGTCACAGCCTCGTTCTGCAGGAGCTGGGGAGCAGCAGAGCAGTTTTCCTGCACGACACTTCTGGAGTATCTGTTAACGTACCGCCAATCTAAAGGGTGTTTGTGTGGTGTAAATCTGGTATTAGTGTAGTGAGTTGTCTTTCAGGACAGCCTGAAGTTGGCAGTGCCTGCTTAGCTGAGTTGATTTGATGGAGCTTTTTTTTGTTTTCTCCCTTGCTTTTCATCAGCTGCGTGTGCCATTAGTGAGAGGAGCTGTGGCTGTGTATCTGGCTCATAAATTTGAGTTGCAGTGGTTGAGGACTAAAAAGATTCTCAAAGCTTGAAGTAGTTTTCCTTTATATTTTTTTTCCTTTTTTTTTTTTTAATTATCCCTATATATGTGGACTTTGTTAAAATATTTAGATATGTTCAAATTAGCTTTGCTGAATGTACTGCAGTCTCTATTTCTTGCAGAGTGTTTGTCCTGGGGTTTCACACTGTAGCACACAGGCAAATTGGTATCTGCAGCACAGAGGAGAAAAGAACAACTATTTGCTGTATCATTGCTGTGCTGCGCTTGGCCTTGAGACTACTTTTGAGGAAGCAAAGAGTTAAAATTTAACTCTACATCCTGTTTATCAACTGTTTGAGTTTTTTAATATGGTTTGAAGCAGACAGATAGTGGAGGCAGCTAATCATTAACAGTCCCTTCAACCTCCAAGTTTAACTTTGCTTCTGGGATTAGCCGGTATGGTCTGTAGCACCCAGTTGCAATGGCAGAGGGGTTTGTTTGGTGGTTTAAATTTGCTTCCCAAAGGAAACATGTTGAGCTTTTGGAAGGGCTGTCTTCTTCTCTAAATCAGTATAGCTCTGGACTTTCCTGCTGGATTATGTTGCCTAGAAGTGAGAATCCCATTTATATTCCCCAAATTTTAAATTATGCTATGTATTTATATTTCAAAATAGGCCAAGTATACTTGAAGCTGGTCTGACTGTTTGCTACGGCTTGTTACCTGCATTAAGCCAAGCCACTTTGCCATACTTTGCTGTTCTCCATCCTTGATATTTAAAGGTAGTTTTTGTGAATAAAATCACTGTTTAACTGCCTTGTTACCATATCAGAGCGTACACTTAGTCATAGCTGCAGGTGCCAAGTGTGGCCAGAGTTTTGAGAATGGTCTAGTTATGTGGTATATGTGGCTTGTCTCTTGGGTATTAACTGTTGTCTGGCTGGATAGCTATGCTATCCTGCTAAAAATTGCTTGTGTTTTGGGGTTTTCCTCTTTTGGAAGTGAAAAACATTGCCTATGGCTAAACAATAAACTTCCACATGAACATCAAGCAAATAGATATAAATAAAATACAAAAATTAATAACTTACATGCTTTCTATTGCATAATGATCACATAACAATAACATGCAGTCTTTATAAAATCTAGAAGAAGTCATTTCTTCTTGAAGCTGATGGGCAGCATATGTCTCTGAGCAAAGCGCATGCTGGGAGCCTCTGCTTTGCATAGGGGAAAAATACCACCTTGCTTTTCCAGTGTCCCAGATGTGGTAAGAGTTGCAGTCTCATTTGCTTTGAACAGCAAATCAGTCTGTTGTGCAGGCACGCCTGCATGCCTTTCATGATATACATATGTACCATAAGATGCTGCCCTTGCACCCTGTTACAGATAGTCTTCTCTTTGCTTGGTTTACAGTACTGAAATCTGTGGAAAGACTTTACAAATTTCTGCTCTATATTTAATTTTGGGTAAGCTGTCTGATATAATTAATATATGCTCTTTTCCTGTTCTGAGGGTTTTTTCTGTTAAGAAGAATTTGTTGCAAGATAGCTTAAGTCATTTTCCAAAGCATGTATGGTACAGCATCTGTTCCTGGAATTTCTTATACTCTGCTCTAGTAGTTCATGGAATTGTCATTATTCATAGAAGGGAGGAAAAGTCAGTCTTCGTGGATTACCTGCTAGGAGAAGATGCATCTTTTTGTACTGTGAAAGGCTTTATTTCATTTTTTTTTTCACTTGACATCAACATTAGGAGAACTCTTTGTATAAAGATGCGTTTTTGTCTATCCACTGAACAAGAAATGAATTTATTAGTAGCAACAGATTCTGTTAATGACAAGGAAGTAGAAGCGTGGATTTATTTCAAGAGATGTAATATTTTAAAATACTCTTTTAAAACATTGTAGCATATGTCTTAAATGGATGATGTCAGATTAATATATTGCTATGTTGTTTAGATGACTATAAAGTGTTTTTTTCGCCTATGCAGTGCTAATGTATTACAAAACATGAAGAGTTGCGTATAATTAAAAGAGTTCTCTAAGATAGTTTGGGATGTGGTATTATCATTTGACAAAAGGGTTCAAGTTGTATGGAGGAACTGGAAGAGAGATGATTTAAGAACATGTAGCACAGCACTCAGGTAACGTTTCTTGATCTCACTGAAAGCAAACTAAAAGGCAAAGCTAACATGTGTATTTTAGTCTTAAAAGGAAAAGAACAAATAATAGCTGGAATTGAAGAAATACGGGTAGTCTTGTTCTTAAGTCTTCACTCTGTCTCTGAAATTGGCTGCCAGAGCAAATGTGGAGTAGTGGCTGGTATCTGATACTGGTGTAATGGTAAATGCTTGATGTATAGGATTGTCTCATTTGGAAAGGTGCTTTTTATTCCTGACTTTGGAATTTTTCAGAGAATGAGTATTTAGAACAATAAATCTTGCTCCAAAGCTTTATTGAGATATTTGATTAACTTGTTCCATATAAGCTAATGCAGTCATATGCATTTAACGTCTTGCATTGCTCTGGAAAATCACAACTCTTATTTCTACTAAGATTCCGTGCGCTTCTAAAGTAAAATAACTTTTTGCGATGTTACAAGTTGTCTGTTATTTGGCTTCAAGCTGTGAAAACAAGCTTGCTTGATATCACTGTTTTAGGTGCTTCTCCACTTGTTTTCACACAACCTGCAATGCCATCTATCAAAGCTGTTAAGGAGGATTTTATTTCTTTCTCGATTTACTCAGCAGAATTTAAGATTAATTTGAGTGTGTACACTAGTTAATGAAAAACAGTTCAACTCAAGGCATATCATAGTGAACTCTGAATGCTGGCTTTCCTAGAAATGGTTGTTTCCTGGATGCTTACTTTTGTTCATCTTGCCTCATATAGAAATAAAGTAATTTTGTGCTTCATCCTTGACTCTGCTTCACTAAACAAAACCTCGCACATCACTATGTCCATTTTAGATGAGGCCATTTCTAGAGATGTACCCAAGCAAAGATTTTTCTTTCTTTGTGAACCTTGACTCTGTTTCTGTGACAGTCTCTCCAGGAGGAATTGATGCTTACAGGCTGAGAATTATTGTCTTTAGTGGAAAAAGTGGTGGCTTGATACTTTTTGTTCAAAGTCACTTAGTCTGGTGGTTTTTGTCAGATACCATCTCCTGCAATGAGATCCTGAGGTACTTAAACCAGCAAATTCAATCCCCGAATCTTGAAATAGGCTTCCCAAAGGTGGGACTCCTTGTGGTATCTGATGTTTGATTTGCACTTGTCTCCCTCAGATATGTTTTAAGCAGTGGTTATATTTAAGGATTTCCTAATAAAATGATGGGGCTGAACATGTTTGATATTCTTTTGCTTGTATCTTTAAGGCTCTTTTTTTTTTTTTCTTTTAGTAAAGCTGCTATAAACAGTATGACTGAAACGAGCCTCAGTGCTGAAATAAATCCTTCTCTGTGCAGGCTCTTATATGCACTGATGGCTCTGCTGAAAGAAATTACTGCACAGACTTCCCAAGCTTAGTCCCTCTCTGGGGCTGCAGGCAAATTGCTTAGCTTGTCTGCCCTGGTTTCCCAGATGTGGAGTTGGAGTAATTTATTACTAGTGCCAGTCATAAGAATGTTGAGGGTTAATCTGCAAATACTTGATCTGCATAGTGTCTTTAGAGTGTCGAAGTAGTAATGTGTAATTGTAATTTTGTTATTAATGTTGGTTATTTCATTAAAGGGTAATTTTCAAAGTGTTCATGTAGATTAAATTCACTTCATCAATAAACTGGCATCTTTCCAGCAGCGTTAACCTTCTTCAGACTCTGTCTCATAGTGAAGCCTAAACATGTAGATAGCTCTGTAAAGAAAGCAGCAAATGCCTAAAGAAACCCATACTTTCTTGTTTTTAATCTAGACTGTGGACATCCATAAAGAAAAGGTCGCTCGCAGAGAGATAGGCATTTTGACGACCAATAAGAACACATCGAGAACTCACAAAATTATAGCACCAGCGAACATGGAACGTCCTGTAAGGTATATTCGAAAACCTATAGACTACACGGTGCTGGATGATGTTGGCCATGGCGTGAAGGTAAGAATACCTGAACACTTGAGGACTCCAAGTAACACAGACCAGAAGATAGGCTTGGGGCAAAATGTTGATGACATTAAAATGTTTAGTTCATTTATGGCAGAAAGGATTATGGTTTCAGTATGCTCCAACATGCAAACGTTTTAATAACAAAATGGATTTTTTTTTTTACAGTGAGGGTTTTTTGAGCAATGTTTGCTGTAACCTTGTGACTGTCAGTGGTAGTCACAGTGTCTGGAAATAATAGCGTATGATCTTGGGCTAAAGACTTGTCAAAAAAGCCATGACTGACTTTTAAAATCATCATTCCTTCCTCCTCTGATTAAATTGTCTCTGCCACTCCCCTTATTTATTTTGTTATTGACAAAATTTAAGTAATCTCTTATGAGGAAAGTGGCTAGTGGAGTGGGCTTTATTGTTGGGGTTTTTTTTGGAGGGTGGTCAGCAGAAAGGGGGTCAGCTAGTTGGCACTTAAATCTTGGTGGCATTTGACATCTCACTCCCATTTGTGCTTTTGTACAGCCTTATTTTCACTTTCTCTAAACAAAAGCCTTCATAAATTAATGTCTACCTCCTTTGAAATGGTCATAGTTGAAGTGAATTAATAGAACACCCTTTGCTCTCTGGACACATTTTGATTAAAAAAAAAAAAAAGCCTTGTATCCCCCTAGAGCAGGCCTTCCAGGTATACTCAGTTCACAACGATCTTTCTTTGAATGGCATTAAAAAGCTTTTATTCAACCGCATGTATCCTCTAAAGCTTGATGTGCTCTGGTCAGTCAGCTGTGCAGCCCATCATGTGCCCTCTGAATCCCTGAGCTCTTGAGGAACTGATCTTTCCGAATTACTCGACACAAAAGAGTGTCAGAGTACCTCTTGCTTCATAGTAACCCTCTGAATGCCCACAGGAGTCTAATTCCAGCATAAGTTAGAAAGCACCTCTATAGCATGACATCTCTGGGCTATGAATTAATGTAGTGACTTCAGACTACCTGATGTTTTGTTTTGTCTGTAGCTAAACCTGTAACTCTTTAAGGTTGTTTCACACTAATAGTTTAAGCAAGACTGGAACTGGCACAATCCTATGTACAAGCCTGAAAGACATGCCCTGAATGGCTGTAGAGAAACACTAGGGTTGGAGAAAGTGATAATTTTTCAGTACAATCTCTGCATTTGAAGAGAGAGCTCTATGAATAGCAAATATAGGAATCCACAAATTCAATGTCAGGATATTGGTTTCTGCATATAAGTGCTCCAGGGATTAAGTGCTGCAGAAGACTTTTTAAGAGTAGAGTAACTACAGTTAGTCTCTGAAGTTGGTGCTTTGTATTGTGCAGGCTCAAAACAGATTGCTTGATCCATAAATGCCAAAGTTGTTAAGGTGTAGCAGTTGTATTTTCTAATGTCTGTTTGCTTTTAGGAGTAACGGTCTTTATTAATGTGACTCTTTTTTGTTTACAGGATAGCAATGAGGTGCTACTTACCTATTTCTAGGCATCTTTTACACAACATTTTTAGCAAAGGTTTTTTGAACCTAGTGTTTTAATTTTATATCAAAAGCTTGGCCTGTTCAGAGGTAAAATACCTTCCAGTAATAACTAAATTAACAATTCATTACAAGTCAACTACAAATTATATCTGGCTATTGTTTCTTTATTGAGTGATTTGCCTAAGTCTGTTTTATGACTGTGGAAGGCATGAAACACTTATAAAAATGATGTTGGTATATTCTATAGAAAATTTTCTATAGACTTGTTACACAAATGAAATAAGCTGCCAGCCAGGCCTCAGGTCTATACTTGAAGTTGGTTGTCATGCATTTGACTTCTTCACCAGTGTTGACATTCATTGGACACACTGTTGAGAAGAGTGGACTGAGGTAGTGAGTGATATAATCAGATGTTTCTAGCCATCATAGCTCTGAAGGAAGTAGCTTGCTTTGTCTGCAAACCTAGATGTAGCTAGTGCTGTTATAAGAAAATCAAACCACAACAACCTAAGAAGCTGGATGAGGTCCTGTTGGAAGTCAGCACAGATGACACTGAGAATCTGAGTTGCCCCTTGAACATACACAATAGGGTAAACATACAACAGGACAAGCGCCAGGGAAGGTTTAGATTGGATATTAGGAAAAAATTATTCATGGAAGGGGTTGTCAGGTGTTGGACCAGGCTGCCCAGGGAAGTGGTGGAGTCACCATCCCTGGAGGTGTTTAAAAGACATTTAGACAAGATTCCTAGGGACATGGTTTAGTGCTGGAGTTAGGTTATGGTTGGACTCCATGATCCTGAGGGTCTTTTCCAGCTGAAATGATTCTATTATTCTAATAAATTGAAGTACAAAATTTGTCTTGTCCAGAATGGTCTTAGAACCTGCATAAGACTCTGAAGTCATATTTTCTTGACCAAAGATTTCACCCCAAGTTGGACAGCAACATTTCCAATGAGGCCTTAGAAACCATGGTTTTCTAGAGGAGAAGAAATTTGAGTTCTGTGTAAAGCAATTGTCAATTTGACTAACATTGCAGATCCTTGAATGTCTTCTGCTGTGACAAATGTCAATAAAATACAGTACCACACGTACATTGACATTTAAGTATTAAAAAAAAAGCATGCAACACTTCAAAATCTGTAGATGGCAAATTATTGCCACTAATGCGATTCTGTGTTGTGTTCTGGTGAAGGATTTGATAAAGAAACAGAAAGGAAAATATAAGAAAGATGAATCAAAGATACAGGCTGTTTCTGCTTCTATTTATTTCATCAAATACTGATCCTAGGAAAAATATCATTAAAATATGCAGTATATTTTAAGGAGTGATCCTGAATGGTTTTTTATAAAAAGTGTAAATAAAATTACTGTCTCACAGAATTAATAATAAATAAAAAGATGGGTAATCCTCAGAGTAAATCCTGTCTTGCCCTGTACATCTTCCATCTGAGCAAATGCAGAAACGCTTCCTGCACACACAGAGCTAATTTTCTTTGTGTGTCTCTGCTTCTCCTGACTGTGCAGAGGGGATGCAAAAGCAAATGCCTGGGCCATGGGGAAGGGTGCTACGTGTCCCCTCTGTCTCACATGCAGCAGTTGTGGGGGCAGATGATGAGGGTGGCAGTGACGGCAAGCGGCTACTCTCCTTAGCAGGTTTTCTCTCTAATGGGAGAACCCTCCTTGAAAGGCAGTGCTGTTTCACCTCCAGCAGCTTCTTGGTAGAAAACCTGTTTTAAGAGCATCCTAGGATCACAGAGGTACTTTCTCCTTTGGCCTGAAAGCTCCATGGCAGCCCCATCTGCCCCACTCCCTGCCTCTTCCCTTTGCAGGGGCAGATATGCACAAAGTCTCCAAAAGGAGTAAAGTTGCTTTATATATATGTATACATATATATATATTTGTGCCTATGAAGCCAGAGCTAGCATCAGTCAAAATGAGGAGAGCTATTAAAGGTGATTTGCTAGTGAGAATGCTTTCCCTTGCAACAGAAATATTTCGTGTAGATGGCTCCAAGAAACACACAGGCAAGCAGTTTTGCCGGCTTGTTAAATCATTGCTCAGCTGTCACCCTCTGGCGAGAGGGGAATGTAGGTGAAGTCATTCTTGGTAAATAAGAGTAACTGTCGTGGTGTGAGAACCTACCTTCCTGTGTACAGCTTGGTTTAAAATTATTAGGCAGAGGCTACTTTAACATTTCCTTCCTTCTCTTCCCCTTCCTTTGTGAAATGAAAAAAATATAGTAGTGTGCCAGCAAATAAATAGGTCAAATACAATTACTCATGCAGAAAATCCTCAGTTTAAGAGGGGGGAGAAGGAGGAGGAAGCTTGGAAGCTGCCTTAAAAGCCCTGAAGTTGGCCTTTGAATTTATTACAATTTTTTTTTTAATAGGAGGCAGGTGGAATTACAGCAATTTGTAAAATGGCATCTAAGTAGGAAATTGAAATGATGCCTTATGGTAAAGGCAGATAAAATGTTGAATACATGCTAAATTGAAATGCCTAAGAGCTGTAACTGGTTTGGGTTTGTTTTATGGGACTAATAGTTTTTCAAAACCAGATTTTATATGAAGATTGATCACTTTTCAGCTTAGTTTTGAGAAAAAAAAATTGGAATTTTGTCACACTTGCATTTCAGTGCATTAAAACTGTAAGAAGCTTTCTAGCCTAGGAAGTTGAGCAGGAGTTAAGTATTCAGAAATCTTTCTGGAGCAAATGGAATGACTCCTTAAAGTAGAGATTGGATCAAAACTTAGCAAATACTAAGCTTAGAGAAGAGAGACTTGCTCTCACGGTGTTAAGACTTCTCAGCGTGCTCTGCTCACCTGCAGTCCTCACGCTTACATCTGTGTCAGCGCAAAACGAAAATGCAGATGAGGTGCTGATGTAAGGGTAGAATCATGCCTGCCGTTCCTATAGGATAAGGCCTTTTATGTGTTAGCCACTTGAGTATTAACTTTTAAATAATTCACTGTAATAAAAACAAAGTGAGATGGGGATCCTGAACCTGAGCCTCTGCTGCCTTTGTCCCTGTATTAGCGTCTACCAGACACTTGCACTTCAAAAGATGTTATATTACCAATTTCATTAATGTCACATCATCACTCTGGGGTCATGGCTAAACAGTCAGTATTGCTCTAGGGTAAAAAAAGATTCTCTGGGGGAAGAAGTAACTCATCCCATTGCCACTTCTAATGACTCTGTTATGAGTGTTGACACTGTGCTTTTCATAGGGCACTTGGAAGCACGTTTAGTGTCATCTGATGAAATGTAGGTTCCAAGCCTTCCTGCTCGCAGAGAAAACTCAAAACTAAGAGCTCTCTTTATTTTCTAATTTTTTTTTTATTTTTACATTAACCTTATTTTATTATAGTTAGATTCAAAGTTACCAACTCAAAGAATTCAGAAAGCTTGAAGTATTTAAAGGCAGGAATCTAGGTATCTTTCTCTGAACATGACTACTGAGCGCTAAGGGAACAGTGTAAGAGGAATTTTAAATGTCAATAGTAGTTTAATACGGTAAAACATTTTAAGGTCAAATGTGACATGAAAATTTTTGCCTGCTTAGTTTGGAAACAAAAAAAAAGAGAAGCAATACTGACAGGCTTCAGCTGGTTACTGTTAAGAGAAGACAATGTAATTACTAGGTTGCAATACTGGGGGAGGTCACAGTTAAAAGATAAAGGCAAAACTCCCCTGAAGGGGGACTTACCTACTCATGTTCAGTTTTGAAAGAAATATTGATTTGGAACCTAAATTTTCTCAAAATAATCTGCCTTGCAATAGACTATAAAGAAATAAAGAACAAAAAGAGGCTTCTGATCCATTCTAATAAGGAAATTGAGACAAAGGAATAACTTCTTTAAAACTGCACAGAAGTAGTGGCAGGAGCATGTTACCCAGAGTGTCTGACACCCACGTACAGTCTGCCTTCTGAAAAACATCTTTGATTACATATCTTGATTTATGTAAGGAAACCATGTTCTAGACTTGGTGTTTTACTGTATCTTTCCCTCAGGCATCCCATACCTTCATGTACAAGTGCCCTTCCAGCTGCTTTTCTTTCTCTGACTGTGGCATCTTGTGGTACTCCAGATGCTCCACTGATGTGACAGGAGGCAACCTTGTGCAAAAATCTGAGGGTGCCTGTGGGGCAATGGAATTTCCTAGCTGTAGATCCATAATAGCACTTCAGAAGGTCTTAAGGCCAGCTGGTGTTCTGTAGGGATGTCTCAGGTATTTCTTATTTGACTAATACAGGAAATACCTTTTTAAGTAAAAGGGAAGGTTAACTAAAGAGTGATCAAAAGCAATCATTTTTTTCTGCTGCAATTGATGACTGTGATTACTGGTCAAAGGTAACGGATCTAAGGGTGGTTATTGCTTCTATAGAACACACATATTGAAGTTCTGAGTTTGCCACTTACTGTTAATACAGATTAGACTAGCACAGTTCTAAACCTTTGTTTCCATTGGTCAGCATTTATATTGCATGGTCTTAATGACGACTTTCAGTGATCCTAGGTGTGGCAGGATATAGCGTGAAATTGGCTCTTTAAATTCAGCAGTTGGAGAAGTAGTGAGCGACATACAGCAGGGGAAATACAACTAACCTGCACAGAGACCTGTGTCTGCAGTCTGAAATTGGTGAGTTCACAGCTGAAGTGTGCAGGAGAATCTTGGTGGATGTCAGCGTGATAAGGATTTTGCTCATGTGTGCAAGTGGCCTTTTGTGTTAGATACATTTGCTCGCTGAGTTGTGTGTAATGTCCTTCACCCTACTTTTCCAAACACAGTTCCTAACTCAAATAATAGCTTTCTGGTTCCCTTAATCATGACTAATGTTCCCCTATGAGTTGTTACTTGGCATGGAAACTATTAAAACCAGTTAGATGGCTGCCTCCTGAGGCCAGCCAGCAGAGTTCCTCCAACCTCTGGACACCCTTTGGCCACCAGTAGATAGTATTGATTGCCTCACATGCTACCCTTCCATGCTGTGCTTCGTCTCATCCCTTTGGCCCCTTTTACAGACACCTGTGGCACTCCCTCTTTTGGCAGGTCTTTTTGTACTGTTTAGCCCACCAGAACTGAGCATGCCGGAACTGCTGAAAAAGTTGCCTTAAGCAAGTAAGCCTCTTACTTGGTACTTACAGTCAGTGTTTGACTGTCCCAAAACATTGTCCTGTCCAAACCCACAGCTAAAGTTCTCTGTCCAGGTGCTCTGAATTCCTGGCATTGGTGGTTACAGGAGCAGTCTCACTTTTGGCTTTGATAAATGCCTTGCATGGCTGTTGCAAACGCCTGTTTTGGCCATTGACTTAACTGCATTACTCCTTTCTCTCAGTCCTTGGCGGACCTGCTCTCCCACACTGTCAGAACCCATTGGATGTGCCACTGCCCTAGCTGGAATCTTCTGGAAGTGCAGCAAGGTTCACTCCTATTTCTTGAACCTGAGACTGTGGTTTCAGGCTCTTAATTTTGTGACAGCCCTTAAAACTTTATCCAGGACTGTCACATGCTTGGCAGGTTTTCCCTGGAAAGGCAAAATTGTTCTGGTTGCTTCTTTAAAACTTCTCTCTGCTCTGATGCTTGCAAGAAACCTCAACCAATACTGCTGCTTACCATGCTATCTTGTTTCTGGTAACAACCTGATATGTCTAGTTCTCTGCCTCTGCATCACAAGCATCCTCAGCAAGCCTACACACCACGTTTTTGTTTGGATGTGCATCTAGGATGCTGGTATCTGTGTTAAAACTGTCTCCTGCATGTACAGTAATACAGCTGGCGGGAGGAGAAGGGAGTCGTGCTCCTTACAGCTTCTGTGGGAGTCCACAGTGCTGCTCTTCGTTTGACTAAGCTTTTTTCCTTTTGCACCTCCTATATCTTATTTTATAGATCACTCTCAGAACAGTCTCTTCCCTCTTCAAGCTGTGAACCTTATGTATGCTGCTGCTGCTTTGCTTCTTCACGCCCTGCATTTCCTTCCTTCCTGACTCTGACCTTCTCAGTACCAATCAAGCAGTTGGTGATGGTCATGTTCTACCAACTGGCTGGCTGGCACAGAGGCTTTTGTAGAAATGCTCAAACTTGCATTAAACATGTACCATTTTTTTTTTTTTTTTTTTCCCCATTTTTCCTAAAATCATGATGAGTCTAGACCCTGCTGCCTAAACTGTTCCCAGTTCTAAGCAATTTTTTAATCGCTTAGAAAGCGTTATGTTTGGTTTCCAGACCAAGAAATGTGGCAAGGTTGACCTCAAGCTGAGCCAATAAATACAAGATGATGTCTTCTTCTAGCTAATTAGGTTATTAACTGTGATTAAATAGCCATATGGTTCATCTTGCTTCAATTAATTTGCTTTCCTTCTTTACTTCTGTCTTTTGGATCAGGAGTTCCTCTCCCATAAGGATCCCTGTTCCGTTTGTGTTCCTTCCTTCTGTGTTTTCCTGCTCATATGGTCCTTGTTTGTATTGATAGCAATAGAGAGGACATGTACAGAGCTTTTTACTTCTAGAAAGCAGTGTGACAGCAGTTACTAATTCCGCACAGTAAAGTGCATACATCTGTCTGCATGTTGTTTAACTGGTAGCGAAAGAGATGAAATGAAGCGCACCTGATACAGTAGTAGAGATAGGAGGAAAGGTCAAGAGCTGTTGGACTTTGGGTACATGTTTAGTATGTTAAGCAATACTTAGTAGTAGAAAGGTTTGAAATAACATGAAGATTCCTGAATCATTGCTAGATGTTGATATTTGTGTTGCTGCAGCAGAGGCAGAATTTAACAGTGATTAGGGAGGAGGTGGAAAGACTCACAGGAAGTGCTCAATGATAATGCATAAGGAAAGAGAGGAAGCTTTTGGGCTTTCTATTTTTGAGGCAGGCAAATTTAGTAGTAGAGGCTGGGTGGGAACCCATGCCACCCTTCCTTTTAAGCCTTTAAGAGGTTTCTATCTATGGCTGCTAGGGAGGGACAAAACCAAGAGTTTTGCCTTTTGGTCTCTTTTAACAAATTCCTTGTATTATGCTGTTGCACTTGGCAACCGATGAAGTAAGGGAAAGGGTCGCATATTCCTGTGAGAGGGTAAAGCAAGTTTCATTGCTAAAAGCCTGTTTTAAAAATACAATACTTGGGAGACTACCCTGGCATCCTGGAAACTGAGCCTTCATGCTTTTCCATTAAATGAGTGTGTGTGGACAGCGTGGTTTAAATGGCTTAATTCTACCACTCTGCTGATGAATCTCTGCCCAAAACCTTCAAACTTACCACAGCTAAACTTTTTAATTTGAATTTTGGAGCAGGTTTTTGTTTCTGTTCTTGTAATTAAATAACTTAAGGGCAGTTGCTTTCAAACTCTTTCGATTTATTAAACTCCAGCTGTTTTTCAGTGTTTTTGCAGGCCCTGTCAGAAATCTCATTGCACATTGCTGTATAGCATGTTTTATTTCTTTTTCTGAATTTTTATGAGACCCTTAAACTGGTCTTAGTGTCTTGGAAGAGGAGAAGGTGCAAACTGCAGTTTGAAAACCTGTGCATTAGGAGGCTTGTTCTGGATGTGACAGTTTATTTCCAAACAACCTCAAACAAAAAATATTCGGATTATTTTATGTTTTGGGGTTTTGTGTTTGCTTGGGTTTGGTTGGTGTTCTGGTTTTTTTTTGTTTTTGTTTTTTAAATCAGTGAAACTAATAATTTTCCCCATTCAAAAACTTGAGTGTCGTCCCCCCTCCTCCCCCCCCCAATAAAATCATAGAACTTCAATTTATGTAAAGTTTTACATTCATTTTCCTTATGATGCCAATTTTTTTTTTTAACTCTGCAATTACAAAGCCTGTAAAAATGATGTGGTGGAGTCATATAATGACTTGATTCCAAGATCTGAAATTTCAGAGTAACCATCATTACAGCACTACCAACACAGTTTTGAGCAGCCAGCGCTGTGCTGGCTTGAGTCAGATTTCAATCAATAAACCAGAGGTGAAAGGCGCTGCTGCTCATCCTGTTTGAGAAAGCCCTTTTCTTTATTTATCATTCAATGCAGCTGCTAGGATTTCTTCACAGCACATGAAGATTAAGTGTCAAAACAACAGGCAAGTCTATTCTGCATCATATAGCTGAAACTGTGGTTTTGTGAACGAATTCTTAAGTGCATGTTGCCATTGAAATACCATTGATTTGGGTTTGGACTTGAATGGTCAGCAAAGTGCTTTTCCACCCTTTATTGCCCATGAGGAGCCTGGCAAAGAAATCTGGCAAAGCTTAGCTAGACTTAATTTTGACACAGGCGGTTTTCCTGTGGTTACTTAGACACAGAACTTTCAATGACGAAGTGAGCTGTTAAAATCTCTGTTAGCGTACTGGGGTGCAGCTAATTATCAGTAGATAGAAATGCATTTTTGAAATGTGATAATCTGTAGTTTAACCTGTCCTATCAGTTATGATCGATCTGCCATTAATTTCTACCTTTTTCCCCCCCCTTTTTTTGCCAACGTTAAGTGGCTAAAAGCCAAGGTAAGAAGTGTTATTTCTCCTTTGACCCACAGTGCCTCATGTGACTGATAGTAGAGGCTGCAGAGCCATTAAAACTGAAAACTAGCGCTCTCTTATGCTCTCCTCTGCTTTCCATAGGATATTTAGATTAAAAATGCTCTAGTTGATTTTTTTTAATTTACAGTGTTTACAGTGTGTCAATATATCTGCAATACATTGACATCTGCATTTATACATAGATACATTAATTTCTCTAACACATGTAGTGCTTTGCTCTGAATTCAGTAGATGCCTTCATTCCCTTCACTTACATTTTTTGCAGGAGACTTCCCAGACAACCTGAATGACTCTGCTAGTCAAATAGCAGGGGCAAATTGAGAAATTCTTGCCCATGCTGACTGTATTGTACTGTCGGTGTTAAAGTTTGATTTAAATTATTAATACCTGAATGGAGATGAACAGAAATGTGGCTTCCTTTTAAAGAAAATAGGATATAAGAGATTTGTGCATGAACCTGTCAATTGCCTACCTTTCTGATGTCTGTTGTAAATTAATAGCAAAAATAACATTAAGCTTGTATTTAGACTGTTTACTGCTGTCTTGCGTGTAGCTGAAAACTTGCTGTTTGACAGCTGTCTGGGAATTCTCACTTCATGTTCTTACACTTAAAAAAAAAAAAAAGCTGTCAATAATAGAGCTGCTCTGTTATAAAAATAAAATCATGTTTTCCCTTATTTCAGCATGGAAATAACCAGCCTGCAAGAACTGGCACCTTGTCAAGAACAAATCCGCCTACACAAAAACCACCAAGTCCTCCCATGTCAGGCCGGGGAACTCTGGGGTAAGAATAAAGACTGCTTGGTCCCGCCTGGGTAATAGTTTTAATTGTGCCAGTGTTGGTGTTTCTTAAATACGTGGATAGATGGCAATTCTGATTTTCTTCAGGAAAAAAACCATAATTACATCTTCTGTATAAACCCTTTCAGTTGCATTAACTCTTATTTTCATTATGACCCTTTGAAAGAATGTTTTTTTTTCGTGGTGGAAGGCTTTGTTGTACATATGGGTAAATGAGGGGGTGGTTGTTATTTCCAATTTTGGGGGAGAAATCCTTAGTGATACAAAAGAATATCAATGAGGTTTTAACTTCAGTGGGGGAGAGACTTTATTGTTAAAGTTTTTGTCTACACATTTTTCAATATTATAAGAGGAATGAAATGTCTGTTTGGTGCCATATCTGTTTGCATTATCTAAGCAAAATTAGTGGCATTGTGAACACATTGGCAATGTTGATTCTCACAGGCTTGTGCACTTCTATTTTTATGCTTAAATGAGGAAGGATTTTGCTATTCCCAAGTGCTTCTGTGAGCAGAGTTCCCTGCTGTAGCATCTATTTTGCTGCTGTGGACCTGTGGGTAATGAAATCTGCTTATCTTCATGTGCCAGCAAATAGTTTTGTTGCTAGAGAGCAAAACATTAATGCTTGAGAAACTCAGAGCAGGTGCCATATGGTTTTGTATGTCCAACTGTGCAACATCTTCCAAAAGGCATCCTAAACAAGCCCATCTTACCTATTTGTCACTCTCAGTCTTTCCTTTATGCTGTGAGGGACTGTGGCACTGTAAAGCTGTGGCATGGTTGTGTGTCGGGGGGAGTAATTTAGGGTTCTGCTTACTGCAGAACAATGTTTAGATTTCTTAAAGAGAAATGCAACTTAAAAGAGTTCAGTGGCAGGTTCATTCTATTATTTACTTATTATTTATTATAAGGCGTTCCTGCTCCAGCAAGGGGATTGGACTAGATGATCTTTTGAGGTCCCTTCCAATCCCAAACATACTGTGATACTGCATGGGGGAAATATGCCAAGCCAAATGCTGCTGACCTCTCCAAGTGCCCATACCTGTTCATGAAGCAAACTTTCAGGCACCTTCCCTCCCTGATAACTGTTTGCTCTGGAGTCTGTATTTTAGAACTCCAGAGGCAAACTTTCAGGCAAGTCCTGGTAATCGTATGCAGAACAGGCTTTCAGGAGACAAAATTCTTACAAAATAAAAAATTTAATGGAGCAGAATAGCAGAAGGGCTGGCTTAAGCTGGGTACCTGCACAGAGGTCCCCGCAAGCATAGAAAACTTCTATATCTTTACAGGCTATTCATACCATGAATCAGTCCAATAGCAATATTTCACTTTGAATCTTCTTGCTTCTCATTGGATCTTTTTTTGTCGGATTCCATGTGGGCCTTTGTTTTGTTCAGCAGTAGACAATGTTTATGGTCCATAGCCTTGCAGATACTGTTTTGTCTGAATAAATCCTTTTTTCTCAGCTAAGTGCAAAATAGGTCTTATCTTATAAGTGTTCAGTGTAGTTTGTAGTTGCTTTTGGTAAATATGAGCAGAACTTTACAGCTTAATTTTAGAAAAAACAGCTTACTAAGTAACATAAAGCAAAGAATATATTGAAAATCATACGACCTTATATCTCGAAATAATTAATTACATTTAGTATGTATCTACTTAAGCTAAATGATTACTATATTGAACTTGAATTGGGCTCATCCACTGACCTGTGAGTAGTAAAAACAGTGCCATACAGCTCTCTTATTTAGCATGCAGAGCTCAAAGTGGGCTCATCCAGGCTGTCATATTTGTAGAATAAAGTGGGTGACTCGTAGTCAGATTGCATACAGCAGGAAAGTCTGCACGGGACTCCCTGCGCCCACAAGTTACCGGTGTTCAGTGTGCTGTGCTGCTTCCTTGTGGGTCTCCTGGAAGGAGTTTTTGGCCTGACTGTGGCCCAGGCCCTCACCTCCTCTGGAGCATGGACCAAACTGCTGCCAGTTTGGCTGTAGGGGAATTGAGTGCATCCGCCACATTGTGTTGGCTTCAGGTATGTTGTCTGAGAGAGGTGGTGAGCTGGAAAAATGAGGAGCGTTGAGATGGAACAGGATGGCAGACGAGCAGCAGAGGTCAAGGAAAATTAGAAGCAGCAACTCCTTTTGTCAAATACTAGCTTTTTTTTTTTTTTTTAAAATCCTGATTTGGTGTTTTGCTGCTTTACCATGGCAGTGTTTGTTTCGTGTTCTGCAAAGAAATTACCCTGGAGGTTTCCTCAGCATGTTTTGTGAAAATTCCCATTGCTCAAGGGCATGCAATCAGTATTCCAATTGTTTCTCTTATCCCAGCTGAGAAAGAGTTGTTTATCAGCCCTGGCAAGCTGGGTAGCGCTTTCATGTCCTCTTGGATGCTTGCTATTGAAACAGCAGTGTTGATGTGCTGGTGAGCTGCCTCTCTCTAATGCTCTCCCCTGAACAAGACAGAGCTGTTTGCTTGCCTTAGCTGATGCCTGATAAGGATTAATCAGCTGAATGTCATTTCCAGATGAGCTTGACAAGAGACAGCAGTTGGCTGAGGGGGAGGAATAATGTGGGTGGGTAACAGAGATTTCTATCTGCCCTTCTTGTTCAGGAAGCACAGCTCTTGTCTTGAGCATCCGTGTTCTGCCAAAGCATGAAATATCATAGGCATGACTGTTTCCCTAATATATGCAGAAAAAAATGCTAGAAACTGCAAGGATACTACTCTTCTCCCTTTGATCCAGAAAACAGAGAGAACCATGTAAAATCAGAACTGAGCTTGGTGTGTAACACGGGCCGTTAAGCATGTGCTCTCTATTGTGCAGCTTGTCCCTCTGAGGCAGGACTAGCTGAAGGAATATGGTGGGGATGGAGTTCTGCACAGAAATCATGTGGGCTGAAAAGGGAAAGGGGCTGCAGGAAGCAGGGGTCTCCTCACTGGACCCAGGAGAGACTGTGGAAAAGCTTGGATGCTCTGGGTGGAAGTATCACGGGAGGAGGAGTGAATTTCTGGAGCTGGATGGAGGGAGTAGCCGTTGGGCCTTGAGGGTGCTGGGGCAGAGCAAAGGCGTTGGGCTCCCTGGACCCTCCCTGGTGGCAATGGGCATCACGCCACACTGCAGCATGGAGGGACAGCGGGGCAGGGAGCACCGGGCAGTGTCAGGAGGGAGGGTTCTCCTCTCTGGGGCTGGCAGAGAAGCAAAGGGAAGGAGTGGACTTGAGTGATGGAAAGAAATTGGTTTTGACTTCTCTGGTGCTTTGGAGTTTGAGTTCTTCAATGAAGCTGAGAAGAGCAAAGGAAAAACTGAGGCACGGCTGAACCTGAGGGTGTAGTGGGGGTTTGCTTTTGACAAGATTTTTAATTGTCCAGGCAAAATAAACAGTACTACAGACCTGAGTAGTAGTATCGCCAGGGCCTTCCAAGGTAGAATACCTTAAAACATTTTTCAAGGTTATTTCTTTTGGAAGCATATTTAAAATCTTCCTTGGTTATCATTTTATTTGATGGTATTTAGAGCTCTATCTCTTACAACTGAAATACAAAGTATATTTATTTTTCCCATGACTGATCTCTTTTGGCAGATCTATAGGTGGTGGCAGTCTGCATATTAAAATCATCTGGAGTTCTTTATGTAGACAAACTAATTTACAAACACCACAGTGCATGCAAACAATTATGGTATTTCCAATTCTCTCCTTTAGAGGTTTTAATAGTAGAATGTTGTAGTTAAAATGTAGTGCCGTTGCATTCCATATTGTAAAAAGGAAGTCAATAAGTCTCTTAAAATACCAGGAAGCTGTGTAACTTATCAGCTCAGTTAAAACCAGTAACTGAAGAAATGATTAAATGCCAATAGTTAAGTATTTTTGGTTTTGCTTAGCTGATGCATTGCCAAATTCCATGCCTTGCAAGGGATCTCTTAGTTACTGGTGAGAACTGAAGAGCTCTGCAATTCAGTACAATAAACACTCTGTTCTTAAGGCAGTAATGGGTCTGGTAAATAGATCTCGCAAGATCTGTGTTATATTTCTGACTTGATGCAGTCTGCTAGGTGACTGTGGGAGTCTCTGGGCTTCACTTCTTTGGGCTCGAAAATGGAGACAATGAAGCTCATCCAAGGCACTTTAAGATCTGCCTAAGTGATATGAGGTTGCTGAATTACTGTGTGAAATGATGCTGCTAGGAAGAGCATTGGTGATTGCAAATGTAGCTGTGAATCTTTCAGCCTTACTCCTGTCTCAGTGAGTTGAATACCTTTAGCCAAGAATACTTTTTTGGAAAGTATTGGGGGGGGGGGGGGGGGGGGGGGGGGGGTGGGAAGGAAGGGAGGAAAGATTATATTGTTACAGTGGAAGAGCTGCTCACAAACACTGTACTGAAAGGTAACTCCAGAATGTTACACAGATGTTAACTATTGTATGTTATGTAATTCAAATAATATATTTTGGGTGGTAAATTTACTTCAGGCTTTTTTAACTACTTTATGTGCTGTAGGCCAACTTGTATGGATCTACATAAGAACACTTAAGAGAGTTGAATGTGACCTGTCTACCCTGCCCGGTGGAATTTGTTTCATATACTGTAATGTGGGTCACTGTGCAGTGATCTCTTATGAAAACTTAAGGAAACAAATGGCTTCACCACTTCATTCATTTATCCTTTTGATCTTCTGCTCATTTATCTGTCTTCAAATCTTTTTTTTGTTGACCAGACGAAATACTCCTTACAAAACCCTGGAGCCAGTCAAACCGCCAACAGTCCCCAATGATTACATGACCAGTCCTGCCAGACTGGGCAGTCAGCACAGTCCAGGAAGGACGGCTTCCTTGAACCAGAGACCAAGAACACACAGGTACAGAGTTTTCTCACCATAACTCCTTCCTGCTTGGCATGCTCTTGCTTACTAAAATAATGGAAAAGCTTTGAAGCTTTGTGCCTGTTAGCTTTTTGTTGAGAGGCAAAAAGTGAGTTATTTTGCCACTCCACATTAACAGAACATGACTGTGTTGTTGACTTCTCTAGCACATAAAACTGTTCTCATACTCTATGGAAGCCTCATTTAATCTAGCACGTTCCATAACTACAGGCCTTGTTTTATATAATAAATTTATTTTGTTCTATGATTTCTTTCCCAAGAATAAGCAAACCTTTAAAATTTATGCAGTTGCAAGGTAGGGTAGTGATGGATCCTAATGGATTTGAAACTGCATTATAAACCTTAGCCTAAAATACTTGTATGTTTTTATTGTTATTGTTCTCAAGACCACTAATTGCAAAGGGAAATTTCTGTTGATTAGAAACACCATGATTAAGGTAGTCTGAAAGAGCTGATTGCTTTCTTTTTACTAGAACTTAATGCTCATAATCAGTGCTAGCATAATAGAAGCAGAAAATAAAAGCTATTCACAGAGCAGGTATTGGCATCAACCACATGTTTCCACGTGCTGAAGGGCTTTGAAAGAGGAGTGTGTGTTTGGAGTGAGAAGGGCATTTCAGATTGTACCTCGTTGTTTTGGGGGTTTTTTTTTAGTGCCATTTTTTTTTCTTGAATTGCAAGGCTTGATCTTTCTCTGAGCCTCTTGAGTGAATTCAGTTTTTTCAGTTTGATTTTTATCATGGGCTTCAAACTGCAAGGGAAAAACAGATGAAAGAATTCAATATAGTTAGAAGTAAATGTTAGCTTATTTTTGAGAGCTTCATTCTTATTTTTTTTTAAGCTCCCAGTAGGCAGTTAAACATGGTAGGTCACTAATGGAGCTTGAGAGAGTATTTTGGACACAGCTGATCATGAGATACTGTCAGAACGTAATAATTCCTAAATCTGGCTGCAACAAAGATCTTGTTAATCTGTTTAGCTGGCTACTGTGAATGCTTCCTACTCTTGTCTCACAAGATTTTCTTCTATGTAGACTGCAGTTAGAAATTCAGCTGCAACCATGGTGACAAGATCAAGGTCTTCAGCATACAGAACACTAATTTCAAAGGAATTATCTTGGCTTCCATTTCACGCCACTGATTTTTCTTTTTTGTAACAGTGTTATTTTCTTAACGTGTATTTGTATGATTTGGTCTTGACTCTTGACAGCACTGATTTGTAGGTACCCAGGAATGGTAAATAAACTATAGCATCACTGAGTATTCTTTAATTAGCATGGATGGTTTAAAGTGGTGTTTTGACTTCAAAATATCATGAATACTTAGTTCCCTTTATATTATCCGTTTAATCCATGTAAATTCAAGCTTTGGCCCAAGCAGTGCTCTTGGATATAAATAAGGACAGCTTCTGCCTGAACCTTGATTCTTTTTCAGCTATATACAGAAATGTACAGAAACATACAGAAAATTATCCACATCACACCCCATCACAATTGATTTATCGTGGTTGTTGTCAGTTCAGAAGTTCTCAGTCTAAACTTCTGCCGTGAGTGGAGGAAATGTTCCTTCAGCTAACAGTATAAATAATCTTAAATGGTGACTTACAGTTTACATATTAACTCGTCCATCCCTAGCTTATTACTTTAAATTATTACAAGGCACCAAACTATTGCTGCAGTTGTTACTCTATTACCTAGAACTGGTATCATTGTTTACCTTTTTATTTTTTAAAGCATTTAATTACATATTTCATGCATAGTGATGTTTATCAGCTTAGCTAATTCCATTTATGTGGAGTTTCATGCATCCAGATTTGGTTGGCTGTATGTAACTGTAGGTGGAGACAGAGGCATTTTATAGGGGATATTTCAACAGTCTAAAATTGAGTTGGGCTAGCAGAGCGTGCACAAAGAGTGTGACTGTTTACAGGCATTGGTAGGAAATGCTGTGCTAATACTTGTGTTTTTCTTTTCCAGCGGTAGTAGTGGAGGAAGTGGCAGTCGAGAGAATAGTGGAAGCAGCAGTATTGGCATTCCCATTGCCGTGCCTACCCCTTCGCCACCAACCGTTGGACCAGGTATGTGGGACTCTTCCCATGTTCGCTTAAGGCTGTAATGTCAGTCGCTTGTGTTTGCAGAGAGATTTGGAGTGAATACAACAGGGTAGAAACTGTCCTGAAGCACCATCCTACTCATGAAATATCTTACGAATGCTGAGGGCCATCTAAAGTTTTAATTCTTTACCAAAAGTACTTGCAGAACAATCACTTACAGAATAGCAGATGGTTAAAATACCTTTGTTGGTCCATGTTTTTACAAGATAACCAAGGTGGGATAGAAAGAGAGAGGTGTATCCTTTTAAAGTTTATCTTTAAATGCCTATCTGCAATTTGGCATTTCTGGATGCCTCGAGAAGCAGCAGCAGCAACTATGTGCATGTTTGCTGGGAAACATCTTCTGCAATAGCCTGCTAAAATTACCATCTGTCAGTGATGGTATGTACATGTTATCTTTTTAATTAAATAAATTTCTTCAAATAAAATGCAGAAGATGACAAAACCACTGCTAGCGGTAGAATTCAGGCTTATCCACCAGTGGTGTTTATGCTGTGATTACAGTCTGAAGTTGCTAAGCTATAATGGAGATCACTGAGAGAGGCAGGAGAACTACTGTGGATAAGATAGTATAGCAATGAAAAAGAACCATGCAGGAACTCTTGGTATCAAATGCATATTCCCTTGTATTATGAATGATGAATGGTGAGAATGTGTAGGATCCTTCTTTATTATAAGCCTGGCAGGATTATTATCTTGGTAGTAAACTAATTCTGTCACTTCTTTACTACCTGTGCATTTTGTAAGCACATAATGCTAATTTGCATGAGAAAACAGTGAAGCTTTGGTGTAATGTAATTTTGATATTGCACCTCTTAAATATCTGTTCCTCAGATGACAAGTCTTCACTTTTTTACACACATGTAGGCTTTCCGTTCCCAGGGGTTTGTGATCCTGCAGTAGTAAAAATAGGCATGAAATATTACTAGTGTCTGGCATCCCATAAAAATCAATTGAAATAAAGATCTGCAGGTACAGAACCCTGTGTGGGATCAGGGCCTGAGTTTGTATCAGTTGACCAACGTTGAATTTCTGTACTTATTTGGAAAGCCTGTGAAGTGCCTGTGCTTTATTTGTTTTTTTCTTTATAAAATATATGGCCTAATTGGGAATATAAACTATTTTATTAGCACACATTTCTGTTCCTCCTCCTCCTGGAGCCCCGCCAGCACCACCACTGCCACCACCTCTCCCGCTGGGCAGTCTGATAGGTGAGACTTGTGTCAGTGCTCAAGTGATCGCAGTCATGCTGCATAATCAATAATCATCTCTTCCTAATGGACTCAATGAGGGTGTTTTTTCTTCTGTAGTGGACTCTACATGATTTTAGTATAAAAATCAGTTCTGGGATTTTTTTTTTGTTTGTTTGTTTTATTTTTTGGTTTTTTTTAAACAAATCTAATCACCACTAATTTCCTGCTGTTAAAGCCTCTGAAGATAAATGCACAAGGTCCAGGGAGAAGGTTGACAGTTGCCTGAAATCTCAGTTCTCCATAAAGCTCAGATCCAATTAGTCTGATTTATAAGAATTCAAAATCAGCTTGATTATTGGCATTCTGCTTTATCACTCCCACAGCTGAAACTAAGTCACAACAATTGCATTCTGGCTTATAAATGGTAGCTGATATGTAGGGTGATGTATGTGTTCTGTCCTGTGGGTGTAAGGTGACCGAAAAGCAGAGTGTCTGTCAGAGTGTCTTGGGGTTGATTCTGTAACACTGCAGGTGGGTGGCAAACTGGAAGACTTGAGGACACGAACTAACAGTTCTTGAAAAATTGCTTCAAGCATTACATACAGCTGTTAGGATGGGATCTAAAAGTAGTACTATTCAAAACAGGTGGGGAAAAAATACCCCACTCTTTCCTGTCACAAGCTGATGACAAAATTCATTGACTGTGCTATGAAACCAGCTTTGGAGGCTTTGACCCACGTAACCCTTTGCACTTTCCTGTACTGAAGTGTTAAGTCAAAGTGACTTTGGATAGTATTACAGGGCTGCAAACTTCTGATCACAAGCTGTTTGTGTATATATGTGTGTGTGCAGTTTTGTATATACTTATATATATTCATATTAAGATATATACCTATGTATATAAAAGCACAAAACATTTTATTGCAAAACAATTTTTGCATTTAAAAATTGTGTTGATCCATGTGACCTTAACATGTGAGATTCATTGGTCTGCAAGGTGTGATTTTTTTCTCTGTGAGAGGTGAATCCAAAAGAGAACTTAATTTGGCTTATTAACCTTGAAGCTTGTGCAGCAAGCATGTGGAAGGTAAAAATGGGTGTTCATCGTGAAGAATGAATGACATGTCTTTCTGTGATCTGACACTGGTGTTTCTGATTTGTTAGTGCAAATTCCATCAATATAGAAGCACAACTAACAAATATGATTGATAAATGTGCCATGTGTCTAAAGCTCATTACAGTTGTTTCACTGTTTTATTAGAGCATCTTTTTATATTAGATTGGAGACAAGTTCTGGTTCACAATGGAAAACATTTGCTTTGATCAGAATGTTGATTTTTTTTTTTTTTTTAATGTGTGCTTTTTAATAAAGGGTATTGCATGTAAAATAATTGAGAGATGCTTAGGAGTTGGAAGCTGATTCAGTTTTCCAGTCCAGTCTCTCATAGTTCTCAGCATTTCTCAAATGCCCTTTATATGAGTGGTTTATGTTTTGTGTGTTTTCTCTCATTATTGATTACAACAGGTATGTTTGTTTTTCTGTTAATCTCCTGTTACTGGCCTTAAATCATTGGAGACCTGTAATCAAGTATTTCCTATGGTCTGGGCTTTTTTTCTATTTTCTGCGTTCTATCCCAAGTAATACTCTGCTTAAGTCTTTTCCTCGGTTCCTCTGGCTAATGCTTTTCAGCTGCTCCGGGTTCAGCTCCTGGTTCCCAGTATGGCACAATGACCAGGCAAATCTCGCGACACAACTCTACCACTTCTTCAACATCTTCTGGTGGATACAGACGGAATCCTTCTGTGACTGCCCCATTTTCTGCTCAACCTCATGTTAATGGCGGGCCTCTTTACTCTCAAAATTCAAGTAAGCTTCTCAGCTCTGAAATCACAAACTGTTTTGAGCAAAATTATTGTAAAGGCATGCATGGCATTTTAATTCATTTATGAAGAGCATCAATCAGATTACTGCTTTCTTTCCTAAAATAGAAGGAAAAACAAACAAGAAAAACCGTATTGAAGTTGTACAGTGATTGCACTCTATGCAATTACACTGTTTTCCCCTCTGACTTGTTTGCTGTTACTTGTGACAAGAAATTATTATGATTGCCTATCTAATTATAGGCACGTTATACTTAACATTTCAGGTGTGCTTGGAGAACATACACTAAACCCAGATTTTTTTTGCAGGAGTCGTAATATGGTTGTAGTCCTACAGTCCCTCCACTACTGGGCTAGTGGCAAGAGAGTACTGGCAAAGCACAGTGCTCATGAAACAAACTTTTCTCATTACACCATTCTTCCCTGTCTCTGTCTCTTTCCTGATTCCAAGTTTCTCCTTTGTCCTTATTTCTAAGCTTGACTGTTAAAGAAGAGCTCAGTCTCTCTTTAGCAGACTCCTCCACTGTGCTTCCACACTAGTAGAAGTAGAGATGGGATGGATGCCATGGGCAAATGAGCAGGGTTCAGTCAGCAGCATTCTGCCTGCCTACCCAACAGGGCAAACAAGGTTCACTGCAGGAAGATCTGCAAAACAGGGATCTACTTGAGGGTTGGTAGAAGGCTGTTTCTATCCAGAAATGTCTTCCTTGCTATTTCCTTAAATTTTGACCCGATACACAGGGGAGTGATAGTCCTCTAATGGTTTCTCGTGATGTGATGTTCTTCAGCATGTCAGCTCTTTAAACTTCGGAGTGCTATTTCTTTTAAAAAGAAATGTCTATGTTTGTGCTGAAGATCGCTTTGGATCAGTGTTTGCTGTTGTGTACTTACTCTTAAGGAAAGAATGCATATAAAGTGTTTGAGACACTGAGGTGAAAAGTTTTCTCAGTGGTTTAGAAGTATTACATTTGTTGGAAAGTATTTTTATATGCAGACGCAGTACCTATCTATTTTTATTTTTTCCAATCCTGATTTTCCTCTCTCACCCATACTGGCCCTTCACTTTCCTCTACCTTCTTGTTCCCCCAAATTAACTCACCATAGCAACAAAACCCCTTCCTATTTCAACAGTTGTTTTGTTGAAAAAACAGACCTTTACTTCTGGAAATAGTTCAGTTGTCTTAAATGCTGTGCACACCGCTACTTCTGAACATTTACATTTGTCCAAAGCAATTTTTTGCTCAAATGCAGGTGCTGTTCCTTAATCTAGCCTCTCTGGTGTTTTCAAAATACTGATTGTCAGCATTTTTTAAACAGTATTTTGATGGGTGTGTTTTTCTACTTTAAACTGTTTTCCTCTGTTTCTGTAACTGGTGATTTTTAAAATTTGTTTAATGCTACTGTCTTGACATTAAATCCAGGTCCCATGTTCCTGTAAGGTTTTACTTTCCATGCTAACAAATACTTTGGTTTTTTTTTTCTCAGATGTTTACTTCAGTTTTGTGAGAAACCTGTTTGTTCTCCATCTTTTATTGATCATTTCTCCCATACAGTTTATTTGGTCATTGGTTTTGTAATGAACTAAATGCTCCATTTTTATTCATCAAATATTAATCTTAGTTACGGCTTTATTTAAAACTTTTGCTTACTTGGAAGTACAGAACCTCTTTCAAATTTGGTTCCAACTTGGTTACCGTGCTGAATTCCCACTTTCACAGGAATTTCTCTGCTTTAGTGCAATAGAAATTTCACTGAGAAGGGGCACGTTATGAACAAATGAGTTGATGTTTTGCTGGGTTTTTTCTTTCTTTTTTTTCTTCCCCTCTCGTCCATGAGGAGATGTGCTGCCAGAGCTCATAGTTTCAATGGTGTGTCCAACTGCTGCCCGTCCTCTTTCCTACTTGTAGAGGGAAGAGTGGAACATCTCAGCTGTCAGCCCAGCACCTCTGAGCACTGGTGCCATGTCTCATATCTCATTACTCACCAACTAGGTACACACTTCACAGAAAATGAGCTTGCAAGGGTTTCTTGGGGAGCCCTGGGCACTAGTGTAGCCAGTTGAAGCTGCTGAAGCCTTTGGCAGCTTCTCAGGCTGCGGAGTGCCTTCTAACCGCAGAAGACTTAATAATTTAAAATAAAGCTCCATTCTGCTCTAAATCCATCTGATTTTCCTACCAACAAGCAACAAGGCCCCTTTTTCTATGTAAAACAAAAACATAGTAAGCCAACCCACTGCCCCAGCAGAACAGACTTACAGCAGGTGCTCTCTCCGAGTGTGAGGTGTTGATGTTGCAGCATTGTTTCCCCTGTAAAGCTGCTGGTTTTGCTGTGTGTCAGGGCTGCTTTGCTGCACTCGAGGTAGCACTCCACTCTTATTTTAGAGTCTGGAATCCTGCAAAACGTCATCTCTACTTCTAGTCACGTGCTTTTAAAAGATAACTACTAAATTTGAGTAATCCCTATTTGGTAGTAAGAGAGAAAGCTCAATTTTGTGTATTCCCCAAGTGAAGGAGCAAGTCCCTTCACAGGTGCAGCTGCGCTGGGCTTTTGGTTCAGCTGAACTCAGGGGCGTGTTTTGCTTTTGCATCCTCAATTGGCCAACCACGAATTCAGCCTTGTTGGAAGCACAAGCTTGAAGAAGGTTCTTCTGTGTTTGTGTTCTTGTTGTTCTTTACATACTTTGTTTTGTGGTCCTCGTTACTGACGGCTACTTTTGTTGTGTTTCCTTTTTTTTTTTTTCCTTTGTCTGTTTGACTTTCCCCAATATGGTGTGTGTGTTGCTACCAGTTTCTATTGCTCCACCCCCTCCCCCTATGCCTCAGTTGACTCCACAGATACCTCTCACAGGCTTCGTGGCCAGGGTGCAGGAAAACAGTAAGTTTGGACAAGCTGAGCTGTTAAAGGGTAGAGCCTACTTTCTTCTAGCATGCATGGCTGGCAAGTCAGACTCTATTTCGTTTCCTTTTCCAGAAGCTAATACCATCTTGCATTCTAGTGTCAATACGCTATTGGAGCTGAAGGGCACACTCTTCAATACTTTATAACATGCATGATTATTACTGACCCATTTAAGTTCTGAACTGCACATTTATTATAGAAATACAGTGTGAAATATGGGGCATCTGCTTGATATGAATATAGAAATGTATCTTAATTAAAAATATTAATTTCATGTTGAATCATCCTGCCTGAGGCTTTTTCACTAGGGATAATTGAGTTTTTATTAGAAAGGCCTGTATAGACTGTCACAATATGTACTGTATAACCATTGGCTCTAATACTGTAGTAGTTTTCAGGAAGCTGTACAATCAATTGAAAACGTGCAGTTGTATGATCTAATGCCATTACAAAGGAGCTTGTAAGGTATTTCTCCTCTTGTAAGCCTTTCATTCTCTATTTCTTTGTGTTCTCTACCCGGATTTCACTACTGAGCTTCTTGCAGCATAGCTCTGCTTGTTAGGTTTGCGAGAGATTTGCTCGCAGGCTATGAGCTGTGCTGCAAGGTGTTTTGTACTGGTAACTCTGCTTTTACCTTTACTGCTTGATTCATTGATTCATTTCAGGTGAGTGTTACTGTCCCAAATGCTGGTGCGTGTGTAAAGTCGTGTTCCTGATCTGGGGACATCTTTGCTGTAGGAGTATTTTGCAGTTCTGTAAACAACAGAATGGATGCAATGTAGAGAGGGCATGAAGTAAGTAGAAAATGTTTTTAAAGTGTTTGGGAGCCACAGCAAAATCTTCTAGGATCTCAGGGGCTACTACTACATAGTAGCTATGTAGCTCCAGTATACATTTAGGGGCCCATAGATCTGACTAGCGCTGCTGTTCACCTTCCCATTAGAACTTCTAAGTGGTCCTGTTCTGAGCATTCCTCTAGAGATAGGAGGAATCTCTGGTTCTCATTTGAAAAGGTATTTTGATAAGTAAATAGTAAGAATGATGTTAATGTAGAATAGTATGCCACAAAACTGTGTTGATGAACCTTTCCAAAATTCAAAGTATAGAGGTAAACCTACAGAAGATGAAGGTTACAGAATGTCTTCACTTGCAGATAAACTTGAGAAAATTGACACCTGCTTCTGAATTGTTCCAAGTATTGTCCTCCTGGAGATAACACAGCCCTTGGGAGAGCAGAGGTGAAAGGGACAGACTTATTTGTGTGTGCAACAACAAAATGCAAGCTGACTTGTGAATGAGATTGCAGCAAAAACAGCTGAAGCTTGAAATCTGGTCTTAGGAATTGTTCTGTTTATTTTCTTTCTTTTAACAGTCCCTTGGGTTTGAGCGTTACGTAACGAGTATGGCTTGGAGCTGCTGCCGCCTCATTTGGGAGGCAGGGGTGCGTGTGGCAGTCTGCGCATACGCTCAGCAAAACGGGCTTTGGAGGCTGTTGTTGAGTTTTGGCATCGTGTGCTAGACTTTCATCTGCCTCATTTTCTGCAAGAAGTCTACAGGGGAGCAGAGTTAGAGAGACGTGGGGTGGCCTTGTCTGTTACTTATAAAGAAAGCAACATCCTCTGCCCTGTGGACTTCTTCCAGAGGACAAGGACAGAGGGCTTAGAAACTATGTAACACCTATTTTTCCTGTGCTCTGTGCCCAAACTGTGGGTATCTCCTTCAGAGAGGTTTCCAGTGTGTCCAGTGCCCAGGGACATCCGATTGGATGTAAATCGCTGTACAGTCACATCCAGTCCTTTCAAAAGGAGTCTGCTGGACCCCATTTAAAGAACAGGAATGTGGATACATACAAGAGAAGATCTATCAACTTGGAGCTGTAGAAATAGTGGTCATTTTACCCCTTCTCATTTAGTGTGGGTTTTTGTATGCTTTTTTTCCCACCCATAGGAAAAGTAATGGTGTTCTAGAGCCTGCCTGTTTTAAGGTCTGAAGAGGAAAAAGTCTAGGTTAAAATCCAAGAGGCAGGGGGATACTTCCATGGGGTGGCACGTGTCTGATTTTTCTGTTCCATTCTCTCCCCTCGTTTAAATGTGAAACTGAATTGTTTTAATTGTTTCCCATAAAGTATGCAGTTTCTGCACTGCATCTCAGGGCATGTGTTGGCACTTTCACACTTGTATTTCCTGCCCTTTTTTTTTTCTCTTCAAATAAGTGACTTCATTGTTGAACCAATACAACTTTTTGCATTTATTAAAGTAAGGATTTCTCAAGATCTCAAAGGATTGTTGTTTCAATACTGTTTTTTCCCCTGGCCACAGACAAATATTAAGGGGAGAAACACATTTTGTGAAAGGTGTGCTGAAACTACTGCACAAAACCAATCCATTCACAAACAGCATTGTTATGTGTCTGTGGTGGGTTAATGAAGCCTGCCTGTGAGTGCTATTCAGTAACACAGGCAAGACATAGCGTTCACTTGGCCAAAGACTTTGTTAGTCTGTCTCCAAGTGACATAAATGGGCTTCTGTATGGGAGAGGAGTCACTAACACAGTGGCAGCCAGTCTGACTGATGGAGAGAGCTGTGGGATATACAGCTCAGCTGGACTTGCAGGTGAAGAACAGCATTAATGGGCTGGGGGCCTGGGCTGAGGCCCCTGCTGCCCCTCGCCTCCTCCACACCCACACAGCCAGTGGGACCCAGCCGGGACACACGAGCCATGCTCAAGCCCCTTGTCAGGGGTATGTGGCTGGAGAGAGAGGAAAGGTTCGTCACCACTGAAGTGGCGGCCAGGCAAAAGTAAAGAGCATTAAAGGAAAGAGAAACCTTATTTCTAATCTCCAGTGCCATTGTAACTAGCAGTAGCTAAAGCTTCACTCAGTGTTGTTCTTTCCTTGCCCTGCAGCTTGGCTTTCTGCTTAGAATTAGTGTAGTGTGCTGGAGCACTTGATCAGCCTGATGGCTTCTTCCAGTCAAACCTTTCCTAGAGCAGTGGTTTTCAGCCTGTGTTTTCAATGTGTGAAGTCCCAAACAAATCTCTTGTAATTAAATCTATATTGCTACACAATAGAGTTGATTTTAGTGACGGTAGCTTCCTTTCAGCAATTTCTGGCTTCATAGTGCTTACACCTAGCTCCATGTATAGCAATAGGATAAGTGACTTGACGCCTTGCATCTGAGCGTGTTCCCTCTCTCCTTTGCTGACAGCTGCTGAGAATGTTGCTGAAAATTAACTTGATGAACTGATTTTAAGAGCCATTTTTACTATAATGTCTTTCTCTTTTTCCCTTTCCCAAAGCAACTTGTAAATGTGCTGACTGGAGAATCTCAGGGCAGGGATTTGACATTTTGGATTAAACACTTAATTCCTTGAGCACTTTTTTCTCCAAGAGCAGCAGCTGCCTGTTGTAGTTCTCCATTTATTAACTGAATCCTGGATGTGTGCACACACAAGCTTGTCTGCAAGATAAGGATCAAAGCTTTTCCTCTGCTGAAGGGATTACTTGGCTTTCTCTTACCTGGTTAAATCTTAACCACTAGTCTCTTCCCTGTTTTATGATCCACACTAGATCTTTTTGTCCCCTTAATGCGAGCTCTGAGAGAGAAGGAATCCAAGGAAGCAGTGTTCAGAGATCAATTGGTTTGTTATAGGCAAAGGATTTGTTCAAAAGCAATCAAGCTGCTGGTGCAGTGCAGAGGCCTGTTGCAGCCTGGCTCAGAGGGTGCCGCTCGGAGTCCTCCCATAGCTCCCGCTGCAGCTCGCCCCCTCTCCGCTGGTGTTCAGCTTTTACCCTGCGGCATGTGCTTTGACTCTAGTAGCATTTACACATAGATATGACCACTAATCACAAATGTAGTCGTATGTTGTAGCTGTTAATACAAAGCTTCTGTTTCTAATCAGTGCATGGTATTATAGTGCATGCTGTGTGTGTTGTCCCCCCACCCCTTTTATTTACAGTGTACAGCCTCTCAGGTTTGTTTGCATCTCCACACTGTTTTGATTTAAGAGAAAAAATAATCTCCAAACGTTTCTAGTTGCTGATAGCCCGACTCCTCCCCCACCACCGCCTCCCGATGAGATGCCGATGTTTGATGACTCCCCTCCTCCTCCACCCCCACCCCCCGTGGATTATGAGGATGAGGAGGCCGCTGTTGTGCAGTACAGTGATCCCTACGCAGATGGAGATCCTGCTTGGGCACCTAAGAACTATATAGAGAAAGGTAAGGGAAGCGTTGCAACTCTGTCACTGCGGTATCAGAGGATTAATGGTATCTGAAGGGAATGAAGGACTTAGCTTGGGTCTGATGAAAACAGTCATTGTACCTGCTAAGTCAGAACTCAAACCATTCTTTTCTTAGTTTGTCTGTGGCTACACCTAATGTGATAAAATATAATCCTTTCTTAGAAGGATTATAAAATACCTTCAAGCATTCTAGAGTGGATTAAAAAAATCCTTAGTTATGAGAGGCAGATTTAAATGGGATGGCTTTCATCTTTGCTGAGCTGCTGGCCTGTGTCTGTAGCCGCTTCAGGATTGCTGGGAGATCATCTAGAAAGAGCGTTGCAAAAAGGCCAGAAAGTCCGAGCTCTGTTTACCCCATTAAACCAGACAGCTGGAGTGGATCATTAGACTTTCAACTGTAAAATGTAGTGAGGCTTCCTTGGAGACTTAGCAGTGTCTCTAGATCAGCAGGCTATAAACTGTGCTTAGGTATGAACTCATACAGTAAATGTCTCTTCCCATGAATAATTGAGGTGCTCATTTCCTGCCTGGAGAGTTGTCTGTTCTGCCAGCGACCGCTTTGTCAACAGCAACGTTGCAAGTTTTCTCCCGCCCTGGCTGGCACCTGCAGTGCGTGTGACACAGGGCAGGGTACCTGTGGCAGCGCTCCTGCCCGAACTGCCACGTCCCATCTCGGCTCCTGGCTGCACTGTGAGCAGGACATACCCATGGGATGAAAATAGCTGATACGCCGCATCATTATTTGCTAGGCATCAAGACATCAGATTTCTGATAATGTATATGTAAACTAGTAGGTTCTTGGAATTCATAAAACCAATCAATTGCATAAATCTATGTTAGCTGTTTTGAAGCACAAGGCTGTGGTGTCCAAAGTTAGTGGATTCCTAGTGGTAGTTCTTTAATTTTAGTATTGGTAGCGACATTTACTTTCCTTAGGGAGATCTCTGCTTTCCAATTGCACACAATGAGTTGGAGGCTAGTAAGAGTAATATATTTGCTAAGCAGGTACTGCAAGTACCTGATGTTGCTGTAAATTTGCTTCTACTTTTTCCTATGGTAACTTTTACACCTGCACTCAGTGCAGCTGCTTGAAAAGTAGCACCAAAACTTCTCACACAGTTCTGTAGCCAAGACCATCCACTTCTGTACAGTGGCTTTATGCAGCTGTGTTAACAGGAGCTGTAGTGTAGGGTTGTGGTTTTTTCCTGTTGGTCCATTTCTACAGGATGATGTATTATTTTTTTATGCTTTCTGTAATCAGGAGATCCCTAGACAGGGCCCTATTGCTTTTGAGATAGTGTCACAAGAAATGACTGCCACACTCATGGAGCCAGTTATTTCATACTCCAGCTTTTAAGTGTCTGTATGCTCCGCTTTACTGTGTCACAGTCAACTGTACCTCTGTCAACAGTTTAACTGAACATTTCATGTAGTCACCACCCACTTCTTCATGGTAGCTAATGTTGCAAGAAAAGTGAAATTAATGTTCAACAGGGAAAGCATGGAAAACCCTTGGATAACAAACTAGTCTCTTAAAAAATAACTATACTTCAAAAAATGTTAATACTGGTGCAATTAATAAAATGCTAAACGTGTCCCTGTTCCATCCACAGTTGTTGCTATATATGACTATACAAAGGACAAAGACGATGAGCTGTCGTTTATGGAGGGTGCAATCATTTATGTGATAAAGAAGAACGATGACGGCTGGTATGAAGGAGTTTGCAATCGAGTAACTGGCTTGTTTCCTGGGAATTACGTTGAATCAATCATGCACTATGCCGATTAAAATCCTTTGCTTTTCAAAGCTGGGTCTTGTATTCAGTCATACCATGATTATTTACAAGGGGTAACTAAAAAGCTAACAGAATTGTCTTAATATACTTTCAAAAAAATGTGCCCATTTCTTCAGGCCATACTGTTTTAATGGTATGATTGAATGTCCATTTCTCGAAGTCTCTGGAGACAGTATGTCTTATCTGATGGCAATTTGTAAAACAAGCAACTGTCTACAACTGGTTATACTTATTTACTTATGCATTGTTAATTTTATGACCAGCCTAAATATTCTGGGGAAGTAGGGTATAATATTTAATGAACCATGATCAGATTGTGCCATTACATTTTTCAGTACAGCATGGTAACTAACACTACGTTAGACTAACATATTAAAATCTGGATGAGAAGTTTAATGTTAGTGCTGGTCATATTACTTTTTGTTTAGACTCTTTGCTCATTCTTGAACTATATTTGTTTAAAGCATGCATACAAACTTATGTATTGAAATATACTTTTTTAAAAATCCAAGATGCTTCCAATTGTTGTAATCTTTACCTGGAGTATTCTCACTAAAGTCTATTACAATGAGTTGTTTGGGTCTAAGGTGTCCATGTGAATCAAAAATGGGTGGTCTTATGTATGTGTAATTTGTACCTGAGTTTTTTTAATGAGTAAATTTACATTGACTTTTTCCATTCATAAATATATAAGTGAACCAAAGGTCTTGTCCATTACTTTGTTGGTTGGCTTGGCAAAGAAGTTTGGAATGCTAACGTAGCAAAATCATGGCTGTGTTATCCCAGGCAATGTACTATAAAAAGCAAATGTTTGTAATGTGACTTTATCACTGACAGAGGGCAAATAAATTAGATATTAAATCTGAGTTACACACTTATACATACTCTTAAAAAGTTATTTTCTCCCAAAATTAATTTTGGCAAGGATTCTTGAGTGTATCTAGTGATCTAGACGCAGCAAGTTGGACACCATCTGCAACTGCCATTTCTTAGTGGAAACGAGTGTGCCCAGCTGAGCAGAGAGGGCGGAGATCCCTCAAAACGTGACAAAGGGGAGCAACCTTGACAGCATGTGGGTTCTGTTTCCAGGGAACGGAGCAATGTGCTCAGCCAGCGTGTTAAGGGACCACAGGTGGAAATGAGATACTGCTCTGTTCTACAGATTCTGTGGCTTAATTAACCTGACAAGGAATTTGGTAGTGCTGGAAGGTTCCTGTAAGAGGGACTTGAAAGCTGACTTCTAGGAGGGTACTGAATATAAATGAGTGATGGAAGGTCAGGGAATTGAAGCTTTGACTGGTTGTTTAATCCTTCATTTTTAGTTTGAGTTAGAAATACTGAGCCTTTCATTTTCTTAACTGCAGCAATCTCAAATTCTGCATCTTATTAACTGCTAGCAAGTAGCAACAAATAACAGCTGTATTTCATATGAATTGGAAAACTTCTCATGTATGTATGTAACCAAGTCTACATATAGTCTTTTATAATGGACCAATTTCCATGTATACAATTCCAGGTTTAACAGCTAGGAAAGCATTCAAACCGTCTCTCTTCACAGGAGTTTACCAGATGGTAACATCCATGCTCTGTTTATTAGTGTGAACAAGTGAAATTTGGAGCAACTTCAGTTCTCATACACTGATTTATAGTTGTTCTCATTGTGGCCTTTGTGCATCAACATGTAAACATCTTCCCTGCCCACCCACAATTAACAGCCCCCACTAAAACAGTTGTACAGCACGATTTGATTTGCTCTGAATTGTATGACTCCCCACAGTAAAACACTTTAAACTTTTGTTTTTTTAAAAAAAAAAAGTAGAACTTCCAGGAAAAAAAAAAGTTTTTTTAAAAAAATAATTTTTGGTAGCCTGTGTTGGAAGCAAATAACTTTTGAAGTAAATTTAGGCACAGTCTGGTAAGTAGCTGCCAGAATGAGTGGAAGGAGTTCTCTCACTTGTCTCGCATGAGTACCATTTCCGTCAGCTGAATGAGGGCTTCTCTTTCCGGGGATGGCCGCAGTTTACTGATCTCTCGTGTGGCTTCGTGGCAGTAGCGCTGGGCGAGGTAGGTTGTTTGCTGCACACCATCACTCTTGCATAAGAAGACAGTGAAAGGCAATGGGTAACTGGTCAGCCTCCCTCCTGCCTTTTGCCTCTTCCAGTTACAGGGGAAGTTTCCAGGTCAGTAAGTAGCCTGAACACTTAATTATATTCTGAAGGGGAAATTCTATGTTCATTGGATCCTACATCTCTTCCCCAAAGCTTCAAAATACTAAACCTGATCCATGCTAAAATTAAGTATAATTACCATACAACACTGGTATTAATAACATACTATTCAGCAGGATTAGAAACTAATGGTTTAGCACCTCCCATCCTCCCTTAAATTGAGATGTATGAAAAACCCATGGTCTGCTGAAAAAAATGGGTTTTCATTTTGCACAGACAATTATTCAGTCTTTTCAGACTGGAATCAATTAAAACTGATATGGAATGTGCACTGCAGTTATAACACTGACTGGTAACTGTGTGCTGCTTACACCAGTTGCTGGATACAGCTACTCTTCAGCTGAAGGAACTCAGTTCATGCATGAGCTTTTTAAATTATGTGGATTTTGTGCTATTGGAGAGAAAAAAAGAAAAAAAAGAGCGCTTCAGTACCTAGCATTTCTGCTGAAACACTGTTCCAGTAAGACAGCTGAAGAGTACTAACTGGGTATTGCGCGTAGCATGCTACTTCACTTGGATTTCAAAATGCAGCCCTGCTGGTTTACTTCAGAGGCAATGATTTTCAGACAGAGTTGAGTGAGGACAGCACTTCAGGAGTTAAATATTTGGTATCAGTCCTACCTGCAACACATATTTCCGTGCACGTTCAACATCTCCTGGTTTACTGAATCGTCTCATTATCATAGCATTCATTTCTGGAAACTAAGCACAAAGAAAGAAGGTTTTGTACTGCTTAGGAGTTGTTTTCTGTGTAGCTGCCTGCTGCGCTAAGGTCAAAAAGAAATGAAAGCACAGACCTCTCCCCCTGCCACTGTTGTTGCTACAGCTATAGCTGTAGCTTACTGCCCATAATCTGCACAGGAAAACCCAAGCATTTAAAACTTAAACTGGCTGGCTCTGTTGGCTGTAGGCAGTTGGCAGTGAGAGTCGGCATTTGCTGTGGCATGCTCTGATGTGGCTACTTCCAGGTGTGTAATCTGGTTCAGGTGTTCCTGTATCACAAACAATGGGTAGTGTTGGCACACCTAGAAGCAGCACCTCTTCCCCCACACATACAACAGGGAACCCAGGAGGTTTGTTATATCTATATTGCAGAGTTCAACCTGTAAAATCCTTCATGATACCTTTGACTGTTACACCTACTTACGATTTCCATTGCTCTGGACAGATATTTTTTTTTTTTTATAAGAGAAAAATGGTAACTGTGATGTATTCTGTTTGCAGTCACATTGAACTTGTAGTTACTCAAGTCCCTACAAATCAGGTAGATAACTAAAGTCAGTTATCACTTATCTAAACACACAGGCACTTTCTTCAGACAGTCCAGAAGCAGAAAAACCTGGTGCTTAACGAAGGCCACAATTCAAGGCAGCTTCTCTGCAGAAGAATTATTTTTAAAAGGAAAGAGTTGTTTGTTCATCTTATCTGAAAGGGTTATAGCCAAAGGAAGTTTGCCATACACTTGTAAACAATGATCTGCTTTCCTTGCACACCTTTGGTCCTGAAACTCTACGAATCTGTTAGGAACAACCAAGCAGCATTCCTCAGTGTTGTGACATCTCCCTATTACTCATAGCCAGCCTTCCTGGAAGATACATTTAGAAGCTTATTAGTGATTCAGACTTGGCTTTCTCTAGTTCCTAGCCTTCTTCCCATGTAATGACAATTTAATTGCAATGTTCATGTAATCCATTTTCATATTATTCATATTTACATCAATAGAGGATGCACACGTTTTCACTTTTTATATTTAAGCACTAAAGGATATAAAAATCTCCAAACCTGTAATGCAAAGCTGTTATTAGCAGTTCCACAGATTTAATGGGCAGTATATAAGCATTTACAAGAATGCTTAAAATAAACTGTCATTCTTCTGCTCTACTAGTTGAAGTGTGGCTTTAGACTTAGCATATACTAGTGTATTCCTTATTTTTTATACTGAATGAACTATAAATACTGAATAAATAGGCCTCACATCAAGCTAAACATTTTTGTACGAAATCCTGCCCTTAATATTCTAATGCATAAGGATATATTTTAGAGGGAAGGGAGAGGACAAGAAGAAAAGGCGTCTCATTGAAAATTCAGAGCACATTGAGAACTAAAGTATGTTTGTCAAGAAGACAACGTGAGGATTAGCAGATATACTGAAGAGCGTGCAGGATAGTAGTAATATTAATTTCAAGATAAAAGACAGCCTGAAGCTAACAATTACATTTTGGGCTATCTGTACATCCTGGCGCAAGAGTTTTTATTCTCAGATACAAATAGATGAAACATGTTTTAGTAGCAGCACAGATAAGCGTCTGTTGAAGCTCCAAATTTCTTTAGCGCTTATACTTTGTTTATGTTTCACTTAAGTCTGTAGTGCTGTTCTTCCCGTTTCTTGAAAACAGTAGGAAATTTTCAGCAAACCAGCCTTCCAGTTAATGCAGAAAACTCTGCAAGGTGGTTAAGTTATCTTTCAATGCAAAAAGATAATGCTTCCCATCTATCAATGAGGAAAAACATTTAAAAGAGACCTACAATGAATAAGTAAGATTTTAAAATAGAACTGGCAGATTTTCTTTTCTTGTATTTCCATATTACAAACTCATTTATCTTCTAAGGCTAATTAAATGATAGATGAAGTTGGAAGTCAGAGGCAGCCAACCCAAACAAATGAATAAAAGAATAGTTTTAATTTAAAAAATCGGAATATTCAACACCCACAAGACAATCAGTGACACCCATTCTCTGCCAAAATCAGAGTATTTGCAACATGTCCTTGTTTCTCTCTACAAGTAGCTTTAACAGACAAACAAACCATTTCACAGTTGCAACTCTTTCTGTGCCCAAGTCTCTCACTGTTCTTCAGACAACTCCAGTTGCTGATGACTAATGAGATCCTGCTGCTTATCAACAAATTCTGAAAGCGTAAGTTTGTGTATCCCGCAGATGAGTCTGTGGGGAGGAACTGAGAACATGGAGGAGATTGCTCTCAGCATGCGCTTGTCTGCATTCTTAAGTGCCTGATACTCTTTGCTTTCCTGTCTTCTCCGAGACACACATCCTTGTAAATGCCCAAGGGATGAGGAAATAAACACATACGTATGTTCCACCTCTCTCCACCTCCGGGCTCTTTAAGAAACGGGGAGAAGTACATGTCATAAAGTCGTATTTTTTTTTCAATGAGTTAAAATTTTTCCCATGTCAAGCTCTGAGCAATTCCAATGAAAGATCAGAGACTAGAGCTCTAACGGAATTAGTTGTGCCAGTTTTTGTATTATACTGTGAAGTCTGGTAGGAAGGACTGCTTTCTGGGTCCCAGATCTTTCCTCAGGTGAACCAGAAGCTTGAGCAAGGTGCATTAAGCTAGTTTCTTCCCCTTTTATGCATCAGCATTAATTTCAGTGTTTCTTTTGGTGCTGCTGATACTTCTCTTTTCCTTGTACTCCTTCACTAAAAATCTTGACCAATTTTAAGCTTATTTATAATACTCCTTTTTCTGTTATCCCAACTACTATCACATTTACCTTCAGAAGGGAGAGCTTCCAATGTTTATAACTGGATAAGACTCGAGGACAACAAGATGAAGAGATCAAATCCGATAAACAGAGGTGCCCACCTAAAAGCTAGGCAGAGATTCAAGTTCTTGGCCTTGGGATGGATACAAAGCCCAGAACATAAGCAAGAAAATACTTAGGAATAACCTGCAGAAAACATGCAAAAACTCTCTGAATACCTGCCCCTTTGCGAAGGTGAAGCACATGAACTAAGGCAGCAAAAGAAGACTAGTTCTGCTTTTGATACAAGAGCCTGATGTTAAGAGGACTTGTGTAGGAAAGTGTTTCTCGGCCTGAAAGAACACGTGTGTGCACACCGAATCCAGCTGATCTGGAGCACATTGATTTTTCACACCTGCCCGGGCTGTGCTCATCACTTACACTGTAGACTTCATGTGTTTGGCCAGACCTCTGGGTGTGCTGTGAAGAACAGTGAACGCGTTTTGCTTTGGGGAAGTAGATTGCTGTTGACTTACCTGCCGACAAGCAAACAAGACAGGGCCTGTGGCTAATCCAAGTTTGAGATCTGCTGCTGCTGGTTTCCCCAAATGGTCAGCACACGATGTAAAATCCAGCACATCATCTATTAGCTGGAAAGAGATAAACATACAGATTATTTTAAAACTTTAATAATTTTATTTTAATGAGAACTAAACACAGAGTACTCTTTGTTAAGAAAAGATGGAAAGGATTAAGACTTGGATTTCTAAGGCAGTTTGGAAAAGTCTAGATTTTAGATTCTCTTAAGTTCAACAAAAGCACTACCTGAAAAGCTATGCCAACATTTTTTCCATACTGGTATGCAATCTCATGAACTTTGGGATCAGGACAGCCTAGAATTGAGACCTGAAAAGAAAAAAAAACCCAGGTAAATAGAAGGCTTCAGTCAGCATCCACTTTTAGCCTCTGACCACAGGTGTGACATAGCAAGCAGGGACAGTAGGATCTGGGAAAGGAAAATAAGCTGACTCACTAGCACAGTCTGGCTTATCTCAGTTCATGGATACACACAAATAGCCAGGCTTACTAGAAAACAAGGCTGAAGAGCAGTGCAGTATTAAAAATATATTCAGGTCTGGAAAGAGATTAGCTTTATTAAATATTTATCAGACTTAGAAATTATAATGCAAGGATGAAGAGAGAAGAAACGTGGATGCACTGCACATGCAGGCTAGTAGTGATCCACAGTCCAGTGACAGGGCAATTAAATTTATTACATATATAAATCAGCCAGGAGATAATTGGAGGTCAGACAAGAGATAAATGGACATTACATGCCTCATAAAAGATTCACAAAACTTGACGTGTTGCATCCAGTATAGGAGGGACAGTTGAGATAAGGAAGATTATTTTTAAGGGTGATGTTAACTATAACGGAATTGCTCAGTAAGATGAGCTGATTAGCTTGCAGACAGAGGTACCAAGGGATAATTAGTGTCAAAGACAAGACAGTGAATAAGGAATGTATACCAAGCTAAACAAAAGTTATCACTAAACTGAGATAAAATGTTTTCATTGAGTACAGATAAAGGAATTGACTACTTGAGAGACAAAAAGTTTTGCTGAATAAGCTACACAAAGCTAAAATACAGAACACAAATTAAGATTTGAGACTTAATATCTTGCCTTAAAGTGAGGGCACTTACACTTTTGCATGCATATATTGATTAGACACTTTGCAGAATGAGGTTGGTTATATTTAAATACTCAGATTTATTTCAGCCTTCAATAAAGCAATTAGGAACAAGGGGCAAAAATCCATCCTGGTTCACTGCAGACATTCCAAATGTGCTGTGACTAACAGGAGTGAAGATACATTTTACTTAATGTAAGACTGAAAATACATGCTAGGAAAACCACACAACATAAAATATGTATACATACATAAAAATTTCTCTTTAAGACTAGGTAAGGTAGGATAATTTTTTTAAAAAAGGCACAAAAACCAACAAAAACCAATCCCAAACTAAAAGCAAGTCCAGCAGTAGCACTGAAGGTGAAGATAGAAATGAGAAACAACATTATATCCTAATAAATGCGATGCAACTCGCACAAGATTAGAGACTATTTCATGCATCAGTGCATGTTGTAACTGAACATTCAGAACAGTTCCCACTCATAACCGGCATCCATGGATAATAGTTAACACCCAGAGGAATGTGGATGCCTGAGGCATTAACAGCATCTCACATTTCCCAATTTTATTTAAAAGAGGAGGATCGTATAGAGGGAAAATAATGCTACTTATGTCTAATCACACGAAATCCTGAAGGCTATTAAAACAGAGTGAGCTGCAAATATTAATAGGAGATATTTAAATAGACATTGCTAGGGACTACTAAACTACAGCATTTTCCCCTTTTATCTTCCTCCTGATGCTTGTCTCTTAAATAGCAGCATCTGCCCCGAAGAGCTAATGTCTTCTACTGCTGTTCCATACCTAGCAAACTTTTGGTTGTTTCTGTAATAAAAATCAAATAACATCAGCAAAGCAGGAGGACTACATCCACCCTGTTTCAATGAAATCTTTATCTACCACCGCATTTTATGCGAAGAATTAAAATAGGGAATTCAGTAGAACAGTGACAAGATCCTGGTTAGTGGCCAAGGGTCAGAGTGGACACGAGTTGGTAGGTGGGCGAGGAAGTGCCACAGAAAGAGAAGAGCTTTCTCATTTAATCCGAAAGGTCAGAGCAGAGCTATTCCTGTAGGTGCACATTTTTCTGGGGACACAGACATTACCTATATAAATAATCGCAGCAGTACACATATGTTTAAAAAACAGGAGCCTGAGTTACAGACTGTAACACAATCAAAATATATCAATGCAAAATTCTTGCATCTTTGCGACAGAAGACCTTTATGGCTCCTATGCAGGTTATGAACATTTTCAAAGACAAAATAAAGAAAAAGTTAAAAATCCATGGCCGCATCATAAACCTGCAGCCTGACCGGGTCTTGTCTACCAGGGAGTTCCTCCAGGAGCCAGTTTCTCCAATTGCTCTTGTGGATTATTGCCCCCGCATGGACGCACGCTGGGATGCAGCCAGGCAGCCTTTCCCCACCAGCCACCCGCTCTCAGAGCGATGGTTTAACTGAAGCCAGACCGGGGTAACATCACGCATTGATAAACGAAAATCAGGATAAAAACGTCAGTCCAACCCCAATCATTCTGTGATATATGTTTAAATGATAACGCTCACCCTTGGAAAGTATCCTATAGTTCTCCTGATATGACTGGGTTGATTACAAATTTAATCTTGCACAAAGTCAGACTTGTCCTCCACTAAATCCTGATGAAAAATCCTTCCTAATACCAAGTGGAACAAATTCTTTAGAAAGGCTCTTTGAATTCAGTAAAGCAAGTCAGTCTGCTTGGCATTATTTCAAACACACATTCTAAAATAAAAATAATTTCTATTATTTTATGTTACATGGGAGACTATAAACCAATCTTGCCTCTTTACTGAATTTCACATCTATAAAATATTCTGTCATCAGCGCTAGGCAGATACATTCTGCTCCGTTATTTATCATGTGAGAATAGAGCAGCAGGAGTTGAAAGCCCTTGCATGTCTATACCAGTGCCCTGTAAGACAGGAAAACCTGCTGTTGGGCAGGGGTAGGCTTGTACCAACAGTGCAAGAGATGTTTGCTCTCACACTCCTAGATCTCTGGACACTACAGAAAGGAAAAGGCTCCAAAATCTTCCCCTTTTCCAGCCTTTTTCCTCCATGCCCATCTCCTGAAGCAGTCAGGATCCTGCCTTCATGGCTCATCCACCGCTGTTGTTCCAGATAGGAGCACTGTTCCTCTTTCCAGTGGAATCACACAATAGTTTAGGTTGGAAGGGAACGCTGATTATTTGGTCCAGCCATCTGCTCAAAGCAGAGCTTACTTCACGGTTAGATCAGGTTGCTCAGGGCTGTGTCCAGTTGAATTCTGAGCATCTCCAAGGATGAAGATCCCACAGCCTGTCTGCACAACCTGTTCCAGCATTTGACCAACCTCATGGAGAAAGTTTTCCTAATAGCTAATTGAATTTTAACATGGTACAACTTGTCCTTTCAGTGCGCATCTCTCCATCCTCTCTACCCCCTCCCATTACACAGCTGGAGGCAGCAAGAGGATTCCCCCTGAGCCTTCTCTATTCCGCACTAAAACCAGCTCTTTGCATATCACTTGCTCCAGCCCCCAGCCATCATGGTGGCCCTTCACTCATCTCATTCCACAATGCAAACATCTCTCTGGTAGGAGGAAGCCCAGCCTTGAGGTCTCACGTGTGCTGAACAGAGGAGAAGTCACTTCCCTGGATGTGCTGGCTACACTGGCAGCAATGCAGCCACACTCAGTGCTCAGCACTCACTTCTCCAGGCTCTTCAAATCCCTTCTGGTAACTACTCTTGGGAGGAAGAGATCTACCCAGCCCCAGCAGACAACTATCTTGTCCTGAGTCTGCACCTTCACACATCTGACCTTTCCTCAAATAATTAATATTTTAACATGTTAACAAAGTACTTGTTTATGAAGAATGGTATTTTTTGTTATATATTTATGCTAATCCTTTTTATAGCAAACGTTATTAAGAATAAATACCCCCCAAAGAGTTGCTGCATTTTAAATAATAAATAAGGAAATTTACTCGCTGACTCTAATATCTGATGCTACTGATGCTATCGCCCTACGTCTGTCACTGGACGTCCTTGTGCCCCACATGCCTAGTTGGGCTGGGGGATCAGAGGCCTTATTTGCCTGGACACCAGTTCCAAACCCTGGCAAGTTTTTCTGATGGAGCCCTGTGCACACACCAGACTATGAACTAGTTAAAGCAGGAGCTCACAGGTAGATCCAGAGCTGCAGACTGTTCCTTTTCTTCAGTCCGTAAGGCTTGACGCAGCCTCGCCTTACACGAGGAGGCTGCGTGCTTTCTCCTAATGATCAAGAATCTCTAGTGCAACTTTACGCTTATCTCAAAACAAGCATGGTTTAATCCCTCTCCTGAAAGTATGCTATGCAAAATACAAACAGCTTTGTGAAGGTTAGGAGTTCACATTAGAGCAGGATTTGAAAAAAGACAGAAAGAGAACCTGCTCAGCTTATTTTGCCATCTCCAGCTTGCCTGATGACTAATAGAAATTCCACTTCAGCTTTACTGTTTCTGAATTCTTGAACCAAAGTCACCTCTCATGTTTCTCTGAAAAATGCCTTTCAGTAACTAAGGCTTCACTGGCCCTCTGGGCCATCTGCCACCATTTCCTTTTGCAACGTATCACTTTGACTGCAATTTCAGTAACATTCCCCCATGCAGAACTATTATAGAAATAAATTAGAGACTGGGATGGCTCCAACATCTTGAACAGAGTGTTCTGTCCATTAAAAACTATTTAACTAACTTAAAGGACTTTTGGTTTAAATGCAGAAGGTATCTAATAAAGTGACTAACCAGTGTTGACAGACTATTACCTTGTTCAGACGTTTTTCCAGGAATACTCTACTCTTCCATCTCTAAAGCATGACAACTCTCTAAAATTCTTAAGATGCCACCTCAACTTGTTTGACGTCTTCTTTCCAGTTAATACTTTTAGTTATGCACAAAAACAAACCACTGTTTTTTCTGATCATTAACAGGAACTGAACTGTTTGTAACGGCACACTAGCCTGGTTGTAACTGATGTTCTGAAAACAATGTCTCTCCTTTGCTTTGTCCCTGAAAATGTGAATACTTGATTTCCAACTGAATTTGCTTTCAAGCTAGAAATAAGGATCCTGCTTATAATTTTCACTACTGAAAACTCCCTTCTTATTTCATCCTTTTCCTTAGTAGCCAAAACCACCTAAACAAACAAAAAATAAAACAAACAAACAAAACACACACCACCCCCAGAAAAACCTAAATCTCATACACACACAAAAAAAATCCCCTTTTTACTGGTATCAGTAGAGTTCTCTTAGTCCATGCGGAAAGAAACTGAGGGAGGCATATACATACAAGTCATTGCTATTGTATGCAATAAGTATGATTTTGCCATAAAGACAGACCCCTCTCTGGTTTTGCCTTTATAACGCACATTTTACTGCATATGAATTTCCAGCACTTTGGCAATAGAACAACTCCGAACAACCACTAAAGGAAAAGCAGCCCAACAGCAGCATCACAGCCACAACCTGGAGGGAAGCACTTAAATCCTTAACTCTTATGAGCTATGAAAAGGAAAAAACTCAAAATAGCACATTTGTAAGGAGAATCCAGCCAGTGATTTCTTCTTCTATCTGTGAAGGTACTTTTAGTAAGACTGTCCAAGTGAATACAAAAACTTGTATGTTTTTATTGGGGTAGCAGAATAATGTGATGCTCCTTACTAGTCCAATTGGCCACTAATATAAGTGGAGATTTGCAAAGGGAAATTCTTGCCAGGGTCATATTGCTATTAATAGGAGCAATCCAGAAGACTTAATTACTTTCCTCCAATTAGAATGAAAGATATTTTCCCTCCCAACAAAATCCGTGTCTCTCATTCTGAGACTGAGATTTTTGAGATGCCTTTTGATTTAAGCAATTTTCAAGTGCTATCTATTGCACAAATGTACCAGTTCTCTGAGAACAAAGGAAGATGACTAACACTAGCACAGATTTTCAGTCTAATTCGCTTAGAATTCCCTCTTGCTATAGGATACACCAGCTATACTGCCTTTTATAAAAAAACCAACAAAACAAACCTTGGTGTGAGATTATTGCCCACCTTCTCCATTTTCCACACTAAAAGTAACCGCGTTTTTTTTTAATAAGAACATCATCTTCAATCAGATCTTTTTGTAATGAAGTAATAGAACTGAATGAGAACTGAATGGGGTTGGATATAGCAATTGATAATTAAAAACCCCAAGGAAATAAAGAAATGCATGCTTATGTTCTTTTACAATGTAGAGTATACACAATTGTTTCCTCCCACTGTTATCATTTAAGGTCCCACATGGCATCAAGGAGTGGAATCAGACGTCAAAGAAGACAAATTATAGGCTCAAGAATTATCAACTGATATTAAAAACACTATCTCAATGTTGCAGAATTTAGTAAATTTAAGGCTGCCACAGTGAACCTTATTTTGATTCAAATGAGATTAACAGTAAATCTGTGTATGAATATGAAATAGAAAAGGAAGAGTGAGAAGTAATACTGGGAGCTACAGAGCTGAACTGTGACAAAATGCACAATCACAAACCCATCCACATTCTGGCAGAATACCATTTTAAGGGTTTGCTTTGGAGGGTCTCGAGAGAAAACCGCAATAACTGGGAGTTTAGCTGTGAAGCTTACAGTATGGTAGGTTAACTTTAGAAGAGACAGACGTACATACTGCTTTACAACTGTTTGCTATAAGACTCGCAGTCTTCTTAAAAGTCTTCTCGAGGTAGTGAGCAAATCTCTCGTTCTCATTTTCCTTGGAACCCAACTGGAGGAATTCACCTAAAAAGTTGCACAGATGAGAGTTTTTATTTGTGGGTTTACTGCTTAGGCAAGCAAATCTGAAGATAAAAACAGAAAAAGACCTTACCACGCACCAGATCTTCGATCACCTGAGTTAGAACAGAGATGATAGTAGTGTTTCCAATTCGTGCTAAAGCTAAGGAAGCAGCTGAAAGGATGAAGTCACCAGCTAGAACAGCCTAAGAATTAAAAAAAATAAATAAATTGATCTTCTAAGTCTTTTCCTGTTGGTACAGACAATACAATTTCCTTTATTTGGCAGGTCTACTGACATCACATAATTTTCCTACATAAAGCATTGTAACAGAGAGAAAACAGAAGATAACCAAATATTAAAATTGGAACCACTTTTTAATCCCTGCCTTATAGTGCTGCTTACATTTTTCTATATCAGCACTGTCTTCCCTGTTTGCAATATCTGAATAGGTTTGCCTGTGAAGTTTTTTTGAACATGACTTTTTTTTAACATGAACTATTCAACCATTTTGTTGGGACTGCTTCACCATGTCAGCTCTGAATTGCCATGATACTTCTGATGCATCGGCAGTGTAGTTATCTCCTTGCATTTTCTGATTAAGACCTTCCTTTTACTGCTCTCTAAAGAAACACTTCCCTCAAAAAGTTTTAATGCTGACTGAAAACCTTTTTGCATTTACTACTGAATCAGGGTAACCTATAGAGTTCTGGATGAGGTACAAGTTCGAAGCATTCCAACAGCACTGCAGAGAATGGCGTAGGGAATGTAAAATCACGCTCCAATCAGACATTATCTAATGCTTCCAGCAGTTCAGAAAAGGTACATGTATTTGTCTTACCCACAATCTTTACACACCTCTGCATACTTTTCCTGGCATATCCTAAGCCTGTGCCTAAGGACAGTAATGTGACAAACCCCCTGGGTATTTGTGCTCTGCTGAAACTCAAAGGCAAGTCTTGCACATAATAGCAAACTCACCTTCCTCTCTCCCCAGATTTGATTGACTGTCATTTTTCCTCTGCGAGAATTTGCATCATCAATGACATCATCATGAACCAGGCTAGCTGTGTGGATCATCTCAGCAATTATGGCCACAGAGCGCTGGCTTGCTTGCACCTCCCTAAAATAAAAAACAATAACTGTCAAATAATTAAATCAATTATATGTGCTGCAATAGACTAAAAGAAATCTCTACTAAAACCAAACTAAAAATGTTTCTCTGAAAACAGCTGTTGCACTTTTTCCATGGTCTGAACCCCATCTTTCAAACCTGGAATTAGGAAGACAGGAGAAAGTAAGGTCATGTTAGTACAGTAAGTGCAGTGGGAAATTTCCATCCTTATGAGGCCTGTTTCTGCCTTGCTGCATTAACGGTACTGCAAAACTCCTGAGTTACTGACTCTAATCCCTCTAAATCCAGACTGCAATAAATAGCACAACAGCAAGGATGCTTGGTTCCAAGGAGATGGAAGTCTGGAAAATAGCAGAGAAAAGAATTCCAGGTAGCTTTGTAGAAGAGTTGTAAAGTTTTCATTATCTCTGTGTTGCTCCACCTGTAAGACACAGCATCACAAACTCTTCAAAGCTGAACTCTACTGACCATCCAGCTGGAGAGACCAGCAGGCACAGAAACCTGCATTCTACATCTGAAAGACATAACTCAGGGATCTTATCCTTTATCTTATCTGATTACCTTAAGACCTTAGAGGTTCTTCCAAAGCCTGAGGAATTAGCTGGAATTATACTGCAATCACTTTAGGACTGTAAACACCAGCTACCTAACACCTCCTGAAATTCAGCCTTTGGGAAGATCTAACATCGATTATTAAAGTCTCGATAGTTCACACCTACTTTATTTTTTATACCAGGTGAAAAAGAAGGTAATGGAAGAACATAGAAACAATGATTTAGGGATCAAGGTTGGCAAAATGAACATAGAGCAAACTTAGCTCACACAAAGTACCATCTACTCCAGTATCCAACTGCCACTGCCTTGCTCTAGTATAATCTTTTTCTCTACCTGTTTTCATCATCGGTTGCACGCAGGATCCCAGAAATGGCTATCCTGGTCAGCCTGGCCTTACAGCTGGGACAAGCCCACATCAATGTTTTAAAAAAAGCAAAACAAACCAAAGAAACAACACCAGAAACCCAACAAAACAAAACAAGACACAAAAAAAACCAACCAAACAAAAGAACCAAACCCAACAAACAAAACCAACCAACAAAAAAAACCCCAAACAAATCAAAACAAAACACCAACCAAACACAAAAACCAAACAAACTAATGAACAAAAATGCCCACTAATACCAAACCAAAAAAAGCCCTTCTGATATATATGTGCCTTACTTCTGATATACAGGTAACAGAGCAAATCACACTATTTTTCCAGCAAAACAGAAAAAGAACAGAGACAAATAAAAGACAATCATTTCATGAAGGGAATTTAAAATCTTCCTGCATTGCCTATATCTATTAAACCTAGTGATTAATCACAAAATGAAAGAACATCTTGCAGTCTGCTGACATAACACTGCGTTCTGACACCTACCTCTATGCAGAACACTGCATTGCTGTCAGTGGGAGTTCTACATCCTGAACAATAGCAGGATGTGTGGCTCATAGGCTGTGAAAATGTGGCTTTTGAACAACAGAAAGTAAGAGCTGGAAACCTTCACTGTTGTTTGAAAGTAAGTTTTACTGTGGACTAGTAATTTAGTCAAATGCTAGTTCAGTGTAAGTAGTTTTCCAAAATAAACTATTGTTACTAAGTAGGATAACTTACCTTCAAAAAAACTGTAAAGGTCTCCAGCCTCTTTCATGCACTGGTCTCCTTTTGGGGACTCCCTTTTTCTTTAATTATGTCAGCAGACTGGACTTCCTGCTGGGAAGTAGCAGTAAATGGCAACACTCACTGACACACCAAAATCTTTCAGTAGTATGAAGACAGCACAAGGACAGACACTTCAAGAGCAGGTTTTCAAAGAGTTCTGCATTATAGTGCATTTCATCTCTGACAATGACTAAAACGGCATAGGAATTCTCATGGTTCATGTGTCTGGTTCCTGGAATGTTATATCAAATGTCATAATTTAACCTGAAGAGGTGTTTTTTTTTTTTAAACAACTATTTCTGTAAGGTCTCAAGCAAGGTTCTTCCCATCTCTGGCAAAAATATTTTCAAGTTTCCTACAAACATCTTGTAGGAGTAATTCTGAACCAGAGCATGCCTGTTTTAGGGAAAACACACAAGAAACGGGAGCCTTCTGATTCCCTGCCATTTTTCATTCTGCTTTGCCTGCAAAACAAAAGCAAAAAGTAGCAGTAACTCAAGTCAATAGATAACTAGGTCCCCACAAGTCCAGTAAGTGGAAAGATGCCATTTTAGGTCATTCTCAAAGTAAAGGTACCTCAAGATAATATATGTTTACACAAAATTTGTATACAATTGTAAGTCAATCTTTTTTACACATGCATTATATTAATTTTTAAGTCCTTGATCGTGTTCTATGTTTTTCAGTAGGACCCCCTGCTTGATTCTGTGATAAGTTTTTACAGACCTACAGTACCCTGAGGTTTTTTCCATTACAGAACTTGTCTCACTTACACTGAACAAGACCAAGGCTGATCTTACAGGTTAAAAATCAAACATGCCTCTCCCTCTACATAACCCTCTTCAGGAAAAAAAAAAAGGGGGGGGGATGGCGAGGAGGAACTCAAAACAGCACTAAACAGTGTTTAAGTAGTATTTATAGTCTGCAACAAAGAGCTTTGCAACATGTTTGCCAGTAATTAAATATTGCTAGCTTAAAGACAGGAAATGTTGCAAAAAACTTGCAAAATTAGGTGTTATGACCATACTCCTCAGTTTTTCCTGTTAAGTCCCTGTAACTGAAAGAAAACAAACATTTAGGAAACACAGCCTGTGACACAGAAGGGTACTGCAAACTGGGGGAAGCGTAGAGAACAGATGTGTTAACATGGGAGCAAATTACAGAACAGCTGAAAACCAGCGCACAGTACAGGTATCTGACAACCACAGTTCGGAGAAATTAAATAGAAGAGGACTAAGGTTGCTGGCAGGTCCTCATATCTTCAGGAAATATTATTCTTTGAAGTTTGTCCAGGTCATTATATTTAAATATTTCTTGCACCATTCTGATGGATTTATTCCCCTTTTTCCGCCTAAATCTTTAGTGCTCACTATTTTCTCTATTGAGATACCTCTGTAGTTATTTGGCCTTTTCTTATTTGTCTGTCTCTCTCATTTTGGTGTAGAAATAGAAATAACAACTACTATTGGCAAACACCTCTGGAGAATACACCTGAAACAAAAACATTAGGTCCAGTCAGGCTAAGTGATAATTTTGTGAAATTCTGCACACAGCTATGTGAAGAAATGCCAGAGGATGTGTGAAACCGAGCGTTTGTTTGACCACAGCTTAAACTCTTTACAGCAATTCTCACTCTTGCACAAAGGTAAGTTGCTATCATTAAGTAAAAAGCCATTGCCTGAGGGACCTAAGGACTCGGGGCTAGACTTCTGACACTCGGATCTTCAAGGATAAAATATCAACATACCAGCACAGAACAACATGAATGCTTCACACGCTTACATTTTTTATAATAGTTCAGATGCTTTATAAAACTGTCATTCTCCTTATTATGACAACACTGAAGTGACATCACTCCAGACAGACAGTTAACCTGCTGAGGCCATTCTAAATACTGTTCCTTCCTCAAACCTAAACATACAGATGATGTCCCCTAAACTGTAAGCAGAGCTACCTGCGTGTTCCCCTCCATCCATTTGAGAAGTCTCAACTACTCTGGTGGGGCTCTGTGAAGAAAAAGAGGTGTCCGTGATCTGCCTTTTAAGATCAGGACCTATAACCTTACAAACTTGCATCCTGTTATTTTAACAGCCAAACAAGAAAGAGTATTACCTTTTGTACTAGTATTGCACAAAAAAGAACAAAAACAAACAGAAAACAAACAACAACAGATGAAAGAACAGGCAAAAGCATGCTGTGTCCAGCAGGTTATATGACTTTTGAGAATGGGAGTGAGATGAAGGAGAAACTCAACATCAGTAACACAAACACCAGAGGCAGAACAAAAGAAATGCTAGGGATGAACACCACAGGATATTGGCTCGCCCTACACGTCTACACATGTTGTGGCCAGTATCTCTGATTGCATGTGAAGGAACTAAAGCTTCAACAAAGAAAAACAAGTCTGGGAGAAGAATCAATATTAACTGAGGAAAAGAATGACAAAATGCTTTGAGGGAAATGACAAACTAGAAGAGGAAAAGTATCTTAAAAAATGTCAGGAGAAGCAGAATAGAAGCAAGTATTTTTTCCCCTATGTCAGTAGCAGAGTTACAAATATGCAGTGTTGCCTTCTCTACCTATACAATTTTCCACACAAACAGCAAAAAGTTGGAAGAACAATTTGTCACCTGGAAGCAATGCTGCTTTAAGAAGCAACAATAATGAAAGCAGTATTAGGGTGAACAAGAAGTATATGTATGACAAAGCAGGTGTAAGCCAGCCTGCTTCAAGAAGCTCAAAAGTAAAGAGAAAATGCCCATAAAACTTCATCGACTCACAGTGAATGGATATCCACAATAAGAAAGTATGTTCTTTCGACATGGCCTACCGAACCCTTAAAAGACACTGGTTATCATGCATGAACCAAAAAGCAGTACACTGAAGACTTGTATAAACATATGTGAATTTTAATTACAAAGTGGGGAAAAGTGGCATGAGGCAAAGAAGAGGAAGGTAAATACCCTGAGATTTCATTCTCTTCCTTTGCTGAAAAACTTCTGCTCTCCCTACTCAAAATTTCATTCTAAAAACAACATGACAAAGATAGTGACTCAGTCTGTCCTTATATAAGGAACATTCAGCTTAATGAGAAGGCTTTTAAACATCACGGTTTGGAGGTGCTGACAAAAGCTGCCAAATGACACAGGCATCTATAAATCAGAGCGCTCTATGCTGAGGGTCGACTACTAGGAAGCAAACACTTGCCCCAGGCATATGTGGCACTTGAACCCTGAGATCACACATTCGCATGGCACAGGGCAGGTCTGAAAATGGGTCCTGGTGGTTTCAAGACAGCACAATGTGTGGACAAGAACATGTCCATGAGCATATGTGTATGTCAGAAGACAGCAAATACGTTTTGAGCATATAAAGGCAAATTCAGTTCTTTCTACAGCTTTCTTCTCTGATTCACTGCTTACCTCCTACACTATATGACATCAATTCCAGCTTTCAGGGTATTGCATGTACAGTACATGATTTCGTTCATAAGCTTCTCATGCTACACTAGAATGAAATAAAACTGTTGTTTCTGTTATTCTGACTAGAAGGATGCTTCAAAACTCACTCTCCCAGTTGTTAAGTATATCCTCCTATGTTTCCATCCTCTTAGCAACATTGTCCTTTATCTTAAATAGCTCCTTCTGCCCATTTCCGATAAATTTGCAGACCACAAGTCCCTCACTCTCCCTGATAAGCTTTGCGGTCCATCCCTGAAGCTGGTTGGACTTACCTTTTTTGACCACAAGGACCAGGCATGCTGATGATTTCACAAAGCACTACACAAGGGTATCAGCACTCCCACAGCTGAACTAGATATACTATGGTTGATGTATGCTGGGATTACTTTAAGGTTTTTCTTAGAGAAGGTGGCTGTAGATCACATGGGGATCATGCCCTAACAGGACATGCATGAACCTCCAAGCTCAAACAGAAGTTTTTGGTTTATTGCGTTTCTTTTCATTACACCATGGATGGCCAGTCATCAAGAATGATTCTGTTATCAAAAAGTGACATCATCACACTCCTGTTTTTGATATCAAGATCACTTGTGGCTATATTAGGCCAAACAGTACTGTGACGAAGGACATACTCAAGGAGTTCCTTTTGCTACCTCAAAGACAGTGACAAGGAGTGGTATTGAACAGAGAACAGAAGAAGGCTGTAATGAAGTTCTTTAATCCTGGACAATATTTTCCTAAAATAAGAGGAATTGGCACACACAGGACAGGACACTGCCAACTAGATTTTGCTTTCTTCTTCCAAATTATATTCACGCAGGAGGGAGTGTACTGGGAGAGGTGCCATAACAAGCAGCAAAGTACATGCCATGCTCTGAGGTTGAAATCAAGTCCAACAAGGCATTAACCTACCGCTAAGGAAAATACTGAGCAAGACCTGAGAAAAATCCTCTAAGGCTGATGAATTACTCTAGAAACACTTCTGGCAAAGGACCAAATATTTCATATTTGAAATTCTATACAAGGGAAGACTGGAAATGTAGCTGGAAGGTAGAGAACACTCTGGCCAACATCTTTCCTCAAAATGCAAATGTAACTGATAGGAAAGTGTGGAAAGAAGTGTTTGCAATCAGCCAGAGCAAGGAGTGACAGAGAGTACAGGGTGAGCACGATGTTCTGCTCAGTTAAAGCTGCTTTCAAATGACAAGTACCTTGAAGAACATGAGGATTACACCAGCTCTAAGATTAGAATCTTACAATTAAGTGTGGAAACTTGTTCCTAGAAGGGAGAAAAAAAAAAAAATCTATGACTGCTTTTAACATCTCACAGCTTTGAATATTATCATACCACCTACTTAATGGCTTTTCTGCATAATTACAAAAAAAAGAAAAGGCTATGGAAGTCTCTACTTGAGGCAAAGGTCTTACCTGTGACGAGTTTAATAGCTATAAGAATGGTTACAAATGAAAAAATATTTTTAATTAAGTTCATATAGTTTCAAGGAGTATTATGAGTTCTAATAAACCATTTATGTAAGAAGCTAAAATTGACTAAAAGCCTCGCAAATATCAGAATTTGGCAACATTATTTATCCGTCACCAGTTACAACCGCAATATAGTCCACAGTTTTACACATGGAATCACGTGATAAACCCAGTAGTTCCTTTTGCACTGCTAACTACAAAACTACAGCATCACAATGGAACTTAAATTGAGGTTTTACTGAGGAGCTTTTTCTTTTCAAAAAGTTACTAGGCATATTTTTCGGAACACAAGAATGAGAAATTTCAAATACAATATATGTCCATATATCTAAAAGTGACCGACTCACCTGGAATTATTATGGTGAATGTTGCAAGCTCTTGCCATTAGCACCACAATCATTGGTCGAAAGGCTTTTCCTTTCCCATCAAAGTAATAATCACACATTTCCTTAAGTTCTACCGTAGATACAAGTAATTCCTATAAAAAGGAAAATAATATATCAGCATAAAAGTCACAAAGCCAATCTGTTTAGTGCAAGCAAAACATTACGCATCTATAAGGTTATTGCCTGTATTCATTATACCAAATGCAAGCTGAAGTAGTTTTTAAAATTACTATGAGTAATCTGAAACATAAATGATCTATTCCAGCACTATAAACCAGGACAAAATAAAAATTGCAGTCTGGTCTGATATGCAGTAGTGCTCTCTTTGCCTTCAGTTCAAGTTTCAGACAGCTGTTCATGAACATAAAGAATATTATTTCAATAACTATCCTCCAAGAGGTGGTTGCTATTAAAGTCAGAATAATCACAACATCCCAGAGTAGTCACCAAAATCCATTACCTTTTTAATATCTTCATAGAGATTCTTCAAGTCTTTTCTACCAAGTTGAAAAGGGTCTTGGTATTTTTCATCACTAGCTGTCTTACTGCAGCTGCACAAGTGGGACATACTGGTATGGTGAAACCTGGCGACAGTAACATTGTTAAAAGCAAACTTTCCCTGATGCCCCAAACAGAAACATTTCAAAGCATTTCCTCCTCGTATCCCCTCACACAAAATTTAACCAAATAGCTAAAATAAAAACAGAAGGCATCAAAGCACTCTTTTCAGCCAGCGAATACGGTGCAAGGACAGCACAGCTGTGTACTGATGATCGCAGACTTTTAGGAGCAGCATTTGCCAAACAATAACACCCCCGCCACGCCCTTACCAGATTACAGAAGTCTTCTGAGACACATAAAATGACATTGCTCTCACTGTATTCCTTTTGAATACATTATTGATAATATAGCACACATTTGGAGATGAAGTCTTCATCTTCCAGTTACACAATTATTCTGTTACTTTCTTCCCTCTCCTGTCTACTCCTGGAAAAATATTCCTGACTTGGATTTGAAAATTTCCCTTTACACACTCAGCTACATTAAACATTACAAATTAAATCAATACTTCTAGGTAGCATGATGATGTTATGGAAATTCATCAGTGAAAGCTCCACCTGGATGCGTTAAGATGCCGTAGGCTTAGGCCTGATTTTTTTAATGGTCCCTGGAGTTGAAGTTTGTGCCTCTTATTATGTCTCCTTTTTCAAAGTGAACCAGATGGGTTTTCTTGGGGCATTCTTGCCTTGCTTGTTGCTCTCCAGGACAGAAGACTTAGATTCAGATTCAGCACCATAGCAACAGTCTATACAGAATTATCCAACTATGTACTAGAGTGAAGAACCTTATTTTCAAATTTTACAGCTCACCAAGTTCACCCAATATCTATGTCTTTACCCAGTACACAACAATATGAATCTCCAACTTACCGCCAAAATATATTACATATTTTTGGAAATGAAAAAGTTGAACTTCTTTGGGTAAAGTGACACACCTGCACAAAGAAAAATCAGAGTTAACAGAACTTTAAACAAACAGAAAACATTTGATTACAAAAATTGTCTGTTCATCAGCACTGCTGTATTTCTCCATTTTAACAACCCAGAAGCAAAGGTAGCCTCCTAATCTCCTTCTATATCACGTGAGAAGTAACTGCCAATAAAACTGACCCTTCTACTCAGGAGTGCTGGAGTTTCTCCCCTCACAGGACCAGCCCAGAAGGCGTAACTTCCCAGAACTGCTCTAGTGAAACCTTGCTTTTGCACTCCTGGAAGGGGCAATGTTCAAGTGTTCCCTGTCTCACAGATAAAACTGGACTGCACCAGTCACATAGAAAAGGACAAGAGCCATTTCTGTAAATCACTACACTAACAGAAGAAAAACATGTCCTTGTTTTCCCCTAAAGCAATTTTAGTTCAGCTTGCTTCTTACGGTAATTTACACCTGCAAATCTTCCCTGCTAGATGTCAAGAACCTAACGTCCAAACCCAGCAATCCCTCCAGTGATGCCTCCCTGCAGACAGAGCCCAGGAGCCTGAGAGGAGGTGCAGTCTCAGGTACACCATTCCAGCAGAGATAGGCTGAGAAGGAAGCACACCTTTTGCTCCACTCCTGGCACAGCTGCTGAGAACCACCCAGCCCTGCCCTGGAGCGCACACTGACTCAGGGCTGACCCAGCCCTCAGTCACCACAACCCACATGTTAACGGAACTGCCTGTCTGAAAGCCTGCACAGAAATGCTCCAGGAGACCTAGAACTGGAGAAGAGTTCCCCTAGCTTGCTCCTCGTGCCTCAGTGTCTCTTTGCACGTGACTTGAAGTCTTGCTCTCCTTGGACATAGGGAGAGAAACAACAGCACCGCACAGGCTCCAGGGCACCCTTTCATCCTCCTTGTTTATGGGATGAAAAAAGGTCAGAGAAGGAGAGGAAGAAGAAGAGGAACCCTAACTTATGATAGATTTGCAGCTCACTGCTGTCGGACTTAAGTGCCCAGCCCTATAGCCAAGACCATCATAAGATCGCTCTCTCATATCTCTCACCATTTTCTGTCGCCTAAAAAATAGCCACTCTCTCCCTATTCTTTCTTCAGGGAGGGCACAGACAGACTCTCCTTTACACTGCTGCTTAACACTATCAGATGGGGTCACGCTCGATGCTGGACACACCACAGCCAGATCACTTTACCGTGGGTCAGAACAGCGGCTTGGCCCTGTGAGGACGGTGTAAGCGGTGCGGTGAGAGCTGCCCTGCTACCGCTCATCATGCTGAGTTACACACAAACACCTCCAGAATCTCACACTACTGGAATCGCGTTCCCTGCTGCCACCCAGAGAAGAATCCAAGAGGTTCTTCCCCACAAGAGTAACCACCCCTGCCCTGAAAGCCCTTCAGCCGGTATTTAACCTTGCACCGAGAGCCCCCCTGCCTCCGGCGAGGCCCCCGGGCACGAAGCCGCCCGGCCGGCCCTCGCACCCCGGAACCGCCTGGGGGCCCCGCGCTGCCCGGCGGGAGTGAGGACGTGGGCTGAGAGAGGCCGAAGGAGCGGCGGCCCCGAGCTGGGGGCAGCCGTGGCCGCTCGGCCCCCCCCGCCGCCCCATTCATTCCCGGTGACCTCCAGGCGCCCGCCACCGTGCCGCACTCACCGCCGCGCCGGGGGCTGGCGGTGGCGGGCTGCGGCAGCCGAGCCCCGGCGGGCGGAGGCGAGGCAGGGAGCCGAGCGCCGGCGCCCGGCGGGACGAGGCGCCGCACCACCGCCACCACCAGCGCAAGGCCATGGTGTCCCCAAGCCGCGCCGCGCCGGCACCGCCTTCCGGCACCGCCGCGACCCGGACGCGGAAGCCCGGCGCCGCCGCCACCCGCTCGCAGGGCTGACGGGAGGACGTCCGGGAAGGCGGGAGCCGCTTCGCTTTGCCGCCTGCCGCTCCCTCGGGGCGCCGAGCGCGGCTGAGGGGGGAGCGGCGCCATCTTTGAGGGCCCGGCCACCACCCCGGCTGTGGGACTGGGCTTGGGCCGCCGCCCTTCACGGGGCACCCGGCTGTGCCAGCCCGCCCCGCCCAGTCAGTGCAGCGAGAGCGGCTTCAGCGGCAACCGCTCTGCCCTTCGCGCTCGGAGAGGGACCAGCTCTCCCCTGAAATCTCTGTGAAGAGATCAGAGAGGAGGAGGGAGACTTCGAGCCGGCTTCGTGCGCGGCTTGGTGAGGGCGAGCTGAGGGGAGCATGTGGTGGCCCCCCTGGCTGGCCGCTTGCCTGGCCTGGGCCGCGGGGGCCGGTGCCGAGAGCCCGGCCCCGCTCTGCGCCTCCCGCGGGCTGTGCCCGGCCCCGCCCGGCGCCAACGCCTCGCAGCCGGGAGCGGGGCAGTGCCCGCGGGGCGCGGCCGACCTGTGCGCCTGGGCCCTGTCCTCCCGCAGCCTCCTCGGTACGGCCTGCCCGCCCGCTGCTGCTTGCTGGGGCAGCAGCTACCAAAGCCAAAGTTCAGTGTGGTGGGGACCTTATATACACAGTCAGATACTCCTTTTAAAATTAAAACTAGGTTGGCCATAAGGAGCTTTTTCTTTTCTTTTTTTTTTTTTTTTTGTATTAGCAGTTTATCGGGGTGGAGAGACGTGAGTCCCAATTATGTGTTAATGCAAAATTGATAACCTGACACCTGATGGGAAGTGCACAAAGCAGTGTTGCTCTCAGGCATATACAGAATTGCTTGTAATAATAAATGTAATTTTATTATAATGTTACAGAAATAATTTCTTTGGGTAATGCAATTACTTGTAAGTGTTAAGAAATCATAGTCAATGATAAATCTTGTGGGAGCTGGGAATAACAGGGTTTGTCATTAGAGGTACTGAGAAACACAGCTAGCAGCAAGTCTCCAGAGATACTAGAGTAACTTACGATTTTTACAGAACACTGACTATGAGATATTGGGACTTATATAATTAACGTGGAATCACGAGGCTATTGCAAGCAAAAATCCATAAAGATGTTAAAACACAGTGCAGCATTTTAAAACAATATTTGTCCTTTGTTACCATGGATCAGGGCACAGAGTAGCTCCGAAGGAAGAATAGAGCTCTTCTTTTGAGTACATATGTTGTGGTAGAGCGAGACCTGCATCTTCTGACCCTTTCATTCGCTGTTTACATTACTCAGAGAAGACTTTGAGCTGGTTTCTTAGGTTACTTGGTGATCATTGCTGCCTGTGGACTGTATACCACAGCTGCTGGTGCACAGTGACTTCATCTGTCGCACCATGTCGTTCAGCTGGGATGGCAGCTGAACTTCATGCAGATATCACTTAGGGTTGCATATAACTGAATGCAAAATAAAACTGCCCTGAGACTGTTCTAATCGCAGTTAATTGAAACTGGTTAAATATGTTTCAGATCTTAAAACTGGTGTGCTCTACTAGTTTCTTTAGCTGCAGAATTCAATCCTTTTCAAAAATCCCAAACAAAATAAATTCCTGAAATTATTTTGGCTTGCTTTTCATGCAGGTTTAATATACATTGTGGTAAAGAGTGAGCGGTGGTTTCTGAAGTATTTTGATTTAAGAGGAAAGCTATTAAGAATGGTTAATTGTTGGTTTTTTTAGTTTGTTTGCTTTTTGGTTTTGTTGTTAAAAAACATTTCTTCTCTACTTCTTGTTGATAGATCCCTTTCCAGTTGATGTGATCCAGGAAAATTATGTTCGTAATGTGAGAAACTGCATTTTTTCAGTTGTCTATCCTACACCTTTTAAATCTAGAATTCGTCTTGTAGCTGTTTCAAAGGTTGGCTATTATTTTTTTTGCTCCTGTCTAATTAATAGAGATTGTTAGTACATGCACTAAAGTATATTTTAATATTCATATACTATTTATTGTGAAAGTATCACATCAATATATACTTTAAACAAATAGAACATATAAAACATATTGTGGTATGTCTTTTACTAGCAAAATTGGTAGAGAAAACACATTCATTACCACTGAATACTTTATCCTATTCAAGTACTACCTGTATTATTTTTTCTCCAGGAGGTTCTTGAAAATATTTTGGATCTTGATATATCTGTCAAAGGAACATCTGATTTTCTTCAGTTTGTCAGTGGTGGGAAGGTAATATTTGGGTCTGTTCCATTGGCCCATAGATATGGAGGTCATCAGGTAACTATAACACTTGTTCTTCCAGGTGGAATAATGTAGGTGTCTTAATGTGAATTATATTAACCTTGATAATATCTGTAAGTGTATCAGTATACACCTACAAGTATATGAATGCTTACGGACACTTAGATTGTGGATTTTTTCTTCATAAAGGGCTGAAAGTGGAAGAGAACTATAATATTCTTTCGTGGTACCATGTCTACTTTCTCTGCTTCTGTTTATGCCAGAAGCAAATTATCTTTTTAACTTCTGTTAGCTGCACTCTGCTTAGCACCCTGGCAGCCTGACGAGCTCTGATTCATGGTAGGTATCAGCTCAGAGGAGTGAAGAAGGACAGAGCCTCACTGCATTCAGCAATACCATGATTACTAAGAGTTAAGTTTCATTGAAATTAGTAAGATTATTCATGGAAAATAATATTAGAATTTGATCTGTAATTTGCAACTAAAAAAAAAATTACAAGCTGTGTCAGTTTAAAGGCTCATTATGCAGAAAAGACTGGCCTGTGGCTGTATGTCATAGCTGGAAGGCAGAGAGAAAAATGGAGATTACTGGCATAATTTTTTTTTTTCTGTGGTTTTCTGATTGATATTGTTGTGCATGTGGAAAACAGCTTTAGGCATCAATATCTTAATGACTACCTGAGCAAATCTGTCATTATATTGTGTGGATCACAGAGAACCTACATGTAATTTGTACTGTTTAAAATATGAATGCTATAAATGACAGTGGAAAATAACTTGATTTTCATTTTTGTCAGTTTGGTAGCTGGGCAGGGCAGCTGGGTGACGGAAGAGCCCACTTGATCGGAATATATACAAACAGGTGTGATTTTTTTTTAAGTGACTGATTCAACTCTGTATTCTATTTAGCTGATTCACGTATAGCCTGAGGTGTACTGTTTGAAACACTAATGGTATTTTCGCAGGAATGGTGAGAGGTGGGAACTACAGTTAAAGGGGTCAGGAAAGACCCCATACTCCAGGTGAGTTGCAGTTCATCTATGTACACCAAAACTGGATGCATTGTTTTTGAAATCTACTTTGATTTTATGACCTATTCCTTATTTCTCTGTTCTGTGTAGGAATGGTGACGGAAGAGCTGTGCTTCGCTCTTCTGTACGAGAATTTCTGTGTAGTGAGGCTATGCACTATCTTGGAATTCCTACAAGCAGAGCTGCTAGGTATATTTATTTTCTTTTTCATATTATCCTAATTTACAGGTGATTTTATGACTGAGATTCATTGAGCATCAATAAAGCAAGACAGTTTCCAAGAAGATAGATCTTTCTTTTCATATGTATGTAATCAGAACAAAACATATCCCTCCAGTTTCATAGATTTTTGGATAAAGCTTTCCAGTAATAATGACCTCCAGAAATTAATCAATTCACTTTTGTCTTTGGTATGCTTTAAAGTACTACTTTGTTTAAATACAATACTTTGTAGTGTCTGTGTCTTGTGGTGAACAGCTGTTGTTCGCTTCTTAGACTGTCTTATCTGAATTACCTTAATTTGAAATCTGGTTCATTTTGTAAAGAAAGTAATAAGTGGAAGTTAGATTGAATTATTATATCTGACACTAACTCCCCTCTCCCGCTTTTACTGCAATCAAGAGTTTCTTCTCTTTAAAGAAAAAATGAAATTATTCTCTCCCTTGTTGCTTGCCAAAAGATTTGCAAAACAACAGGACTAGACTAGCCTTGTAAATAGGAATAATACCTTTACTGTATGTAGATAATCAGTGAGTCTATTAATACTTTTTGCATGGTTAATGAGTCTTTTATTACACTAAAGTATTTGGATGAATTTTTCTAGAATTAGGCCAAGTAGGAAAATGTTGGAAGTGGCTCTTTCTGTATTGTCGTAGTCACCTAGTTGCAATTTTTAAGATTGGTAGGACAAATTTTGAGTCAGATGAATAGACGTTAATATTGGAGGTAGTACTGAAAGTAAGCCATTGCTCTCAATTCCTTATTTGTGCAAACACCCCTTGAGCAGAGAAGGAAATTTCGTTAAAAATAATGTAAAGCTAATTCTGTTTGATTGATATTAATACATTCACTCATTTGGATAATTTTCTCAGAGTTAAGTAAACTGAATCTTTCGGATTATGGTGTTTAAAATGTCAAGTTCGTTTTGTGTTCCAAGTGGTCTCATGTCTGTACTGCAGCATTTCAGGCTTTAAAGAAAGTAAATGTTCTGCTTAAAAGGCCTGTACTCAGCTGCCACATGGGTAGGTGTCTGTATTTGCAAAGTGTCTGCAAATCTCTCAAGCAATAATTCTAACACATTTACTCTGTTGAAGTGCAGTGTTTGTAAATGACATTTTTGATGGTTTATTTACTGACTTCACCTTTAGACCCTCTACTGTTGGCTGTTAATGCAAAACTTTAAATCTGTCCGAATATCAGCAGGAAAGCATCTGGCAAGGTTATAGCCTTTCTTGGCTGTCGTCTCAACAATTTGTTCAGTGCAAAACCAATATGAAATTACTCCTTAATTGTGCACAAGTGCTATTGAGTACACAGTGTGCTTTTAGTCCTCTGCTGGCAAATTGGTTAGATGCCTGGCTCTCTTAACTGCTGTACAAGCTCTCCAGGCTGTTTGCAAGACTTCATTTGGAAAAAGCCCAGCTGATATCCATATTCTTCCCAATGGGGAGCAGTTGCACTGACGCTGGTGGGATGCATTTGCAGAGGTCTTGTCAAGTCTTGGCAGAAGTGTGGGGAAAAACCTTACAGACTATCCCAGAACACCCAGCAGGCTGGTTTGCTCTATTAACTTTAAGTACTGTGTTCCCAACGGGGTGCTACAGTTTATGACTACTGCGAGATAAAGAACATTTCTTCATATGGTGCCATTTTAGTCACATACTGGGACTACCAGTTAGCAGTGTTATGTATTAGATCAAAAAAGCAAGTCAATATGCAGTTTTCAGAGTGGCCCTTACTTGCAGAGGGTTTGATGTTTGTGCAGAACAGCAAGCAGAGCACTTGGCAGGTTAAAGTCCAGCCCTTAAGCTAGAGCCAGCTAATCCATTCATCCTTCTGTGAGTACTGTTCCAGCTTCTCTCGTGTGAGAACAGTTTCAGTGCTCTGTTACCTGTGGTTGAGTGTACGTCTGGTCTCCTGCTCCCTTCTCTTAAATAATGCTACTTACCAACTACAGGGACCATTTTTAAAAACTTTTTTTTTATAGGGCGAATGGAGCTAGCTTTATGTGGCTGCTCCACTATCTGGTCAGCTCTTAAGTGTTGCTCAACCATTAACTCGTACTAGTAACTAACCAAATCATCGGGTTTTTTTGTCAGTACTAAGAGAAGTGCTGGTATTCTGCAGGAATTTTGCAGACAGCCTGTTAAGAGTTACATAGTCAAAAAGAAACAACCCTTCTGGCAGAGGTCTGTTCAAAACAGTAAAATTTAATGTCTTTATTATTCTGACTCCTCTCCCCTAGTGCTCTGATGCAAACGCTATTTTGTTAGTGTCTGGGGTTCATTCCGCGTTTTTGAATATTTTTGGTTTTCTCGAAGGATTAAGTTTTTCTTCCCTTTCATTTATGTCAGCACTTTTTGTACTTACTCCTACAGACATACTAATCATATATGGTTGTTTCCAAAAGACTCTTTTCTTGCAAAAAAATGCTAATGTTGCCTGTATCTGTATAGCTCCAGTAATGCGAGCAGATAGATTTCTAGATACTTTCCCTCCCCTCCTTCTGGTACAATTCACTGCCTGTTCTTTGCAGCTGACAGAGAATATTCACTTTGGATAACCAATAACCTTCAAAAATACAGAATATAATAATAATAATTTAGTTTCAAAGCCACAGTTACTGTTGAAAGCAACTGCACTGTTTAAGAATTCAGATAAATAATTCATTTTCATTGTTTTTGGTATCTATTTATGTGCATACCCCACATTTTAAGTCCAGATAAATTACTTCTAAAATTTTGATGTTAAAGTATGTACAACCAGAATCTAGTTTACTCTGAAAATTTAATGATTGGGAGTTGTTTTGACCCTGTGACTGCCTTCAGTCATGTTTATGAATGGAATACAGGGTTTGCCTCTTGTTCTTTTCTATGTACCTCCAAGGAAAGTTTGGTTCTTGGTGCAGTCTTCAACTACCTAATAGATAGCAGCTGTAAGTAGCTGCATTGATTTTCAAATAGCATGCTACCTAAATAATTGAAATAGAAGAATATTTTCCAGTTATCAGCAAGCAAACATAAAGAAGAATTATACAAAATGAGCTAAATGTTCCTGCCTCTGGGCTTGAACAAGAAGTCTTCTGTGCCAGTTGAGGGGACAACACCTTTTTCAGATACTACCAAGTATTACTTCTGCTGGATTGTCAGTGTAATCCCAGTTGCTTTGGAGAGAGAACTTCCTACTTGTTAACTTTAGGAGAATATGATGCACTTCCATAGTTCGTGAGGATTGATTCCATTTTATTTTCCTGATACAACAGAAAATACAGTGAAATTACATATTTTATTTTAAAAATTAATATAAGTTGTGAAATACTCCAGAGCCAGCAAAATTGTTCCAAGTACTCGCAGATTTCAATGTTTGGATAAACATGAAAATTTATAGGACATGCAGAATTTTAAGGCAAATTAATTTTAAGGCATATGAAAGGAAGAGACTTTTAAAAAAACCCAAGTACAACTAGCAGTGAAGAAGAAAGGGATAATTACAATGTATCATCAAAATTATGCCTTTTTTGTGTGTTAATACTATTTGAAGAGTTCTTGATTGCTAAAGGTCCCAAATCTGTCCCCCAAGTTCCTGAGACAATAGTTTTAGCTTCTGTAAAGGGCAACCTCCATCTGATAAAACAATTTGGTTTCTGATGTCTCTGTCCATCCAATTTTGCTGTTGTCCTCGGGGAAATTGTGACTTATTTGATGTTATCATCACATTAATCAGTCCCTGAGGTTCCAAATGAGTGCAACACTTTTTTTGAATGCAGACCCCTCCCCAAGAACAATGTAAGTAGTGGAAACTGGACAACATTATATGAATACAAAATAACTACATCTTGTTAATGAAACTTGGTAAGCCTCAGTTTACTGATTGCCTGTGTCATTTGTAAACACAAAGTTATACCAGCAAAAAGATCTTTATGGAAGAAATAAAGTTACATAAAATATTACTTGATCTTTGCAAGAAATTATTTTTCCTGAAATAATTTTTATGTGTTCATTTCGTGTTTGTTACAGCTTAATTGTAAGTGATGATGATGTGTGGAGAGACCAGTTTTACGATGGAAATATTAGGAAAGAAAGAGGTAATGAAGACATTTCAAAATAATATGTTGCAACACTGTAACTTAATTCTCCATTGCAAAAATGAATTTCAATGTCATATATGTGTAACAAAGGTACTAAATAGGCTTAGTTTTGTTTATTAAGACATAAAACCTTTCCTGAGAAAATCAGTCTCAAACATCTTAGTTAAAGAAATGAAGCCCTATGAACAGGTCTGCTGTGATTGTGGGATATGTATTCTAGGTACAAAAATGATATTCAAAACTAGGGAAATTTTCCGTTGTTGCGATAGCAATACTAGGACGGTGGGAATGCTGCTGTGGCTGTGCCATTGCTACATCATCTACACCTGCTCTGAAGAAGAGTGAGACGGCACAGCCTGGGGAAAAACCTATTTATGTTGGTTCTTTCTTTGTTGGTAGCATCTTTGGAGTAATTCTAATATTAATGCAGTACTGGAATTTTGCCTGTGCTTGCTCGTATAACAAATTAGGCTTTATCATAAAAATATATGTGTAGTAAAGTAATATTATACGTGTAATATTATACAGTGTTACACATTGAGCATACTTACAAAAATACCCGTTCAACTATGCATATATAAATTCTGTGTCTATAGAAATAACACAGGATAGCTTTTACTATGGGACTATTTTATTTTGCTGATACTCTGTTTACATTTAAACACATGTCTGTATTTCAGGTGCAATAGTGCTACGTCTTGCCAAATCATGGTTTCGAATAGGATCCTTAGAAATCTTAGCTCATGCTGGGGAACTGGATTTACAAAGGTTTGAATTTAATCTTCATAGTAATGATATTAGTTTTCTTGTCAATCAAATATGTATTAGAATGTATGTATACAGTTGGAATTTAGACATATATTATTTAGAAAGGAATATTGCATAATTTAAGAAGATAAACTATTTTTCTACAAGCATACAAGCAATCTTACTTCATAAGGGTAAAACCCCCTAGATGTTTTTGAAGATCTGGATCTTACAAAATGAGAAAGGTTTTATAGCTAAAATAGATCTGGTAATTAAGCACTAGGGAGGAATTGTTTGTTTCAGAAAGATTTGTTAAGTTTAGAGTATAAATTCCTATAAATGCCTGTGAAGCTAAATTAACAGAAATATGAAATAAACCAGTAGCCTAAGTGTGTTATATAAAGTATGCTCTCCAGAAACATGCAGCACCAGAGAAGTGTACTATATAGGAAATTATTGCACGGTTTTAAGCCTCTTAGCAATATTAATTGTGTGGTTTATGCCACTTCAAGCAATTAGCATGACAAATTTTTAATTCCACTGTAAATATTTAACAGTTGGTCATTCCTCCTCAGGAGCAATGTAGGGGTTCATAATCACTTGCAGTTGACATTGTTCCGGGGTGCTTAAAAACAAGCAAGAGCTCATAGCAGTTGTTTGTTGTAGTAACTGATAATTCAGTTAAGCTTCCCGCATGACCCCTATGCTGTCTTTCTCTCCCTAATTTTTTGAAATTTCAGCAGATTTTTGTTGTAAAACTGACAGACTAAATTAAGGAACAAATTTTAAGTTTTGTTTTGGTTTTCTTTTTGGTTAAAGTATTTGCGACCCATTGGATTTAAGGAGCATGTAAAGATCAGTTGTAGTAATGTGGAATAGCTGACTCCTTCCTGCCTGTTTCGGAGGGAAGAGTGGCCAAGAGCACGTCAAGGCTGGTGTGACTCTCTGTGCTTTCTCCTCAGAGAAAATCCTCCTGAAAGAGGATGCCCTGGAGCAACCAGCTAAAATTCAGAGGCAATAGGTTGGACACCCCTCTAAAAGTCAGGTTGCTAGGTACTCTGCTAAAACCAACACAGTTTGGGGAGAGTTCAGTGGTTTGCTCCAACAATGTGATCACAAGGTAAAAACTAGATAGTTGTGTACACAGCCACACAACCCTTGCCCAGGTCCAGTCCTTGCTCAGGTCCAGCCCTTTCCTGGGCTGCCCACCCTACATGTAGATGGTGCTTCCAGATTCCCAGGCCAGTGGCCCTGGCTGCTTGTGGCCACAGGAGCATCCTACAGGGAGCTCCTACGTGTCCTAAATGCCAGCCACTCTACTTTAAAGCTTTAGATCAGCAGAGATATACATCTGACAGGCATTGCAATTTATAATACATGTATCCCAATTTCCTCAGCCAGTCTCTTAAGACTATGCAGTGCTGTTTTGGGAATGGCTGGTTACTGTGGCAAGTAACCCTACTGTATAAGAATCCAGCCATAAAATTTTCTTCGTGAGAATTCTGATGTAGAATTATACTTTGTAATCCTATACTTTTTTTTGGATATACAAACTATTTTTTTTCCCCTAAAAATTTGATGTTGCTGCATACAAAACAAGATCCTGGTATGTTCTGAAAGTTTAACAAATGGGAATAATTTTAACTCTATGTGACCGCCCCTGGTCATATTTGACTGGAACCTTAGGTTTTATCTCTAAGCATTTGGAAGGGCTTAATCCAAGGCTCATTGGAATAAATAGAGTTTTATAATAACTGTTTGCAGCAAGCTGTAGATTAGCATTTAACTGCTTGAAAGAAGAATTTTGAATGATCGGTTCTAGAAGTACTCGTTTTGTTTAAAGAATTCTGTCTCTCATATTACAGAAGATTGCTAGACTTTATCATCCAGGAACATTTTCCATCAATAGCCACGGATGATTCAAACAGATATCTGGTAAGTCTTTTTTTAAAAGTTATTTTTATGTTCCACAAGCATGTGAACAAAAATTATACAAAGCTTTCCAAAATTTAAAGTTGTAAAAGGTTTTAAAGTTTGAAGTAAGCTTCCAGGTTTTGGTAGCAAAAGTTTGTTAATTCTCTTCAGTAAAAATCTGCTGCTTGAAGTTGTTTTTTTTTTTTTTTTTCTTGAAGTAAAATATGAACATTCTTCACCATTTTTCATTATGGAAATGTTTATTGGGAAACTTCCATTTTCTGTGAGCAGTGGTCATGAAGTGATGAATTATGCTTTTGCTAGTATAAAAGTAGTATATAGAGTATATAGTAGTATATACACTAGTATATACAGTGTCTTTGTTTCTTTTTTTTGACTTTTTAATATATTTTAGGGCATCTGCATGTACTTATTATCTTTGCTGGACAAGGTTATTGTGAGTCAGATCATTTAGAATGTGAATGAACAGTCCAGACAGAGATATACATTTAAAAATAGAATGTATGTAATATTTCTAAAGTGAATCAAATGTTTATGTTATTTATTGTATTCCATATTTTTGATTAAAAATAATTGAAGTAAAAAATGTATTTGATTTTAGGAATTTTTCTCTACAGTCGTATCAGAGACAGCAGATCTGATTGCATTGTGGATGTCTGTGGGGTTTGCACATGGTAAGCTGCAGTTGATGGCATTCGCTTTACAGGAGTGACTCTTCATAGTCGTATGCTTAAAGATGGCTTTTATCTGTCACTTTGTTCTTCAGTTCTTCTGATATCTTCTCCTACAGCAGCATCTGTTATGCATTAATATAAAATACAAGGTTTTTTGTAACAGAGTTAGGAGCGTTTTCTAATATTTCAAAACATGACTATCTGTCAGAATTACAGAATCGTTCAGGTTGGAAAAGACCTGTAAGATGAACAAGTCCAACTGTTAACCTAACACTGTAGAGTCCGCCACTAAATAAATTCTTCGGATTTGTATTATGAAAAATAAAATAGCATTGTCATGCTAACGCAGCACACAAAGCCAGCTTCCAAGAAGGCAGCTAATAACCAGTTTGCAGGATGCTATTTTAATACCGTGTAGCACTGAAGGAAAAGGAAACAGTGCCACCTAGGTATACAAAACAGATGCAAGACAATGTAGCAAACTGTTTCTCATTTTCATACTTCAAATGCATGCCACGTCAAGAGTAAGAAAGAAAATTGCTTTCCAGAGTCTGATTTCTGAAAGTTAACTGCTCCAAAGTTCTCTAGTTTCAGTTGATCTATTTCACAGATAATTTTTGAGAGACTACAGGCTTCAGGTGGGATTTTAACTGTTGTTTCTCCTCATTCTTTAATTGTAGGTGTGTGCAATACAGACAACTTCAGTTTAGTATCCATAACAATAGATTATGGTCCATTTGGATTTATGGACTCCTATGACCCAAGTGAGTGTAACACCTGGTTTTAATTATTTTTTTTTTTACTTAAAATAATTTTTAAATTTTAATTTAGGTAGTTTCTGTGTGCATGAAAACTCTTTAAATTATTAGCAGAAAAATCCTGAGCATCTGTGCTGTTTGAACAGTTTTAAGGAAAAATATTATTTCAGAGGTCAGTTTTTGATAGGCTATACAGGTTGCATTTCAAGTGCTTAAACTCTTGTTAATCAAATATTACAATTAAACCCATTTTCATGAGAATGTTACCAGCTGAACTTTGTCAACTGAATAGATGCTGCAACAGAAACCTAGAAAACTAAAAATTGCATAGTGCTGTAAGCAGCCAAAAGCAAAAGTGCTGTACGTTAACTTTGTATGCATCATCCTCCAGCTTTGTAGTCTCAACAGCTAATTATATGTTGGAAGAAAGTGAATCAAACCTCCCCAGTCATAGCAACCTTTCTTTGAAAGTACGAACTCAGTTCAGGATTGATAGATATGTGTCCAAGATGAACATAAATGTGTATTATTAGATAGATTAGACTATTGTTAGATACAGTCCTAAAACTACTTTTGGCCGTTTGAAAGCAACCACGAGGCTGATGTGGGCCCCGTGAAAATGAGTTTGACACCTCTGCTTTAGACATTGCATCCAAGCACTGCAGAACTAGCAGAGATTATCTTGCTATCTGTTTTCATGAGACTGCATCCTCAAATTAAAGAAATCTCATGTGAATAAATGACATATTGTTTCTTTTGTATTGAAAAAATAGGCCTTTCCTGGGTTTAGATTGTTGTATGGTAGGTTGACCCCAGGCAGCAATTAAGGACCCACCAGCCACTCGTTCACTTTCTGCTGCTGCGGATTCGGGGAGAGAACTGGAAGAGCAAAGATGAGAAGAAGCTTACAGGTTAAGATGAAGACTGTTGAATAAGTGAAGGGAAAAAAGACAGGGGAGACACCAACAAGTGATGCAAAGGCTATCACTTGCCACCTCCCAACAGCAGACTGATGCCTCATCAGTCCTCAAGCAACAGCTGCCTTGGAAAAACTACCCCCAGTTTTTATTGCTAAGCATGGTGCCATATGGTATAGAATGCACCTTTGGTCAACAGGAGTTGGCTGTCCCAGCAGTGTCCCCTCCCAGCCTGTTGCCCATCCCCAGCCTAACTTACTGGTTTGCAAAGAGAACAGAGAAGGCCTTGAAGGACTGCTCAGCAATAGCTAAACCATTGGTGTGTTAAGCACGCCGTTCCAGCCACAAGTCTAAAACACAGTCCCCAACAGGCTTCTAGGAAGGAAAATTAACTCAGTCCCAGCCAAAGCCAGTACACCCCAGAAACAGGTGAAATACTTTAGAGTTCAAACTCAGATTTTAACCACTCACCAGATCTGACACGTGTCACAGGTTTCCTTAATGCTCCATTTGTTATTGATGTCTTCTGAGGGCTCAGGCAGCGCTGTGGGCATTGATCAGCTTATCTGCATTGGATCTGAGCAAGGGACACATGCTGCAGCCAGGCAGAGCCTGCCGCTGGAGGTGTGCAAACAGTTTTTTGCTGGATTACCTGGAACTTTCATAGCAGATATTTATTATCTCTCAAATAATAGATTTAGCATACTGGAACATGTCAGCCATAATTTTTATGTGTGTACCTAAAGCTTGCTTATAGAACTGAAACTAATGTTGCTTAGGTGGGCTATTTAAACACCTGTTTATACATGTTACTTAAAAAAAAATACTTGTAAATCCTGAATCTGGTTGTATAGTTGTTTGCTTAGTCTGTGTGCTAACTAGTAGCACTATATATAGTGAAAACATTGAAGACTACTATTTCTTTAGCACAAAAATGATATTTTCTGTTTAGGCATTTAAATTTTGTACCTTCGAGTAGGGGTATGTCCCTTCTGACATATAGGAACTCGTCTGTGAAGGATGTATTCCTTGGATTTGCAAATAATAGATCTTGAGTTAATTCACTGTAAATAAGTGTCCTTGTAATCTGATTTTAAATATTCAGTAACTTTAGGGCTTTTATTAGTTTGCTGTGTAAGTATAAAAATGAATGCACTTCAATAATGTTTTGTTTGAAACAGATTTTGTTCCAAATACATCTGATGATGAAAGAAGGTATAAAATAGGAAACCAGGCAAATGTTGGGCTGTTTAATCTGAGCAAGCTGTTACAAGCTCTAAAACCTTTATTGGATCCCAGGCAAAAGCAGCTGTAAGTAATCCTTAAAATATCTTAACACTTAAAAGAGCTAGTGAGATGGGAGATGCTCTAATCACCATATGCGTAGGAAAGAAAGAGATTAGCTTTTAACATACTTTTTTCTAAGTGGAAATGGATTTTGAATCAATTAATTAATTAAGGCTAGGAGAGGAAAGATTTTTGTTGCACTTAAATAGTAGCAAAAAATGACAGGAAGGCCGTCCTAGATGTCGTGTAGTCCATTCTGCTTTCCCTAAGGTAGGACCCAGGCCTGTAGCTTTCTGTTACAGGTTTGTCTAGCTTGTTCTTTAAGGTGCTTACTTATGAAGACTACACATCCTCCTGAAGTAATGAGGTAGTATTTTAATATCTTATTGTAAAGGTTCCTAATATGAATCTTATATGCAGTTTAGACTCACGCGTTCTTACTCAATATGAAAGGGAAGAACATCGTATTTTTCTTTTTTGTAGTAGCTATTTATGTTTTTGAAGCCTATTAAAATGTTTCCCATCAATCTTTTTCCCATTACAGATCCCAGTATATTCAGAATATCAATGTTTGTGAGGTACCAGACAGAAGAAGTTTTCATTGCTTAGTGTACAGTAGGATTGTACCCACAGTGGTATTGTAGTTCCGTACAATTTGACGTTTCTTTTGTATTTGTAGAGCTTCCCAGATTTTGGACCGATACGGTGAGCGCTATTACAGCCGGTATGCAGTTCCAGAACTCAAACTCATAGTCACAATACTATAAATTATGTTATGTGACAATTTCCTTATCCGGTTACTATTTTCAGTTTCACAGAACTATTCAAAACAAAACTGGGTCTTCTTGGGGAGAATGAGGATGATAACTATCTGATTGCTTTCCTCCTAAAAGTGAGTTTGCTTTGCTAATCTTGTTGGCAGACATCTGGACTGGTACCCCATACTTCAAAAACTCTGATAGAAGTATATTTTTTCACTAGCTTATGGAAGATACAAAGGCTGATTTTACAATGACATTTCGACAGCTCAGCGAAATTACTCAAGACCAGTTAAAGGAGCTCCATATTCCTGAGGTATTAATTCATACAAGCACCTAGTTTTAGGAATACTTAACGTAAAATGAGAAAATCGGGTTGGACATATCCCGGTGTAATAGAGAATGTCTCAAGCCATAATTTGCCTAGGAAACGTGTCATTTTAGCATTATTAAGGAACAGAGAGACTAATGCATCTGTGTCATGATAACCACCCCACGTTAAGCTTGTGTCTAGTACTGAAGGATACATTAATGATGAGTGCTGATGAAAGATACATTAATGAAGATTGCTGAAGTCAAATTTTCAGCCTCTAGTCCAAAGCCAATGTGAGTAGTCAGAAAGATTCATACACAGGTGGGAATGTGATTTATTTTCACATTTAAGATGGGTCTGCTAGGAAGAACATTCCTCCTTTCCCCACACGCCTTCTTTTTGATCATTTTGCTTTGGAATACCTTCTGGTAGTATTTCATAAGACACAAAAGAACTTGGACAGGGCTGGTAAGGAAAATTTCAACCTTGGCTCAATTCAACTATTCTTAACATGAGTCTACCAGGTGACCTGAATATCTGCTCTCAGGCCCACCAGCTTGTCTCAGTATCTAGTGACAAGTGAGATCCCATCTCATCATAAACACCTGCTAGAATCTCAGCCTGGGTGGCTGCAAACTCAACCTAAACTTATTCTTCAGAACCAAATATAATCAAAAAAAGATATGAGAGTATTAAAATAAAATATATTATCTTCTTACCTGGATATAGTGCAACCTTTAGAAGTGGAAATATGGCTGAAATGTTTGAACTGGAGTGAGATGTTGGACAAATAATAATTGGTTAAAATGTAGAGGGGAAATTCTGAAGGAAAGTTTTTAAGTACCCGATCTGGAAAGGAAAAAAAAAAAAAAAAGCTTTTTGCAAGAGCCAAAATGGAATTTTTTTCTTTTTTTGCTTTAATACAGTGTCTTTTTCATGTGAAGAGTATTATTCAGTTTGCCTGGGAAACTTCATTGTCTTCCTGTATCTTCTGAATTGTTTCTGTTTGTCTTTGAATCTAGTTTAAAATGAGAGCAGGTGGATTTACAAGGTTGTTTTATGGAGCAGAATGACTAAGTGTAAAACAAAATGAGGAGTTACTGTTCCTTTTTCCAGTTGTGTCCTAGATAATTAAGTGATTTTTTGACCAAATTATCTGTTTTTCCTTGTTTTCTTCTGTTAAGCCAGAGATCTAATCAGAACTTTCTATGAGCTGGAAGCCATTAATAGTTAAAAAGTTGAGATTTTCTAGTGGTAAGCAACAAAAATACAAAGAGCTATAGCTGTGGAATTAGTTATTTGTACAGAAGGCCTGATAAGAGGATGGGTATGTTTGTAAGATAAGGTATTTTTGTCATAGAATATAAGGAGTTTTTCAATTTCTTAGTAGCCTGTGTGCAACAGAAAGAGCAGAAACGACCCTCACGCAGGATGGAGTCAGTCCCAGATTTCTGCAGTCATGGCATTTATGGCAACTCCATCTCCCCTTCTTGGAAAGAGGATCTAACGATCATAGTGTAGTTGTGACCTTGCTGCTACACCAAGGGCCATTTTCAGTCTTCACTTGAAATTATTTAGCCCACAATTTCCTAGTTCCAGAACTGATGTGGTAAAGCAGGTGCAATTGTATCCTGGTCAAAAGTTGGGCTTTTTTTCAATATTAAAGCAACTTCACCTGCTGTCTGTTCATACACTAATACTTTGTCCGTAACAAAGTCAGTTTTCATATTGATTAGTAGATCACTTATGTTTCTTTCAGCTGCACACCAAAATTGACCCAAAAATGCCAGAACTCTTTGGGAGCACTGCAGGAGTCCTTATATTTAGCATTAACTGGAAACATTCTGAAATTCCTCGTAAAACAGCCTAACCCTGCACACATCTTGAACAAATGCATGACTCCCAGGCTCACCTATTAGCCACCTTGTTGTTTCTCAGCTCTTAGCCACTTCCGTAATTTAAATCATTTTTATACTCAAATATGGTTTTAATTACATTTTTTTGACTCTCATTCCTTTAAAAGAACACAGATGTGTTCAAAACTTCATTTTGGTCTTGCTTATAATTTCCCTTACTTAACTTTTGCCCATTTTTTTCTTGTATATCTGCTGTGTACCTCCTTTTATCCACGGCCATTTCTGTCTGATCTATGCTCTCTCTAAAGTTTGTTTTCTGTCTCTGAGCTTTGGCTGCTCTCTCTCGGCCGAGCAATATGAAGCAGCTGTTGGCTCGGTGTGGTCAGCCAGGGAGGCCTCAGTGGTGGTTGTTAGCCAACACTGGAGGCAGTAACCCCAGGCTCTGTTTTTCTTCTGTTTGCCTTTTCCAAGTTCTGCCTCCTCTCCCTTCTTCCTCTCCTACTGTCTCAATTCTTCTCAGTCTTCTCTTATCCCTGTAGCCTTACATTTCCCTTTTGCCCCCACCTTATCTTTCTTTATCAATGTATTTTCCTTATTCCACAATTTTGGGAAAAAAAAAAAAGTCTCTACAAACAGAACTGATCCACTCAGAAAAAAGTAAAACCTGTATTAGGTAGACTAAAAAAGAAAATAGGTAAGACAATAAGCCAAGGAACAATAGGAGTGAAGTGCTGGAGGTGTTTGGGCAGGATCTGCCATAACAGAGACGGATTAACATTCATGTGTTGTGCTAGCAAAAAGAAATCACAGTATCACAGTATCACAGTATGTTTGGGATTGGAAGGGACCTCAAAAGATCATCTAGTCCAATCCCCCTGCTGGAGCAGGAACGCCTAGGTGAGGTCGCACAGGAACGTGTCCAGGCGGGTTTTGAATGTCTCCAGAGAAGGAGACTCCACAACCCCCCTGGGCAGCCTGTTCCAGTGCCCTGTCACCCTCACTGAGAAGAAGTTTTTTCTCAAATTTAAGTGGAACCTCTTCTGTTCCAGCTTGATCCCATTACCCCTTGTCCTATCATTGTTTGCCACCGAGAAGAGCCTGGCTCCATCCTCATGGCACTCACCCTTTATATATTTATAAACATTAATAAGGTCACCCCTCAGTCTCCTCTTCTCCAAGCTAAAGAGACCCAGCTCCCTCAGCCTTTCCTCATAAAGGAGATGCTCCACTCCCTTAATCATCTTTGTTGCCCTACGCTGGACCCTCTCCAGCAGTTCCCTGTCCTTCTTGAACTGAGGGGCCCAGAACTGGACACAATAATTTAAATACAGAGTAAAATATATTAGTGGAATTTTTTGGAGTAAATTCCTTGAAGGGTCATTGTGTGTTTCCCTCATATCTTTTTAATATTCGTTTGTTTACTTTGGTTTTTGCTTAATGGGAATAAAATTCTGATCACCTGCCATCAATTGTTTCTTTTTCTTTAGGAGTTCTGGGCTCTCCAGGATCTGGGTAAACACAAGTTATTTTCAGAGTGGGTTTCTATGTACCTCTTGAGATTAACTCGGTAAGTCTGATGCAGTTTCAAGTGAAAAATAACACAAGGTGTGCATTTTCCAGAAGCAGGCAACTTTAATCTGCAGTCATTTGCATCTGTCTTTGGTGGGTCTGGTAAACTGGCCCAAACATGGGGTTTTTTTTTGTCTTTATGGTTCTAGATTGTGCTAGGTTCCATAATAATTACTGCAGTCATTCTGTTTTGACACACATGACATGGGAGGAGTGGTCTGTAGTTGTTGTCCTTCATTAATCTGATCAGATTTCTTTGGTTAATAATTTTTGTTAAAATACCAGTCCTACAGATTCAGTCCAAGAATGTGAAAATCAGGCTTTGCAAATACATAGGAATGAACAGTGTTTCATTACTGGTTAAACATATATTTTTACTGTGTAATAATATTGCTTTAGGATGACAGCAGGTGGAAGTTGAACAGTTGTGAATACACAGATTGTGTTTGGAAATTGCTGGTGTTGCATAGATAGGGACATGCATGTTAGAGCTTCCTACCAATGGTTTTGTCTTAAATCAATAAAGAATGTAACATGTTTTTCTTAGTTATATATGGTATGCATGGCTGATAGTAGTGAATAGAAGTGCATATCAGGTACCTGGAAGTTTTAGTCAGTAAATATAATTATTAGGGGAAAAAAATGAATACAAGATACAAAACTTACAAGAAAGTGTGCAGTTTTTTCCAAGTCTAATCATTGTTAGAGATTCACACCAGCTTCCACTGAACACAAAAGCAGAACACTTAATTATTTTAATGAAAGTCAAGTGAAGTATTTTTTAAAATAAATAAGCATAACCTTCATTGGCTGAAGCACTTTCTTTTTTCTTCTTTTGGTTTGTTTTTCTTGTATAGTAATGAGGGTGATTCAGACACCAAAAGAAGAACAAGAATGACAAGTGAGTAAAACAGTCCAAAGGATTTCATATGCTTGGAGATGGCAGTGATCTATTTACATATATTTCTTCCTTGTTAGTTAGTTATTTTTCCTTTCAAGGAGAACTAAAATGTACTCTTTTTTCCAAAGAGAAGAAACTCTCATTACATTGCTGTAAATCTTGTGATACTTTCCAATCACTGTGGCTATATCCAGTTTCACCCAAACTTGTGATTAGAATCTAGCCACGTGTGTATGGCTAGACTTTGAATACGTGCATATGTTTTATATAAGCTAAATGATCAAGATGTTCCTCAGCCATGAGACACTCTTCCTCTTTAGGGATCCTTCCTTTTCCCTCCTTAAAAAATCTTTAATTGTCTACATTTATGAGGAAATTGGTCTGACCCAAACCCCACCTGTTGTAATACAGTCATACTCTTACCAGTTGACTGGGGCATAAGAGTGAGATCACAGAAATGTGCCACCACTACTAGTCCAAGTGGCTCTTCTCTAGGTTCTGCTGGTTTTGAAGGACAGAGCGCATGTCCATTCATATTTCGGGTGACTGGAATCACAAGTGATGAAAAGCTCTTTTCCTCCTGTCAGTGTCCACAAAGGCTGCTCTGACCTGTGTCACACCCTATGTGAATATGGACATTGAAGCAATCCGGCTGTGTCCGGCTATGGTCTATACCGTATCAATCTTAATTTGCCTACTTGTTTATTTTTATTTCCCTTATTCGTTGTTTACCTTTCTGTATTTCTTTTTTCTCTTACCTTTTTTTAAATCCCCTTTTTTACAATTTCTGTTTAGGGGCTTAGGAGATGCCAGGCTTCCAGCTTGTCTCATGCTTTGGTGCTTGTGGACTTGATTAATCTTTTTCCCTTTTGATTTCCTTTAAAGAACTTAAGAATTACTGCCCTGTGGGAACATGGTTGTCTGTATCTTGTCATGTCTCAAGTGGGGCCTTAGCGTAGTGTTTTGAAATGGTGGACATGCTTTGGCTGCTCCCCAGGTTGTAGCTCTTCATTGCAAACTAGGGTGCTTCCTCAAAGGGCCCCTCACACTTGGTTTCCTTGTGAGAGCTGCCCTTCCTCTTCTGCCGTATCTGCTTGTCCTGAGTGCAAGAAACATCTTCTCCTGTACTTCCTTCCTTCAGCCGTCTGTGAATGTGTCAGTTTGCATTGTTCAGAACATTGTTATTCCTCTGGGATGAGCGCTTAATAACATCAGGCAAGATTTTGGGAGGTATCCTGTTCTGACTCAATGGTCTGAGATTTGTCTGAGTGTTCACATACGTCCAAATCCTTTCTACACGTTATAAAGAATTCGGGTTTCTGATAGGCACCCACTCCTTACTTGTGAAAGGACTATCTAGTCATGAAAGGAAGGTACTTTAATTCTCCAACTTATTCTAAATACAAGTGGTAGAAGTACTGCATTTAGCTGTCTAGCACAGCAGAAACAGCGGCTATGATATTTTAAGAATTGTTCAGTGACTTTGTAGATCTGTAGTAAACTGTGGTCATTTTTGAAATTTGCCTGTTAATGACAGTGATCGACTGAAAATCTCTGGCCAAAAGGCAACGAAGGAAATGCGGGATCTGATCAAATTCTGCATGAGAGGTATTGTAAGCTTCAATGTTCCATTGCTTTGCAGGGTGTTTTATTCTCATTTCTAATGGAAACGACTGTAGTCTTTTGTTAGATATTGATAGGCCGCTTTCTTCAAAAGCTTTAATTGATTTAGTAGTAAAATGGCAGGAATAGTACTGACTTTCAGTAGTAAGACAGTAAAAACTACATAGGGCACAACTTATCATCACATGGACCTTCAAATTTACTATTTTACTTATACTTTTAGAAAGCTAATATGAAAGCAGTTACCAAGTTTTATTATTTGTGTTTTGGGTAGGTTTAAGAAGTTTCAACTGTGGGACTGATGCTTTCCTCTTTCAAAGTTTTGAGCTCCTCTGTTTTCCTCAGCTGAAATTTAATGTGGAAAACTGTCTAAACACACTTCTTATTTTTCTATGGTTTGTTTAGTTTGCTTTTAGAGAATATCGTGATGTTCTGAGTTCCAAATCAGAAAGGCTTCTAGTTTGGGAATGATCTTCTGCAAACCAGCATAGTGTTTTTCCACATGCACCACAGAAGATCTTCTAGTACAGGAGACAGACAAAACAAGGAAAAGGTTTTGCCTCCAAGACCACACTTATGCTAGTGGTCTTAGTTTTGGTAGCTTTCCAAAACTTGATGTTCAAAGATTCATGGTAAAGTTATTCAACCTTTCTTCCATATAATTGGTCATCACTTTATGTTCATACAGCAGAGCTATACAAATTTGTAGCAAGCTACTGACACTGATTTGTTATTGTTTTATTTAAAATTTATTTTTCTTTTTAAAATCATCCTTTTTTTTTTTTTTTGCTAGCTGCTCCATCTTACAGTGTGACTGAAGTTTCTTACAGACTTCTTTTGTTGTTCTCTTGTACAACTCTACATTTGAATATATCTCTCAGATACCCCTTGTGGTCTCTTTAAAATTGGGTTGTTTGATGTATTTGCTTGTGACAGTTGTTCCTTGACAGTACAACTTGCAGCAGAAATCTGGCTTAACTCAGTCAACTGTGCATTTGTACCCAGCATTTCATGTTAAAGAAAAAACTGTCAGGGCTCTCTAGATTTTTGTATGGGTTGGTAAGTCCCACTAGATTTCTTACTGATGTCCTTAGTATTGACTGACCTTGAATATATTGCCATTAACACCTTATTATTCATCACCTTTCTCTCATCGTTAGTATGTCTAGTAAATATCTCATGTCCCAAAGTACGTTACCTTGAAGCATTTGAAGTTGATTCATCATCTTTATTTTTTTCTTTCTTCATTTAGTTTTTAGACCTCAGTAGCACTTTCTCTTGTACCGCCTGAACATAAGTCCTCAGGAGTTGATGAAGAAGTTTTGACAATCCAAATCCCCATACAAGTCTGTCATTGCATTTCTTTATAAAAGAAGCATGTAAAAATAAATCGTAGACTGGATCATAAAATGCTCATAAGGGCACAAAATTTCTTCTGCTTTGTCCTTTTCTTATCTGGCTTGTCTTATTGTCTCATAATTATCTTGTCACTTGTCTTAATTACAGATATTTTTAATGCTGCTGTGAAACTTGTCAATTTGCAATTGTTAAGAATATATTTCTGGGACAAATATTCTCTTGCTAATATGAGTCATGATTTTAATGTGAATTATTATTTTTTGTATGATTCATATATTAACTTTTCCACCTTTGAAATATTCTTTTATATTGTTATCATACTTTACTTTTGGAAACTCTTTTACTGGATTAAATCAAATACTTGGCCAGAGCAAATTATTTTGCCAAGTGGGAAAACACAATTTCTTTAGCAGTTAGGGCAGAGTGGTGTTGTGACTATGTAGATGTTTTCAGGGTTCCCAATAGCTAGTTGTGTTTATTGGCTTTTGTTTAGTATAGACTCATAGAATCATTTTGGTTGGAGAAGACCTTTAAGATCATCAAGTCCAACCGTTAACCTGACACTCACAAGTCTACCTCTAAACCATGTCCCTGAGAACATTATTTACACGTCTTTTAAACACCTTCAGGGGTGGTGACTCAACCACTTCCCTGTTTCAATGCCCATCAATCCTTTCCATGAAGAAATTTTTCCTGATATCCAATCTAAACCTCCCCTGGTGCAACTTGAGGAAAATAGTTTAGAGGAATTGAGTAGAGGGAAATTTAGGATGGTGATTTTGATGAATACTCTGCTTTTTCTCTGATTGCCTCTTTCAAATATGCTGTAAGGCTACTTACAAGAATATTTTATAAAGCTACATGATTTTTATTTTGAAAGAAATATATAAAGTATGAGGCTTGAACTAACATTTATTAATACAAAACCTACTGAGACAGTCTCCATCATTGCAGCATCCCCTTTAATGCTGCTTCTGCCACCAGCTCTTTGATCCAAAACTTATTTTGGTAACCAGGTGAGACAACCAGCCCTTTAGAGCTGTGTGAACTGGAGGCAGAAGATGCCCTGGTGTGAATTCTGGTGTTGTCCTCTGCAGGGACACGAGTTGGACTCAATGATCCTTGTGGGTCCCTTCCAACTCAGGATGTTTTATGATTCTCTGATCAATGGAAATAGAAGAAACATATGAAGTTTGTGTATGTTGATAAATCACAGACTTTTGTTTTCAAGTCCATGGGTGAAATGCCTCTGGTCTCACTAATTATTCTCTTCATGTAAGAACCCGCTACTGAATTTGGATAAATATGCAGACCACTGTCAAATCAATACTTTCAATGCAAGCTTGAAAAGATTGTTACAATTAATCTGTAACATTGTTTTGATCATTAATTCAAGGCAAAACTTTCTGAAGTAGAATCCTAGGCTTTGATTGCAGAGCAAAAATAAGAGCTGCATTGACATTTTCTGCTAAAAAAATTGATAATAAAAGCCATATGTGCTTATGAGAATTCTCCTCAGCATACAGTTTGACAGAACTCCTTTTATGAGTCATTAGTTGCCGTCCTGTAAGATACAGCCTGTGTTACTAATTCAGCAGTTTCATTTTCAATGTACCTATAACCTCAGTGCCACTAATTAGGCATAATCAGCCTGGAACGTGCCAGAGAAGCTTTGCAGCTGTCGTGGGGGTTTCCAAAAAGATACAGCAGATGGTTGTGGAAAAAACTGGGGAGCCTCCCCTCCACCAGCACCCCCAGAAATGAAAAGTTGAAAAAGTAGTTGCTAAAAAATACCATATTAAAGGCTTTTATGGCTAAACTTTTGATATATGATATAGAAGAAGGAATATCTAAGTACATATATTTTAATGAATATCTTAATAATTCTTAAATTAGGTAATATAATATCCATTTCTGTGATCTCCAAGAATGTATTGACAATATTGGAGTACGCTTTCCAACAATGTAGCAGGAACCCAGGCCATGGTAAACTCATCATATTTGAAAAGTTTGCTGTTGTTCATAACAGGAAATCCTTTGCGTATCAATGTGATGTTCTATACTGATCTAATTTTTGTTTCACACTTTGGCATTACTGATTGTGCAAGTTTAAAAAAGTCCTTTTAGCAGCTTATAAAAATAAACAGATTGATTCATTCATTTTCCTTTCAATGCATTTTTTTTTCTTGATTTGGAAATTAAACCTTGTTGAAGATTTCGATGACACATTTCAATGACTATGTTTTGCTTTTGTTGAATAAATCTAACTAAATATAACATGATTTTCTTTTGGTTTCAGCTGTTAATCCTAGATACATACTTAGGAATTGGATGGCAGAGTCAGCAGTGCAAAAAGCTCAATTGAATGATTTCTCAGAGGTAAAATGATTTCTTTCTTGACATATTTATTAATAATTGGCATTATGGTTAGTGAAAGACTTGTTGAATCTACACTTTGAAACTATATTACACTTTGACCAACATTGTATTTATAGAAATTACTATTAAAATATTAAAACTATTAAAAATATTTATACTGCTAATTATAAAATAAATAGTAGTGACTACATTAATAGTAACACTAATAATAGTAAGCAACTCTTGGAATACTTTCTGGAGTCAGGAGTGTGCATAATATGAAGTGGCAGAGACTTTTCTTGTTTGCCGGAAAATGTTTGTATAAAAACTTACCCATTTTAGTTGTTTCCAGGTTCATCTCCTACAGCAGATTTTAGAGCGTCCGTTCCAGAGGCAGCAGGCTGCAGAGAAAGCGGGCTACTCCCTGCGCCCCCCGCCTTGGGCCAGGCATCTGAAAGTGAGCTGTTCGTCCTGAGAGAAGTTTGGACCAGCAAGAAAAACGACCAGGGTCGGAGCTCAGTCCTTCCAATGCGATTAATGGATCAAGCCACAGGAACTTCTCTCCCTGATACTCTGTGTGCTGGTGTCTGCTGCTCTGCTACACAAGAGGCCTTGACCAACTTTGTAAGGTCTAAAGATTGAAGAAATGGACCATGATGTATGGTTGCATCAGCAAATTCTACTGGCATTTATAACTGCCCTTCATGTTTAGCTGTGCATTAATTTAAGTCCCAATATTTAAGTTCTGCCAAACTGCCACAGCCACTCCAAGTTCATGGCTGATCATGTGGGTCTCGGCAAGTTTTAATGGCTGGTCAATTTAAAGTACATCTAAGGTAGTTTTAATCCTACAGTATTTGATGAAAATTCTCCTTGTTGTTACACACTGTACAAATATAATTGTCTTCTGAAGACATTAATGTTCTTAAGTGTTTTCCAGAGCTGAAACAGAGGATTATCTTACACTTAGACCTTGCCAACATTTCTCTTTTTGGCCTTATTTTGTTCCATTAATCTGCCAACAAAGATTTGAAGGAAATTCAATTAAATAGTGAACAAAGTTGTCTGTCTTGAGAGTGGCTTGCCCCAAAATAATTTTGGTGTCTTTGCTGGAGTCAGGTGCCTATCAAGCCTGGCCCACAGCTCTTTTAAATGATATCTTTTGATAGTCATAGAAGGATTGTTGGTGCATAGATAACAATGCCTTGGAAAATTTTCACTGGTTGGATAGGGAAGAGGGCTTTCTTGGAAATACCTCACTATGTATATAGTCAGGTTAATATACCTTTTACAACCAACCACCTGATGCTGCAAGGGACTTAAAAAATCTTGCAAGGGTAAGTATTAATTTTAAAATTTAGCTGAAGCTGTTACAAAGAAGTGCTTTGAGTAACAAAGTCTAGTCTTTGAGTCCTGGGTCCTGTTACTTATCCTTGTTTGACACTCCAGTTCCACATCACAAAACTTAGTGTATATTTAAGCCAAAATGAATACATAAGCAGTCAGGTGCAATGTTATGCTTGAAAGTTTACAGCAAAAATTAGGGGACCTTGTTACTTTTAGACATTAGCTTGTCTCTTCCCAAATCCAAAGTGGATTGGTTTAGAAACTCCAAATTTGAGTGCCACTTGATTCTGAAATTCTTGATTCTGCTATTAAGTGGCATAATTAGCATTTCTCTAATCTATTTCTAGAAATATAACTAGTGGGGGGAAAATTTATATTATTAGAAATCTTTTTGTGACTAAAAAAATATTTTAATGCCTTTACTTTTTAACTATAATCAACACAATTATTCAGGATGGTTCCCTGCCAGATATACAGCTGTTCCAATGTAAATACAGTTGTTGGAATGTAAATAGCAGTATCATAATGAAAGGCCAGTCTGAAGTTGAAGCAGCTCACACAGTTCAGGCTGGGTGACCATTCCTGGTGCAGGCAGTACCTGCTCTTCTGCAGCCCTTGGGGTTAATGGTGGAGCTGGCAACACCTCCAGGTACAAGGAGTGTATCTGCTGGGGGTTCTGTGGAAGCCTTTCAGCGCTGAGCGACATTCCCAACCTATTAAAACATTGATGTTGATGTCTGTTCTCAGATAATTACAAGCAAAATAGCATGTTGTGATGAAATGTGTGTGTGTCAGCATTACCACCTGCAGTGGAGTGAGTTAGGCTGCAAGGAAGTGATGATTTGAACATGAAAGTATTTGTGCCAACAGGGTAAATACAGCAGCTATGCAGTTTGCGCCCTGGTTTCCCATCGGGGTGAGGAACTCTGTGTTGAACCAAACATGGGGTAAGTTGTCTGGGGGCCAAACACGATGGCTTGTACATCTTTACCTCATGGCATAATGACAGAAATGCGAAGCATTTTAATGTTGCTTTCTTTTTAAAATTGTTTTATAAATGTTAAATTCTATTAACAGTAGCAAGTGGACCTGTGCGTCACCCATAGTTAAAAGGAAAGAAATCCTCCAGCATCTCCACACAGAAACACAACGTCCCAAGTGCAGCTGTTTGACAAGCACTGGTGTGCATTCTGAGGCTCTTCCTGGGTTCTTGAGAAGTATCTGACAGGGGAAGCAAGCCCTGAAAAGTGGTTTTGCGTATTCCTCTGGCTGCAGAGAGCATGAGGTGAGCTACATCTCTTCTCCAGGTGTTCATTCATGGACTTGGCAATGTCCTCTTTCCTTGATTTATGTGAAAGGAAATCTCCATTTCCCCCCGCTCCGCAGTTTTACAATGCAATTTCCATCACCTGGTTTTAGCAATCTTGACTACTCCAATTTCATAATGGTCCGTGCTGACTGTTAATGGTGATCACACTACCTTAGAGTAACTCTTGCTGCAAAGCCATGAGAATTCGTAAGTCTTGAAGATACTGAATCTCTTCTGCATGTCTCCCTCAAACAGAATATGCGTGTTTCCCAGTTACTGTGTGACTACCAATGATAAACCATAAATGACAGTTTTGTTCTATAGTGCTGCCACACGATCCACGTAAGTTCCTACTTTTCCACTCTGAAAGTTCCTGAAAAAAGTGTGTGAAAAACACATGAAGAATACAGTTGTTGCCACTTTGCCTTTTAACTGTTTTTTAAAAGTAGAGAAATGAGCCCACATCATGCTCAGCATTTTCTGTGATACCACCTCCCTTTCCACTTCTAATCATTGGTTTCTAATCATTGGTTCTAATCGTATGGCTTCTTATGACATAATGATTAATGCTGTGTCTCATGATACAGTTCCTAAAATCCTTGGCTTCCGCCTGTGGTTCCGGAGCTGCCTCTTCCTTCACAGTACACAAACACAGCAGTGCTGCAAGAGCAGATGGGGAATAAAAATACTGTAGTTGGCAATCAAACAGGTGTTTATTTGTACTGTTTTCCTGTTTCAGAGGACAGTTGGGAGCATCGGCAGTGGTGATGCCCCACTGGTGGACTTTTCCCCGATGATTCTCAGTTGTCTCATACTCAGGACTGACAGGAGAGTGACTGCTTGCAGAAGGTCCTTCTTCTGTATCGGTCATGTAAGAGCCCAAACAAGATGACAACCACTGAGCCTGCTTCCATTTGAGGTAAGGACAAAGGTTAAAACCAACATCCTGCAATTTCAGATCTTTTCAGACTAAAATACTGTAACCACTAGTAATGTACACACTACTTCAGTCTGTATGAATAAGACAATTTCATATGGCAATAGGTTAGATAAAGGTGAAGGATTAATTTCTATTTTTTACAAAGGCTTTGATTTATAGTCTTAGCAAAGAAGATATTTTTGTATGTTGCAGCATCTTTTTTTTTTTTGTACCAAATAAAGCCAGATAATTGTATATCATTAAGATGTTATCTCCATTCTTTGGAGAGTTTGAATACTTACATTTCAGAAAATCAATGCAACCCTGTACATACACAAAATGGTTGATAGAGGTCTAATCATCACAGCATTTAAATGGATTTCTGGAGTTTTCTGTAGGCTTTGATTCTTTTGTTTTGAAGAAAGCCCAACTTTTTCTTTTGTGTAGATTAAGTGCATGAGTTATGATTGACAGCAGATGTAAAATGTATAAAATTGAGTTTATTGTGCTGTAACAAAAGAGGAGGGAGGAAACAGGGCAGCAGGCTGAGCCTTCTGGCAAGAAGAGTGAATGCTGGGAAAGCCATGTAGAAGTCTTTGTGAATTCAGAGGAACTAGCTTATTGTGCAACATTTTTCTAAGGACATGTTCTGCTTTATTTTGATGCTGGGTGTTTACTTCATAAAAGAAAATTAATTTGATTTAAAAATAGTTGGATAGCAGACAGCTGGTGTCACTTAAGTGTGTTGAAGATGTGCACTCCTAATACCTTGTCAGAAAATGACACGCAGCACTTCAGTGTTCAATGATTCTGCGTAATGCTTGCATCAGTTACATATGGAAAGCATTTGAGAAACATTAATCTTTTTTTTTTTTAACCATAGTTTTAACCATCCTACTTTTAGCTAGTTAGTATTTTTCTTGAAACTAAAGCTTGTACTAAGTGTATGGGCCTTGCACTGGTCTTGAGAGCATTTCTCAGTTTGGCTGTTTGCAGAGAATGGTTCCTTTTGAATGGTCTAGCATGCTAGTTCAAAACTTCAGGGCAACATTTGTATTCTTGGTGAACATAGTTCTCCTGGTGGGAGCTTTTTGCTCAGTTCAGTGAAAATAAGGGAGCTAGAAGACCAGTGAGTGTTGCATGGGCTCTGTCTATATTGCAAAGTAGGAAGGCCAGGAACTAGTCGCTTGGCCCCTGAACTGTTACCCTGACTGGCTATAGCTGGACCATGACATCTCTGTATGGGGAGTGAAACCTGCTTTAGACTTGTCCATGTTGTCTTCTGGGAACAGTGCCCAGCCCAGGCAGTTCCTGGAGTCACGCACAGGACTGTGCTGAGGACCACTTCAGCAGTGTGCGTGAGCACTAGGCCAGTGCTCAAGCTTGTGTCTTCATCCTCCTTTATTTAGCAGTAGAGACACGGATGTACAAGCGGTAGCATCTTGCTAGCAATGCTAAATCCTCAGCCATAGGCGGAAGAGCAAAGAAATGGTTAACAGCAGTTGTTAAAACATCCCCAGCGCCGTATGGCTACACCAGAGTCACTTGGGACAGGCATGATGGGCATGATTATTGCAGAAAAAAACATCCCTTAGCTTCAACTTGTCTCAACTGAACCCAGATTAAATTGTGGGATGTCACATAAACTTTTTTTAGTGACTCCCTTGGTGCTTCCCTGGCTGAAGCATTGCTATTCTGAAACACCTGTGCATCCCCAAGTTTCTCTGTGCCCATCACCACCCTTGCTGCCGGCTCCTTCCAAGCGCCCATCCTTCCCCTCCTGCTGCTCTGAGCAGGCCTCGCGGCTCCTCCTGGCGCTGAGCTGTGCGTGCTCTCTGCCCTGCATTGCTCCTGCTTGTTGAGGTCTGGCTCCCCAGTCCTGCCTGCTCTTGGTGTGCTCTCCATCACAGCAGAGGCCTGGTCTGTGCTGTCATATGGACGACTACACTCCTGCAGCCACCGAAATGTGCAGGTGTGGTAGGGGCTCATACACATCTTGCTCTTAGCATCTCTCACACGTACAATCTTGTAAACTTTGTAATTAAAATGCTTTTCCAGTCTTTTTTCAAGTTCAAAAGCAGGGAGGAATATAAACTATAACCACCTTTGCCCACATACAGATGCGTTTATTGTTCTGTCTCAAGCAGCCACTTCTTCCACCAGAGGGGACGCAGCCATGGGCTTTACCAGTGTTTAAAGCAAAACTATTTCAGTGGCAGGAAGAAACGCATGTGGTTCATAATGTCATTGGTGCTTCCACCTTAAAAAATAAGGAAGTCATTTCAAAAGGAAAGGCACTTAATAGAGACGTGGTTATAGCCTTCATATCTCTGCGAGGCTGTTTTGCAGGTAAGTGACTATTGACAAACCACCTTTAAGCCAAAAACAGGACTAGAGATGACCCAACATTTCCCCAGGCTGTGTCATTCCCTTGCCTCCCACCACCGCTTCTGGACCCAGGGCTCCATTTTGACAAACAGCAGCACTCTGGCCCCCTGCTCTGTCAGCTACCTTATGTATTTATTTATGTAGACCACACACTTTGCTGTTTATGCCTTTTGTATTGCAAAATACAGAAATATATTATTTATGGTATCTTAGCAGATCATGTGCATGAGAAGAGGCAAAGACTTGAAGAAATAAAAAGAAAGAACAGAAGTGAGAGGCAAAAACTTTTAAAATATTTTAAGTGGTACCAATTGCCAGTAAAATGTCTGCTGATTAACTATGAGGCTTCGTGCAGATATAGAATAGAAGCTATTTTTATTTGAGAACTCATACTGAATGTTGCCTAAATGAACAATGGAGAATTAAAATGGGAGAACAAATGAAAAAAAATGTAAGAGGAGACATATCAGGTACAAGATAATGACAGAGGCTTTCAGAAGACAGGCTATTTCTGGGTATACTTTGAAGACAAATGTTAACCAGCAGGAAAAAAAAAATTCCTGCTTACCAAGGGAAGCATAGAAGATTTTGAAATAAAATTTTTTCTTTGTCTAAGATTAACTAAATAAGATTAAAAGCCAGCAACGGTGAGTGCTGACAGGTATGACTGGAGCTGCAGACGGAAGCAGGAGTGTGTAACATTTAGTGACACTGTCTGGAAATGGCCACAGTCCCGCTTTGTATCTCGGAATAATCTAGGTGAGTTTTTACTTTTTAAGACAGACTATTTTTGAAAAAAAAAATGGGGTCTTTTTATTGAAACACCCCCCCCCAGACACACCAGCTGGGGGTTTTCTGATAAAGAACCTGTAAGAGGAATTCTGTGAAAAGGGATCTTCCCACTTCTCAAAATTTGCATGAGGACGTTGTATTTTTTCCTTCAGGTCCAGTTCTACCAGAGGGGCAGCACAGAAGATGCACTTCACTGGCTGGCCGGCTCTGCGAGTGCTGCTCCACCACCTCAGCTGGCCTGATGCAGTGAAACAAGACCCTGCAGACAGTTCTTACCTTGGGCTGATGTTGGGATGGTTGTTAATGGTGGGGGGGGGAAGCAGCAGGTTATAGGAACAAAGTGGGGGACAGAGGGCACCCCACCCTTACTTGTTGAGACCCCCAGGAGGAACTCTGAAGGAGAATTCCTCCTGGAGGAGCCTGATCCAGCATGACCTTTCATGATGCCTCACAAAAACAGCTATGGCTTGAAGTCCACCTGCTCCCAGAGTTCAGGAGGTGCTGCCCCTTTTCTTCTCAAGAGCTTTCATCAGGTCAGACATAAAATCTGCTTGCCTGCCTCCACCCCCAGGTGGGGGTGGCCCGGCTGACCGTGGCTCTCCAGCTTGTCCTGTGTTTTCTGGCCTTTTTGAAGGAAGTGGCACAGGTTTCTTTGTCAGAGGTGGTGGCTTAATGGCGACAGGTGGAGGTGGAGGGGGTAATGGCAGGTCTCCGTTAGCGCTGCTGGAGGCTGGTGGCGGTGGAGGCACAAAATCAGGAGGAGGTTCAGAGAAATCAGATGGTGGTGGTGGAAAATTGATCATCAGCGTAGGTGGCGGTGCTGGAAAGCTGTCTGGGTCTGTAAGGAAATCTCCGCTGTCTCGTTTGACTTTGGAGGGTAGGATGGGTGAAACAGAAATCGCAGATGACCGCCTTTCAGGTGGAGGAGGAGGCAGCAGTGAGGTCCTCTTACTCTGGTACTTCTGTGGCCTCATCGCTGGCTGTGTCAGGGCAGGCGCGCTGATGTTATTTGGCTTAGCCTTTAATAAGCGGAAGGAACAAAAGGACGAGATACAGTCAGTGCATGTGCAAACTAATGCCACTGCCTAAGAACAGTAGAAAAAAATGTGAGAGAGATGAGAAGAGTGCAGTAGACAGACAGTGAAACGGAGTACATTTTGCCTGAAGAGTGCAAATAGTATTTTGTTTTTTAACTGGAGCGGCCCACAGAGCTCTGACAGTGGGAATCTCCCCTTTGAAATCTTAACGCACTCATTTTCTGAGGACAGCACTCAAAGAAGCACTATGAATACTGTCAAAGAATTGCAGTTAGTAAGACATATAAAGATACTTCCTTGATGTTCCACCCTGCTGCTAATTCCCTGACAATATGACTTTAAAAAAAAAAATTGTGGTGTGTTTTTACATCCAAAAAAAATGAAAAATATATGAGGACATATAAAGCAGGTATAGTTTTGGCTCCCAGCCCCACTAGCTGTGACTGATGGATTTCTGGATAAAGCTAAAATAATGAAGTCACCTATCTGTGCCAAACAAATTAGACACAACAGCAGTGAACTGGGCAAAAGGTGGAGCTATGTGGGGACTTAGTTCTGTGTTTGGTGTCACAGTGCCTGTGGCTCTGCAGCATGGTGTGACACACACACCCGTGGGGCAGTGCCTTGGCCCACTGCAGAGTGCTGGGAAGGGGGGTGCTTGGGAGAGCGTCTGTCCCAGTTCTGGGGGGGGTACAGCAGGGGAAAGAGCTTCCACCGAGGACCTGGCAAGGGCCACTGCTGAGCATGGGGCAGGGCGTCTTCTGCCTTCTGGGCAAGGTGTATGCACACACTTCCTCCACTTCTGAACCAACAGTGTGACAAACAGGTCCTTGAAGCCCCTAAGTGCAGCCATGTTTGCGAGGTCACGAGATGTTCAAACCCTCTGACAACTTTGCTGAAGGAAAAATGAATCAAAGCATCCCTCATCCAAGTTAAGAGAAATAAAATGTACGGTAGCAGTTCATTATGGCGATGTTTATTTTGACAAGTTTTTATGTGGTTTTCCTTTTAAATTGTGTTTGCTAGTCAACATTCTGAACATAATTTGCTGTTTTGGTTTGGTTTTCTTTTTGGCGGTAGCAACTGTTAGCTGTTGACAGTTACTACACAAACATGATACCTCTTCTTGTAAACCTGGGGAGAAATCTGCTCTCCTGAAAACAAAGCTTTGTAACACATTCATTTCTAGTTAAGCTAATCTATCAGTTTAGATCCAGTGAGCTTAGTGCTCTGAACCGTAATACAGTGCACCCTGGTCCTTTGGTCCCAGGCTTGTAGAAGCTGTGCGATGAAGGCAGCAACATGTTTGCTTCTGCTAGAGAAAAGCGCTCTGCAACCCTGCTGTCAGCAGTACTAATTCTGGCATTAGCCAAATGTAGCATGCTTGCCCTCTCCTCACTCTCTTTGCCTACAAGAATGGAAGTAAATGAAATATATGCAGAGCAAACCACTGCCTGAGTTCTGAGAATGTGATCTATTCCAGAGGAAGTGAGGTTCAGAATAGAGAAACATTTTTTAAAGGAGGAACTCAAAGTCTTGAAGAAGTAGCATAAGACACGTAATGCGGGCAACAGAAAAGTTCTAGGAATTTCATTGCACTTGTCCTGTGCACTTCATGTGTGATGGAGGGATTGAACAATGAACTTCAAAAAAATGCAGGTTTGGTTGTTGTTGTTGTTGGTATTGGTTTTTTTTTCTGTAGGATGTTTTCAAGTCCTCACACTGTACCCTACTGATATTTTTACAGCCAGAGATGGAGCAAGAAGACAAAATTTGAAGCTGAAACCAAGGAATGCATTTAGAGCCTAATGAAAACATTTTTACTATTTTCCCATCTTCACACTTCTACTTACACACTCATCTTCAGCTGTGCACAATGTTCCCTGCCAAAAACACTGCTGTATCTTTTGTGTTACTAAGGCAAGAGACAGAAAACATCCCTGAGGCTCTGGCAGCACAGACTCTGAGACTGTCCCCACAGGCACATTCCTACTTCTGCTACATGAACCTACACCTATTTGTTCTGAAGAAGAGAAGTGGCAGGTGGCTGTGCCTACACCCCTGCACTTCTGTGCCACAGCACTGTTTGTGGTGTGTAAGGCATGAGGAAGGACAGCAAGGAACCAGCCCCTTTGCCCAGGAGAGAAATGCTTGTCACAACAGCACACTGGGACTTGGAGGGGACAAGACAGCAGGTGAAGAAAAACAAAGTTGGAGAACTGGTTCACAGGTAACATTTAACCAGTGAATTGTAGTAACTGCTGACCTGTGTCTCTGATGTATCCATTTTCTTCTGAGTCTCTGGAAATTCTGTACTGGAACGACGAACAATTTGGGGAATCTGTCCATTTGCCTGAACAGCACCTGTGACAAGGGGAGGAGACAGAAGGGAAAGAGTGTTACAATTTCATGATCTTCACCAGATGAGGGAATAACAAACCAAGAATAAGGCTATGAAAATGTCTTTACAACTTCCAGCAAGGAACCACTCATTACAGGTTTTATACATAATTCAGTAAAATCCATGAGGATGTCTGTCCTCTACTTCAGGTTTGTTTGTGACTGGTCAAATCAGTTCATTACATAAGGACAATAAACATAATGTCTTACATTACAACTAATAGCTGTCCACATGCCTCCATGGTTGCAGCTGACAATCCTTCAAACTGGCATAGTTAAGCCGACCCTCTGGCATTCTGTTTAAATGCCTGTCTTTCATACCAGTGTTTTGAAGTCTGTAGTGTGCTGTAATATTCCTACATTCTCAGTCTTATTGCATGTTTTTTCCTTTAGCCTAAAGACTAAAAGCACTTTAGTTTCATATCAATAACAGTCACGAGGCAGGCTGATCCATTTTCCTTGGTAAATGAGCTAAGAGCTCATAAACTTCTCCCTCTACCTGAAACTGTGGAAGATTTGTGAACCTCACTGTGTTCTCAGATTAGTCTGGATCTGCTGGCTGACTAAGTTAAAGCTCTGCAAAATGTTTGCCCACCATTACTCTGTGATGGATATACATAAATAACCCCGTACTGCAAATGGAGTAAATGAATGTGAGACCAAAGGACAAATTTGTGGGTTTAATTTGGAAAAAATCCACAGCCCTTGTACAATCTGATGAGGATTAAAGAAAGTCTCCAGTTTAATCTGGGGTTTTTGGAAGCTGCACATGTCAAAGGATAATAGCAGATAGTGTTTGGTGCCTAGATACATACACTTGTTGACATTAATGACTGCCTTAGCTCTACTATAATTTACAATTCTGAGATCCAGTAAAGTTCCACTCATGTACTTCTTGGATGCTAGTGAGCCCTTAGCTGTCTACAATGTAAGTCTAGGCACAATGATGGTTTTAATCTCAGCGTGTACTTTTCTGATTAGCAAAAAGGTTTCATGACTATAATAAATAGAATAAATTATTTTAATTGCCATGCTGGCAAATCACACACTTGACAGAGAAGTAAGACAAACTCTGCGGTGTATTGAATTTACTAGGACTATTTAGGCTTCAAGGGATGACAGAAGGTGGTCTGAAGTCCTTGTGTTTTATGCCTCTGCCTGCATGTTGTTCAGCATATTTAATCCAAAGTACCATTTTGATCATTGAAACTACAGCCTGTGTTTGTTGAAGGACTAACATAGAAGTCCAATAAAGAGCTAAAACCAGTCTTTTGGCTGTAAGTGCTCAGCAGAGAGAGACGTAAATCCCTGGGTTCCGTGGGCCGTGCCCTCCAGAGCAGAGCAGGAGTTCGCGCTTCACACTGCTCAAAGACTTCGCTGCCCTCAGTCTTGCTGAGATGTGACCAAATGAAAGAGATCAGATAGAGTTCCACTCTGTATAGGGCTGGGTATACTGTTCTACTTGGCAAATACGATATACTAGGAAGTTGGGACACGGCTCCATTGTAATGTGTTGTCTTCAGTTTCATAAACTGTGCAAGACTTGAAAGCAACATTTGATGTATGAACTCCTGCCACACACCTGCACATACACTTCACACAAAGTCAGCCAGCTAAAGAACTCCCAGTCAATCCAATATCTGAGTTCATGCATTCTATTCTCAAGATTTATTTTTAATTTAAATGTTACAGTATTTGTTGCAAGTCAATTTCTCAGAAATGTACGTTGAATTAATATTTGTTTTAAGGAAAAAAAAGTCCAAATAGAATGCAAAATATACATACCCAAAATATATAATGCAAAATACCGAGCCTTGTAGTGATACAGGACATCTGAATAAAGCAACATCCTTCATCTTTCAAACACCACAATGTTGTGCTGGCACACAACATAACACTGTTTTTTCAGTGTCCAAAGACACAGTGAGGCAGAGAGACAAACAAGATACAGTTTGGGCTACAAGCAAACACACACATGCTGGCTGCAGCAGCACGGCCAGGGAACGCAGGCTACAGGCGATGCAAGAGCAGAATTTCCGCCTGCTGCCTCCAGCTTTTGGCTGCCACAGATTTTAGCCTATGCTGAAATCAGCCCATACCGATGGCTACATGGCCTTTTGAAAACAGAACTGAAGAAAACATGCTTTGTTCCATTTCCAAAACGTGAGCCAAGAACTGTTTACAGTCAGGTGGTTCGGGTTATAGTATCATAGTTGAGCCTCAGGTTATAAAACCTGGGGTTATAAAACCTGTATCAACAGGGCAGTAATGACAACTGTGAGACAGCAGAAATCACAGTGACTTGCCTCAATTAGAATGCTAATGATCCTTCAGAGATATTTCTATAGAGGCAAAACACATGACTAAAATCTTTCCAGGCTACTTAACCATTTAATGGGCTCCGTTAGTCAAGATTAACAGTATATTTTATGATCACATGCAGTGTTCCTGGATTCTAGGCAGCAGCTAAAGTTATACAGATGTATATATATACTTTATAAGGCCTCGATCCTGCCCGTGTCCAGTACAGGCTGCAGCACTTGCTGCCATCAACACCAGAACACAAAATGCTTCACAACTGTCCCATCCACTCTTCCTAAAATACCCTCACACCCATCCATCAGAAAATCCCCTGATCTCAAAATGTTGTTACTGGGTCTCCACATCCCAAATGTGCATTTATTACCATGATTTGACTCAGAGGAATAGTAGAGAGACCCTTCTTGTCGTGTATACTGAGAAAAGGCAAACTGAAGCCCTGGAGAGCTGTTTGGACGATTTTGAGTTGTCTACATGACAAGTCAGAACATTAACTGCCAACACTGATTTTTACTTTGCCTGTCCTATGACAGTAAATACTTGGCCATCATGTCCTTCCTAAGAAATAAAACATATCTTAAGCACATAAACTAAAAGCAATCATGTAAGTGACATCTTGTATCATGCACTGTTGTGTCCATACAATGATAACATAGGTAACAGCAGTGTGATGAAGCTACTGGAAAAGTAGAGGGCAACCTAATCCTTTCTTCCTCCCCACATTGTTACGCAAATGAGTGAAAGGCTAGGAAAAAGAGTGGCTCACCCCGTCATAATATCTTTCTGAAATGATCATTCTCAGAATATCCCACTTATCCCTTTTACTCGTTGGAAGGAAAGCACCAATACAGCCAATAGAAAACTTCAAGACATGGACCATCAGTCCATGAAACACAGAGGGAGGATAAACGATTCATATTCAGATGCCAACAGAAAAATACAGAAAAATGCAGGTTTAAACTGAAATTTGGTGGGCTGTCTTTGTATTCTTCAAGTTCTAACATTAAAGTGAGAGCTCTGCTGCTAGCTTAGTTATAGATCAGAGCTGCACTCAGCTGTCTAGAATATTATCTTGCTGAATCAATGAGATAGTTTTCTGAACAAAGACTGTGCAACACTGATGATGACAGAAGTGGGCAATACATGTGATTTCAACTGCTGTGACAGCATCAGTACCTGCTGATTGGGATTCTGCAGGGGCAGCTGCTTCCACCGTCCCTTGATTTGCCCATCGAGAGGATAAGCCAGCTTTCTTCACGGCACATTTGTAGTTATCATATAGTGTCTTGCCATACTGCAAAACAATCAAAACAATACAATAAGCGTGGTGTTAAGCTTTAAACATCCCAAGCATTCATTTTGCTCTTGGACACCTTTTCTGACCCCTAGCCAGTTTTGTTAAAAAGTAGTTTTCTACAAGTGGTGTGTCTGTTTCTGTATAGGACCAGGTCGAAATCATCTCTGTAATATCACAATAAAAAATGAATCCCCATGACCAAACACAGCCCTACTGATACCATTCTCACCCTTTATGTTCATTTCAGCATCTGTAAACATCATGAAACTTGGCTTAAAAACCAACTATTCTCAATACATCTCTTTTTCCAATGCTTTCCAAGTATGACATTTTCAGACTGGAGCCTTGGGACATTGAATCCTGGGGTGCAGAGCAAACAGCTCTGCCAGCGCAACACACAAAATAATTTCATATTCACCCCACACCTTTGTTGGAAGTCGTCCTGCAGCAGATCTGGCAGAAAAGAATACCTAACAGGAGCAGGTCTGTATAGCCAGTACACTGGGCTATGTATGAATCCATCTCTTTAACGTTTTGTGCAAAACAAAATGGTCTGTGAATTAGGATATTTTTGAAGAGGGTGATGGAGAAAATCTGGGCAGAACTGTCTGAAAAATGTCACATCTGTACTGATCAGAGATTGCACATTTTTAGCCACAGCGTATTATTATTGTGTCAGATAACTGGAGTAAGTTTCATGACTGCATGAGTTTTATAGCTACAGAATTCAACCCCTGTGTTAATGAGAAAAATGCTGATAAAGAGGGAATGGGAATATTCAAAAAAACCCCATCCTGGTCATGCCCTTCCGCTCTTTCTTTCTAAGGTAAAATTAGCATGAATGTCCATTCTTGTCACAATATTTCCGGTTGAGGTGATAAAAGTCAGTAACCTGAGCAAGACAAGATTTTTCAGAAAACATATTTAACTAAATTTACTTTTAATCTCACCTTGGCAATTCTTATTCCTGTTACCCATCGATGCAGGGTTGCTTGATCATCGCAGCATAAGTACTTGATATATTGTGACTCTTTTTGAATCTGGGGGTGCTGAAAGATATTAATTCATAAAATAAGACAAACACAGAAATCAAATCACTCTACAGAAGTGCGAAGGCACTGTAAGTGACCTTGGTGAGAACACTCCCTATAGGCATCATGATAACACCAAGATGATTTAAAAAAAAAGCAGCAAAAACAGACTATAAGAAAAGATAAAAAAAGATGGTGATCATGAACTATACATGAGTTGCCACTGGCAACATTTGCTTGAAATAATTTTAATGCACTGTAATACGAGTTCAAGGGCTACAGAAGTCTAATAATGATCTAGAGTTCAATGCAGTCTACAGACGCTGTGGTTCAAGGTCTAACACTCCATGTATAAACACTGGAAGTCTGTTTCTCATTGCGGTTTGTCATATGTAAGGCATCCAGACTGAACACTGACCATAATTAGTTTTCAAAGAGTATGTTAAATTTGTTTAAGCATAAACTCCCAGCTGAAACAGATTTTTCCTTCTAACTGCCTTCCTTTGGGCTGAGTTCTAGCTTTCTTCCTATACATTTTTATTCTGCTTTACTCTTGCTGTTGTTTGCCAACAGTTATGTAAAGCTGACGTATGTTCTAACAGAGGATCATTCAAAATGTAACACCATCAGAAGCAATCTTTTTCATTTGGTTTGTACCAGAAACCTTTACAATTCTTAAACCTTTCTTGAGTTTTGTTTTTTTTTTTTTGACAAAATTTGGGGTGTCTTCCCCTAACTGATCAACACCGTACTGGCATGTGGTGCTGTACCAGTACAACTCAAAGATCACCAAAATGCCAGGCTGTGTGCTTGCCTGAGACTGAACACCCTTTCTAGGACTCAGAAGGAATTTAGTTCCTCTGTTACAGCGGAGAAGGCTCTTTAGTTGCTTGGATGGAATAATATACTGCCATCTCTTGATACACAAGGAAAAGAATGAAAACAAAGGAAAAGGGTTCATTATCCCCCATTTATATGTTCATTTCTCTTTGTATAAACTATAGGTGCACTATTAGTGAAATATTGTGAATACAGCCAAATATGTTCCAGGGATATTGCCAAAGCACTCTCTTTTCAGCCTGCACAGTAGAAAATTCAAAGCATACCTCCACCTAGCAGCAAGGACCCTGGTTTTCTAAGGTTCGATAAGCCCCCAAAGCAGAGCAGCGCTGGCTGTGGGGTTGCAGCAGGATCCCCCACAGCCCAGGGCTGGGACAGGTGCCAGATGTCTCCTCGCAGACACCCGCTGCTGGCTGGGACAATCCCAGACCACAGCTGGCTGATCCAGGGGCTCAAAAGCAGAGCTGAACACGGAGGTCTTGCTCCTCAGCCCTGTGTCCCTGCTCCCCCTCAGTGCTGCAGACACCAGGCTTCCCTTGCTTGTGCTGACCCAACTGTTTATGAGGCCACACTGTGATTTGAAAAAGGGAACCGGTCTGAGTTAAATATAACCCATTTAATCATGCTGTAGCTTTGGTTTAATTTTTTTAAACCCAGCAGTGTACAGCACAGCCTCACATACAGCATGGAGACAAGGGGCGCTGTGGCTTGGGGAGAGAACAAGTAGCAAGGGATGGATGGGAGAACAGGATCATTCAAGCCAGTATTGCTGCCAAAGCCCCGTGCCATCAAATTACAAAGCAACAGTGAACACACCAGGGACATAACTGTGGGGAAGAAAAAAGCAAAGGTATATTACTCTTGAGGGGTTTCCTAGTGACAGACGTGTCCCAAGGCAGTGCTGTGGGTAACTGGGTTGCAGCAGCGTGTTTGAAGGAGCCATACTGTTCACCATTTTTCCGCAAGCACAGAGCTGGCCATCTCCCCTGGGCTGTGAACATGCAAAGTCTGTTTCAGCCCTCCAGAAGGGCCCAGGGCTACCTTATTGGTACCTAAGGTGAGAGCTAGGGACATCTCACACTGCAAGCCCAGAGATGCCAGCTCACTGTCACCAGGTGCCTGAAGTGTGGAACAGACGCCACGTCCATCCCATGGCCCTGTGCCTCACCCACCTGGAGCACCCACACACCACCCCTTCATACAGTTCAACATACAGAGCCATACCTTGCTGCTGTACACCTGTGTCACATGTCACACAGTGGCAGTGACCAGGGCCCCTGAACGAATAGCCTCCTCCAGCTCCTCAGTGCCTGCCTGTCCCTGTCCTGGTCTCCTGCATCCTTGGCCAGCCTGAACACTGCTCACAGTGGGCTCTGTTACTGCAATATGTGACCAGGACACAATGCCAGACACTCACTCTCCATTCTCATTTCTCCTTCTACCGTTTCTCCATTATGTGACTAAACACAGTGAAAACCAGTAGAGAATTCAGTCTGAATGGTATCACTGAAAGAAATCCATAAGCAGGCACTTCTCTGCATGGCACAGCACAGCCCACAGACCTGTGTTACGTTATCACCAACAGAGCCAAGAGAACCAGAAGGTGCAAACAAAAGCACTGCAACCCTGAGTAAATTAAATTCTTTGAGCACTTTTCAACCAGGAATGACCAATTTCACTCATATGTGTAAGGTCTTAATGAACCCAGCAGGTGGCACCCAAAGCTTTCAAAAACGAAGAGAAAAAATCCCCCTCTTTTCATGACAACTAAGTCCAATGGGTCTACGTATCTCCCCTCATTTTCAAACACCACACCTACCAGCAGTTTTTTATTATAAGAAAAAAAAATCCTATAATTTAACAGATCATCTATGTAAACATTTGGACAAAAGTGCACACTGCATAAACAAGGCAGAGTAGGACGTGGCATAGAGCAAGCCAGGTAATGGTGCCGCATGTAGACACAGCCCTGCCACAAGGATCTGCTGCAGGGAGCTCAGAGGGGCAGCTGCAGACCTCTGCTCTTGGGAACCCTACAGAAACACCAGTTTCACAAGAACACCTGTACTGTGTCAGATCAAAGGTCCCTGAACCCAGTGTCCCACCTTTGACAGTGGCCACAAATGGATACTGAGGGAAGAGAAAGAACAAGACAAGCATATAAGATACTTCCCTCTGATACTTCCCCCTCTGCACTCTCCGTCTGCAACTATTTTCAGGTCAGGAGATTTTCTGAGCTGGATGGGGTTTCTCCATATTTAGGTTCTTCAATGGATTCCTCCGCCAGGTACTTTTTCAGCTTTTTATTTGGCCCAGAGAGAGTTCTGGCATCCACATCATCTTCTAGGAACAATCTTCCCAGATTTGGTACACGCTCTATTGAGAACCACCTCCTTTTGCTCTGAACCCGACTGCTGCTAGTGTTGTTTAATGTACTTGTTTTAGAAGAGACACTGAATGGTTGACCTCTATCCACACCTCTCCGTGCCACTCCTGAGCCTGCAGATCTGCATTATATACCTGGCAAGTTGTATCTTCTCCACCCTATAGGCTTCTAGTCTCTGCAGTAATTCTTCAAGTCTAAGTCATTCCTTACCTTCGTTTATCCTTGTTGCTCTTCCCTTGATCCTTTTCCAACTTTATTATATCCTCGTTGAGATGAGACGACCAGAACTACAGAGGTGAGAGAAAACCCTGGACTTATGCCACAGTATGGCAATGTTCACTGTTTCATCATCTGTGCCCCTCCTAATACTTAATTTACATATCTGACCACTACTGAGCACTGAAACAGACCTTTTATCAAGGTATATACCACATGAGCATCTTGCTCCTGAATGGTATAGGTCTGCTCAAAGTCAGAAATTCCACAGGGGAAGTTCTGATCACTTTTGTCCCTATGCACATTATTGTGTATATATTTAGACTGTATATTTTTTACAACTTTATTGTCCGGAACCTCAGCCTCGCAAGGCCATTCCAGAATTCTTCGGTCTGCCCTTTCCTCAATGATCTGAATAACGTAGCATCATCAGCAAGCTGCCTCAGCTCACTGCTTACCTTATCCGTCAATGCTCTGAGACTGTGGGGTTGTCACCATCCTGAGAAGTTGAGAGGAAACTGTCAATGAACAAGGCCAGGGTGTCCCATGCCAGACAACATGGGAGTTATCTATGGCCTACCCTCTACCCTGTCTTTTACTAGCTATTGTCTTCACTGGGCAATTCATCTTAACTACTGACATTCACCAGAGGGGCCTATTCCAAATTACCCAAATCAGTGCCTTGATTAAATTACTCCCATCAGCAACCATGATTAAATGCACTGTCACAAGTGTATTTTCTTCACTAGGGTCCAAATTAGCAAGCTGCTGAACACCCAGCTCTGTAGGAAGGCTAAATGCCTCAAAGCCATGCTGGCAGCCTGGGTCTTCACGTCGTAACAGCTAAGAACTGTGTTGTCCTTCACTTTCTGAGAAGCACCAGCAGCACTGGCTCTCTTTTTATGTGTAACTTTACCAACGACACATAAAACATAACTGAGATTGACTGGAAATATCCCTGTTGCCTTCCCTGGGCTTTGGCTCGGCTCTAAGGAGGACCGCTGCATGCTGCCCGTGCCAGGGCTGCCTTCTGCAGCTGTGTGCAAGGCCAGACCATGGCACCAAACACCAGCAGCACCAAGCCTAATGCTGAAGGTTTGTAACTGTAAAAGATTATTAGAAAGTGGCTCAGACAGAGGCATTTGGCTTCCTGTGGTTTTTAGATGCATGGAACATGCTGCTTTGGATAGGAAGGGATGTTTCAGCCAAGCACTGTCCCACCCCACCCCAGCAGCTTGCTCACTGGGGAAGAAGTGTACTGCAGTGAAATTGCTTTGGCAGTACAAATGGCAGAAGTCTCTGCTGTCAACGGTGACCTTTAGAAGCTTGACGCTGCATTAAAAACTTCAGGTCACATGCAAAATCTGTTACGTAGTGCATAAAAATGCTGACTCACGATAATCAATTCAGAGAACAATCTGGACAGCTGAAAATCCCTGGAAACAATGACCTCGTGTGAAGGTCCATTTGAACCCATTTCCTCCTTTCACAGCTCCAGCGTCTCAGGGTAGTTGTTCAGCACAGCACACAGACGTAGGGAGCTGTAGTCAATAGGCAAGTCTGGTTTTGCTAAACTAGATTCATAGTCCCTGGAATAACCTATCTGTGAGACTAACAGAGGTCATAACAATATCCATCATGACAGTCATGTGAGAAATACTGTATTTTGAAGCAAAGTAACACTAACTTCAGTATGCTACAGCTTACACGTCTCACACATAGAGACAGATAAATTATTTTGTTACACAGTATGTATCGTGTCCTGAAAAGGTCACTAAAATCATCTGACAGCAAAGTGAAAACATCTCCTCTGGAAAGGTTTATCACCTTTGCCTCTGAAACATGCAGCACCAAAATGAATTATGAAAATAAAACTGTTTAAAAAGCAACTACCCCAGAATTCACGGTTTGAATGAAAAGTGGTAATATGCAAGTAGACAGGGACTCCAGATTTTTTCTCACAGAAAAAAAAAATTCCCGTGGAATAGCGCTTCAAAAATAATACAGTGTTTTAAAATACAATGTAATTTGACTACAGTGCACTTTTTCTGTTGATGTAAAAACTCTTAATAATGATGAATTAGTAGCATCATCAGTCCTGATTTTTGGAAGTGTTGGACACTTGGCCAGCTACTTATTAAGGCCTGAGCACCTCAAATGCCAGGTGGCAAAAGGATGTGCCATGTACCGACTGGAAAAGCACTGAAAAGGTGTGGAACAGCATCTAATGTTCTCCTCTGACTCACTGTCTCCTCTATAGGTATCAACTGCCTAGAGATAAAGAACACAGAAGCACTTGAATATAGAGACCTTATCTTCTGGAGAGGATTAAAAAATATTTGTGCATAAATTACATTTTCAGATGAAAAGCTCTTTGCCCATGGGGAAAAAAAAAAGATAGAACACATTGAAAACCTGAAGAAATGGGAACTAAATGATGTAGTTTCTATGGTTTGTGCCAAAACAAATGACTAAAGGCCATGTGTGCATGAAATGAGAAATTATCCCAATAAAACGGTCTTTTTCTTTGCCTTCTTCCAACACTGAAGATTAAAAGTAAATGGAAGTTATTCAGGCATCTCATTGGATTCCTTGCCCTAAAATATACGCATCCTTGCTCAGTCTCTGAGGCAGAAACAAAAGCCAGAAGCATCAAGAGAGTAACTTCAGATCAAAAGCTTTGGCTTTAGGCCAAATTTTCACAAAATGGTCAGTGGTTTTGGATACCTTACCTTCTACCAATGACCTTGTGCTACTGTGAGCTTGCTTCTCAGAAAAGCTGAGACTCTCTGGTTTCCATGACCGCAAGTAGAATTAATACTCAGCACCTTTCAAAAATCACACTGGAGTGGTTTGAAATTTCCATCTACTGGTAAATGTGGTCAAATTCTGATGCTATGCCCTCCTTCCATTAATATGACCAGACTTAACTGATCTTTTGAAGACAGGTGTGAATTGTACAGATAAAACAGTAACTGTCCTATTATAAGGAAATTATCCTTTTGACCTACATTTCTCTAATGACTGAGGCAAAACTTTTAGGTCGTTAAAAATATATGTAATAGCCATTGTAACCAGGATGGCTTTATGCAGCACATAATATTTTCCAAAGCTGTTATGTTCCATTTCTCACTGTCCATTCTGTCTCTGTTCTCCCCATTGCTTATGCACTGATCTCGCAAAACTGTATGCACATAAATATGCCTGTAATCTCACATATCTGAAAGTGGTTTGTAATAAAGAATACTTCTGCTTTTGCTTTTTCAGCAGTGAATTTTACTCTGAAATATTTATCTGAAGCATTCATGCTACCACAACAGTTTTCGAATCTGTCACATAAAGAAATAGAAAATCTCCATTTTTCTGTCCTCGTTTCCTGCACTAGCCATTTGTTTTATATCTTTTTCCTACCATTTTCTATCTCAAACACTGCTAATTCTCACCTTCTACCTTCATTGTGTTGAATGCATAATGTACATGACTCAGTCTGTGACTGAGCACACTGGGTGTGAGGGAGGAGGGAACTGGGAGCTGAGCGACTAAATACTGAATTACCTGCTAGAATGATGCCACTGCTGCAAACAGAAGCTATTGTTCTTGAAAAATTACTTCCAAAATTATTTGGATCATTAGAAATTCTTTTTTTTTAAATCGTAGTTTCCCAATGACACCAGGAAAACTTAGCTGTTTAGATTGCACGGGAAAATGTACCCAGCTGTGGAGATAGAGGATGATTTGCCTTTGTCTCAGTTTATCCCCAGGAAACCAATTTTTTTCATCCTAGATTAATTCAGCATTATGCACCATTACCTCCAGATTACTCAAGCACAACCAGCACCAATAAACTATAATTAAATCCACTCTTTGTCACAGGCACATCAGACTAAACCAGCAAATTTGCATATAGATTACCTTGTTATTTGTCTTCTTTGAAAATATTTTTCAATATGGTGTGACAAAAACAGCTCCTGGACTGATATGCGTGCACGCATGTGCACACACATATATACTATCTTGATGCACAAAAACCCCCATTATGTTCACAGTATCTGCTAAATGCAATTAATGCTGTTGCTAGTACGATGAACAGATCCCTCCCCCACAGTGGAATCTCTTGGTTTTGAAGGGTCTTAGCTTTGGAATATGAAATAAACCACAAAAGATCTCATCCATTTCCACAGCATTCCCCATGTAATGTAGTAAGCGGTGAAAGAGAAGATCTATGCATAAAAATTTGCATTTGTAAATGCAAAGGTGACTGTGAGGAACCAAACCACTCCAACTGAAACTCCGGCTGTGTGTGGTGTGTGAAACTACTTTTTCTGTGAAGGAGAGAGATTTTTGTTCTCCTGCCCTTCCTGTCCCAGGAGAGGCCAGCACTCTTTGCAGGGCAGTGCGGAGAGCAGCACTGCTTCCCTCTCCCGCCTCTGCCTGGAACAGAGGGACAGACCTCACCATGACAGACACAGGTTTGAGTGTGGGTCTTCCTTCACGCTTCCTTTTCATTTTCCTTTCCTCTTTTATACTTAGGCAGATGTCTGTTCAGAAAAAACTCACTTCACCTCACATCAGTGAAGGGTGGGATCTTTAAATTTTTGTAAGCATTACATTCAGGCTGAGTAGAAAACAGGAAGAGTCTGCATGTTTACAAGAGTGGATGCCCCAAAAGTGGAGGCTCTATTTTTAATATGTTGAAGGTTCTTTGTGTTGCTTTTTGTTTTTTTAAATTTCTTTGTGGGGGAAGGCTTGTTTAGCACTGGTATAGACCAATTCAAGAAGGTTATAGCTCAGCACAGACCAAGTAGGTACTGGGAAATAAAACAGTTTTTCAAGCTTTACAGTTGCCCCAAAGCCTACAGATTCCTGAAAGCCAACTCCATCAGAGCCTTTGTGCCAGGCTGCACGCTCATCCTCAGGTCCCAGTCACATCAGTTCTGGTTTGCTGCACAGGGACAGCTAAAGGTGACCCTGCTGTCTGACACCAACCAGCCAGCTTTGCTCTTTCTGGTTGGTCTCAGCTGGGTTTTCTGCTGCCTGAGAGGAGCTGATATGAGGAAGCAGCTGCTTTGTTCAGTTACTGCAATTGTCTCCTGAATCATCCTGAAAGAAAACTCCTGAGTAAGCTTAGCAAAGTGATCTCTTTTGCTGATAGACACTGTGATGTGATTTTGAACTGTTTTTGGCACACCACCCTTTTCCCCATTATCTCCTCAGTGTCTTGATGGTTAACAAACAAGCAAAAAAACTCCCTATTTTTGATCTGAGCTACAGTATTTACAATGAGGTGCTGATGTAATGAGAATAAATGGTAAGCAAGGCACACCCACACCACATCATGCTTCTCTAGCTGTGAGAGAAACATCTTAGAGCATGCATCCGCAGCCACTGATGTTTATATTTGAGCTACTTTAAAACAGTCAGTCTAGGTGCAGTTCCAACATCACAGGCTGCAAAACCTACCCCAGCTTCTCGCTAAGTATCAAAGCAACATGCCCGTGATGTGCACAATCTTGTTGTTGCTACACTAACACCAGTATCCAAGGCAGCATCAGCTACGTAACCCAGGTATGACCACAGAACCTGAAATCAAATAGCTAGATTAAAAAAGAAGCAGGACAGAGGGAGCTGCTGGCTCCCAGTGATCGAATCACTAGCTAGGCCAGGCACTAGTACCAAAGGCTCACTGTCACTGCAAGCCCCTCACTTGACTGTAGGCCAAGAGAAGAAACGGCACAAAAAGCCCACATCCCATTTAGAGAGATGAAGGAGAAGCAACATTCAAAGAAACATCATGGAGACTTTGACACAAACATCCGTATAGTTCAGGGCAGTGCCAGACAAGCTGAGAAATGTCATTGTTCTAGCTAAAACCAAGCCACCAGGGTTGTGATTAACATTAGTTATAGGGTTCCTCTTTCCCATAAGTTCTTGGTGATGCCTGGCACATAGGTGTAAAAATGTCAGGAATGTTCTGCTTGTTCTCATATCTCTTGAGGGCTCTTCCCTCCATAAAGGCACACCATAAAGACAACCAAGGTTGGGGGGGGGCAAAAATAAATATATTTTTTCCCTGCTAATATGAGACAGGAACTTGGAAGGCAGGCACAAATGTTACTGGGTTTAGCCTAGTTATTTGTTTAGAAGGCTCATCATTCAAATGGGGACCGGAGGAAAAGAAGGGATGCTTCCTTCAAGCATGAGACCATATTTACCTCCAGATCAGCCCACCTCACCGGCCATTTGCTGCCATTTGAATGAACAAATGGCACTTCCCCTGTTCTTGAAGTAAGGATGCCAATTAGCTTAACCAGTCAGAAATAAATACAACATTTTTTCAGCTCAGTGCTCAAAGCTGGGAAATTATGACTGGTTCTGAATTCATCACAATTTTCCAGCTAGCACAGAAGCAAGATACTGCTGAAGCTGCTAAGTCCTTGCATTTCTCCTGCACTATAAAGTACAAGCTGGTCTCTTGCCTCTGAGCTGGGCATTTTCTTTTGTTACATCTGAAACACATCACAGCAAGTATCTTTGCTGATGACCACTTGGTGTTTTGAGACAGCAGTTCCTAAGGGAACAACAAAGCAACAATTCTTTGAAAAAAAATGTATTGGTGTGCTGATATTCTTGTTATTTGCAAGTGGCATTACAGCCTGCTGGAGCTAATAAGGGCTGCAGATTAACCTGTTTTTCCAAAATGTGAAAAGCTCCTTTGGTTTACAGCCATTGTCAGTGAACAGCTAGCATGGGCTATGGCTGCTGCTCTTTCAATTACTTTCTTCCATTTTCTTCAAAGACAGATAATCATCTCCTGCAGCCACGAACACGTAGCTGGAAGAGAAGCTCTGCAGAGCTCACTGTACTGAGACACATGCAGGGGAATGGAAGAGTTGTGAAGACACAGTGCAGCCTTGGCTCTGGAGATATTTGCATCTGGCTTGGACTCAGCTGGGCATCCAAATTCCTCCAAAATTACTAGGTTATCAGTATAATAAAGACAAATGTTTACCTGTTAAATCTACTGCCTTTTGCTCGCTCCACCTGTCAGCAAAAGTACTATCATTTCATCTTGAGAACATTATTCTCAAAATATGGCAGGATGAGAAATATCTCAAGGATGATGGTTTGTTTTCCTTTGGCATCTCAAGACAAGTGTCTACCAGCAAGAGAGATATTTTCTTCTGGGAGACTTCCATATAAAAACAGATAGGAACAAAATGTGATTAAGTGTAAGAAATGGCTCTGTGTCCCTGTCCACACTCTTTTGTGTCATCAAGCATCCAGTCAGAGAGACCAACATTTAACTTTGCTCTTTCCTGCAGCCCACAGGTCTCAAGATGTATTAAATACTCAGCTCCAACCTCCAAAGGTAAGAGAAGGATATGACAGAACTCAGCTACATGCCTTCAAAAAGGTATCTAGAGAATTCAAATTAATGTACAGAAATTATAGCAAACACGAAACTCTCCATTGCCTCACCCTCAGAAAGCCACCCTAATTGGGAGGCTTCTATTTTTGAAACAACAGAAGATTTGAAGATATCAATACTTGGCCACCCTTCCTGACCAACTCCAGACACTGCAAGACACAACTGTTTAAAGAAGCCAAGTATGAAACTGAGTCAGTCAGGAATCTACCAAATGCTGATTTGTGGCAATTAAATTGAAGAACAACCACTGTATCATAGTCTATTCATCGCTAAGTAGCGTTGCTTGGATATAATGATCTTATCAATACAATGTTTGTTCTAGTATACCGCAACACATTTTGGAAGCATCAGAGTGAACAGTTTTGCTGAGTAGGTTTCATGCGTTTATAAGCCCATTACACATAAAGCTTGCTCTAGTGAGCTTTTGCTCTTGTTCTTCACATTTCATGTTGAAAGTACAGTGCTAACACCAAACATCCAATAAAGCACCTATTTTAGTAGAAAGGTGACTTTTTTTGGTGTAAGGTCTTCCTTATAGCGTACCTCTTTTCACAAAATATGGCAATAAGTCCAGAAAGATTTCCTGGTCATTGTGAAGAGTTAAACACATTGCTACATACACATTAAAAGATCATCATGCTTTAATTTTCATCTGAATATAATGTGAATAACTGTTATTAGTCAGAAACTCATCTGACCAGTCATCTGTTTAGAAAAACAATTTCCCCTTATTTTTTAAATCAACTCCACTTTTCCTTTTTTTTCATTTGACGTTGTCTTTTTCAGAAATAAAGCTTACCTGTTAACTTCAGAAGGCTCATCCCTGTTTTACAAAAAAGGATTGCAGAAAACCATAGTATTAAAACTGCTCAGCTGTGTTAATTAGATACATCTGCTTCAGAACATAAGTCTGAGTCTATAAACCACTTCTGCTTGGCCATGTGTAAATTAGACTGCCCTGTTTCCCTGAAAATAAGACAAGGTCTTACATTAATTTTTGCTCAAAAAGTTGCTTACTTTTTTACATGTATAGCTGCCTGGATGCTATTTAAATTGATTTTTTTTACTGAACTGTAACTAGGGCTTGTTTTTGGAGTAGGGCTTATATTTTGAGCATCCTCAAAAATCCTGAAACTGAATAAAAAAGTGCTATAAGTGTGCAGCTACAGCCAGAAATGTGATATTATAAGTGACCTCTAATACGAATGTTTCTTCTGCTTTTTTTCTGAGATGGTAAGATACTGAGTTCTCTAATACCTTGTTTGCACTGCAGGTCTTTAAATAGTGAAACAGGAACAAGATTACCTTCTGTCTTGTACACCGTGATCTCACTGTATTCTAAAATCTGTATTAATGACAGATAGCCAGAAATGCCTAATTACTGCAACCTCAGAGCTTCATTTCTGCTATCTGAACTACATGAAAAGCATGGGCTTCTTTCCCTTTCCTGAGAGGAACACAGAATTCCCAGCCTATTTGCAGTGCTATTACCTGGAGAGGCAGCAATGAGATACTTAGTTCAACAGAAAGTACTGAGTTTCATGAGTGGGTGAACAACGTCTTTTGCTCTCCTGCCACAAAGAGTTGTTCAATAAAATATGCCATGTGTCTATTCCCGCAAGATTTTGCATCTCAGTTCAACAAACCACTGAACAGGTATGACTACGCTGCAAATAAAAAGTAGATATACTTTTTAGTATATAGTCCACAGTGCTCATCACATCAACATTGTTGACTGCCTGTCTTCTCATGTGTGCCAGTTATCAGATGTGCCCAGTCACTGGAAGCATATTCAGTCTTGTTTTGAAGAAAACTTTATAGATACAGTGTAGACATATATCATAGGACTATCATAGGTTCTAAAGGTATATTGCTGATCAATAATGAAGCAAAGAAGAAAATAGACATGATTTTGAAAGAGGTATGCTATCTCATCAGAGCCCTTGAAGTTTCAAACTTAAACATGTTTACATATAAAAGAAACTGTGTATGGCATTTACCTTTAAGACAAAGCAATGATCTGTAGGTGCTTTATACTTCGCTTTGTGTTGAGAACCGTAATAAACATTCATATTCTCAAACTGAATGAAGCATGCCAGATCCCGGGATGTCTAGAAATGAAAACCAAGCACATCATTGTTAGAACAAATTGAATTTTAATGTGAAACTCATTAATAGGACTTTTTCAAGTGTATGACTGCCAAGGCATTTTAAACTGTTATGAAGCTGACTGAAGAAAGGTGATTTTTAAGTGTGTGCATTCTTAAACTAACAATTGGAAGAGGGTCGGTATATATTAGGAATAATATATTACACAGTGCAGCATTTTGCTGCTGTTCTGGTTTTGCTGTGCTTTACTGCTTTGTGTGGACATTCTGGCTTGTGGCTGGTAAGATCAAATAGAACACCATAATAAGAAATAACTTCAGTAAAATAGAAATAGGCCTTGTAAGCACACCCTGACAATTTTGACTGCAGAAAGAAGGTTTGGGGTTCTAAATTGCTTCAGGAGCTTGATTTTCTTTGGTACATGCAACAAACACAAACTCTCATCAAGAAATAAGCACACATTGCATTGATTTTGCTTTGAATTTTCTCAAATTTCCTGGCATCGTTCTGTTTCTGTTTATCATAATATTTGCTTGTTCACAATATGTTGCTGAAGTAACAAGGTTTCTGTTGCTGGCCCACTTCTCGGTGCAGAATTCCGCATACAACACATAACTTCTGCAATCCTTTGAGTGGAAATGCAAAAATGGCTGTGTCACATGGTCACTGTTGACTAAACTGAGAAATTGGGAAACTGTGAAAAAAATTTTAAAAACCCAAATCACAAGTCCTCTCTATCCCTAAGAATGGAGTCATATTTTTACATAAGCTAGTTCTATGCTGTTCTCATTCTTACTGAAAATTTCATTATAATATGCTCTGCAGTTGAGTTTATTTACAAATTGAGTTTGCAAGTAAGATTTGTGGGCAGAGGAAACACTCCATATTGCTTCTCTCTCATCCCTGTCTCCCCTGAAGCTGATGTCAGGGATTTTGTCATTGACTGTGTGGACCTAGGATTTTCCAACACTATAAATTCCTAAAGGTGCTGAAATCCATGCAGTACAACGAGTTATTCCCTTCCTTTATGAACCAGGTAATGGCAATTAAGACCAATATGAATACAGTTGTTATTTTCTTCCAAGTAGGGAACAAATCTTTATGCAAGGGACAAAGGCACTTGTTGGTAGTATTTTTGCAATGTTAACATAACAGAGCAACACAATTAACAGAAATAAATTTTAACATTGAATCTGCAACGTTCATTCTGTTGTTTTGTGACCCTGTCCATTAACAGCATGTTTTTGAATGGGATACAAGTGGATAAAGAAAGAAATTCAGACAGCAACAGTGCTGACTGGTGCCTGGTTTGTTAACAACAACACCAAAAAAACACCAAAAAACAAGAAGCACCAAAGACACGAGCGTGAAATTATCTGAATGTGTCCCTGTATTTGCACATTTGCAATGTATTTTACAGCCAACATGAAGTGCCAAAGGTATGCTAGACTTCTTTGCCTTTTTATAACAAGTGAAAACATGATTACATGATGAATTTCAAAACAGCTGCAGCAGCTGAAGATATTCTTGCCCACCAGCTGTTAGTTTCTGTACCTCAATGAAAGACCATTCTACCCACAACTGAATGACTGCAGCAAGGCGCACGTGTGCTCTTCGTAGCACCCTGCCATGGGATGAACTCTCACAATTTAAGGGCTTTGGCTGAAGAGCTCTACTGAATTCTGCTGCAGTGCTTTAAGATGTTCAGCACCCTCACTTGGCCCTGCTCACCTACCAGAGATTACTGTCTCCACAAAAGACATGTACCTGACCCTCAGCTGTTCCAACACACACCGCAGAAATCACCATTAAACACAGATTTGAGCTAAGAGACTTGACTTCCTCCGGAGTGGCTGAGGCATGGACATAAGCATTCCCTTACAAGCTATTACTTTTTTCCCTTTATAATCTAGTCAGAAAATAGCCGAACACACAGTTAAGTTTCACAGCACAAATCATAACAATAAAGCTCTATCAGCAGCAGCAGAATTTTTAAATATGAAGCATTAACAGAGCTGTAAGTGGCAACAGAATACAAAAAAGTAGTTTCCATAATATAAAAAAACCTCAAACCACCAGTCCCAGAAGCCACCATTCTACCTCATCACTGGGGAAATAGGAAGCCAGTTGCCCTTATGTGCAACATGTCCAGGAGCCTTTTACTTCTCCAGTGCTGGCAACTCAGACTCTTCAAATATTTTTCAATACTAAATGTCAGTGTGTTTGATTTGGTCAGGTAGATGCTCTGCCTCACTTGTTTCTACAGAATGGACAGTCTTAAAAAGCCTTAAGAGGCACAACACGTTCTCTAGGTAAAGATCACCGTACGAAAAAATGAATAGTATTTCTGCATGCCGGTTACTGGCACAGAAAGTCAGCATCAAACAAAATAAAATTCCACCTTTTTTGTGATATTAGTTTACTTGAGAACTTTTAAAATATTCTTCCACAGAAAACCCATATAAGAGTGAAGCATTTTGGCAGCATGACACCAGCTGAAGGGTGCTGTGCTATTTTTCTTTCCCCTACTGGCTTCCGGAGGAGCGCTATTTCATTAATGCTCTTATCTATCCACAGAAATCAAAAGGAGAGAAACGTGACAGGGTTCAGTGACTACATTCGAATATTTGCACAAGTGGTGTAGTCAAAGTTGAACAAAAAAACCCCTCCAACCCTCTCAGATGCACCAGACAGTGCTCTTAAAATGTCACCTTGGGAGTTCTTCACTTTCACCTCCATGAATTGTTTTATTGCTAAAAGGATTATTTGGCTTCCTGACCTTGGTTTTTCCTTTGGGTACATAATAAATTCCAGAAGCTCGTAGAAGGAAATAACGTCTCTTCCAGGACTTTTTTCCATCTTCTTTTAAATAAAGGGCCCCTTCAAGCTCTGGCACAATGACAGATGCCCCACAGAAGCTTTCCTGTGCAACAAGAATAATAAAACACAAAATAAATCGATTTAAGCACAACCATATTAATAAATAGGAGAAAAAATGCTCCCTTGAAAAACAAAGACATTTCTTGTGACAGTGAACATACAAGCATGGGGAATGCAGTTACCAGGGAGATGAACACCTTAGACAGGCAAAGGAAACTTTTCCAAGCTAATGTGGTAACTCAACTGTGCAAGTTGGGTGCTCACACTGGAAAAGGCGGCTTGCAAAATCTCCATCCTCTAAAAGGTCAAGCAAAAACCTACAAAAGGTTTTAACTGCTCATAGATGTGCTCAGAAAAATAAGTAAAACAGAATGATTGGTACTGCTGCTGCTGGTTTTCCTCTATCGCTGTATGTATAGGTTCTACAGAGAAACACTTATGTAGAGAAAATCTCTAGAGACTGCTTAGAGTTCTAAAAACAGCTACAGAAAAAAATCCCCCTCAATCTCTGCTTTCACTTTGAAATACACGCTAGCATTTACAACACTGTTTAAACAAATTATTATACTTCATAGTTTGCTTGAAGAACCTACTGTTGGGTAATTTTTAATGCCAACACACATCTCAATGTTATCATTTAGAATTTACCAGGACTTCTGCTCGTTGACATCTGGTACGTTCATGAGATCACTGATTTTGAAATGGGAATCCTCAGTCACCTGAGAAGGAGCATTTCCTTTGTGAACTTTCACCAAGTCAAAATGCTTGCCAACGGAACTGTGATAACCTTCTCTTTCATATAGCTCTGGATTTTTCTCTCTTGAACATACAACTGAAGCAAAACTTCAGCAGAAAAGGCAAGAGGCTAAGCAGACTTTACAGAAAAGTGCAAAGGTTCATTTTCTCTTGTAGTACAGCTAATAATTTGAGGTAGTGAGAAGTAAATCTACTTCTAAGCCAAAAGGTGGTTTGTTTGCTACTGATCAACCCTTCTAGCAACATGAAGTTAGAAGGGTTGGCCTAAGGGTGTGGCACAACTGTTTCTTTCATTCATATTTGTATGACACTGCCTTTAGTGTTATCATGGCATCACTCCCTCATAGAAACACTAGGTAAAAACATTTCATGGCATTGGGGTCTGTAACAACAAAATAATTCTCCATGATTTAATTTCTCTGATAGGGGATACAATCTGCATTTTTAATGGTGAGCAGCAGATGCAGAGGAAAATCCACATATTAAACCACAGAAACAAAGACACCAACCATCACAGAACTTCCTGTTGTTACACATTTGCCCACAAAGAACTAAACCCTGTTGTTACAGAGGAGATGCAGATAGTGGCAGAGTTCTGGTGACATTTGCATCATCAACCTAGAAAGTTGGCTTACCTCCAGTAAAGCCTCTTTGATTTTATCATTCATTTCTTTGCTGTCATTCTTCCCTTTGTTTGCCAGGTAGAAATTCTGATTAAGACACAAAAGAAGTTAATGTTCATTATGGAGAAAGCAATACAAGTAACTAGATCACTACGAGCCCATTCAATAGTTACTCAGTCTTTCAATATAGAGTACTCAAGCCAGCAGATGCAAGAGGCAGATGCTTATGGACTCTCACAGCTTCCTTCTTGTAAGTTTTAATTCTTTATTTTGAATATAATTTGAAAGCGATACAAAATTACTTTTGCCTATGTATATACAGCCTCTCAAAATTTTAAAAACACTGGTTTATGTTTTTGGCTGTTTTTCTGGATCAATGGATTTGATTTTATCATTCAAATTTTCACCACTTCCTACACTATTGCAGGCAGTAGAGAACATAATATTTTATTGCATGCTGATGTATGATGAATATAATGCAGTATCAAAAGGCTAGAAAGCATTTTTCCTAGCAACCCAATCTGGTAACTTGCACGCTTCATATCTAGCACTCTGAATATAACTCAGCTCTTAGCTTTTATTAAAAGTGCTTATATGCCAAAGCCATTAATGCAAAGTTACTACTTTCTACTTTTAAGCCCATGCTCATGCTTTGCAAAGTATTTTTATGCAATGAACAAGGTATTCAAAAATCTAGAAGAAATCAGAAGAAATGATCACCATGAGGTCTTGGCACATGTGCTCCAGCCTACTGAGACAAAAGCCTACATTTTGAAATGGCCCTCTGAGTCTGTGACAGAGGGCTGAGAAGCTGCAGCCGCCCTCAGAGGATCCAGTGCTGGGCTGCCCCTGCAAACAAGGCAGCACAGCACCTCATGCACACAGTCACCGGTCAAAATAAATTCATCCACTATTAAACAGCAAAAACAATTTTGCATCCATTAGCATTGTACAGACAGACAAAAAGACAGCACTTGGACACATGTGCAAATTCAGGCAGTGGGATAGCAGCTCTGGAGCATGCTAGGACTCGTGTAGCACAGCATGTGCAGTGGCCAGAGCGTGCAGCAGGCACGGCCGGGGAGCAGAGCCCAGCTGCTGTGGATGGTGAGACAGCTGGGTGTGAAGGAAGCAGCCAGATCAAGGAGCTGGACCACGGTGGACCACGCATCTAGTAGTGTTTGAATTCATGGTCATGAGGCCAGAACGCAACACACCCAAAGTTCTTGTGTGTTATCATCTTCTAAACAAAAGTACATGTTGAAGAGGAGCTTGGGTTTGGAAAATACCTGATACATGAGACAGTCTTACTGATTTCCCCTGAATTAGTTGAAAAGCTAAGTCTGCAGAAGAACAAAGGGCATAAAACGAACACACACCATTGTCTAGGAAATAGACAAAATTGTAGAAACCTGACAAATTTTGAAAGCTATCCACTTAAAAATTACTTCTAATTCTGTAATTCTTCAGCAGTTCTGTAGGAAGAAAACTAAGTTCATCTGACTTTCATTCTCTCTCAATTTTTCATGTCTCAGGACTATGAGAATGTGGCAACATATTTACATGCCTAGAACTGCACAAGGGCTAAACTGCAACACGAACACAAACATTACCAAAAGACAATGAGAACTGTGTAAATGAAGAAACATGCTGTTGCTATGGTGTAAGAAAGAAACAAGCAGCAAATCTGCCCTGCCAGCATACCTTGTTTACAGCAAGGAGGTTTATCTGAAGTCAAAGCCTGCTCTTCCACACAACCACATCATCTTTTTCAAGCCACGCTGTGAACAGCTGTCTGCCAGAACACAAGCCTCATAGCAGACAGTTTTTGGATGGGCACCAGGAGAGGAAGGGGAAGAGGTGTGGATGATCTTGAAAACAGTTCTTTAAAAACTGCTTTCTTAAAAGCTCACATTGAGTCAGAGAGGGGACAACAGACACAAAGCCACCTGCAATTTGGCCAGTGCTGATGCCACATCTGTGGTATGAACACCAGAAAACTTGAACATTGAATACTTCAGACAGTTATGCTAGAAAACACAGCAGTGTTCTTCTCTAGGATATGCAGCAGGACATAGCCAGCTCCAGCTGGCCCAGGCCCAGGCAGTCCCTGGGCACATTTTTAGTCCCTGGATGAAGGTAAGCAAACACTAACGACCACAGCCCCATGGCACCATCTGAAGATAGTATTCATAGCAGGAAAAAGCCAAACTAGCTCAAAACAAAACCTGCTTGGAAATGTGTTCTCACTGTAGGTCTGAGTGACAATGCTCCACACATCCCACTGTTCTGAACAGCTGCAGCCAAGTTCCCTGTCCATGTGCAACAGCTCCTCTTGACAGGGAGAACTATCACAGCACTGCTGGCTTGATGTTGGCATACCCACTATTGCATTGATGAAGGTATGAAGAGAAACCTCAGAGGGCACTGTTGGGCTGGGCTGGGCCTTCAGTCTCTGGGATAGTTTGGAAAGGAGAGGGACAAGCAAGCTGTAAGCCCCTTCTTCTATAGATCTTTATAAATACATAGTATAACCCCTAAAATAAACGAAGATTTCTCACTCAAGGCAAGTACACCTTATCACTGTCTCAACAAGGCTTGGCTCATCAGCTTTTCTACCAGTGGGGAGAGCATTCATCTGGCTCAGTCAGCCTTCAGCACACTGATAATAAGAAAACAAAGCTCCTCTGATTACAACTGATTCCCATTCAGGCATCTGGCATTTATTTAGCAGAAACACAGACCATCCTGTACTGACATAATCAATGGTAAAGTGAGAAAGGTGGTAATGATATCCATGCTGGATCTCCAAAAATGCAGCTTTTTCATTAGGGAAACAGGACTCTGTCACTCAAGCCAATGTTACACGGATGTACACTGTCATCTTTCACCTGTCAACACACATTTTATTACTGATTACCTCCTTTATGTCTCTGCCATGCAATCTGGAAGTACATGGTCCTTATTATTTGTCAGTGGCTAAAAACCTGGGGAGCAGACTGTACGCTGTACTCATTTTATCATTGTGTGGTCTCCTATTTTTGATCAGAGGCATTCATCCTACAGGAGGCAATCCACATGTGTCCACCAGAGGTCATTCCAAGTCCAGTAGTCAAAGGTCATGATAAAAAGCAAGCTCCTTCCTGTCTGAGGACACCACTGGGAAACGCATGTTTGGTTTCAGATGTCAGGCCATTAATGGGACAAGATGTGGTTACAGGGCAGATCTCTGCATACATGTACAAATTTGGAGAATTAACTGTTTGTTACATTCACAAGACAATGTCTTTCTCTTGATAGAGAGCTGAGCTTACTTAACAGGATGGATTCATCCCCTGGGGCTGATAACATAAGAAAGCAAATATAAAGGGTTATTTGAACAAACAAAACAAAACATGCTGGCACATTTTGTCATTGGGTTTGCTTTGGTCGCACTGTTTGGGTTATTTGCTGCAGAAATGAGCAGTCGAGTGTTTTTCCTGCTTTATTCCCTGTGCCTACACACCTCAGACAAGCTGAGACTGACACAAAGCCAGTTGCTCTCCCATGTCATTCTGCGTGACTCAGGCTAATGCAGATCTACGGTGGCAGTTTTGACATGTAATGCTAGGTAGGTATGACATCTTTAAGAGACACTATGCCAGCATTTCCCCCTGTGCTTTGCAGGACTTTAGGAAAATTAGCTGATAACCCATCTGCAGCTTTGCATTAGCAGGGAATTCCATATGCACAAAAGGAAACCTGTAAAGATTTTATAACCAGCTTAAGTTAATTTTGTGGTTTGTACTGTCAAGTAGCACTACTCTATGCATACAACCCTTCCACTTAGAGATACAGCCATCTCCTTTTGTGTTGAAAATTAAGGCTATATCCTTCTCCACTGTATAACCCTCAAACAGTAAAAGACAGAAGGTGTTTTCCATAGTTTCAAAGAACATCTCTGGTAGCATGTAAGCAAACCAAACTTGGATCATGGTGGAAACAGTAGCTTTAACCACTGCACTGCCAAACTCTCTGATCAGTCTTCCATGTCTCTATAATCATAAAAAAGAATTTCCTAAATGAAAAAGCACCTCTCTCGTACCTTTCATCTTTTTTAATACACAGCCCCACCCAAGCTGGAATGCAGCAGCTCCTTGACAGTACATAGCAAAAAAAAACAGGTGTTCAAGGTGGTATCATCCCTCTGCCTCCCTTTCTGCTTAGGCTGTATTTTTGCTTTCAAGCTATTGAAACTGTTTTTCCAGAAGATGTGGAAGGTCTGCAACAGCACAGTTCAGACAGTGCAGCAAACAAGGCAGCTGCTCTCTACTCACGACTGTCTTCTCTGTGCAATGAGCTGCCTGTTTACGCTCATCCAAAATGCACCCGCAATGAGGCAAGAACTGGCTGGCTCACGTCCCATGTCAGCCCATTGCAACTGTGTCCTGAGTGCACCATGGTTTATGCAGAAAAAATAAAGAACACAGTAATATCTGCAACCTATATCATGATGTGCCCCCTAAAAAATGCACATTAAAAATATTAGAAGATACCTGTAATTTCTCTGAAGATGACAAACGTAAATAAATAATTGAAGCTAAAGGCAAAGCTCTTCTGAAGCCTTAAAAAACGATTTTCAACTCTGTTTACTTGATTTTATAATGTTTGAAGAACCCACTATATCTGATTTTTCATGCCCTGAGGATGACAGTCTTCATCATCAAAGAGGAGGGAACATGGAACAAATGAAAGATGTACACAAGCTAGGATGCAGTTAACAGCAAAGCACTTCATAGGCTGATTATAAGTCACGTGCAAAATGGTTCAACAGTGTGAAGACTGTTTCTGCATTATAGTCCCAATGCAGAAAAAGAAAAATATTATATAAGTAGTATCTTCAACCCCAAACTGTACCATGGTCTAAGATACACCAATAGAGAAATAAATTAAGATTACTAAACAGTGGGAGTACAGTGAAAACCACTTCCCTTTTCTCACTTCCATTTCTTTTCACATTTGCCAGCGCACTCAATATTCAGGTTCCCTGCCACCCTTATATGACTCCTTCACTGGGTAACAGTGGAGACAAAAGAAAAATCTTGATTTATAAAGGTGGCCAAATAACCTTGTTTAAATGAAGCAAAAGCATTTCTTACTTTTTTGTTGTTGTTGTTGTTGTTCTTTCTTTTTAAGTCTTTTCAGCTGAGAATTATTCTTTGAGCTTTTTGAAAAGAGTTGTTGAGACCCAACAAACTTCCCTTTCAAGAGTCAAGCACAATATCACTCAGCTGCATGACAAAGCAATACCTTTCCTGTGTTTTAAAGGTTTTCTTTACTTGCACATGTACCAGTATGTATTTTTGTTTCACTCTTTAGTCATAAACTTGTGATGCTCCATCTCTGCAGATGAGTCACTGATGTCATTCATGGAATTTTCTTTTACTGTGAGTTCCCTGCAGGGTAAATTATATCACGGTGAAGAAAGGGCAAAAGTGTACCTGTCTTTGTGAAGAGAGGGAGACCTGAGGATTTTGCAAATGCTTTTTCCAAAATGTGTTCCAAATACTTTAAAAAATTGGTTTCAGAAACAAAGCTGCAGAAAAATATTAGAGGACTACACGACAAGAATGACAGTCTTCAAAGAAAGTCACTGGCATTAGCTGAGCAGCATGTTGCTAGTGCATGGAGCAGAAATCCTGCATCTTGAAATGTCAGTTCCTCCTTAGAAAATGAAACATGTTTAATTTATTGTTGTTTAGTCTATACCAGGTATATAACTAGTTCACAGAAAGGAACAATGAATACTGGCAAAGGTCACAGATCTTCTCCAGAAGTCTACTTGTTTTAGCAATGCATATGGATATCTTCATAATTATTTTTTAAAAGCACATAATTGTGTCAAATCATTGTAATGAAAAGATAATGTCACTAATTTGTCTAACAATAAGTTGTAGGCACCTGGCCACCTTTTGAATTTGCCTCCTTTTTTCCAGAAAAATACCTGCAAATCACAAAACTGTGAAATCTCCACAGTCAGCCCCTGGCAGAATGAGCACTAAATAAGAACAAGGAACTGCTGCTGCGTTACTGACCATGTCAAAACAAACATTCTGCAATTTCTTTTCTCACAAAATGAGTTTACAAAGCAACTTTGACTGAGTTAGGAGGAGGCCAAATATACTGAGAATACAGCATGAGAGCACAGGATTTCAGTTTCCTATGGGTTACACCATGATTTCCGTAAGTAGTTAGTTAGGTAATCACACACCCTGCCCCCCACCAACTCAGCATTTCTGCTCAGTTTACCTTTTCAGGGACTCACCCCAGATAATGTATTTTACCGTGTTTTGTTATCTAGTGTGAGCTTTCTCTGTACAATACTGGTTATTTTCTGCCAAAAAGACAAACTGCCAATATGACTGTACTATTCTGCCTGTCTCACAATGTTTGAATTTACTCAGCCCGACAGATGGTTACACTTTATTACTGGCAAAATATTTCAATAATGTGATAGCCACAACTGATCCAGTTTCCTTAGGCTGTTCATTTTAGAGCTTATCACAAAAAGGCTGAAGCTCAGGGACCGCAGACATACCCAGATCAAGCTCAGCATGTCCTGAGATGAGAGGACAGAGCTACTCTCTAATTCTGGGTTTGGTTTAGGTCATGTTCTAGAGTTCACTGCACTCAAAATGTCCAGAATCTTCATCAAAGTTTTACTTCCTGCCGAAGGTTCCCAGCCTTGCCCAAAGCCACTCACCCAAATAACACCGCTAGTGTCCAAATCAAATGTACAGTCGAACCTCTGCTGCTGGGTATGTTTATGTGCATTACAAACTATGACATCTGGAGCCATCATGCACGTTTTACTTCCAAATTTGGCTTTGCTGTTTCATATTAAAAATCAACATCAATCCATGTACACTGCAGGGTAAGTTTTCTTTCCCTGACTGTGGATACTTTTTATATCAACGAAGGAAACTTCCTCTTTGCAGGTTTTATTTGAAACACTGGCTCATTCTAAAAACAAGAAAAAGAAGTTCCTAATGAGCAGCTTGGCAAGACTGGCTGCCAAGTTATATATTTGACTCATTTTTTCAGCAATGCTGAATTGCTCATTTTTCTCTTGCTGCCCTAAGGAATAAACCAGGTGCTCAGTAAGCTAACAGACCCCTGGTAAGAGGAAAAACTCTAGTACCCCAGAATCCATCAAATGTACGTGCTAGGATACAGTTTTGACCACATATCACGAGAAATAAATCATTTCTGTATACATCCAGCCTGAATAATTTGACGCAATTCAGCACGCAGACCCTCTTTTTACAAAGTTAGTGTGCATGAGTTACTGTTCACCTAATTCTTCTCTGCAGTCTAAATGAATCCAGATAAACTCTCTGTAATACTCAGCACACTCTTTACCAAGTTTCACATACAACTGGCAAAAACTAGACCTTCAAGGAAATGTTGATTTTCATCAGTAGAAGTACTGGAGAAACTGCAGTAATGACAAAGGCCAGGTTCTTACCGCTGTGCCATCTCACCCCAGTGCTGAGAGCTGTGCCTAAGGCAACGGCTTGTACCCGTGGAGAATTACATGCTTCATTTTTTACCTTTGCAGATGGGACTTTAAAATAGTATCAGAAAAGAACAGAAAGCACTAATTTTAAAATCCTCACATTCAACATTCTGTTTTTCTTTTGTTGCAATTTTGCTTTCTTTAATTATGATCTGACACATCTGAAAGCAAATTAATAATGCAACAGGCAGCATACAGACTAAATGACATAATTTTAGACTCTGATCCAAATACCATGTTAGCTTACCTGGGGATTTTTAAACAAAGCATATTTTTCACTTTTTTCCAAAAACAGTATCTTATTCTCAGTGTCACGAGTCCAGTCTGATAACACTTCAACAACATTTTCATGGTCTTCAAAAAACCTCTCTGGAGAGACAGAAAAGGTAATGTAAGACACTCAAACTCTCCCCTCTCCTGAGGCTGCAGAAATTCTTGTGTAAGAATAAAATCATTATCTGATGTTTGCTCAGAATTGGAAAGCCCAGCATGCTTTTCCACTGCACAGAAGGGAGCAAAACCACACGAAAATAGTGTCATGTGGAAGCGCAAATCACCTACAGAGGATGCCTTATGTGGCTCTGGCATGGTCCTGGATTCCTCCTGCATCTCTGTGCTGTTGCCCAAAGTCTGCAAAGGATGGAAACAGTGACCCCCTAGGAGTAGATGGTTACACCCATGTCTCTCAACGGCTTTCTGCTTTTGTTTAATTTTGGGGTTTTTTTAAGGTTTTCAGTATGATTGGGGGGGGGGGGGGGGGGGGGAAGGTGGTATATATTCACTTTGGCTACTGAATTGAAAAAGAAAAACCACAGTACAAACTTCCTCCCTTGCCTTTTTGCTTATTGGAACAAATGAAAAATTGCTTTTTGTCAGCAGGAAGAATTCTATGAACTGAAAAGAAAAATGTTTTGTTTCAAACAACTGTATTTAAAAACAGAAATAGCAAAACACAGGAAATAGGAAGACAGAACTGATGTGAAGATATACTGTTTCACCCAGCATCTCTGTAGTTAAAAATCTCACCAGAGATGTGGGAGACCCAGTGTCACTTCTCTCCCTTCCTGAGCTGCTCTGAACCCAGATCCTCCACCCAGCAAAGCCACAGGGTACGCTGAGGTTAGGCAAGCCTGATCTCTTCTTCTGCGGTTTCACTTGTATAAAGTAGCTGAACACTCACATAAACCCGCTTTGGAAGGAAAAGGAATTGAGCATAATTTGACAGGCAATTTTGGAAGGACCCAAACTGCATTTTTCTACAAATTCAGTATTGGGTAGGGAATTCACCCAGCTCCAATCTTCAGTACGCAGTAACTTTTAACAACACAAGCAACGTAATGTTTTTCACTTAGCAACTGATACTTCTGCAAGGCACTGTATAAAATCCAAGTAATGATTTGAAGGGTAAACAGTATCTTATAGTCCAGCACAGCTCTAAAAGAATTGTCAGGTTGTAACACTAGCTATTTAACCCTCATTTTTGCCACATACACATTTGTTTGTTCATTTCCAGTACGAGGCTTTTCTTGTATAAAAGGTATGATCTTACCATCTTCAGGAAAGTCTTTTTATAATTATTGTTACCAAAAAAAAAAGGTCAAATTTCAATGCCTATTATAAGCCAATACTGCAAAATACATGCTGGCATGTACAAACCAGTGTTATATCACCATCTTACTACTGAGATTATTTGTGATATTTAACATGCAATTAATCTAAAACTGTAGTTTATTTCACTTGTAATGATTGTCTTTCAAATTAACAGTATACACAAGATGCTCTGTCAAGGATCTTCTGATAAAAAAACTGGCTTGGACTTTCAGTTCAGCCTGAAATATTTGCTACTCAGATTTACTTCTAAAAGTAAATTAACTTTATTCTCTTGAATACTAACATGGAAAGCAGGTAGAAAGCCTGTCTTCTAAGCATATAGTAATAGATAGTAATAGAGATATCTGGAACTGCCAAGAAGTATACTGACAAGAATAAAGAATAGTTCATATTGTTTTGATTTTGAACAAAATTAACTGCATGTTGCTGTGCACTGGAAGCAGAAGAAAGAATATGTACCATTCCAGGCATATCAAAATTCCCTTCTGCAAACAAAAAGGCTCCATTCCCGGCAGATTTGGACCGTGTGACAGACCTCTGCATCAGTATATAGACTTTTTTTCCTGAACCTAATACTGATTTATCTCATTTCCCACTCCTCTTCTGTCCTGGCTTTTAAAATAGTTTTTATTCATTATGAGAGCAATTCCTTACCACACCGATACCCTAACCCAAAGCAAGTGGCATTAGTTTGGGCTAAAGTAACACAAGTAATTTTTATTTACAAAAAAAGGCCTAACCATTAACCCCAATGTTTGTAGCATACAATCTCCCTGATGTCTTCAGTTTTAATTGTGTGATAGAGAATTAAAAATGTCTATTCAGACTATAAGGAAACACAACTACATTATTTTTAATGATTATGGAGATCCAGAAAACCATTTGTTCATATGCTGCTATCCTAACACTCTGAAATGTTTGTCCAAGTCACACTGGACCAGAGGGAGCAACTTTCCAAGACAAGAAAAAACTAAAATTATTCAAATGACACTTGTGACATTTCTAGGGTCTAATGACATTTCAAGTTTTTCCTTAGCTAAAATAAGCAGGTACAAAAGCACGCAGTAACCTTGCTTCGTGTATCATCTTAATGAAGTAGGAAGAACAGACCAGCAGTTAACATCTCTGCCATTCTTACAAGCAGATGAGTATCTCCTTGCTCATGAGCAGTCAGGCTTTTTCCAGCTATTTTTACATGTCTTGGCTTTAGTGTAGCAGGATTATTATTCCTGGGGCTCTTTTAAAGTGCAATATTGATCTTTAACTTCCTTTATGCACTTTTACATCTATGCTGGGAGTCTCTAAACTGCAAATTCTGAAGGCTGTTTGACAATTTCCTGTTTCTCTAGGTCAAATGTGACTCTGGAAGAAAGTTATGGCAATTTTCCTTTTCTTTTTGATGTGAATATTTTTGCAGTCTGGACAGCAAGAAGATTCTGAAACAACTCACAATTAGAGAACCCTCAATTCTTAATCATGCTTTAAAGCCTTTTTTGAAACAGAACTCATGAAGTTGCACCAAACAATATGTAAGTTTAGCACAGCTTTTTTCTAGGGACCTGGAAGCCAGGTTGGTTTCGTCCTAAATCATCAGGTACCACCAGCAGAGCTGCAGCCCTGTCAGAGAGCAATATCCTTTTCACAACTATACTTTAGAAAATGACTATCACATGTGACAAGCATCAGGAATGACTGAAACACTTCTCAGACAGTCCTGTTTAATTACAATATTTGTTTGGTCAGTATGTAACAACCTGCTGACAGTACTTCAGCACTGCACCCTCTATTCGAAGAGCAGAGTTGGGTACTGGTGTGTCTGGGTCTGTCAGTGCCTTGACAAATAGTGACATTCACACAGCTCCTTCACTTTGTGTAAAACAGAATAATGGAAATGGTGGTGGGCAAGGAGCCTTCCGCAGCTGACAGCACAGATAAATGGAATACTCAGTTCTACAGAAAGAGCAGCCCAAGTACATTCCTTCAGCATTCCTCAGCTTAGGGACTGCCGTGTTGGACATATGGACCAGTGGACACGTGGGCAAAATAAATGTTTCTAATTATCTTTTCAAGATTACCAATAGCATAGGACGCACTATATCTATGTGCTATATGCTCTTTCATGCCACTTACCAATTTGCAGCTCTGGGTACATTTCATACAGACACCAGTTCACGTTGCAGTCGCAATGGGTTTTCTCAAAGAGATTGTCTAAAACATCCCGTGTCACCTGACGCTCATCCACCATCAGTGACTTCGTGCTGTTATCGTACATGTGCACCTTGACAACAAGCTGAGTACAGAGTCACAGCAGAGTCAGTTAATTTCAGAAGCAAGTGAAAGGCTAGTCTGAATCTGCTAACACAGATAAGAAAAATTAAGGCTGAAGGTTATTACTGATTCAAAGGCACTCTGTCCCACAGTGAGCTGAGGGAATGAAACAGCTTGGAAGCTTTCACATTATATTGCCACCAAAATAAAGACCTTTTCTTGAAAAAAGGAAATTGAACCTTGTTCTGTGCATGACTTCAGAAAAGGTGAAATTGCTATGGAGAAAAAACAGAAGTTAATCTCTTCTCTAAATCTATTAGATGTTCAATTAAGGAAAATACTTGATAGGGAAACCAAGTACAAAAGGACAGTGTCCTTAATGCCAGCTGAAAATATGGGAGGTTTATTTTTAAATGAGAAAATACAGGAATCTTGCCATGGCAATAGACTAACCTGAAATCAGATTGTACAAAGGCTGTAGTCCAACACCCATCAATAAGCAAACAGATGAGTTACTTAAATTGACCTAATTAAACTGAGATACTCATTATTTCTTCATATTGCAAAGTACTTCTTAAATGAGAAACTGTGCACTTTTTCAGAGAGAAATAATGCAAGAAAATGCTGAAGTACGTAAAATGTGATAAAGAACTGCAAATACTTTATAAGGAAAGTATTTAAAAATACTCCGTTAGTACTGAAAACAGAAGAAAAATTGTCTACAGGATCTGTACATCGAAACTGGAACTAAACTGATGAGCTGGGAGGACTTCTCCATAGAGTCTTGTTTAAATAGCCCCTTATTTTAAAACGTGCATAAGCAGCTTTGGCCCAATAAAGACAATCGCTGTTGAAGTTGACATGGAAGCAGAGTGATGATTCCCAAGATAAAATCTACACTATCTCTGAAAAGTAAAAGCAAATGTAACAAAAAACATGAACTTGCTTTGATTTCAACCCTTGTAAGTATCTTCCCCTCTGAAATAAGCAACTGAGCCATAGTGCAGATTACAGAGAAAAAGAAATGTTGTACATGCATAATCTACAATGTGTCTGCGGAAAAAAAGGGTATTTTTGTCTGGTTATAGTGGACTGCTCAGAAACATGGATGCAGCTTCCATCCTCACAGAATCATAGAATGTTTGAGATTGGAAGGTGCCTCTGGAGACCACCTGGTTCAACCCCTTGCTCAAGCAGGACCACCCAGAGCCCATTGTCCAGGACCTTGTCCAGATGACTTCTGAGTATCTCCAAGGAGGGAGACTCCACAATATCCCTGGGCAACCTGTGCCAGTGCTCAGTCACCCTCACAGTGAAAAAGTGTTTCCTGATGTTCAGAGGGAACCTCCTGTGTTTCAGTTTGTGCCCATGGCCTCTGGTCCTGTCACTGGGCACCACTGAATAAAGCCTGACTCCATGCTCTTTGCACTGCCCTTTCATGTATTTCTATAAATTGACAAGATCCCCCCAGAGTCTTCTCTAAACTATGCAGTCCCAGCTGTCTCAGCCTTTCCTCACAGGAGAGATGCTCCAGTTCCTTACTTATCTTCACGGACCTTCATTCATTGGAATAGAACTTTCTTGAGTTTGAAGGAGGTACTCCTTGAATATCAGCTTTCTGGGGCCCCTCTTCCCTCCAGGGCCTTATCCCATGGGACCCTTCCAAGCATATCTTTCAAGAATGCTCCCCTGAAGTCCAGGGCTGTGAGCTTGCTTTTCACCATGCTCCCTGGCTTCTGCCCTCTGATTTCCATAAAAGAGAGAAGACTAGTATTCTTGACAATTATTTAGTCAATTTAGAATTCAAGAGTGACATAGTAATTTCATTATAGTGACACAGCCACAAGAAGATTACACCTTACTACTGCCCTAAGGTTCCAAACATTCAGGGTGGAAAAAAGAAAGTGAAAAAAGTCTTCAAAGTAAATGTTTCCTCCCAAAGAAGAATTGCTAACATTGCAAGAAAAAGAGGGTGACCAGTGAGCAGTCGTAAGTTTAGTTATAGAGCTTTCCAAAGACAACTTGGGCGAAATCCTTCTGACGCATTCTCTCACAAGTAGCATTTGTACATAAATGTAGTGTTCCATGGGAACAATCTCAAGTCTGAATACTCGCAAATTTATTGGAAACTTCGATTCTTCTTGGAAGCCCTGCAGGTTCTGATCTCCAGCATTTCCCATCTCCTGTTTGAGCAAGCCTGAAAGGTCATGACTGGGTTTTTTTCACATCCATTTTTCAGAGTTACTGAACATCTGCAGCTTCTGTTGAGTTGGGCCAGAACACTGGCTTATGATGAGTGCGCATAATGACATGACACAATGCAGCACTGAGCAGACACTGCCTGGAAGCTTTCTAATTTGTTGGTCTAAAATAATTCCTATTACTCTTGTATATTAGTACACTGCTGTGAAAGGATTTAGCAAGAAGACCCTCATTAATTTAATTGGGATTAGCTAAATCCACATCCACTACAGAAGAGAAGTTTAATACTACGGAGTCAGCACAGCATAAGTAAACAACATTTTTGTGTACATTCCGCTTTCTTTAAAGCAATCCATCAGAACACTGAGCTTTGCCCCAACATTGCAAAAAAAGTCCTCTTAAAAAGAAGTCCCTCAAAGGGAGTATTCTCCTGGAGGCTTCTCTTCATGGCACGTGACAAGACAGCTCCACAGAATATCTTTAGATGTCTCAAGTTACAGACAGTATATGAAAAAGGCAAGCAACTTTAGTAAGAACTTTATTATTGCGAAGAATGATAATAGATATTTAGCTGGTATCTCCTATGGTAGGATTTCACTATTTTAAGGCTCACCTTTTTAACTTTGGCTTCCTTCAGTTTCTCCAATGCAAGTTTAATCTTCTCAGCTTTAGCCTGTGCCTCTCGTTCTTCCTGAAAAGACACAAGATATTTGGTACACTTCTTGAGTAAGGTCAGCAATTTATGTTAAGATTCCTAAAAATCTCAGTGTCGCCTGGCTCTTCTTTTACAAAGCAGCTATATCAATATCACGCGTCTCTCTCCTGACTGACATCTCTCTCACTAAACTAAATGTCTTTTGTTCTATCACTGCTTCCCCTGGATAGTAGCATCCTTTAGGATGTCAAAAATACAAGGTGAGGTGTGCAACCTGAACAAGATGGCTTCAAGTATGTTTGCTGTTGTCAAATTCTCCAGTGTAAATACCAGGCAATCAGTTTGTCTATGGCCCTCCCCATCTCAAAACACCTCTCTGCAGGAAGCAGGAAAATCACCTTCACCAAAGCGGCCGAGTGTGGTGCAGGCAGGATTTCTGCTGAGAATTTTAGGCAGGTGTAACTCAGGCTTCACCTCCATGCGACCTGTGTTGAACAGAGTTCACACACTGCACAAATCTGTGCGACAGAGCTCTCACCTGAGAGCCTTCACATTTTCATAACCTTCGTCTGTCTTAATGCAGGAAAAGGAAATGATGCAAAGTAAATATGTTAACAGATGCAAAATTTTAGCACTGTTAGAGAAATACCTTTACAGACTAAAAGATTTGTTTTGCCCCTGGAGTATCATCACCATGTTTTCTGGATTGTCAAACAGAAACACGTAATAGTCATCCAGACAATGTCACAGGAAATGTAGAAGCCTTATTTAGCTCAAGAACATTTCAAAAAAATATCAGTTAATGGAAATTAATGCAACAGCTCTATGTTTCCCTGAAAGAAACACTGTACTTTTTTATTTTGGCATACTTAAAGGTTAGAGAATAGAGTTTTAGTATCACAGATGATTGGGAATAATTAACACTAGTCTTATCTGACTACAGACAACAAGAAGTGTTGCACTTATCAAGAATCCCGGGAAACAGGAACATGGACTTTGATGAAACAAAAGATATTCCACTGAGAGCTGCATTTCATTCCACTGAGAAGAAATGTCATGTCAAAGCAAATACTAAACAAGACAGTAAATACTAATTTGAAATCGGTTCTTTCCATATTAATTTTAAACGATTATTACCTTCATCATTCACACTGCGACTTGTGTAACAGCCCTACAGGCAATTTTGTGGACAGTAAGCCACACAACAGGTATGCAATTAGTATTTGAATACAATCTGTATCAGAAAAAGAGGCAAGGGCTATGGGAGAAAGCAGAACCAGTGCCTTAATGAGGAAATCAACTATTGCAAACAGATTCCTTAAAAATGCCTCTGCCTCCTGTTCCCATCCTTTGCTCCTCTCTCCTTGTATTTGGAAAGAGGACAGAAAACACTGCTAGAGATTTAACCCACTATCTCAGAGGAACACTTTAATTGAGGGAGACAGAGGTAACTTCCAGTTATGTTTTTGCATTAAAAAATGCATTTGTGTTTAGCAGGCATATCCTCTTTTCACTCAGAAATCTTGTTTGACCCTCGGGTAATGCAGGATGCCAGCTAAGAGAGAATTACAGTAAAAGATCCAAGGGAAAGAACTGTGCAGTACTGTTGATTTCGTTAAGCTTTAGATCACAGCAACCATGAAAGTATTTGTTGGAAGAAAGGTCTGGATATTTGTAATCTGGCTCCCTGCCCAAAGCAGGACTGTCACCAGATCAGGTCAGCCATGATGTTTTGCCTGGCAAAGTTGGGAAAATCTCCAAAGAAACAGAAGCTGTGATCTCTCTGGGTCACCTGCTCCAGTGCTACACCACTGCCTGGAATGGAAAAGTTTTCCTAATGCCCTGTGGGAAGCAACAAAGCTGCAACATGTAGCTGTTTCCCCTTGTTATACAACCTAATACTACCATGGAAGAATTTGGCTCCACCAGCTTTGTAGCTGCCATTTAGGTATTTTTAGACCATCATCAGATGGCCTAGCATCCTCTTTCACACTAAACAAGCCCAGCTCCCTTAGTATCTGCCTGTCCTCACTGGCCCCTGACCACTCCATGCTCCTGGCCAACCTAGTAGCTCTCTGCTGGACACCTTGCAGTATCTCCACATCCGGAATGGGGTGCAGTACTCCAGGTGTGGCCCCACCAGTGCCAAGATGAAGTCTGCTGGCTATTCTACCCCCAATACAATCCAGTTTCCCATTTTGAGATGACCTTGCACTCATGGTTGTTATTCAATGTGGCATCCGCCAGCTCCTTTGCAGCAGGTCTGCTGCTCGGTCTGTTGCCTCTTAAACTGTACAAACACATGGGGTTGTGCCAACTGCAGATCCAGGACCTTGTACATTGCTGGCTTCCTTAGGGTTTTGCTGGCCCAGTCCTCATATTTCTCAAGGTCTCCCTGCACTGAAGCTGTCATTCATCTTGTCCATCAGTGCCCTTAATTAAAAGCATTTTCAGCACATCTGCAGGTGATTTTTTCTATGTCATCACTCACGTCACAGATGAAAATGTTAAGGAATATGAGCCCCAGTTTGATTCCACCTGTTGCCAGCCACTGAGCCACTGATTACTACACTTTTAGCCAGGCAGTCTGGCCAGTCTGAGCCCACCTAACTAGCTACTCTTCCAGACTGTTCTTCTCAGCTTCCAAATTGTACTATTTAGAAGCTTGGTACTTCCTTAAGGATCTTAAGCCTAAATGGGGATATGTTTGTAGGACAATGGATAAAATTCACATTGACAGCATCTCTTCTTTATCATTTATATTAGTTAAATAAAATACTTGAGCTTCTGAAGCTGTCTAGCTGCAGGTTTTGCAAATGTTGATGTTCCTTTAAGATAGGAAGTTAACTATTATCTTTGAGATATGGAAAAAAGGCAAAGTTCCTCCCACATGTTTACAACTTTCACTCTTCAAACAGCACTGAAAGGTCCCATGCAGCAAATGAAGCTTTATACAGTGAATCACTTATTGTATAATCAGAAAGGTCCTCTTCCTACCAAATTTTTTGTTCCTTTCACTAAATATGTTTGCTGTATGATGCTGAACACAGAGGCAGCGGTAGTGTTGAGGAGATTCCTATTCAGTTTTTGTGGATATTTAAATTGCAATGAATAACCCATGGTTTTACGCAAAACTCATTGAGATAGTTCTACATGGTCTGACAGAACACTTTCCATGTTCCCTAAAATTCTTCCATTCCCTAAGTGGAAACAATTTCTCTCCATCATGGTTACTATGCATATGAATATTCAAACAGATACTATTAGACCTTTCTTTTTGCTGAATACCACTTGCAAAATTACAAGAACTACTGAACACGTAGAACAAGGTTCCATGCAGGCTTACCTGGGTGAGGGGCTCAGGAGGAGGCGGTGGTGATGGTGGAGGAAGGTCTAAATCAGGTTCTGGAGGTGGAGGGGGCAAATCATCTCCAAATTGTCCAGTAATGGTAACATAGGGACTCGATTTAGAATAAACGTCACTATCCAAACCTGTTGAAGGCTGAGTGACCACAATTTGCTGGTTGCCAGAAGAAGTTTTCTGGGCTTGTAAAGTTCTCTGTTCAACATCATTTATGTCTGCTACAAGATCAGCCATTAAAGCATCCAGGTCTTTGTCCTCTAGGGTACTTAGGGATTCTGGAAAGAAAACCACAAAATGTGTCAGGGTGAGCGCAACGCAAAACACTGTATTTCCAGTTCAGTGGAGATAAAATGGCAAAAGGCACAGTTACTGTAAGATATAAGGGTTATGGGAAACAACATTTTAAATGAGTTCAAGAAAACGAACATGTTTTAGGAATAGTCAGAGGTCAGAGTACAAGGAACTCTCAGGCCTTTATGATGTTACAAAACCTGGCCCTGATCCAGCAAGGTTTCTGGGTACATGTTTAGTGATACAGATGCAAGAAATTCCATTAGCTCCCAGGCTATTTACTTAAGTTCATACATAAATGCTTAGCAAGTTTTAGCATGGCAGACAACAAAACATGTAACTGAGACCTAGATCAAGAATATATTCATATATTAATACTATTCTACAACTCTAAAATTAACACTAAGCAGAATTAGAGAAAAGACAAAAGAAAAAAAAGACAAAAGAAATTGTATAGTATCATTTGTAGCACATCAGTAATTGTGTAATCAACATCTGTGACATACTTCATATAATATACAGGGGTTTTGAGGATCCTTTACACAAAAGAACAAATCAAGACAGTCTCTTTTTCAAAAGCACCAACAAGGCAGAAATATTGTTACTATTGCTTTCTGTGTTCTACTCTGTCAGAGTATAAGATAAAATCCTGTACTGGAACTTCATATGCAATTTCTTCTTTGGTTGTTTGAACTAGCAATGGCACAAGAAATCCTGTAGAATAACAACCTGTAGGATGATTTAGCTTTATAGAAGAGTTCTTTAAGAACCAACAGATTCAGTGGTTTAAATCTCTTTAAAGAATTTAATTTTTTTTTAAAAAAAAGGTCACAAATTGGGAAAGCTTTAAGTAGGATTTTGGAAAGGGATGGAGAGCATTGAACTAGATATTAAAAAATGCTAATTAGTCCAAGAAATAATAGATCATTCATCAGCCAAAGTGTGAACATGTCACTAGACATGACCGTCTCAGTTTACTCTGCTTTACCTGTTATGCTAATAGGATAATGTCATAAGCTTTTTGGTGGGAAAGTTGGCTTATGATCCCCTCTATTTACATATCTCTACCCACTTTGTCAGTAGAGGCATTAGGTAACTTAATAGTTAACTGATTCTGGGACAAAAGCATAGGTTAAAACTAACTCACACAAATGCAAACAACCAGCCCTCAGTAAAAAGAGAAACAAAACAAAACACAAACAAAATTAAAAGGGAGGGTTATTTTTTTACACGCAGATAAATTAGCTCCTTTGGTTTGTCACACAGCCTCAATAAGCAGCTGCAAGTGCAAACCAGAATGAGAATAAGCAAGGTAAAGGGGAAGCAGCTGAAGCTGGTCCTTCCACCAGACAAAAATGCTCATGCAGTTCTGACCTCACACTGAGGAAGTTTGTTTTCTTTTAAGTTAAATCTTTACATTTAAAAAGTTACATTTTAGGAAGTAATTAGATGGACTTCTCACTTTTGTTTACCTCTACACTCAGACATTTAAAAAGTCTGACTCCTACATAAGACTGGGTAATGTCCCTTCAAAACAAATTTGGAGTTTGGAATTTGAAGTTTCCTACATTGAGACATACAAATATACCTTCCCCTCTAGCAAAACGTTTGTTGTTGTTGTACTTTGTTTTCAGGTTTGATTTTTTTTTTTAATCAAAATTTTCTCATTTGTTGCTGTGAGGTATTTTAAATAAGCATAAAAGGCATGAAAGAGTCCACTGAGCTACTTACCATTTAAATCTTTAAAACCAACTGTAAAGCTAAATTCATTGTTGGACACTTTGGGGGATGGAGGTTGTACAGTCTCCACTCCTAAACTCTGTTAAGGTAAAAGAAAAAGAAATTTATCTGATGACATAATTACTGTTACAGACATTAATATTTGTAAATCAATTATCTGAATTTGTTTAATAAAAATAAATTATTCTTCCAGGAACAGAATGACACACTAGTTTCTGTGATTACGCCTAGACTGGTAAATGAAATAGGACCAGGACAAGGGTACAAGTACCATCTCACAGTCACGCCAAGTGTTTAATGGTTTACCCACTTCTCAATACAATGTTGACCCATGCCAACTGCAACTCTCATCAGGTAACACCCAGGCCTGGTGTGGGGGACAGAACACAGGGCTGTTTCTTACAGAAACAGTGGATAAAATCAGACTGATTTTTAGGTTGTTTTTAAGGAAGGGGAGTATTGAAAGAGTTAACTGTGTATGTGTACACATTTGAGCTACGCAGTGCCACTTACTCCGGGGTTCTTTATTTACTAATATATATGTAACCAAGCTGTTGCTTTCTCGTGGTGTTTGCAAAAAAAAACCCAAACACAACAAACAACAAAACATGCTGCTCTTTGCAATGTAAACTGCAAATCTGCATAGTTAAATAGAGAATTCCTAGTTTGTAGATTGTTGTTCAGGAAGCAGGCAGGGAACCAGTGTTTCACAAGTTAGGAAAAGTGCATACAGTGGAGATAAAAAAGATAAATTCTCCCACAGTGAGGAAGGTGATAGCTCTAATAAGCACTGAAGACAAGACTGGAAGGAATTTCAAGGGTCTGCCCAGACCATACACATGTCCTAAGGGAGGTCAGTTATACCTGGGTCATACCTGAAAAATGTATACCTGACCTGATTTAAAAAGCTTCTTACTAGATAAATTCCATCATCAACTTTGGCAATTTGTTTGACTGCTTCACTGTCAAGAACACTATTCCTGCCACCAAATCTTTCTTGTGACACTCATCCAAACTTCCTTTGCTGCAGCTAAAGACCATTCCCTGTTGTCCATTCCACAGACATGAGGAATCAAGTACTTCTTTCTGCTCTGACACTGCCTTTTACGTATTTTAAGACTGTTATTTGTCTCCCCTAGATGAAACAACCTCATGCAATCTTTTCTTATAGGTCATGTTTCTTTTCCATCTCATCATTCCCACTGCTTTCCTCTGGATTGTCTCCTGTTGACCCTCCTTCTCCTAAAATGCAGTGCGCACACTGGACACAGTTTCTCTGTTGAGGTCTTACCAACACTGGACAGAATGGAAGGATTACTTCATATTTCCTACAAGCTATGCCCATGTTTATACATCCCTGTGAGATGTCTGTCACGCTCACTCAATTTTTACCAGAGGCATTTACATTTCTTAGAGTTGCCTGAAACTGATGGGCACTTTCCAGGAAAATTAATGCAAAAGTTTTTCTTGGCAGCTCTTTTCACCTATTTCCCACTCAGGACATGTTGATTTCTTCTGAAGTTAGCCAGAACTGGAAACCCAAGCAGTGATAACTTTAAACACTGTTCCTGTGTTAATACTCTCATAAAAATAGACTTGGTATAAATAGCGGAAGAGGAAGAAATGAAACACATGAGACAGTTGTATGGTGCCCAAGGTAAAAAAAAGAGCAGGGAGAGCACAAAATGTATTGATGAAACAGACTGTTGGAGCTTAAGGAAATACTTTCATTACTAATCTAACAACTAACACCTTACAATGGCCATAAAAGCCAAGAAAAAAACTGAAAGTACATGCAAAGGGAAATTCAAGAGAAAACAAATGAAATGCTAAAAAAAAGTTTAAAATGAAGCACACAGAAATAGTGGGAAAGACCAAGGAGAAATTTAGTTGAAGGTTTTTCAAAATAATGTATCTATATTTATTTGGAGTGGAGGCACATTAAAAATGTAGAAAAGTCGCCTCTTTTCTCTAACACATAATAGCTATTTTTCTAATTTTGATGGAAAAACAGAATTATTTACCTGGGTCAGCATGTCCATCTCCCCAAGTAAATTGCTGAACATTTCATCTATATCATCACATGTTTGCTCCATCTGAAAGAAAAGACAGGGAATCATCACAAGTTCCTTTCAAAGCCAGCAATGGTCAAAACCAGAGGACATACAATATTCTTTTATATTGCATTCCCAATTGACTTTAAAACAACTGTTCATGACTTGCAAAACCCTCCATCCATAGTTGAGAAATAACTACTAACAGATCAGAATCTCAATCCTGTATATGCCTGAACACATACTTAGGCTCCACACTCATTAGGAGTTCCAACAAAGTCCTTGTATTATTTACATTTCATACGAAGTCACTAGCTAATAAAGCACAGTTGTATCTTAAATATCAAAGAAATGTAGCTAGCAAGTGATGGAAGCAAAGTCTGAGGTTGAAAAATCCCTGAATGCTTCATCTTGAAAGCTTTGTTTCTTTGGTTTAGATGACTAATGCAAGAGTTGATTAGGTCTTATCTAGTGCAGCACCTGGTTACAGTTAGGTACATGACCAACTTTTTGTCTCACTATTTCTCCCTATTTTCTTTCAAATACCAGTGCACTGAGAGAACTCCAGCATTACCTAACCTCAAGATACCTGAGGGAGAGCATTGAGACAAGGAGAATAGGTACATGCTGCATGACAGTAATTGGTGGCTCTTGTTGCAAGAGGGGGGTGTGAGGGCAGCCACCACATGCTGGTGGTGCTGACATACTGGGGAGATGCAGCTTCTGTAATAATCCTCTTCCTCTTTCTCATAAATGTATTCCTTTGCAGGGAGAGAAGTAGTGTTGAAGGTTGGCTGACATGGAACACTGCCAGAGACAAGAACTAGAAATATAATTTTCACTGCTACTGGTTCACTGGGCTTGTGTGCACCTGTATTGGGTTTATGTGGCAAGATTTTGGTAGTGGGATGGCTGCAGGGGCGGCTTCTGTGAGAAGACACCAGGAGCTGCCCTATGTCAGACAGAGACAGTAGTTCCAGTTGGCTCTAAGATGCACTTGGTGTTGACCAAAACTGAGTCCATCAGCAATGATGGTGGCACCTCTACGACAACATAGTTAAGAAAAGGTAAAAAATGCTGCACCACAACTGTAAGAGAAAATGTGAGAGAAACAGCTCTGCAAACACCAAGGTCAGACAAGAAGGGGGAGCAGGAGCTCCAGGTGCCAGAGCAGAGATTCCCCTGCAGCCCGTGGTACAGACCATTGTGAAACTGGTTGTTCCTCTACACCCTATGGAGGTTAATGGTGAAGCAGACATCCACCTGCAGTTCACGGACGACCCCACACCAGAGCAGGTGGATATGCCCTGAAGGAAGCTGCAGGCCACGGTGTGTCCATGCTGGAGCAGCCTCCTGGCAGGAACTGCAGCGTGTGGTGAGGAGCCCACACAGAGCAGGTTTTCTGGCAGGACCTGTGACCCTGTGGAGGACCCACACTGGAGGAGTTTGTTGCTGAAGGACTGTACCTTCTGGAAAGGACCCACACTGGAGCAGTTCTTGAAGAACTGCAGGCTGTGGAAAGGTCCCATGTTGGAGAAGCTCACGTCTTCCATGGGAGGGCCCCCAATCTGGAGCAGGCAAACAGTGTCAGGAGGAAGCAGCAGCAGAGACAAAGCGTTAGGAACTGACCACAATTTCCATTCCCCAGCCCCATGTGCTGCTTGAGGGGAAGAGGTAGAAGAGTTGAGAGTGAAGCTGAGCTTGGGAAGAAGGGAGGGGTGAGGTAAAGATGTTTTTAGTTTTGTTCTTATTTCTCATTATCCTACTGTCTTATTAATTGGCAATAAATCAATTTAATTTCCCTATGTTGAGCCTGTTTTGTTCAACGGTAGCTGGTAAGTGATCTCCCTGTCCTTGTCTTGACCCATGAGCTTTTGCATCATATTTTCTGCTCCTGTTCTGCTGAGAAGGCAGAGTGATAGAGCAGCTTGGTGAGTAACTGGCTGACCAGCCAAGGTCAACTGCAGAAGCACCTTAGAGAATGAGGGCCAACCTGATGAAATAAAGCAATCACCTGAGGACAGGAACAACTCAAATGACTACAAAGATTGGTAAGAAAAGAAGATCAGCAATAATCCTGCTCTTCAATCTTAGTGCTTTTCCTTTAGTAGAGCATCTTGAGTCACATAACTATTAAATAGTTATAAAGGCCACTGAACCACTAAAGTCAGAGCCTGTTGTTTGAGAATTATTTAGTAGCGTGTCTTTAATATGATAGTTAATACTGGAGCAATCTGAGCTACTCTGCCTCCTTTGGACTTGGTCTTTCTGGCATGTACATAAGCAAGACCAGCCTGATTTCCACTTGTTCTCTTACTGCCTGTGTTATCTCTGACACCACAGCTCTCTAGGAGTAGGCACACACAGCTTCTGTCAGTCAGGCTTGGGGCATATTCTACCCATTTTAGACTTTTTTTTTGATGTAACTAAACAAGGCACAGGCAACCAGGAACTCCCACAGTTTTCTCAGATCCCAGAAATCAAAGACTTGAAAGATTTGGGAACTGGATGCTGTTAAAGACATTTTAGTAGGATGTGGCTGGCAGGGTTGAGGGTACCCCTAGCCCACAGCTGTGCCCATGGAGCAGGGAACACACCTCACATGTGACTGAGCAAATGGAGACCTGAAGTCATCTCATCTGCTTCGCTTCCAGCTGACAAACCCATACTGGATGGCTCACTCTCTCTGAATGTATCATAGTTATCATACAGAGCTTTCTATATAAAATTCTGTTTCTGTATATCCAGCACTATACTGGTTGAGTAAATGACTACTGAATCTTAATTAATTTATTTGAATCAACAGCTGGGTAGCTTCCTACACACCTGGCACTTGGAGAATCAATTTTCATAAAAAGGATGGATAAAATGGCACTTATTTGATCAGACAGAATAAACGCAAATTTGTTATGTGACAAAAAATGGAGCTGCATTTCACACCGACAAGTATCTCATTAGTGCTTAAATAATACTGAATAATTTCATGTTTTCCTGCTTTGTGATCTAGGAAAACAAAATATCTGCCAGGGGAATCTTATCAGCTCTAGCCATTTGTACATTGTTGTGGGGTTTTTAAGCACTGGCTAGATCTACTTTCAGGAACAAGTCTTCATACTGGTTCCCTTGACAAACTGAAATCCTTCTTTGCTACATTATGAAATGGCAATAAAACTACTCTTGGGTTACAACCAGGAGACCTCATGTTTGACCATCATGTTTGTCTAAAAAGGAAAAAAACAAACAACCAAAACCAAAACCAAACCAAACCCTTAAGAAACCTCTTCAGTAGTTAACAAAAAAAAAAAAGACGAGAACTGAATATTGGATTATACAAAATTTTCAACAAATTACAGGATTTTTAGAGCTTCTAGTAAATTTAGAGCTTCTTTCTTTGCAGTTATATGATTTTCTGAATCTTCAGACACATTTGATTCATAAGGAAAATAATGTAAACCTATGAAAAAGCAATGTGTAAATAATTCTGTTAGAATTTCCACTGTAGGTTGGACTTCACTTAGTCACTGGTGACTTTTTCTTGTCATTTCAAATAAATGACATTTAATACTAGGGTTTTTTTGACCTTAGGCACATGGGGGAAGGGAGAAGGCCTGAGCATATATTTTGAGAGGGAAATACATTCGTGTCCGTTTCAAGTGTCACTTTCAATGAACAGACATCCCTCACTGTCACCAGGCTGATAAGGCCATGTTGTCACCAGGTCATTGCCCTCCCTAGTATCTTTCCCCCTCAACCTTGAATTTTTATTGATTTGGTTTAGGAAGACAAAATTAGCACCACAATCACCAAATACCCTGAAAATATTTTCTGTGTTAAAACACACTGAATGATCTCTTAAGCTGACATGAGAACTCTCCAAATTCATCAGGGATTTTGTCAAGAGCTGGAAAAGCAAAAGATAGCAAAACAAATTCCCAAAATGTGGAAGTGTTCATCTACTCTCCTCCTTTTTGATTCCTCTCCACAATCATTTCCATTTTTTTAATATGATTGCCATAGTAGGAACAAAGAGACAAAACAATACGCAGATTTGGGATCTACCCCATTTAGGGAAGATGTTGCTGTATTTTGGACCACTAAATTCTTTTGACTTTTATAAACAGCCTTGAACTTATTCAAACCAGAAACTCAAAGTGAAACCTGCAGGTGTATGAGCTATTATTAACAAAAAAGGGGAAAAGGTTTACCAAAGTCCCCAGATTAATACTGAGTTTTGTATTCAGTCCTTCTCTATATCCATTAAACAGTAACTTTTCTGTGATCTTTTTGGTATATAGTAGTAATAACTCTAAAAATCACTATGAACTGCAATAAACTGAAGAGAAAAAAAAAAAAAGATAATACTTTTACAATGTTTCCCATGTTATATATATAAGATTTAAGCAGAGAAAAAACATCAGAATTAAAATAAAAAGCGGAAATTGCAGTTGTCAAGAATAAACATGGTAAGGAGGGGCTTGTGGGAAGACATACGTGTAAAACCTAACCTATTTTTAAAGTGATTGATTTTCAAGTTGATGTCTTCTAGACCACTTTTTGAAGTAACACCAAGCATGCAGGCAAAGGCATTCCTGTCTTTTATTTCTCCCAAATTTCACATTCTCAAATCTTCATTGAGCTCTCATGAAAACACCTTTTAAAAAACAAACCAAACCTCCCACGTTTCTCATACTGTAGGGGTTGGGACATTTTCTCTTCAGCTTGCTATTCTAACCATCAAGTCTCACTATTTAGTCTACACATATTAAACTCTCACAGGTTTATATAACACATAAATATGGACTCATTGTATTTTGACTCATCAACACATTTATTCACTCCACCATTTACCAGAAGTCCCCCAGACCTACTAGACCTATTTTTTTACCTTCCCAATTTCAGATTTAGCAGCCTCTTTGATGATAAAAATAATATAAACCTAAATTAAGAGACGTGAATAGCAAAACTCTTGTATTTATTGTAGTCTTTGTACTTCCAGCATCTTTGTATTTCAACTCACCCAATGAAAAAATACAGTTGCTGTGTATTTGTTCTACTTCTCCTTGCCTGTTAGTGTCTGTCTTTTGTAGCATCTGTCTTTTCTCTGCCACAAACTTTGTTGCCATTTCCAAATACCTATTGCATCCATTCGGTGCCCCTGTGAGGGACCTCCAACCATGTGCCTTTCACAAGAACCAGCCCTGCTTCCCTGGATGACAATACAAAACTCCTGTGCACTAAACTTGTTAACAGACTCACACCAAACTTCTTCCCTCTCCTAAATATGCACTCCATATATAGCCGTATTTTGAAATTGAGATGTAAATTTCTATGCTTTTGAGCGATGGGCTAGGAGGTTGGAATTAAGTTATTTCATTTCCAATGTCAAAGAAATTTGGTAGATGCACAAAAAGAAAACTAGCCCACAGAGACGGATGGGAAACACTCCCTGGTCCAACTTGTTGCACTTGCATGAGCAACAGACTTTGCTGACAGCAAACAACACTGTTTTTCCATGGGGACAGCCCAGTATTCAAGGGCACCAAAGCAAAACACTGACTGCGAAGTTTCTTGCTCAGATGCGAGATGGAGAAGCAGTCCTTGCACTCAGTCTCAAGATGCACAATCTTATCTGGACTAAGTAGAATCACACCTGTGTTATTTAGTGCCATGCACTGACAGGTGAAGCAGGAACTGCCTTTCCTAGTCTATAATATGAACTCTGTCATTAAAATCTGGATATGATTTCTGCACGGTTGCATACTATAGAGAATAATAAAACAACTTTATTTTTTTTAAGAATTAAGAAAGTTTTGTAATTTGCACACTCACATAAGACAACAGCACTATGTCTATGAACAATACATAGGAAATGGAATTGTTTGATAGAATCATTATCACTTGGCAGAAAGCTAACAGAACAAGTCGTAAAACAATGGCACGAAATTCACCCTGCTTGAAAAAGAAACTATTAAAAATATCATGAAAGCTGACAGGGTAATCATATGGTGTAGCTCAAAAAAAACCCAGGCATGGTACTATACTACACAGAGTTTGAACTGTTAATATCTGATACCTCTGAGAATTACCAAAAGCCAGTCCCTTTCAACAGGAAGAATGGTCTAAGTCACATGGTAACAAGGTTTCTGCACTTGCAATCTGAAAACAAGCTCAAAGCCTTTGTGCAACACCGAACAGGAAACACCAACGATATCACACATGAGATTACCATCTCTGCAACGCAGTCTCAGTTGAGTTGATGCACTTCAATCAACCTAAGGACTACAAACCAAAAAGGAATGAGAAACAGCATCGTATCAGTAGAACAAAGACATACAGCAGACATGCTATGAACAGTGTTAGGGAGCAGTCCACACAGTGATCTGGTGAACAGTTACAGACACATTCATTAAATTAAAAGCATTGATGTTATTCTTAAACTGTTACATATGCAAACAGCAAGGATAAAAATACATTAAGTATATTTTGACAAGTCACACGGAAAGACCAAAAGCACACCTTCACCTCCGAATCCCTGCACTACAGTGTGTAAGCGTCGGAGTACCAAGCCCACCAAAACGAACACAAGCTGTTTGACTATCCACATGACCACCACCAGCACTGTAACTCCTCACTGATGCTTGGTGCTTAAATGCTTTCTGGAGTGGAATTAAGAAATCTTTAACATTTTAGAGAGACCTACCAGTAGACAAATGATTACATCTCTCAGATCAGAGGCTCACCCTTACCTACAGCAGACTATGCAAAGTAGATCATCCCATATCAACGACAGAGGAAAAATCAGGGAAGTGAGATGGAAGTAATAGAAACCCCACTGTAAAGAACAAAGCTGAGAAGAGGGTAAGTGATTGTCACAGGAAACAGGAAAGTAGTGTGACAAAAAGACGCACCAAAACCTAGAAGAAAGTTATTGAGGCATCATTTCATCCTGGCTTATAACACAAAATAAATGGGATAGTTAATGAAACTGAAAGTCTGCACAACTGTTCCAGGGAAATGCACACAGTGTAACTGTAAAACCCATCATCAAAACTGGTGAGGTAGCAAGCTGAGGAGTTGGTTTTCTCCATAAGCACTTGTAGCTATTATATAAGTGTCAGTATTTCAGAGTTTCAGACAAGGATGATGAACCTCATGTTTCAAGACCTAAAACAAAAGCTCTACCAATTTGCAACCAGAGTAAAGCTTTCATGATAAATGGGTTATGCCGTATCTTCCAGCACAGGATTTCTTTTCCCTCCTTCTGAAGCACATGAGGCCAGCTGGTGTGGGAGACAACTTGCTGGCCAAACTGACTGCGGGTCTGAAATAGATCTATCTAGGTCTCTTACAATGATTTTACTGCTAGGTGTCAAGAAAAACTCTGACTACTGAAATGTCTCTGAAATACTTAAGCGAGGCAGGATGGAAGTTCCTTAACCAGCTATTGCATCATGTCTAGTAAAAAGCCCCTAACAGGTCAATTTTTATGAAATAGAATAAGAAAACGTCTATCTCTGCCTAGAAGAATAATCCAGTTAGTTCCTAATTCTAGTAGGTACTAAGAATAGAAATTGAAGTATTGGAGTAATGAAGGAGAAATGTCAGCTCCCTCCAAGCTTTCAAAATCAGAATCAGATTTGGTAATTAGCATTTTCCAAATACTTTTCTCTTTTGTACCTACATAAGATGACCCTGTATCATGTAACTCTCTTCTAATACTAACTCATATTTTGAAAAGGATGGACCAAAAGTACTCAGACTGCTTCCAGCACTGTACTTTCCTAACAAAAGCATGGCATTTTCCAAGAAAAAGCTTGTACACATAGATAACTCTGAAAGCAGTTTATTACTCATATCACCCATTCTTCCGGGAAATCCTGTGTGCCGATGCCTGTAGGTTTATCTGCAGCTGAAATTATATTGCATATTTATCTCAGGGATGGGTGTGACATGTCACAACTCCACTCATGATGGAATGACAGTGACACCCTAAAACACTAGATGCTGAGGAAGACTGATACAATTGTAACATATCCTTCCTAGTTTAAAATTAAGTCACATTGGCTTTTTATTAAAATAAAACCAGCAGTAACGTATGAGAATCCTTTTCTAAGGCTAACCTGGGGCACCAGAGCATCTTCAGGTGACCAGGCTACAAAAACCACATCACAGAATTTTCCATTGATTGTTCCAGACACGTTTTTACACACACTGTAGAACCAATTTTTACTCCAGTGGCCTTGTTATCTGGTATCACATTGCTCATAATGACTCTAGCAAGACTAAAGGCACACTTGATATTTAGGCTCATTACTAACTCCAGAATCATCCACACAGATCTAAGCACAAACATCTTTAGATAAGAGCACTCCAAACTCACAGAAATTATAACTATGCCATTTATAGAATTAAACCTCTTGAAAGCTTGTTCCCTTTTTTGCTGTTTTAGATGTTCACAGTTAACTCACTTGTATTACAGGAGCAAGCCTACAGTTAGGAGTGAATTTGGAAGAAGTCTTTATTAGTCCAAAAGACCAAGATTTCACAGGCTTGAAAGCTACCCTGCTGCACTTTAATGATGACAGTTGTTGTACTTTATCCTTGTTTTCCAAGCCGATTATGATAATTTAAACACCACAGAAACTCTTACACATGAGTACACCAACTGAGCGCAAGTACACCACCGTTATTTTCAGTGATATATATTTGAGCACTTTATTTTCCATTGGCGAGAGAAAGAGAGGAAGAGTTTTAGTACGTTTGTAAAGCATCACAGGACACTAGGTCCGAGGCTGTCCTTCAGATGCTGCTGCTTCAGCACCCATCACCCCAGCGGTCCCCAGACTCCCCCTCTCTCCCACGCTCTGCCCAAACACAGTCTCTTCTTCACCCCATTTGCTGCAAGTGGTGTTTGGGAGAAGCAGCTGTGGGTGCTGTTCTTGGGGTGAGGCAGGATGGCAGGATTCTTGAATGGTCCCAGAGGCTCCGTTAAGAGAGACTGAGGGGAACAAGGGACTACCTAAAAACCTACCCAAAGTGTGTCAGGAGGAAGTTACTCAAGGCAAGAGGAGGGGCTTAGCAAATGGCTCTTGGGCTAAGATGAAGAACATTTAACCAGTGACAGCATAGGCTGTGACTGTGGAAAAGGAGTACAGAGGGACATGGCATGCAGGCTATGTGCAAGACAGCTCATTCCTCTCCAGAATCGCTCTCAGGCCAGACACAGAGTCTGGATCCTGGGCTCCAGAAAATGTATCCTAAATGTACTGCAGAAGCTGGGGACTATAAGTTCAAAGCACCTTATGAAAGGGGAAAAAGAAACGCCAGTGTAAAGCACAAACTCAGGGAGGAGAAAGCTGGGGAGCAATTTCTATGTAACAGAACTTCACTTTGTAGCCTCCTGTCACCTCCCAAAGGGGATTGCTTTTATAGAGCTGGAAAGCAGTGCCACTTCTGTTCATCTTTATATAGTGTCCTCCCAGCAGATGTGCTTCAATACGGCCTGTGGGTCTAAGAACACAACAGAAATACTGTACGACTATAGACTGGGTCACCTTCTTTTTCCTTTGTCACAGAATTGTTTACTGCAGAATGGTCCAGTTTGGGGACTTTCTCCCCATGAGCCATATGGGCAGCATAAACGCTCCATGTAGAACAAAATGGCAGGAGATGTATTTCCAGTCTTATGTTCCTATGTCTTCACACGGATCGGTAGAAGAAACACTTCCCTACTCTGTGCCAGATAAATGGCCCATAAGAACAATATCTCCATTCCCCCAACTTATTTTCTCCTGGGAAAGGCAGAAAGCTGGATGGAAGTGTGTCCCCTGAGCTGGATTCAGCTCATGAACCACCAGCTGATCAAGGCTCATCTGTGTTGTGTTGATAGCACTCAGGTATAAACAACTGCAGACATACAAGTTACCAGAAAATACGAATGTCAGTTACAAGTTCCTCCCATTCCCTACCATGATGGAAGACTAGAATAGTGAAAGAGTAATGCAAGCCTGAGTAGCACAAATTTGTTTTGTTTCCACATTCCTTCCCATAATTTGTAGTTTGCCGATGTTGGTTAACATTTTCCTTCTTGTTTCTTCCAGTTACCCAACATTGCTATACGGAACTTATGTAATGAGAGACTGTATTGTACTTTAAAAAGATTCCCAGCAAATGAGAATAGTGCAATTATTAACAATTTTTGGATTCAGCAGAATGCTCAGCCTAAATCCACCCTGCAATGGCACAGATGGGCTATAAACATTTCATTCTCATTTGCTACTTTTGAACTATTTCCAGAACTCCCTTATCCTCAGGTCACTGATCTATAGAAACTGTGTCTTATGGATCTCTACTAAATGAAGATTTTGATATTTAGCTTCACAATCCATATAGTAGAGTGATGCCACATGGGCAGATTGTCTAACAAGCAGAAAATGGCAGACAAGGAAGCCCACAGATGAGAGAGAAACAGGGATCCACAATAGGGCAAAATAATTTCCCTCCCCGATTCCCTATAGAATCAAGAGATATTAAGGGTGGAATAATGAAAATAATAGCACAAAGTCAAGAAGAGGAAAAAATGAATGAAAAGTTACAGTACAAAATTGAAGTGCAGGAGCTGCTATGTCAAATAATCAATGGCTCATCTTTTCCAACATTCACTCCCCCCATAATGAGCCATTAGATGTAAGTGCAAGATGTGCTATAAGGGTCCATGACAAAACTGTCTACCCATACAAAGAACTTTTTCCTAGGCCCTAGTCATCAGCAAACGCTCCAAGTCACCATCTTATCTCTTATAATCAAAGGTTCTTTTTACTGCCAGAAATGTTTAAGGGAGGACACACATAGTATGGGAAAGGAAGACTGAAAGAGGAAAAGACACTAGCATAAAATTCTCTAACATGTAAGAGTGAAGCAAAAGGGTGAAAACAAATCCATAAAAATTGTATTGAACCCATATGTTTGTTTCATACACAGCTCATATATTAAAATCAAATGAAGCAACTAATGCTTTAGTATTAATGTATAGGTATTTCATTGTAATACAGTGCTCAGTACCATAGTGAGTGGTAGGAAAACTAAATGAAGACTTTTTTTCTAAACCTTTTTCTCAGCTTTACTACTGACTGAAGAGTCAGGTGCAATTTCAAGGTCCATTATTAACTTCCCACCTAGAAAACCTGTTTCTTTCAGCTTACATAAAGCAAGGTAATCAGAAACAGTTATAATCAGTGGGTTTCAGATGAAGATCCGTAAGGAAAGTGGAAGCGTGGAGTCACCACAGATAGGATGTTACGTTAGTATGGCTGCGGCTGCTTTGCCTTAGCCCAGCAAGCCCTGAACCGCACAAAGGAAACAGTTATGGGGAAAAAAAAACGCAGCAAGAGAAGAACCTTGTGACATTTCCACTGTAATTATTCCTTTTCCGTAAGGTTTTCCATGAGAAGAAAATGCCACTGCCTCCCTCTATTTTTCCCTCAACAAGTGGAGGGGTGATGGGACAACTGATCTGGTCAGAGAGAGCAACTCCATTGTGACACAGGGGACACAAAGGAGGTTGATCAAGTGACAGATATGAAAGGCTTTGCTGAATTTCATGGAAGAACACGGTCTCCATGGGACAAAACTGCAGTTACATTCATGTTGAATCTCTTCCTGGGACAGACACGCAGAACCAATGGCTTATTCATATTTGTTCTCTCAAACATTAGGTGTGCTGGCGTCTCTTCAGTCATGAAGATGTGGTTATCAAAGTACAAAACTAAGCTGTAACCACAACAAGTATTTGGGAATAGTATCTGTGCTCACGTTTTTAGCATGTATTCTCACTTGCTCAGGATTATCTCACCAACTTAGGCCCCCCAAGTTATGTGTACAGCAGATCTTTAAAATATAAAATTTCATCAAAAAGCACAGAGAATGTAGAGTTGACTGTTATTTAAATGATTATTTTTTAAAATCTGCAATCAGAGACAAAAAACACATCAACTTTCAAAAATGCTTTTTGGGCTGATACATCATCCTTATTTCTGTGCTTCAATGGAATTCCCATACCAAGTGAGACAATGGGGGCTTCTAGTAGTGTTAGAAACTACTAGAAAATCTTCAAAAGTACATCAAAATCTTCCTCTGAAGTGGAAGAAAGGTAATCATGTGTCTGCAGTCTGGCCTACCTGAAGATGCAGTGAGAGTACCAAAATGGGTCAGCTAAGGCCACTGAGGAGCAAGTTTTCATTTGCTGGCTATATGGATTTGATGTCAGCAGGTAAATGACAATTCTGTAGAGCTTGCCCACGCTCTTGCTGAGCTGCCTTCTAGGCAGACACATTATTTTGCCTAAAACTAGGGACTCAGAAGGTTCTTGGCAATTTTTATCAGCAAAAGCATCTGGTGAGTGCCTCTGATTTTGGCTCTTAGCTATCCTCTCTATGCTTGATGTACTAGCAATGCTGCTAGAAGCAGATCTGTTCCACATACATCCCCCCTCTCCCTGATAGGTGTATGTACAATGACAACATTTTCACCAACATTTTCATATTATCATTTGGATTGTCTGAGAACAACTGAGAACTTGCCGTTGTCTGTGATATCAGCCATGCAGGGTCTGCCCATCACTGATAGCAGATACACATGGAGCTTCATCCTTTAATATTAGTGTTAACATACCACACTTTCACATCCGCTGCTTTAAACTACAAGCAAATACAGAGTGAAAGTAAAAAATGGAAATGGACTAATGAAATACATTCAGAGCAAAACTTCCAGCAGAAATGTCTCTGTATGCATTTCTAAACAGAGTATAATAGAAAAATTTAGTTCATATATACTGAACCTTCTTTTTCTTCTAGGATTCATAATGCACATACTCCCCCAAATACTCCTGTTACTTCCAATAACTGTATCCCTAATTATTTGAGTCTAAACTCATGGCATGTTGGATCAATGCTCAACAAGAAGAAACAGTGCTGTGTGCAGGCTGACGTACCTTCTGGTAGCAAAACTTGTGAGAGCAATTAGCTAGGCACAGATCTAAAAGGTCACTTTATTGAAAGAAAGGCTTTGAAAGTAATGACAGACTTAAACTTTGTAAACAATCATTATCAAACTAGTTTGTGAATTCCCACATTAAAGTTCTAAGTCAGATGAAAGCAATTTGTGTTTCCTTTTCAGTCACAGTCCAGGAGCAATGCTATAAATTAATATCGAGGGGTGGTGAGGAACACACGTTCATGCATGCTCATGCAGATGCTCAAAAGTCTCCCACAGAAACTTCAGAAAAACATGGCTCCTAGCTTATTTCTTTCACAATGCAACATACTATCTTCTACACTTGCAGCTTTGCTGTTAATGTCTAAGGACACCCATGAATCAACAGGCTGGATGATAAGGAAAACTGCCTAAAATGCCTGCTTTTCCAAGAGCAATTTTGCTACATCATGGATCACTCCTAATCATGAAGAGTCATATGGTGGAGTTTCTATGACATCTGCATCAGACCTGGTCATCCCAGGCTCTTTTAGTCAATGAAGGGAAAGGCAATTTTATAGAGCATGATTCATGGTAGCCGTCTAAAACTGAGCAGCTGAACCACGTTTTAGCAGTACCTATCTCACTCCATTGACTGTAAAGGTGACTCAGAACCCCAGCTGACTAAAATGCTAATGTCTGGGTGAGCAGGATCCTGCCCGTAAAGTCCAAGAAGTACTTCGGAAGGTCTGCATGAATGCAAGTCACCAGTCACTATAGAGACCTTCCAAAAGAAACAAGCTAAAGTTTCTATATTGCTGCAGGCAAATAAGAGGTCTTATTTTCATTTTCACCTCAGATCCACACCTGACCACATGAAGTCATCATCACAACAGCTCAGATGTGCCTACAACAAGACAGGTCAAAATGTACTGAAATTAAAGATGAAAAAAAGATCTGTGGGAAAGAAAAACACGTGTAGTTTGTGGAGAAAGCAGGAAAGGAATGGATAGGGGCCTTGATATCCGAATGGTGTACAGGAAAACCAAATTCAGCTACATTCCTGTAAAGCCACCTCTGAAATATAAACTTTCCAAGAAAATCCACATTCCCACATCTCCTCAAAGGATAGATGTTCATGAATCTGCAAACAAGACAGGTCGTCTCTTGAAAAAGGCAACCCTTCCTCTCAGCTACAGCAGTATTCCAGACTGGTAGTTTTTTTAGACATTTTGTAGGGCCAAAGAGATGCAATAGCTGATCTCTCCATCCAGAAGTTATCGAAGTCCTACCTCTCCCTTCACCACAAGCTGCAGAGCAAGAGAAGGAAAGCTTTCTGCCTCTTGTTGCTCTCATTGCTGCGAGACATTTCTTCTAACAGAAAAGGTAAAACACAGCAAAAGCAAAATCTCAGTGGATTGGGTAAATTCTTTACTACCTAAGAAATCTCAGACCACAGTACTAAGTCAAGCTGTTACAGCTTCCAGCTGGCCCCTCTGTTCATACTGCTGCACCCTCTATGGACGTTGTTATCCTCCAAAATGTGTTAGGCTCTAAACCTTTAATAAGTAAAAAAAAAAAAAAAAAATCAAGTTTACAGCCTAATTTACAGGTGCATGAGTTATAGTGTGTGATCTAGTAGACACTGCTCAAGTATAGTGAGAATCTGACTCTTGATCTGTAAAGATCCAACTTAGCTGGTATAAATACATTTGGTAACAAAATAAACCAGCACTTCGAAGGCATCATACCCTGTTGAAGATACTACACATCAAATAACCACAGATTCCATCATGGAAAATTAAAACACAATTTACTAAATAATAACTTTGAGCATTCAGTCATATTTGCCTCCAATCATCAAAAGAGTCTTTAGTACCCACAGGAGATATTTAAAGAAGAAAAAGAAGATACAGGGAACGACTAAAAGCACCCCTTTCAGAGACAGTACATTTTTCCAGTTATGTGCCCTCCCAGATGGATCAGAATTCTCTGAGAACAGAAAACAAAGATCATTCAGCTATTTGTAATGCTCCATTGATTAAACCTCCCAAAGACATTTGTAATCCATATATCAAACCAAATTATCTCCATTTTTAAGCAATGCTTGCACAAAGCATGAAGTACAATTAAATGTACTAGTCTCCTTAGAAAGCCCACAGGTAAAACCAGAATTGAACAGAATCAGCAAGAAGTTAAACATTCTGTTTTAAACAGAAAGTTTTAACCTAAATTCACGTTCTTCACAAAGTTTCTAGAAAAAAACTTTGTCAAGTTAGTGAAGATAAATGAGTAGGAGCCTATGGAGGTGGAGCAGGTCATCTAGTATATCCCTCTGAAGCACTGGGGCTTACCTATTTGTCTCTAATGAAACAAATATACTAAATTGAGTCCCAGAAACACTATGTTTACACCACTGTTGTGCAGCAGCAGGACAACTAGTTAACAGTGGTATCAACAGAGCCTCTGTGAAACGAGTATTTTTTATAATCAAGCAGGAACAGATGACAAAACATGCATATCATGAAATTCACAAAGAGGAACTGGAACCAAAGACAAAAGATGACTGCCAAAATCCTGCAAACAGAAGGTTTGATGGGTAGAGTCAAGCTGGACCCATGCTAACCACAGAATCAGAGCAATGTGGGACAGGAAGAGACCTCAGAAAGCCAAACTGTCTGTCCCAGTTTGGTGGTACCCTGCATATTTTGTTTGCAGGCTGTATTTCTCCATCCAAATTTTTAACTGCAGTTTAGACAGGCTGGGTGATATACTGCTTAAAAGGCCTACCAGAATCATCTTCCCAGTGTGACAATGAATGGATTCAATAGCTTCTCCTCTGGTGCACAAGGGATTGAAAAATCAGCCCAAGCCTGTGGAGACTGTATTTGTGTTACTTTTCCATGGTGTTCAATGAGGTTACCACGCAGGATGGGCCTTCTCAAAGTCAGGACACACATTTATTTCTTCCCTAAACCACATGGCCAAAAATACCACCAGTGAAGAGATGTAAATTACCTTCCTTGGAAGTCTGTACTGGTTGTTTTGCCTTAACCACACCACCTTCTTACATACTTAGCTTAAGACTGATAGATTAGCACATTCACATGGGTGTATTTTTTGGCAGCTTTGGACTGCATTTTCTCCTGCCTGCCTCCACTTTGCCGAGGCAGCCACCGAAAACCAGGCCCTGTGCATCCCTGGGGATCCCACCTGCCCCACCAAGCTGCGAGGAAGCTTTTGCAATCCTGCCTTGCAAAACATTAATCTCCCACTGGCCCCTTCAGGGTCTGCGCACAGCGAGGGTCTGATTCAGGTTAACCCAACCGAAGGGAACAATCAACATCGAGACCCACCACCGCAACGCTAAACCCCATGTCAGTCCACCTGAGCCACGCTTGCCGCCCGAAGGCTCCCTGCCCCGAGGGGAGCAGGCGGTGTGTGAGGCGGCTTCCCGGGCGGCACGGCGGGGGCTGCCGGGCTCCGCGCTGCCCACCCCGGGCTACCGCTCTGCAGGGCGGCGCCGCTCTCCCCCATTCCCAACCCCTGCCGGGGCGGTTTCTCACCACAGCCAGTAGGAGACCCCCCGCCACGCTACTGCTGCGAGCGCTTGGGGGTCCGGCTACTCCCTCCCTGTGCCGCTTACCTTGGCGGGCTGGGGAGGGGGCCGCCGGCTCTCGGAGGCTCTGCGAACAGGAAACGCGGGACGGCGAGGCGGCTCTGCCCCGGCACGGCGGCTCTGCCCCGGCACGGCGCGACCTCGCTCGCCCTCAGCTTGTGGGGAAGTGGGGCCGCCCCGCGGGCTCCCGGGCGCCCCGGAGCGGCCACCTCCGCGGGAGCCGCCCCGGGGCACGCAGCGCCGCCCTCCGCCTTGGACCGGGGTGCATCCGCCCCGCAGAGCCCGCGCAGGAGACGGTCTGCTCGGGCTGAGAGAGCCCTTCTGCGGGGGCAGGGGCAGCCTGGCCCGCTCCCTGTGACGGCTGCCCCTCGCGGGGACTCGACGCCCACCCGAGGGCTGTGGAGAACTGGGCGGCCGCGTCCCCTCCGTGCTGTGCCGAGGCCTCCTCCTCCCCAGAGCCTCAGGGGCACCTGGGCTGTCCGCAAAATGGAGCCTGAGGATCGGCTTGGGAAGCTGGAGGCCCAGGCGGAGAGGCTGTGAGCGGTGCCGAGGGCAGCCCAGCCCAGCCGAGCCTCCCCTGCTCCGCTCCTCTCCTGCGACCGCTCCCGGGTCACCTCAGCTCGGCCCGGTGGCTCTTGGCAGGGCAGTGCTCTCAGGTGCCCTCTGGTCTTCAGACAGAAATGTATTTCCTACCCCACTACGTTTAGTGACTCTACATCTCTTTTAAGTAATGCTGCCCCAAGGCAGCAACTTGCTTTTATGGCGGTTTTCCATCATTTTGTAACATTGCAAAGTGCTGCTTTGAAGTGTACTTGGATTTTTTTTTCACTGAGGAGAAAAAATTTAATAACATGTTAAAGTCCATAAAAAGACAGGGAGAAAAAGTATTCAGGGGTTTCCATCTGAAGTTAAAAAGGCAAAGTTCAGTTAGAAAATTCAGTGCAGCTTTAGTGGGATTAATGTAATCAAGGTAAAAAGATGAGATTCTACGTGCTGCAGGCAGCATGCAGAGAGACCCCTCTCCTGATCTCAAATCCTGTTTTCATTCTCCATAACTTTGCCAAACCAATGCTTTTAGCTAAATATTTTCTTAGATATCTAAGGCACTGACAGTGTGAATGAAGGTGAAGATGTCATCATCTCCTATTTGTTACTTTAGTTTAGAAAAGTCATCAGGTAGTTTAGCTTAATCTTACATTTATGGGCAATTTATATTAAAGCATCAGGTTTTGCTTCAAAGCAGCCAAGAAATCCCATGTTCTGTTCCTCCAACACTGCTGGAGGTAAAATAATTATAGCATCTTAAATTATCACCATGTTTTGCGCAGCAAATATGTTTCAATACTTTAAGGGGCAATTGCTTTGAAAAATTCCAGCTGAAACAGCTCAGCCATATTTAAAAATATATTTAGGGACTAGTATGTTGTTCTGCTCAAGTTATTTAAAAAAAAACCAAGTTATTTCACTGAGAAGCTGGTTAAAATTTACTAGAGACTTTGCTGAGGTCAGAACTGTGTCATTGGCCAGGCACGTGAAAATGCATCTAAATTTGGCAAACTTCTTAGCATTTGAAAAATCATGCACCTAGTTAATAAACAGTTGTTAGCTTGGCAGCTTGGGAATCTGAGATTCCGTGGATACTGCGTATTCTCTTTGCCACCTTTCTTTGCAGTTGCTCTTTTTGGCTTTTGTGAGCATTGTGGTGCCAAGGAAAGATTCATTGGCAGTTAACTTTTTTTTTAAATTATCCCAAAGTCAATTTTCAAATCAGCACTTTGCAGTGAATACTGCATATATTAAAAGAATAATATTTGATGGTGTATTTTGTAGTCAGAAAGTGTTATTTCAGTTCTACATGCAACCTATCCATAAAATGGCCACACCCTGATTACACTAGTGGTTTTGCACTTATTTTTGCTGCTGTTGAAATGTGTGACCAATATATTTGTTATGATAATGTAAAAAACATTCATTCTGCTTGTACAAATGAGCTTTTTGTTTTCTCTGTGTCTAGATTTGTTCCTGTCCTCTCAGAGCATCCTGAAATAAGGCTGAGAAAGTTGAATGGCAGCATTTTCCAGCTCTCCTTGTACCTGGCTGTAACAGATAGGCATCAGTCTCTCTAAGAGCAATAGTGGAGATGAGAATGGCGCATCTCTAGAAGGCAAGGAGAAAACTGTAGAAAGCCCAGAAATCCGGAATGCTATCTGAGAAGTTTTTTGGCTGCATCCAGGAGCGTGAGCATTGTGCTCCAGTGGGATGGGTGGAGGCCGCTATGTCTTCATGAGGAAGAAATGTGGTGAGGGAAGCGCTGTAGTAGATATGGACTTGATTAACAGTGTGTGTCTCAGAGAGAGGCAAAGTTTGTGGCAGGAGCAGGTGGAAATATGTAATGCTTCCTAATTTGTTTTATCCTCTCTCAGCTAAAATTAATGTGGAACAGAATCATTCCCCTGAATCCCAGGCCTCCATTCTGCTCTTCTCCAAAAGCTTTTTGTTTTCTAATGGAAAGAAGTGACACACGCCCCACCCACGTTACAATTGTGTGTCTCACAGCAGTTGCATGACTCAAGATCTAACACATGCAATTACAAATCATTCTTTTCCTTTTCTTATCATGGGAGAGTAGATCACTGGGTAGATATGCTGCCATTATACACTCACAGCTCAATGTGGGAGGGAGCTTTATTAACTCCCACAGTCCTTGTGGATTGCATTTCATTGTAATGTCAGTTTCTGTAAAGCAGCAGATAACTTACCAGTAGAACCTCTGTTTTCAAAAGGTGACAGATAGATATGTTCCTAGTGTCAGGAAAACAGAGTTTCATTGACAAAAAAAAAGGTAATGTTTTACCAGTCACAGTCACAGTATGTTTGGGATTGGAAGGGACCTCAGAAGATCATCTAGTCCAATCCCCCATATATGCCCTCCCATACGTTTCATCGACATGATTTTATACACTGATAGTGACATGACTTCAGAGACTGACCTTAGTTTTCTCTAGGGGGTAAATGTGACACCACACTAACCCAGATCTTACCTGCCCAGAGGAATGCAGGATCGGCCAATAGCCCTCAGCATTGTGAGTGGAAAGGCTGCAGATATGTAAAATGTTGCCAAGCCATTGTGCCACTGGTTAAGAGTAAAAAAAAGGAAAATCAATATTAATCAGTATATTAATTAGATCTTTTGTCATAGTGAAACATAAAATACAATTGAAAGGTTTATTTGGTTTGTTGTTATTTAAACAAAACAACTTTCAGTATGATGGAAGAACGAAGATTTTGATCATAGAAGTCAAAGGCGTAGATACAAGTTACAAAGTAGGATAGAAAAGTATCAGTTTAAGGCAAGCGATACCTATAAGGATGGAGTATCCATTTTTCAAGTAGTGCTCTGCAGACACTATGAATATATTTGGTGCAGTGGCTGAGTGATCATCTTGGGTACACCAAATAATTTCTTCCACCAAGACATTGTTTTTCCCAGAAACCTAAAAGAGGTTACAATTAGTGTGAAGTGAATCACAGCACCGCATCAGACTGTGATGTTTGGAAAAACGTCTATCTCTGTTTGGCATCTTCCTAGAAGATAAGGCCGAAAGATGAAAGTACAGGGATAAGCAAGTAGCAAGTATAGGTTGTATATTCTTCTGATAAGAATTCTGTTTGACACTGTTTTGTTTTTGTTTTATTTCGGGTTTAAATATATATATATTCCTTTGTGATTGTGCAATACTGTGGAAGATCTGTAACTGTAAAACTTCCTATTACAAAGATGGTAAGCTCTCATTGGGGAGTTTATATGGAAGAAATTACCAAAAAGAGCTTTTGAAAAATCACAGTAAACCAAATTTAAGTACAATTGCATTGAATACAGAGGCTAATTAACAAGTGCTTCGCGTATAATTCTTTAAAACTGTAACAAATTAAGAAACTAAAACTCAATGTGCTAAAGAGCAGGTATACAGCTACATTAATTTCTTTCTGTCCATCTGCCCTTCCATCCTTTTGGTGGCATCTTTCAGTGACTCAAAACTGAGAATACCATTCTTTCTCCAGAACTAGTAATAGGAAAGCTTATGTGGATTGGTTTTTTACAGTGGAAAACCAAAAGCAAAAGAAAACCTCAACATGGATGAAAAGCTGAAGAAGAGGTTCTAAGTCCATCTGGACATGTCAGCAGTGAAGCTAGCAAATTCACACTTTTAACTGCAAGGAATTAGGACAGGAGTCTGAAAAGTTTATGATCAAAGCTTAGTTACTAGAGTTCTGCCCACCATGATGATTGGAAGATGGATTTCCACCCTTTTTCTTTGTCCTCTGGGTACAGTATGGCCTCAGGTTGGTCAGTGGCTTCCATTTTTGTGTATACGATATTTTCAGACAATGATTTACATGTCCAGGCTTCACACTGTTAAAATGTCAAAGGCCTTGATTCAAAAGCCAGAGATGTCTGAGGGAGCCTTTTTCCCTCGGTTCAATGGGGTTTAGATCCGAGCCTGAGTTTTCCAGCCCTCATGTATAAATACCAGTGTGTGTACATCTGTATTTCTTGTGACTGTTCATACATAGCAAATATATATCACTTTCTGTTCTTCAAAAACATCTATTCAAGTCAGCTCAGTTCTTTGCTATGAGACCTGAGCATCTAACACAAATTGCAGCTGAGGTAGGGAAAGCCTGACTACTGTATCTTGTTTATTATCTTTATTAATCTTGTGATAAAATGAAATTGTCTGAACCCTGAAAAGGAAACCTGTAAGTGTTGTGAAACGGAATATTGAAATCTCATCTAAATTATTCAGAATGCTATTTTTATTAACTAGAAAATTGTAACCTGAGGGTCTTCATTTGAAAATGTCAGCAATTGTTATTATAATGATTTCTTTAGTTTTACAAGATTAGACTTTTAGCTAGTGCTCAGAGAAATATGTACAAAAGTTAGCTTTATGAGAAGCATAATTTTAAACTGGACGTTTGATTTTATTAATGTGATGTGTTAGATTTCACATGTATGACAAACTAAGCATGCCATGAGCAAGGTTTTGAAGCTTCTTACTGAAGTTAATATAAAAGGCTTTTGAAGACAAAAGAAGATGGAATTACCTGGCTCCATTAATAGAAGTAAATTAATGATGTATTTTACTTGTTTCAAGCTGTTCGACCCTTACTCACTTCTTTCCTCTGTGATTTGTTTCCCTATGCACTTTTTTCCCCTGATTGTTAAAACATTATAAGCATGATTTATATAGGTAGAACATTCATTTGAAGTTTCCTCCATCCAAAGGTCAACCTGTGTTAACTCACGTGAGAGCCAGCTCTGAAGCTGCTTCTCTGATCACACCAGTGTTAAATGTTCTCCTTTACTTGCTCCCTGTTGACTCATTACATTCACATTAATATTAAAATTTACCCCTTTGCCTGGAGGCCCCATGGAAAACTTTTGAAACACTAATGGTCTTATTTTAACTACACAATAGTAGTTGAAAACATCTTTATTTTGAGATTTTTTTTATGTTATTCAGGGTTCAAAATAAACCTGTATATCCCCTCTTCTCATCCCCCCTGCCCTCCTCCCCACTCCCCCTGTTTTCACAGTGTTTTACAGAAAGCTTTATGGAAATATTTGTCAGTATTTTTTGCTTGTCAGAAAGTATCCCCCAAATCCACTCATGTATTCACTCATCTCTCCACCTTAGTGAGTAGTTTACAAGTCCAAATGCTAGGTTACATCTTTTTGCACATGCATTTGATTTTCTGTAGCTGCATGTCAATATCAGGTTGCAAAGTTATCTGCTGTTTATGTTTGTCGCTTACGGTATATATACAATGTATAGCATTTGGCCAGTCATAATGTGTGTATAGAGTGAGGGGTAGTACGAGGAAAGTAGCACTATAAACTAGCTCTATTTTCTGTTGTGAAGTAAGAACTGGAGGTTTTACACAATCCCATGTTTCCCATCAGTGTAAGCACTGTCTGCAAGGAACTGATGGAAACCTTCAGAAATAGTCTTTAGACCTATTTTTTTCCTACGACAGAAGATCCCAATAGTTCCTGCAGAATTGTGAGGTGTGTGGCCCTTACTGCTCATAAGAGAACAAAGTAGGAGGCACAACTACTTTATTTAATTTATGGACAACAAGTCCATAAATTAAATATGGAAGCAGATGGGGAAAACTGATAGAGTTTCATCCTCTTGCCCCACCTCGAAGGTAGGTGTGTATAAAATTAGCTCATGCATATGAAATTATCAGATGAATTTGGGCACACAGACAATCCTTCCTGGTAGGTCCCAGTGAGCCAGACCAAGTGATATCATAGCAGTGCAAGTTAAGTGTACAGAAAAGGTAAATGTAATAAAAATTTGAAGCTAAGAGCTTTGTCATGCCATGACAGCTTTGTCCTGTCTTGGCCACCTCAGAACATGATATTCAAATTTTTGTAAGATACAGGACAATTGCTAAGTGAATAACTGTTCATCACTTTCCACCCTACCACAATCTTGTATGGTGAATGCAAAAGGAAAAGCTACCTGTTAGAGGTTAACACATTGGAGCGTTGGTTTCAGCTCATGCTGGATGGCTTACACCGCTGCTGATAAATAAGATTGCCAGGGAACTTTAGTGTTTCACTCCAGTCCATAAAAATTTGGCTCCATAAAATTGTAGATTTTCTGAAGAGCAGTACATTTCCTGGTCAAGGAATGTACATATGAGCTCTGAATATTACTATTAAGAATTTGGAGACCTTGACCTTTCTATTCTGTCTTCTATAGCTCTCCATGGCCTACAGTTGGTGCTATGAGCCAAGCAAGAGTCAACGTGAGACTCTCCTTCCACTCTGCAAAGAAATGAGATCACCCCACCTGTGGCCAGTTGCATCACTTTTACTCAAGACAAGCATCTCACATGATTCACATGAGCATATGACAAATAATTATTTACTGAGATAGATGCAGTAAGCTAACAGTGTTTTCCAGATGATGTTGATGATACAGTTTTCCATAAAATACGAGTTCTATTTGAGTGCAATAATTTGTAAAAGAGGAACTTGCCAATGGCATTGTTCTTCCTTTGGTAGCTTTTTCTAATTTTTATTTTAGTAAGAGGAAGTGAATTCTCACTTCCTCTTCCATCTAATAACTCAAGTTACTACGCTGCACAGTTGCAATGTGTGGTTTGCAGTATCTTTAGAATATGGTTATAAAATTTTTAATACTGTCATTTTTTTTAATATGATAGTCTGAGTGTCCAATTGTCGAATGTTTGTATTCTTGCCTAGTGACACAATCATCTGCTGACCACAACAGAGCTTTCTATGAGAATTAGGTAAAGCAAGCTTTGACCCAGCAACAGTAGTTAAAATCATTATACAACTTAAGTATTCCAGCCAGAATCATAGGCTTTACTAGTCTTCCATGATCCTGGGGATGAGGGTTCCAGTGTACTAGCTGTCTATGTCAGTGGCAATTATAAGAGGTTCTTGCAAGGTGCATTAAAGCAGGATGCGATTTTGGGTAAAATTTTTGCACAAAGTATTTCAAATAATGTAGCTTGCCTTTGAGAAAACTGTTCCTTCTCCTCTAAAGGTATGATAAGCATGAAAGATCTTTTGGCTGATAATGTTTCTCTGAAAGTAAGAAGATTATTTTCTCAAATAGACTTAACAAATAACTTCAAGCTCTTAACCAATTTTGTCTAGGATTTTCTGGAAAAGGGGTGTGTTCTGGCTTATGACTGTATTTCAGCAAAACAATTAAGGAAGTGCTTGTCCCGTACCCATGTTCAGTCCACCATGTTTGGTGTTTATACTCTGTGCTTTCTTATTCATGTTGAGGTTTCTGTTTCTGCTCAATTTTCTGCCTCAGTAATGCTATTCTCATTTCTAGGATTATTCCTGAGCATATTTCAAATTGGTTGTGTACTCTTCACATTTCACTCTTCAGTATTATTTTTCCTAATTTTCAAATGAAACCCCTTTGCAGCTGCATTTAGATTATGCTCAACTGACAGAGACCTTTCCAAGTACCACCAGCAGCAGTAAAGTAGCAAGTATGTGTATTACATTGTCCCTGGATTTCAAAAAACCTTTTGAAGAGGCTTTTTAGAGGTTTCAGATGTGAAGAATAGGACATGAAGTATTTTGTAAATTTTAATAAATGGACACACAAGAGATGAGAGCTGATGACTCTGTAGTGAAAGAGAGGTGGTGTGGAATGTTGAGAGTCTACAGACGGACTTGAAAGTGAAGATCAGCAGTTTGTGTTCGATATAAGTGGGAAGCCAGTGCCAGCTAAGGAATGCAGAGACTTAGTGATACAATAACAGCATTGAGCCTAGAAGGTAATCTTCAGAATGAGAAAGAATAAATGAGAAGGGAAAGACCACATCTGGAGACCAAGGGTAGGGATATGAAATGAGAGCCTTGCTTCAAGCTTTGACCTCTGGAAAGAGGTTGCCGATTTAAGTGCTGCAAAGAAACAATCAGCAATTGCCAGACACAGCTGATCTGGGAGGATCTGGATGCATGTCCAAGTCAGAGATGATGCCCAGTTTACATCATGGAAGGAAAGCATATGGAAGCAAATATTTTCTTAAATCTCTTCATTGGCTCAACCTGAGCTTGAGTTGACAACTGGATAAAGAGAAAAGTTGAAAAGCATACATTTCAAGTGAACCTGGAACATATAAATGTGCATTCCAAGTAAAATCAGCAACTGGCATGCACTGATTTTTGAAGCAGTCAGTATTGTCACGTACATGGTATGCACTTGATTTGTTACTTGTGAAGGCTGTGAAAAGCAAATTCTACACTTTGCTCTAGTGGTAGAGTGTTGTAACTGTAATAGGACTTCTAGAGACCAATGCAGCATCTTTAATCTTTTTTTTTTTTTTTTCTTCTGTATTCAGTTTTCTTTTTCTTTCCTGTGCAGAAATAATTCCTTGCTCTATGATACAGACATACAAAAGAATGTCTCATTTATGTGAACATACTCCAGAAAAAAGTCTTAAACATTTACAACTTTGTGAATATGTTCTTGTCTCATAAAGTGAGGATAGTCTTGCTTGACAATCACTTTTCCTTTGTAAAGGTCATATGAAAGGTAAAGTCTAATCCTCTTCAGCTAAAAATGAAAATTTCCATAGGTTTAATCTTTCTGTGGGCTTCTTTTCTTCTAGTATCTCTGGGTCTTACATTCTCCAATGTCTCTGCCTCAAACATTTGTAGAGGGTAAGGAAGCTTGCTCTGTCCCGTGAAGCACAGAAGACTGGTAATAAAGCAATGGAGAGTGAGGTAAAGGAGCTAAATGAGGGTGTGGAAGACCTGAGTTGTTTTTCCAAGTCTGTCACTGGGCATTTGTATCCAGGTTGCTAAAGGCATTTAAAGCCACCTAAAAATGTCAGAAGAGCTAAATGTCACCTTGCATTGTAAAAAATATTTGGGTGCCATTAACTATGTGACTGTGCCTAAATGCCTGGAAATTTGCACCTTAACTGTCTATGAATCAAATCCTTACGGGTGAAGAATGGGAAGGGAACATTTCTTTAAGTCTCAGATGTGTTCTGAACATACCTACATTGAACTGTGACATTCTCAGAAACTCTGGCCAGGTATGTATCTCAGAGAGGTAGATAGGTGATTAACCATGGCACAGAAACTCTAATGAAAATACTGAGCAAACACAGGATGTAGGTGAAACTAGTGTAGTACATGAGAAGAAAGACACAGATATGTAGCCTGCTCAATGACCTTTCGCTTTATAGAAACAACATTTTTGCCAGGTTAATATTATTTCTAGAAACAGAGGCCAAACCAAACATTCTTCTTGGACTATCTGATGAAAATCTATCTTGAGTAGAATAAACTCAGCTGGGTCTTGATCAATCAGCATTTGAAACATTTCCAGTTTGACTGTTGAAGTGGTTTTTTGCCAAAATCTTAGGCTTTAAATTTATTTTAGAACTACATTGTTGAGGAAAAGTCTTTGTAATTGATCCTAGACTATTTTTAGGATTACCAAAATAAGGTCTTGGGTCTTGGTGATGGGCAAATAGCCATAGTGAAAAAAGATCCATAAACATCTCACAGCTTGGAGCAAAGATCAATGTAAACTGTTTACAAAGGGTATTTGAGAGACCACCAGACACTGGAGCATTATTAAGAACCTCCTGAGTTACTGTGCAGAATTCTGTACTAGGAAGCAAGGAAGCTAATTTGCTTTTCTCTTATACAGCAAGAGTGTAGTTCCTCTCTTAAGAAGAAAGCTAAGTTCTTATTGATAGAAAGGCACTAAGATAATAAGGGATGTTTGTTTTATAATAGATTGGAAAACACACAGAGCAGCTGATTTACATCTGTAGTAAAGCTCCCTCACATGGAGTGAATGAGGATCAAGTCTACAGTATTTAATAGCTTAAACAGCCTTAATTTAGTCATCTTTCTGAGAATAAACCCCCTTATTAAAAAAATTTAAGCTTGCACATAGAAATGCACAGGTCTAAATTGTCAGCAGCTGCAGTGCTGTCTATCTTTACAAAAGCCATTTGTGGCAAAACCCTTTCCTTGGGTATGTCTGAAAAAAAACTTTCCTATATATGAAAAACCTGAGTTGTTCTTGGATGAACAAAGATAAAGAACTGAAAACCTATAAATGCTCCATGGAATCACTTCTGTGGTGTTGCTCCCCTTGCTAGTCTGAAAACTAGAAATTCTCATGAGTTAGAAGAAAGGAAAAAAGTGGCCGCAGCAATTATTTCAACTGCAGTTTTCTTCCCGTTTTCACGCTGAAGGCAAAAGGCACCAAGATGCATTCCCATCTTTCTTGTAACTGGCTTTTTTTGAAATTACAGTCCCATAAGTTATGTGCATAAAAATTATCTAGGATTTAGCTGTTTTCTTTTTTGTTCTCTTTAGCAGCATTGAGGCTGAATGGTGGTATTTTTCAGCACTAGTGAAATACAGACAACGTTCAAGATTTTGTCATTTTGAATTCCAGGTTCAAGCCTCCATTTTTAACAGTGTTTGCACACTTGTCTAAAACAAAGTAGAAACATTACTGGATTCATACTGGATGTGTCTCTAGTTTGGAGTGCTCACTGGAAGATTTCACAGCTAACACTTTCCTTGGTTAGATTTCATTTCTTCATTGTTGGCCAGTGCTTGATATAGTCCTTGTTTCTGACTCTTTGGCATAAAATGATAAGAAAGAACATATGTTGCCAAAATCTTTTGAAAAAGTATATAATTTCAAACATAGTGGGGTTTTTTTGGTGAAGTTTCAAGGAGACTAATCTTAACAGAATCCAGAAACTAAAGAAACACAGGACCATCTTGTTGTACTTCCATATTGACAAGTTCTGGTTCAGAAGTTTTGGAAGTGAATGTTAGATTTCTTAGTCTGTTCTTTTCTATAACACAAGTCAAAAGCCTCTACACACATGACCCGTACTAAGCCAAATATGTTTTTGTTTTCGAAAAACATTGGTTTGTGATTTGAAGTCTTTTAAAAATAAGGAATCCAGTCTTGCACCCAGCTAGCTCCAAATTTTCTAGGGGCTCGGGTTTTTTTCTACTTTGGTTTTCTGCATGAAATCCTGACACTATTTATAGCTCTGGGTGCTTTACCATTGACTTCAGTGGATACAGGACCTTTTACTCATTTTTCACTTGTATTAGCTTTTAAAAATATTTTCTTTAACCACCATCTCTATTCCCTCAGGGCTCTTTGATGTTCCTAGAGTAGCTGGTACATTTTAGTCCAACCTATACCATGCTTACATATGTTTACTTTTGCAGGGGCCATGGAGTTTTGATAGGTGGTAACTTGCCAGTGATTTATTTTATAGCAAACATTTAACACATAAGCATATACAAAACCCAAACTTTTATTAAGACTGCAAAACAAAACTTTTATGACTTAGGAAATGCCAGAATTAAGACTGCTGATGTAAATTAATTTCTGTCACATTCTTTGCGTACAGCATATAGCTTTTCATCTGGCCTCTCACCTTTTTCCACAGACCACTGTCAGAGGCAAAAACCTACCTGAGTATGTAGCAGTTCAAACAGTTAAAAACTGGCAAAAGTATAAAAAACTCAAACTAGATCTTGTAATGGGAAAATTTGAGACTGTTTTACTAGTAAGTGATTAATTTCTGCTATTCCTGTAGTGAAAAAGAGAGACAGCGGATTAAATTTGAGGTTGTCCTCTAGCCATTAGAAACAACATATAGCAGGAAATACAGTCGTTAATATGGAACAGTTAGGTACCTCTTGCACTATGTGATGTTTATTTAAAAACATTATTTATGTCCAGCAGGAGACCGTGCTCCACAGTTCATGGTAGCCCAAATGTACATTATTGTGATATACCTCAAGCACCTCTCTTAGTAAAAGACCTCCTGTATGATGGCTCATGAAAACAATAGGGTCTTCCAAAACTTAACTCTGGAGTTGCTCTAGAGAAATCTTTTCTTACCACTTGCATGCTGTTCCCACGACCACGATCTAGGGACCTTGTGGAACAAGACAGACTCCTTGTTAAGGTGGTTTGATCAGGAGAATTTCTGGGTAGCCCGGTAATCTGTATTTAGCTACAAGCCTTCAGAGTAGAATGCAAAAATCCCTGTCCAAGAGACTGTCTCTCTCCAAGCATGAATACATCAAGGACTCTGTGCTGTGCTGCTAGTACTTACGTGGCGTTACTGGAGGAGTGCAAGCAGAAGGTGACCCAAAGATTGTACTTCAAGATGCTGAGACTTCTAGTGCCAAACTAATGCTGATCAGCTAGTGTAGCCAAGACTGAGATGTTTTTATCATTGTGTCATCCAGCTATGCATGCTTTGGAAACGCCATTCTGCTGGAATGTTTTCTGTCAAAAGTTACTGGTTCATTGAGAGTGAAACATTTCATGAAAGCTTATCTCAGCAAGCCTTATAATGGAATACAGATAACTTTCGATAGTTTTCTGCTAGGTGGGTCAGCTGCCAGTTTTCCATTCAGTGAGATCTATGTGTGGTGGCCTCTTCCTAGCCTCAGAGATCCAGGGAATATAAGAACCTGCTGGTATTCAGGGTTCCACTGCTCTAGAAGAAATAATTGTTTTTTGGAAATGCTACGGATCTTTGTTTCTCAAATGAAGGTGCTCCTGGAATGTCTGTTTCCTAGGAAATATTTTAACTGTTATCATCCTAAAATGGAACAAATTAATATTTCAAAGTGGTGAGATTCCTCAGAAAATGTAAATTCTGAGCTGTGACCAATTCTAACCCTGAGCAACCTCTAAGTATTTGTAGTATGCTCCAGCTGTAAAATCCTAGAATGGGCAGAGTCTGAGAGCCTGAAGGATTATCCACAGGGCAGATACAGCTTGCTTGGAGGAAGCAGTTGCAACACAGAGCACATCTGCAGAGCTGTATTCAGCCTTGTGAGCCAGTGATGAGCTAATTAGCACTGTGAGCAGTGAGCTACATTGGGTTGCAGAAACAGTGAATTAGTATCAGTAACCTTTCAAGTTGAGGTGTGTGCATTCTCCTGCTCAGGTACAGTACAATTAAGAGCTACATTGTGAAAAAGATCTAGTTTTCTCTCAAGAACTGGAGAAATACATTTGTATTTCTCACCTTTGTACTATTTTAACTATAGAAGTTACAAAGACTAAATTTGTACTATGAGCCTAATTTGTTGTGCTTTTTAAATCAACTTATACAAAAATTATTTTAGGTGATTCCTTAAAATTTTTTGGGTAATCAAGTCACTCCCAAACTTACTTAGAGGTATTCCTCTTTTGTTTGTAGCTACGCTGCAGAACTGTTGCTGTTGCTTCTATGCAGGTGGGAATTGACAGTACGGGTCATCTGAGATCTACGGCATCGATCTTCTCACACAGAACAACTCTTGTTTTTCCAGCTCTTAGTACCCATATGCCAAGGTAACTTGACTTCTTGTGTGAAACTGAGCAACAGTAAAGTATATCCTTTGAACTATGTTATTTCATTTGTTATTGTTTGCATAAAAACCTAGCATCTCTGTGGGGCTATGGTTTCATTATTGTCACTATTCAGTGGGGTTTCTGCATATTCTGCCATGGACAGTTGTGAGTTTACATTTCTTTCCCCATACCAGCTAGATGGTAAGCTGTTACCTGTAAAGGGATGACAGTCTAGACATCTAAGGGAGGTTGGCTATCTCAGAAGATTTGATACCAGTTCTTTATGGAGGACATAGCAGAGAGAAGTACTACTTCAGTGACATGGCGCTCTCCTCTGTTTATCTAGTTGTTCAGTCCTCTAAGGTATAGTCGCATGCCATTTCGCATGACATAAAATCATTCAAGGAAAGAAGAAATAAAAGCTTGAGGTCTATCCACTCTGTATCAGCAACTGTAGGTGATGGCTTTTTTAGGAGAAACTTGTCAATCCCTAAGTGTGTACTCTTACTCAGTTCTTCTATACTTTGATTACTAATTCAGATTGCTAAGTTAGGTATGACTGTAAAGCCTGTAGGGTTAAACAATTGTAGTACATCGCTATTGTAAAAGATTGTAAAAGGCAGAAAAACAAAATGGGGTTTCGATGGCACCTGTCATGGAATTTTTCACACACTGCTGCATGGTTAAACTAGAGATTTAAGAAATCATGTTAATGTAGGACTGCTTTGGATGATTTTTGTTATCCATATTGCAAAATACTGTCCAGTTGAAAATATGCTTGATACGGGCTTTTGCAAAATACTTTCTCAGGCAGAGAGCACACACACAAGAACACTTTGCAGCATTCAGCCGCCTCAACTGGTTAGAAACAAGGAAACAAGCACCAAAAAAAAAAGTGCCGGGACAGGCCGGGACAGGATGGGACAGGCCGGGACAGGATGGGACAGGATGGGACAGGCCGGGCCGGGCCGGCGGGCAGGCGCGGGCTCCTGCTGCCCCCTGCTGGTCCCGACCCGGCCTCGCCCGGACGGGCTCAGGGCCCCTCAGGCCCTCTCAGCACCCTCAGCCCCCGACGGGCTCTGGCCGGTCCTGAGGAGATGCCGAGGGTCTGTGAAAGGGCTCAGCCATCGGTGAGGTGGATTTCGAGACGGCCCAAGCCCACCTCCTGCTGCGCGGGGCGCGCTAGAGCTGCTGCGTCTGCTTGAAGATGGAGCTAGGCATGCTGATTTTGGGTCCTTTCTGGGTTCATGTGCTGCTTTGGAGCAGCACGGCGGTTTTGAAGCAATTATCCCAGTCTTCTTCACCCATTGCATTCAGTTTTGGTGCTTGCAGAGCATGTCCCTCTTGGAGGAACCTAATGCATAGGCTCTTTTCTGGACAACCGCTAAATGGGCACCAGCATCTGATGAGAGATGTTGGGTTCAGATCAATTCTGTATGAATTTCAGTCACTGCAAAGTCTGAAGTTCCCTCCCTAAACTATATATAGTATAGATGTAGGGGCCTCCTTACCTGTTTCTTTGATCTGAAGCACTCCTGTTGTGTTAGTGAACATGGCCAATCTGAGAAATGCTATGAAGAGAAAAAAACACAGAAAACAACAAAAACCCTTGCACCAAACCATCTTGCAAACATGTGAAGTACGGGCTCTCCCTGCTTACACAGAGCCAGTGCAGGGAAGGAAAGCAGGAGCTGGATAGGTACTGCTTTATAGGTACTGCTTTATGTGCATTGACATACAAGTCACAGACTTCAGTTTGGATCTTTGGCAGGATTGCTGGGTGACTTGGTGGCACCTATGGACCAGTAGACAGTACCTACAAATGCTGTCATATAGCTTATATGCCACGTGCTATATGTCAGAACAACGTCCTCCCTGCTTCCCCCTGTCCCCCCCATTTAATTGATGCACAATTTTTCAATCATAAAGGACAGCATACATATATTTATGCTGTTTGTCAAACTGATGGAAGCATTTCACACTGCTGCATCCTGCAGTATACGCATTTCCAAAATCAAAACTCTTGTTTGCACTATCACTGATATGCTATTTGCCTATTTAAAGGCACTTTTTTCCTGAAAAAATACTGTTGTTAAGATTCGCATTTCAAGATAAATTATGTTCTTAATTTCCCCAGCAGTATATAAACACCTCAGTTTCACTAGAGTTGCTCTTGATTTATGCTGTGATTGAGGACATCACACGTCTCATGTCATTTCATTAATTATTAGACTGCAGGTGTAGCTAGCTGGGAATCATCCCCAACTCTATAGCTTTTCTATGTCATTTCTGAAAATGATCCAAATACGAGTTTACATCTTAGGTAGCTTTATATGCACTGGCATGGCTCCCCCAAATAATACAGCTGCAGTAGCAATGTACTGGCTGCAAAGCCTATCAGGGAACTTGAGAAAATTACAGAGGTATTAATTTAGAAGAAAAAATTAGCTCATGAAAAGCTCCATCATATCACAAGTGGGCAGTAGTTTCCCTGGAGGGACAGATTCTGGAGGTTTATCCCTATTTATTCCATATCTTTTTGTGGTAGAGCCGTTCAAAACCATAGGAAAACCTAGGACCCCTCAGGAGTAGTTGACCCCAGAGTCCTTCAGTTGAAGGTCAGGGCAGAGAGTCAAGGAACTGTTGGGTGTTCTATGTAGGACTTGGTCTGGCAAGGCTTCCAGGGTTCCCTGTTCTGGGCAGGAATCCTGAAACTTGGCAGGTCACCAGCCCCGCAGAATTCAGCTGGAGGTACCATCCCTCTGCCCATCTGGAGCCTTTGCTGCTGCACAGCATTTCAGTATTGACAAGCTGGTGTTTTCAAAAGAAATAATGCTTAGTCAAAAAATGGCCAGCCAGTTATAAGTGATCTATTTGTTATGCTTTTTCTGTAGCAAGGGAAACAGTACATCAGCCAGTCTGGATTATAAAATGGAGATTCCCAACAAGTTCCAAATAGAATGGGGGCGAGTAGGGAGGGACAAAGTGCTGTTTCTCCTCTTTCCTGTGTAACTGATAGCAAAGGGACCGTGTGAGAGCATTGCAAAGATACTGTGAAAGGCGGTTTACATGAGTGTGAGCCCGTGAATAGATGGAAGCTGAAGATAATAAATCAATAAAGAGTATTTTCCGTAATTGTTCTTCTGCCCATAGCTATTGTATCCAAGCTTGCCAGCTTCCCAAAACCAAACTGCGGCACCGCAGTTAGTGCTGAAGCGGACACATACTTAGTGTCGCTTTCTCCCAGTAGCATGTGGAAGAGATTAGATAAGTGAGGTGGCTCCTGCTGCGGGGAGTTATTCACGCTTCGGAGCACTTGAAAGGTATGCTGATTCTCACACATGGGTGTGAGCGCTGCCAGAACGGGTCTAGGAAAGCTGCTTTATAAAAAGCAGTACACATCACCACAGCCGCATGGCTGACTTAAAGTCAAAATGAGTCCTTTGCTTCGGCTTACGCTGTGGCTATAGAGAAAACGGCAGCTGCCAAGCGTGGTTATCTTTGATGTAGGTTCCTGACGATCCAAGTAGGAACCAAGAAATCCAAACTACCAGTAACTTTTTCCAGCCCCGTGAAATTTTCTTTATTGGAAACTGCACCGGGTGTGTTCTTTATTCCTGTTGTTTTGGAGTCATTGTTATTATTATTTTATTTTTCCAGGAGAAATAAAACCACTGGGAGTGAAAGCCCAGGATTAAAGACGTGTACATATCCTTGCCGGGGATCTTGGGATAACACTTACTTGGGAAGAGAGGCCGGCGGTGCCCGCGGGAGAGCCGGAGACCGGCGGGCAGCGGTTGCCGGGGGGCATCCCCCTCCTCCGCCCCGCCGCCGCACCGGGCAGCCGGGAGGGGCTGGAGGAGCGAAGGAGTTAAAGGGAGGCGCTTGGGAAATCTGATGCTAACGAAGCCCCAGGAATGTTGCACATTTCCATTCCCCTCCAGCTTTCGGAGGAGGTCAGTCCCCGCTGCGGGCAGCCGCTCCGAGGAGCCCAACCCCGCGGCCGCACTTGTTCCGGGCGCTGCCCTGCACCTTCCCGCAGGTTACACCGAGAGACGCCGCGATCGGACGGGACAGGGCGGGAGGCAGCGGGTGGGTGTTGTAAAAAGTTTTTCCCGGATTTGTGGTGCTCTAGAGGGATCTGCAAAACCGAGGGGGAGAAGGGTGGGGGGTCCGGGGCTGTGCGCACCCCGGGCTGGGGCGGAGGGAGCGGCGGGCTCGGGCCGCTCCGCGGAGAGGGGCAGCTCCCCTGACCCGCCTCGGCCTCTCTTCTCTTGCAGGCGCGGCCGGAGATGCCGGGGAGACGGCTGTGGTGGGCCCGCTGCTGGCTCGGCGTCTGCCTCTCGCTGCTGGGCACGGGAGGCGGCAGCACCGAGCCCTGCCGCGGCCCCTCCTGCGCCGGCGAGGCTCCCCCGCCGCCCTGCCGCGGGGCCCGCTGCGGCGGCAGAGCCGGCCGCCCGACGCGGTCCTTCCTGCACACCGCCACGCCGCTGCGGCCGCCGCAGGGCAAGGCGCCGCCCGCCGCCCCTCACGCCGCCCCGCCGCCCCGCCCGCCGGCCGGCAGCGCCCCGCACCCCGCCGCTAGGGGGGGCGCGCCGGAGGCCTGCCCCGGCGGAGACTGCGCCGCCAACGGCACCCGCCGCGACTGCCCGGGCCTGGAGTGCCGGCTGCTGCCCCGCCTGCGGCCGCGGCCCCGCGGCCAGGGCTGTGCCGCCGCTGCCGAGGGCTGCCCCGAGCCCGCGCTGCTGCGAGCCGCCGAGAGAGCCGCCCAGTTCGCGGGGGACGACTTTGCCTACGCCGCTCCCGAGCTGGGCGGCGGCGCCCTGGGAGTGCAGCTCACCTGCGACGTCAAGCCAGGTGCGCGGCCCCGAGGGGGCCGGGAGGGCGGGAGTGGGACGGCGGGGTCCACTGAGCCAAGGGGGCTTAGCATCTCTGGGAGCCCAGCCGTGACCTCCTAATTCTGGGAGAGTTAGGAGGTGAATCTGGCGCTGGTCTTCGTGATGCATGAGGGAACTGCTGCCCTGGCTCCCCTTTCCTCTCCCCTTCATCTCCCCTCCACACACACGCAAACATAGGAGACCCACAGCAGAGGAAACATGGCAAAATCTTTTTTTAGTGCTATTTTTAAACAAATGTAAGACCTGTAACTTTCCCCCTCTTCACAGTCTGGTTTTTCTGGGGTTTTTAATTTATAGCAACATCATACAAAGCTTCAGTGGGGTGTGTGTATGTTCCACACTCTGGATGGATGAACTGGTGCCATTGGTAAGAAACTTGCTGTAATAGCCAGAAAAAAATGCAGAGCCTCTCTTATTGCACATCATTCAGAGCACTTGTCTGTCAATTGATGAGAGCACAGCTCTGGTCACTTCAGTATCCCTGTCGGAAGCCAGGTATGTCCATGGTTATACTCACAAGTCAGCAGAAGGTGGTGTGTAGTTACCTGGCGTGTGGATTTACCTGTATGAAAAGCACCATCAAATCTTAAACGATCACAAAGCAGTTTGGGTTCTGATTTCATGCCTTATCTAAAATATATAAAATGTATGAGGAAGTGCAATATATTTTGTTCCCCATTGACGTTAAAAGCTAGTGGACAATGTGAAGAAGATTATTTAAACTTTGCCACATCCATGTGGCTAATTTGAGGGCTGTGGCAGCTTCAGGCACCAGAGAGCGATCCAAGCCTCCCGCCAGCACTTAGTGACGATTCCAGTCCCAGGACTGGGATTTAATGCCCCCCATGCTTAGTGCAGTGACACTGTCTACCATCATCTTGCCTGATGTTGCTCCCAAATGTCTTACAGAACCTCTTTATGCTCTGTGACCAAAGGTGGACACAAAACAGAGAAGTCAGTATGGTTAGCCTCCGTTTTCTTCGCTTCTGTGCTCTCACCACAACTGCTATGCCTCCCTTTTGCAAAAGGATCCAGGGTATTTGCATTTTCTTTGTCCTTATCAAAATCCATCTCTATGTAACACAAGCCCTGGCAAATAATAAGGGCATTCTGCATGGACTGAAAAGAGTAATACTTATTGGATGGTGCTGAAAGCAGACATGCTCTGTCTCCATGAAGGTCTTACAAAGAGCATCCAGCTCAGCATGACCTCTTTCTCCAAACATCCTTTTACTCTTTGGCCGTCTTTAGAGGATCTGGATCAGTCTGTGCTGCCCAGTCTCCAGTACCATCAGCTATTCCAGCTAACATGGTGAGTTACATGCATCTCTTGTCTCTTAGGCCTTAGGGTTAGGTCCTCTGTCCCCTCTCACGTGCGTCAGAGGAAAATGGAATAAGGGAGATTAAAGCAAAAGGATCAGAGACTGAAGATGCTGGGGATTTTGGAAACTCAATGCAGAGTTCACTGTACTCTTTCAATTTTATGTTCTTTGCAGGCCTGGTGCTGGGTGAAGTCTTGGAGGAACAGAAGTGTGGTTAGAAGTTTCCCTTAACAAAATCCTTGAATGCATCAAGAATGGATTATATCTTATGGCCAGTGGCAGTCATGGGTTTGTGCAGTCAGATCCTTCCTGTGGCAAAGAGAAGCATCCTATATGGAGGAGGGAAAGCAGTGTACAGCACTGCCGATTAAACCGCCTAATCTTATGGAAGGCACTGCCAGCATGGAAGCACGCAGTGAGCAAACCTGTGACAACACATGAACTTCTGCGCGTGAGAGAGAGTTTTCAGATGAGGACAACTGCACCCTCGGAAGTTCTCCTCGCTCACTGTTTCTGCCTTGTGGCCAGCAAGTGACACTGGCTGGCACCAGCCCGCACTGGGGCCCACTGCAGCAATCATGACTGCAGTTGATGTGGATGAGACTTGCTGTAGACACAGTTCTGTCCAGACTGGACAAAGGACATATATACATGTTTCGCCCATTCTAGAGACTGGACCCAGGCCTTTACAAAGCAGCTTTCTCTCCTAGGAGTGGAAGAATAATGTACTGGATTCATGAACATTCAGCAGAACTTCCATGTTCTTGGCATCTGGAACAAAAAAATAAGTCATGTTGATAGTCTTTGGTTTCCTTCAAGTCAGTGTACAGGCAAGCATGCAGTATTCTGCTCTGCCTGCAACCTCTAACATTCTCTGCATTTGTCTGAAACCTTCTTTTGAGCACAGATCCGTGAGTTTCCCACATCAGTGCGGAGAATACTTTGTTCAGTCTCCATTTACAGATGGAGTGGTGGGTCTTGGAAATGAATATGGTTCTCTATAGCAATTCCAGTGTGGCTTTTCTACTAGAAGAAACAAAACAACAAAATGTGGTAATGAGACAGCTGATTAAGGGAATGGCATTTACCAGGTGTCTAGGGTGAGCCACTACTCAACCAGCGTGCAGTGAACATGACAGGGCAAGGGCAGGTGGGGATCATGAAGAGCATGTTGCAGTTCCAGTCTTCTGGAGAGCCCTGCTAGGGGAGACTGAGAGTTCACTCAAGAGCTATGCCCAGTCTGTATGGTGGAGATGGTGGCTTTACTGTCATGAAATTTACTGGATAAATTTAATTATGCAGGTGTGACAGGAATCTGTCTTGCAGATGTGCAGTACAGTTGTACCTTCATGGAGAAGAACCACATTCAGGGATCACTGCCTGTGGTGTTCAGTAGCATATGGAGACCATCAAGAGTCCCTCTGAAGGAAATCTAAGGACTTCTTGAGTGCAGCAGCCTCTGGTGAGATAAGGCTGCTCCATGTGCTCAGCTTGTGACTTAAGTGAGCAGGAGGCAAAGAAAATACCACAGTATTTTTCTTTTCCTGTGCATGGTACATTTTTTGTATGATGGCAGGGTGATGTCTATACATTTTATGGACAGTGCAGGTATATGCCTCTCGTCCAAGCAATCGTACATTTATTTTTAGCCTCTAGGAACTTGTCACACAGTTGGAAAGAACACAAGTGTATGACAGATTATCTGCCACCTCTACATCCTCGTGCATACTCCTAATTCTTCCGTAATTTTTGCCTCAGAAAAGATTTCTTTGGTAGCCATGTACAGAGAATTCGTCTTGGGGATTTCTAATGGTTTTCAATCAAGGACGAAGGTACAGTTAGTTCCTGGTACAAGAAAGAAACAGAAGGCTGTCTAGCCCTTCAGCTTCACATCTAAGGTGCTGTAGCTGAAAAGAGAGGAAACCATCTATTCAAGAAGACTGTTCCCATTTTTCTCTTGCTTTTAGGGGAACATTTCTGTCTGGTTACTATTTCAGAACATCACTCTAAGGCCAGCCGCATGAGGTGTTTCTGTGCCATTGCCCTCTCCTCAGACAGCAGAAGAGCTGGAATACACTGCCTAGGTGACCATAAGGCCATTTCTCTGCCTGTATTAATTCACCATCCACAGCTGGAGACCTCGTGGCCCACCCCACCCCATTACCACCAACTCTGTGACAGTGCATGAGTAGAGGTGCAATGATTCTTCAGTGGCTCAGAGAGATGTCCCCTCCAGTTTACCTGGTGGAGAAAGCTGTGTTTTGATGAGCAGAAAAATCTTTTGTTCAACCTATTGTGTAGCCCCATTCGTGTGGGGTACAGTCTGCTTGAAAGCTTGCTGAAGACCATGTCTGATGTCAGCCCTCCAAGACACAGGCCAGTATCGGGCTCCAGCTGATTCCCAGCACCGTGTCTGTGTTTGCAGGCATATCTGTGTGAGGCAGATGACTGTTACTCTCCAACAGTTGCCAGTTCTGTGGGGATCATACAAACATCTTCATTGGCTTTGCAGCTAGTATTACCAGCACCACAGCTACTATCTGGAAAGCTGTCAACTGCAGCTGAGCCACCACTTCTGTTGGCCAGGTGAAGATGCTGGAGTATAGACTTGTACTCCCTTTTCAAATCAGATGAGCCAATTCCTCTGCAAGCTTGTCACTGTGATTTCTCAGCAGCACCGTGAGTACACCTTACTTGAGATGAAAGACTGGCATCCCAAAAGAAGAAATGTGCAGGACTTGGTTTTGTTGTCTTAGCATTTTGCATACCTCTGTGTTTCTCACCTCCTTAGTTAATGGCCATTAAACCCTTAATTTTTCCCATCAGACTCATTTTTCTGTTGTTTTCTTTTGGGCAGACTTCTCTGCAACTGCAAACACCTGTATTTGGGCAAAATGATGTACAGCTGCCGTATCTCATACTTGCCAAGCATGGTTAACAAGGTTGTATGTAGGTTCTCATGCAGTTGCTACCTGTGCACTCAGTGCCTGCAGCCCACTGCTCTCATCTCCTGTGATTGCCAGGAGTGACTGGCACCATCAGGTGGCCTTGTGCTCTTTAGTCTCAATCAAGATCTCACTTTCCCTTCCACGCAGTAGGATGACTGCCTGCTTTTCGACTCTGTTCCTTGTGCAGTGGCAGATTGGGCCTGAGGGCTGCATTGTCCATGCTACGCGCCCTCAGGATTATGTTCTTTCCAGGCATACAAGGGAAATGTAGCAGAGGTTCCTATGTGCTATGACATTTGCACCATGGTTTGATCCTAGAAGCATGGAACTGATGTCTGCAAAACAGACCTTGCCATGGCTGTGTGTGGCATGTGTGTTCAAGGAAAGTAATATTGCATCTGTAGTCATAGGAACATCTGAGTGTTGCTAGTGGTGTACCTGTTGGATGCTTGTTTGGATGGTGTGGAAAGGTACATAAGTGGGATTGCTGGCATCTGCTAATGTGTAAACACCACTTGCAGTGGAATTCTTCTCACAGTTTTAGACAACTGCAATAGAGACATCCTCATCTGACATGTTCACTGTGCCTTACCTTTATATAGTTAATGCAGAGATACAAGGCCAGAAAACATACGGGGACATCTACCAAGAAACAAGTAACAGTAGTCAGTATGGTAACCAAAACCTCAGTATGCCAGCTTTCATCAGCTGTTTTTCTAGGTGCATATGTTTTTTTGGCCAGGTAAGAGTTGCCTTTTTCTTCACAGACTTTTCATCTACTTTGAAGACAGAACTCTTGCTGATACATGACGGAGTCCTTTTGCACTGTGTTCTCAACTGTACAGCCAAAATACTTGACAAGGACCTGTGCTCTTCTGCTTGTATTCTCGGTTGTAAGCCAGACTTCTGAGAGGAAAAGTTTTGTGAAAAGAAATTTGTTAATGTCTTTCCAGCCTCAAGCACAAATGGAGCCCATGTAGGTTGATGAAAAATCTTGATAGGCAATCACAGTGTGCTTCTAACTGTCTTGCTGCCCAGTATCTGTCAAGCCTGTGGGCTGATTCAAGGCAAATTTGACAACAGGCAGAGGTACTAAAAGTAGGCAAGGTTGTATAAAGGTGTAAGAGGTGATTAAAGAGAGAAGAGAGTGGAAATGAGCATTTGAAAGTTTGCCTCTAGTTGTTAATCCTTCCAGCTGGTAGGACAAAAGCAGCTTGGTTGTTCCTCTGCATTCTGAAGAAGTAAGGTAGCAAAGGTAGCGCTACTTATTTAGCCAGTCAAATAGAAGCCACTTCACAGAACTGCTTGTTCATGTCAGACAGAAGGAGAGCTGGGGGTATAATATTACCAGATATTTCAAAATCTGGATTTTTCAACTTGGATGGCAAATGCAGCCTTTTCTGGATCCTGGTCTTTACTTTCTCAAATCTAGTACTCCGTGAACTACCTTAATGCTTAAGTGAATACTGAAAAGTGAAAATTAATGTGTGCCTTATGCCATGAGTAGAAGTAACTGAACAAGAAGATATTTTAGGAACCATGAATAGGAACTGGCTATGGTGTTTTTCATTGTCTCATCCTCGATGTTCTTCACTTAAAAGAAGGAAATACAGTGGTGTGTAAGAACAGATGAGCGACTGTGCTTGATTCAGGATTCTCTCTCAGGCAGTGTCCAGCAGTGGATACTGTGGAAAGCATGGCATGATATTTACCCAGATCATTTTCTCAGCTCTGACAGTTTGTTACTCAGATTTTCTGAACCTGCTTGATGTCTGCATATCTTTTAGCCCCAACCAGATTTTGTTTTACATGTTGGGCCAGCAACTCTCCGGACCTGATAGAACTTTTAACATGTATTGAAAATGCTGCCTTCATTTGATGTCCCCTAGTTATTATACTGGAAGAAAGAATGAAGAATCTTTCAATATCCGCTTGCTTTAGGATCCCTGTATAGCACAGTCTTTTTTGTTGTTGTTGTTCTTTTCCAAGCCTGAAAATCCCTACGTACTTTCTTATATTGTGGTGATCTCATACATTAGATTTTCCTTGCTGCCCTTTTGTGACCTTTTTGAGTTCTTCTGTGCCCTTTTTTGAGACAGGGAACCAGGACTGCATGCTGTATTAAAAATACTCTATTGATTAATATAATATAATATAATATAATATAATATAATATAATATAATATAATATAATATAATATAATATAATAGTGATACATTCTCTTCTGTTACGTATTCCTCTTCTAATTAGTTCGAGCATTTTATTTGTCTTTTTTGACCTCTGTTGGACACTGAACTGATGATTGCGTGGCTCTGGGGCCCAACATCAATATCTAGGTGTATTACCTTAAGATACTTTCCAAGTGGTAATAATAATCTACAAATACAACATTTGATATAAAAAACTTAGGTGGTTTTTTCTTTTTATAGTGGATGCCTCATTTCACCTTCATCTCCTTCGAGTTTCTTTTTGCCCTTTTATTGCTGCTGCTCAGTGTCATAGACTCCTTTTGCAGCTCTTTGTGATTGAGCCTTACTTTTGCTATCCTTAATAGCTTGGTATTCTCAGCAAGTTTTATCACTTCATTTTATCACCTCTACAGTCAAAATTGACCATTAGTCTTTATAGTAATTGAACATGTACATAGGAATGATTAATCTGTTATTGAACCCCAGTGATGATTTATTCATGCCCTTAAGCATGGGGCTTGATTATGACTTTTTTAATGTCTACCACTATAAATGTTGGTGCTTATGCAATTGAAGACCTTGTGGTCCTATGAGGGGGCTACAAAGATAGTAGAGGAACTGGCTGTATAATCATTACTTGAATTCAGTGAGACTTTTCATTAACTTATTAAAATTTGAATGCCTTTGAAGAGATAATACAGCAACTAGAAAATTACTTTTCTTGGACAATAATTGATCATTTGTATTTCAGGAGAAAATGAAGTTCCATCTGAAGATGCCCTAATATTACAGCTGCACCTTGCAAAAGGGCACGAGAAATTTACTGAAATGCTAAAAAGCCAACAACAGATCATTGCCGATTTGCAGCAAAAACTTGCTGAACAGCAGCACATATTGGTTAGCCAGCAACGGGAGATTCTTGAACAGCAAAGAAAAATGTATGAGCAAATGGATCTGATCAAAGTCCAGTATGGCATGCTTTTTGACACAGTGAAACAAATGTCATTTCAGAGTTTGCAAGAAGATATTCAAAGTTATTTTGAAAGTCATCTTCAAGGACTTCAGAACCAGGTCAGAAATCATCTCCAGAAGTCATACTCTGTGCATAAAGTAGAAGTGGATGCAAAAGTGATTAATGTTGGGGAGTCTTTGCTGGACTGTGGCCTTTGTGAAAGTGATGAATTTTGCAATTTCCAAAAGACACCTTCACAATGTGAAAAATGTACATTGTGTCCTGCTGGTTTTTTCCAAATGGCCGAGTGTTCTGCAAACTCTGATCGGATTTGCCAGGTGAAATATCATTCTGTATCTTTCAGTTATTGCTTATGAAGTATTGTGTTGGACATGTTGGGATAACGTTCTGGAAATAACTACCTGGAGAGCTAGAAAGATCCAGTTTGAAGCTTGTGTTTTACCAAATGAGTCTCTGGCACTTCAAAGTCTGCCTGAGGTTTTTTGTGGGGTTTCTCTTTGGCATGTGCTACTCTAAATGGAGCACCAGTTTGTGCCTGTTGGATGTGATATTTTCCCAAACCTGACAGCTTGCAGGATTTTCATTCCTTTCATTATGGTAGGAAAAGACATCCTAAAACATGGATACTTATGCATGCTAAATTTGTTTATTTAACCCCAGTCCACTCTGCAGGAGCTTCTAGACGTCTCTGAAAAGCAGAGGAAAGTTTTACTAAGCAAAATTAGAGGTCAGATAGTTACTTATAAGTTTGGAAACAGAACTTGTCAGTTAAAATGAATTTAAAAACTCGTTACAGATGAAACATTACAAACAGAAAAATATAGAACATGGATGCTTTTATTATTAAATACATTTTATTATAAAATATATTTTAAGATACAATACAAAACCAACATGTAAGCAAAACAACATGCTTCTTTGGTCACTTTCTCTTGTTTGAAAGTTCTAAGATATATGGGGAACTTGATATTTAAAGCAGTTTCTTGTTTGTGAAGTGTTGCCCCCAATTCTTAGCTTAACATGGGGCCACACAGGTGGTCACCTAAGCCCAAGACACTGAGAAGAGAACCTGAAAGGGTCTGTTTGGTTCCTTCTCTGCTAGTCTCAGTTTTCTTTAATGCTACCATTTAAATGCAAATGTAGCCTGTTATTCTTTCCCCTCCGCCTGCTGTAGGGTGAAAGGAGGGCTTGTTGACAGGAAATACTACTTTATAATTTACCTTTCTTGTGTCTTTTCAGTTAGCACCTTCCTCCCAGACTAAATGTCTTTAAGAACCTTTCCTAATGCTGTCTCGATTGTTACAACGTCCTTAAGACCAACTGAGTGATGTGTTGCTCTCAGGGTTGTGGTACTGTCTTACAGATTGTGCATTGTAACTAGAGTTAGTTGTACAACCAATCCATTTAGCTCATCATCTGCACACTACTACCTTTCTGTGGCCACCACACAGTCTTTTTGCATCTCTTTTTAAAATTGATGACAAATCCAAAACAAGTTGTCTTGCACCAACACTCTTATGAGATCAGCCCCCTCGCCATCCCCACATACGCTTTTTACTGGCAGATGTGTGTCACAGAACCCGAAGAAGTGCATGTTTCAAATTTAAATTGTAGTGCTAAAGTGTTTCAATACGACTCTTGTGATTTACAGGACAGAGATGAATGCACTGAATCTCCAAGCATTTGTGGTGAGAGGATAAAATGCCTGAATACTCCAGGTAAGTTATATTCTCTGATAATTAAATAATGAAGATCATTAGATCTTCAGTAACAGGCCAAAGAGATAGATAAGGAATCAGGCCTGTATATTTGTGATTAATGACATTCTTAGCTTGCTGGAATCAAAGGGGTTGAAAAACACACAGCTCTAAGTTGATAGTAGTTTTTGTGGACAATGGGCTATTTAGGATATAAGATCCACTAGGAGCTTTGAACAGTTCCTTTTACCTTATTTTTGTGGAGTTTTATGTGCTTTGGTTTTAATTTTAAATTATGATCTGACTTTCCTCTTGTTTATGCTGGTGCAGCTGGGGTAAAAATCAAAGATATTATCCCTAATGGAGAAAAATAGTTGTCATTTTCCTTCTGCTGCACTAGGGTAGATATTTGATTTGATCTAATGAAGGTTCTTATAAGGCCTCCCTCCATCAATCCTGTTCTTCTTCAGCAACAATATTGTCAAACACAGAGGAATGATCAACAGTTTCCATCATTTGTGGGGGCTTAGAGGAATTTCTCAGACATTTAAGAGCAGATTTGACTGGAGTTGTGCACTGCAGACTTTGCCTTCATTACTTCTCATAGCAGTTAGACACAAAAGAACAAAATTAATAGGCATACTGAGCAAATTATGCCCAGGTACTAGGTTTCTTTCTACTTGTCTAATTTTTGGTCAGTCAAAATAACTTGAAAGGAACTCTGTGATCAAATAGAGCATTTCACCAGTTGTGACCTCTGTCTGAGGGATCCCAGTCAAATAACCGAGGGACAGCTTCATTAGGTTTTATGGTTTTTCTCTTCTAGACTTCTTACGTGTAAAAAGAGGGCTAAGGGCTTTCTTCAGCTGATTATGAGGGATTTTGTACTATGCCTGCCCTGCCACTGGTGGAGAGAAAAGTGGGAGGGAATTGGTCTTAGGAAAGGGTTAAAAGAGGACATGGGCTCACTTACATTATCCTTACTTCCTCTGGGCAGGAACTGTGGTGGGTTGGATGGTATTACCACAAGCACCACAGGAAACTGGAAATGGCTAGAAGAAGAGAACACTTAGTTTTTCCTTTTGTGGGAAATGCTGTAGAGGAGGTACCATCAGTCTTGCAAAATAAGAGGCAAGACACTTTTAGATGGCCTTAGTGGTGGGCTGTTAGAGGCAAGACAGCTTAGGGCACAACGTTTCAGACAGAGAATTGGAAAGGTGTAAAGCTTTGTCTCATCTTTAGTAAGATGCTGGGTTCAATCGGTTTGGTGGTTTTGTGGAAAGAAACCCACAAGGTCCCAGCCCTAAGAAAGGAGCACAGCCACCGCTGTGGTAGTCTTTCAGTGCTGCTCTAGTCTGTGGCTTGGAGGAGGGAAGACTGTAAGGAATTTATCTAGTGCGCTTTGTGGTGGGAGGACCCAGTCCAAGAGTGGGTCTGTACAACTGCTGGAGGAAAGTGAGGGCAAAATACTGCCAATAAACTGGTGGATAGTGGTGATGTGTCAGATGACAGAAAGGCAGTAGCAATGTATTTGATTCTTCCTCTCCTGGTTTTAATGGTGACTTGTAAAGGTGTGAAAGCAAACTATTTGCCATCACCTGGATCAGGAATCAGTGTCCTGTCAATGTTGTCCCCATGTGTCATAGAAGAGAGAGCGTTCTTTTTGAGTTTTTATTAGAGAGGACTGCTATTTGCAGCCTGCCTGTTCATGATAGCTCATTATCTTATACAAGTGCAATTAACTTGTCAAAAGGGAGGTTGCAACTGAGTGTCTGTTTTGGGTAATGTAGGGGAGATGGGGATGTGATCTGACATATGAGTTCAAGATGTTGTATATGGTTTCTTGAGCTGCACGCAAAGGTTGTTGCATCTGTAACAACTTGTGTTCACTGTACAGCGTGAACGGAGACAGAGCAAATAAGACACATGCAACTAGGAGCCTCCCTTTCTTCACCCTTCCACCTTCCTCTGCATCATTCTTTCTTCCCCTGCTGCTTTTTTGTAGTGAATGGGGAATTCTGCCACACTTTTTCTTGCTTTTATCTGGGATGAGAGTTGTTAGATTATTTGATTAAAGGCTAGTCATTAAGGAGTGACGACAGTTGGAGGTGCATCACTTCCTTCTTAGGCAATCACGGAAGAGTGGTCAGACTGCTGTCTTGGTGTGAAGCCATCAGGCAGAGTCAACCAAAGGCATCCTCCCCAGAGTGCCAAGCAAGCTTAAGAGTACTTGCTGTAAAACTTACTCTGGGATACAGGGGAATGATGAACAAGAACCTAGACAGATAGCCCAGATTTGTAATTAGCTGTATTGATTTGTGATGTTCCAAATTTGACATAGTGTTTAAAAAGTGATGGATTCCCATACTTAATCTGCTTGACTGTCACCTTTGCATCAGGCAGTTATGCGTGGTAAGAGCAGAAAAATATACTCATGGCTTACTCTTATTGCCTTGCAATTGCCTGGCCGCCATGGATGGCGAGGGCTGGTGAATGTGCTGCAGAGATACTTGATTTCACAAAACCAGCTTGAGTACAGCAGTGCCCAGAGCTGGAGCCAGGGAGAGGTGGGAGAGGTTGTTAGGCAATAAAGAGAAGTACAAAGCAGTCACAGCTTGCTCCCGTGCTGGCTTTCTGATGCTTGGCTGTCATTTGCTGCATGACCTCTTCTGGGCAAAGGGTGGGATGCTGCTCTTGCCACCATGTCCACAGAAAGTGGCCCGTGTGCAGCTTTGAAGTCATCTATTTGAAGTACATCCAGGGGAACACCTGCTGCAGATCTAACCAATAAAATACTAGGTGGCAAAATTGGTGAGAATAGTCACCACATGTATTTGTAAAACTTTATATGTATATAAAAATCCTTAAATGTACATTAAAATATTTTAAAGAAGCAAATAGCATAAAAAGTATTTCTAAGCACTACTGCAGATCTTCTCTACTATGTGAACCAGCTGTATTTGTGTACTCAATAGCAGTTCATCCTGTGTTTCTCAGTGATGATGGAGCCATTGATACAAGAAAAAGAGCTGGTTAAGAAGCATCGCGTGAGCAATTACACTGTGGTGAAAACTGATTTCAAAAGGAAAGTTTGCCTGGGCACCTTTTTTTTTTTTCCTATATTCCCTATAGAATGTTCTTAGTTAAAAAAATGTGATCTTACTTATTTGGCTTTTGTTTTGCATTTAAAAAAAAAAAAAGCCAGCCACTTTCAGGGGGAACAAAGTGTTAAGTTTCTTTTGACTTTTTTTCAAATGGAAACATCTTACTGTTCTGCAATGAAGTCTTTTGAGAAACCATACCTGGTCTCAGAAGCAATGTTCTCACATCATAAATTGTGTAGTCCTACATACCAGTGTTAGTGGAGAATCATTGCTTAAGTGAATGAAACATAAACAGATAAAGAGATGTGAGGGTAAATATATGAAACCTGTATAAATGAGCACAGTGTCTGGTGTTCTCTGCTGAATAATGTAGTATTAAAAGTGAATTTTAGCCAATATTCTGACATCCCTTGTGGGCCAAGTGCGTGTGTATTGCTCTGTCTTGCAGTTTGCAGTACATGTGTAGTGCTTTTCTGTCTGCATCAGCAGTCTGCATAGCCAGCTCCACCCTGGGGTCAGAAATGGAGAAAAACGGCTTGTTGGGGTTCATGTCATGTGCTTGTAGTCCCAGTCTCAGAGCAAATCCCAGCTCAGATCTAGCAACTTTCCAGCTGAGGAATAAAGCAAATGTATGACACAGTATTTAGATAGTAAAAGACATTTAAGAAGACCTATAAGAAGGATGGTTATTGAGTTTTGATTATAGTGGTAAAAAAGCAGAAGTGAGTGCATTAGTGATTAGGCTTTGAGGCACAAACTGCAAGTGGTTATTTTTTAGGGTGCCTCAAGTCTTGTGTGTTGATTTAGACCCTGAAAGGCTCCACACACGAAGGTTTTGGGCACTGGTCGCTACAGCCGGAGGCATTGGCAGCTGCTGGTGCTCTTGGAAAATTGCCACAGAAAATTACAGGCTGCTTTTAAAATCTGCTCTTTGAATGTGCCTTCTTTGATCCATTGAGGTCATGGTGTACCGTTTAACAGCAGAAAATTGCTTTATGTCAAATAAAGTAATTTCAAATGGCACCTCTAGATATTCTCTTTACTGCGGCAGTGTTTTAACTTTAGACTATCTTAACCACTGTTGTCCTGTGTCTTAGGGCAGTGGTTTTCAATGTTTTAGATGTGTGGACTTCTGCATAATAACTTTAAGCCTGCTGTTTACAATTTTGTTTTTCCTGCTCGTCTCTTGCAGATTCTTTAAATGCTGTATGCAGAATGCCCAGCTTCCATGTCCCGTAGGTTGCAAAGCACTGCTTTAGCAATTGCAGCTACAGCAGTGCTATGCCGTAACACGGCTGGGCGGACAGCGCACATTTCTCCTTGTATAGGGGAATTCTTCATTTGTTGAAAGTGTCTTTGCTGCTCAGTGCACCAGTTAGTCACCATGCCTTTCACCTAGGGGAAGGGCAAGAGTGCCCTTCCAGCAACATCATTGTATCTGATCCATTACAGGGTTTGGTTAGAATTGCCCATATGCAGCCCTGTCTTGCTCCTTTCCCACTCTAAACCACTGGATTTGCCTTGGAAAAGTGAGTTACGCTTAGTGTTTCCTCTGTTTTTCTATCAAGCATCCTTTAATAGCACAAAGTGATCTAACATAATTGTCTTCTGTTTTCTCTCTTATGATTATGCGTGTTATTGAAGATACTTGATATGTGGGGCTATAGAGTACTTAGATTTATTATTTTAAAGGTAAGACAATAAAAATTCTCCATTTCCTGTGAACAGGTGGTTTCCGATGTCTTGGAGTTGCTGAGAAGGATGCAGCTTTGGGACTGTGTGGAGAGGCATATTTCTTCAATAAGGAGATGCAGGAATGCCAGGCCTGTTTAAAATGTGAAGATGGAATAGTGGCCATGCCTTGTTCCACTGTCAGTGATACAGTGTGTTCAGCAACCAATGAAAACAAACTCTCGGAGTCTTGGGCTGCAAACATCATTCTACCCTCTGTAAAGTCTGGCATCTCTCAGGTCTACTCTGGTTTGAACTTGAAGATAAAGGGAAAGCTTCCCTGTGAAATCCTATTGGTTGAAGATAACAGCCTGGTATTCAGGCAACATGGTCTGTTGTGGACTGACCTAAATTTTGCAGTAAAACACAACTGCAGGAATTTTTTGCAACTTTCCTTAAAGTTAAATGGCAGTGAGGAAGGCTACGAACTGAGCGGTGTTCGCATTGAACAGCCAGAAGGGAAATATTTCCAGAGCACTAGTTTAAGTAGTGCTGCTGAAGTGGAGCCCAGCCAAACTCTTTCTGTGTATTTGAGGAGCCCAAATCAATTCTGCAATCAAAGTAAAGACTTAAGTATTTATGATCTTAATACCCCACTCAGTTTGTTTTGGTTGTCCCACGATACGGGTGCTGTGGCACTCAGTGCACAGATGTCAACAGCAATGCATTACCAAACCAACTATCGACCTACCTTTAAAATAATATCTGTTTCCGACCCTTACATGCTAAGTTTATCTCATGATGGCAGAGCTATAAAGTTCACTGAAACCGGTGTTGTCAAATTTGTATTCCACCAGGCATTGTATTCCATGGGTCATGCATGTGTCCGGGAGGGCTTCTCCTTAATTTCTTATATCAATAGGAATGGTACCAACACAGAATTAATGAATGTATTTAAATCTGGGGTAAATTACAGAGACACATCGATATCTGCTTCTGGGGCCACAAAAGTTGGTGCTGGAGATCTGATTAGCTTTGAGATACTTTCTCCTGCGCAGTGCAATGTTCGGTATTTTGGAGATAGTTCTGGCATTAGTATGTTTGGCCTCATCTGGATTCCTTCGGCAGTTTCTAGTGCCATATCAGCCACAGTTGCTGTTACAGGTTTGCCTACTGGAGCTGTGAGAAACAAATTGCTGGATTTCACCCAGGTCTCATCCAATGAGAAGCAGATACAGCTGGTTTCTTCTGGACAGCTTGCTCAGAAGTATTTCATTTTTACTGAAAAGGGAGTTGCCAGCCTAGCATTTAACTTAAAGCTAATCCACTCATGCAATGTGCTCAAAATGACCCTGAATCGGTTGACCATGGATCACATGCAACCCACAGTGATTGCTCAGCAGATTGCAGGTCAGATGCCAGAGGGAAGCATTTGGACCAGCATGTCCCTTCGCGCATCTTTTGAAGTACATAATGGAACACTGGTATCAGTTTCTCTTGACTGTGTGCGTGGAAGGATCAATCAGATCACACATGAACATGGAACCAGTATATCTATTTTATGGATTTCATCTTAATTTCTGTACAGTCAAGTTAGCACGGAACTGGGGTTTAAATTGCATTTGGATTCTACTCTGATTTTATACATATTTGACACCTTATGCTATGTTGACATGAGCAGATTGTCCCACTAAAATGCTTTCAATTTTAGGAATATTTAAATATAATCTTAATGGAATTATCAATATTTAAAGAAAAGAGAGCTTTCAGTGGTCCAAGATTTTATTACTTTTAACATCTTCAGGCAGGGAACTTTGAATTCAGGTCAAACTCTCTTACTTTTAATTCAGCCATCTCTTAAAATGAGTTATTTCTGGACCACAAGAAATTCCATGTAAAGGTAAATATTTGCCTTTTAGTACTGCAACTGGAACCAGCACAGCCAAATTATGGAAACCTGCTCTTAGTTTCTTCACTGCAGCAGGCTAATAGCAAAACTAAATGCACTTTGAGGCTAATTTGTCTACATCTTATAAGATGTTGTGCTTTCTATAAATGGAGAGAACATGCCTCAAACTGGGGGTTATACTATAGTGACACTGGAGTATACAGGCTTAATATTATAGAAATGGACATGGGTCAAAAATGGAACATTGTTTTTACAAAATATAATAATTGCTCTCAACAAAAACATTAGAACTAATGACTGTTCTAATTTCATTTGGAAATAACCTGCATTTAAGCAATTTGGGAAGACTCCTCCTTTTAGTTTTTGCCACTGAAAAGTCGCAGGATGAGAAGGAAGGAATTATCTTCCAAAAAGTAAGAGTGTGTAGGAGAAAATAAATTTGTATTAAAGCAATGTCTTGAAAATTAGACATTTGGAAATTAAACACATTTTATTAGGTTTCTTATAAATGACAAAATATTTTTATGACCAAAAAGGAACACCATTCACAAACATACTTATTTTGCTGAACAGGTACATAATTTGTTGTTGTTGTTGTTTTGTCAAATAACTCAGTTAATTCTAAAAAGAAATGATGTCTTCAGTAACACTGATTTTGTCTTCTTCCAGCTCTTCCCCCAAACTATTCTTTCTTTTTCCAATCAATGTAGTGTGTTCTCGTTTTCTCCTCTCCCCTCCACAAAAGCTGCTTCACTCTCCTTTCTAATTTCTTTTGCTAAGAGTAAATGGCATGCCCTGTCATGTAGTTCTTTCACCATCCCTACTAAAGAACAGGTGTATGTATGTTACATAATGCAATTACAGAAGGAGGACACTAATAAGGCACTCACAGACTGCCTTACATCAACGTTACTGAAAGAAGGAGTACTATGCACAATATAACTTTAATGTAGGTGTCTGCCTGAGTATGTATATCTAAAATATATGCACTTTCCTGTGCTTTTCACCTGTTTTGGAGTTTGTGGCACTGCTTTTGCTGTATAACCTCCTCCTATAATTTTCTGTGGAAGCATGAACCCAAATGCAAGATTTTATCTGGTGGTTCTGTTTTTACTTGTAACTTTGTAGCTGTGTCCTTAACACTTGTCTTTCCCTCATCCTTTTTTCTTGAAGTTTATACTCAAAGGTATGCAGGCTTTGAACAAATTGTTCTTTTCTGAACAGAACAGTAATTTTTCATGCTTTTTGCTGCGAAGTCTAAGCAGCCCATCACAAGATGCCTCACTGGGTGTTGTGCTGAAGCCAGCATAAGTATGCAAACCACAGTAAACTCAATTCTGGTGTCCCCAAAGTCTGTGACAGAGGTCTTGGTGACTTTGTGTAGCCAGGCTTGTTCATTCTGGCAAGGACATGAGGAAGGATAGGCTGAAGCTAATATTAAAAGTGTTCAACATTTGCAAAATACTGTTATTGCTACAGAGGATATTTTGAAGTGGTAGAGGAAGACTTCTGGAATGAGGGGAGCTGCATTATGTAGGAGCAAAGCAGTTTTTCTGGGTATTTCACTCTGGAAGTCTACTGGGACTGAATGAAGATGAAATGTGACAGGAGTTAAACTTCTCTGACATATCCATCTGCTTAGTAAGGCAAAGTAGTGAAATGATTCCTAGGTGATATCAGGGCCATCATATCTTCTCGAACAAACTCCTCTCTACAAAGAGGTCATTTTGTAAGGAGTGGGTCAAACGGCTTCTTCCTCAGAGAAGCCAGCAGCTCCTTTCTGTGCCAGGATGAACATTGTGTAAGAGGAGCTCTGCAGAGAGCAGACCTGGGTATTTCTAAGGTAAGACATGTTGAAATGATGTGCTTATGGTTTTGTTTCAGAGAAAGTTAAGAAATTTACTTTCTCACAGACAAAATCCTTTATTTTTCTTTGCTGTTTCGCGCTATGCAGTTGGGTTGAAGGCTGCCACCCTGCAGTGTAATACAACTTAAGAGCCATTTTTTGTTTAAACCTGTGTAGCAGATATCAGAATCTGATGTTAGACATAATCTGATACATCTTTAGCAAAATGCAGATGTTACTTGAAAATAATAAGCATTTGCCTATATGTAGCATATAGCAAATCTAATGGCATGATTTATATGACTATGCGTTACCTGAGATTGTGATGTCAGTGGAATTGCTTGAATATGGAGGAAATAGATGCTCAAATCCTGTATTATCACAGGTTGGTAGTACTTGCATTTAAATGCACCATTATCGAGGATGCAGATGCTGCCAAGGAGGTCCCAGTGAACATTGGTAAAGCTGAGAGAGATTTCAAAGTATGAATTCTTCAATGTAGTAAGTCTTCTCTCAGGGTTCTGGAGGGAGTGTCCATAATTACCCTTAAATTCAGAGTAGATTTTTAGATGCACAGTGGCAGAAATGCAGAATTTTGCACCCATCTGGTGGTGATAATGCATCTAATACTGTTTCAGTAATGTGATCTGCGATAAAGTACTCACATGATGAAAAAAAAAAAGGTCTTATTAAATATGCAGTATTAATTGCAACTTACAGCAAACTTAGCCTTATTTCAAGCAAGAAAAGGCTGATAATTTGAGCCTCTTTTGCATCTCTTCCTTTCAGGAGAAAAAAAAAAAAAAGGCGCCCGAATCAATAGTTCAGGCCGCTTGCTGACCTTGATTATAGGAATATGAATTTGGAGTGTGTTGGAATCAGTGTGGAATTATAGTCAAATTCATGGCATAGTATATAGCCTTTGCATCTATGAAAATGATATATATTCCCCCATACTATGCAACATTAAGTGGTGCACTATGATCCTAAAGAAGATAAAGTTCAAGAGGAATCAGATGATATAGAATGAATGCTAATTTTATGGCACTTATCCCATTTGCTGTAGTAAATTGCATGTTTTATTGACAGGTATATCGTATTAATTATACTTACAACTTTTGAACTTCTATATTCATTTTTTCATATGGTTTGTATTAGTAGCACAATATAATACTGTGAAGTACAGAATTCATTTTTTCTTTTGAACCTTTTGATACCATGTTCATGAATATGGTTAGAATATCTGGAGACTGTCTCTCCAATCATTTCTGCCAGAGAGTGTTTCCAAGGCAGGTATTCATAAAGTAATAGAGGAGGTATGAGACTGGCAGAATCTGGCTGTACAGAAAGAACTGAAGTGAATACATCCAGGAAGACAGGTGGTTATTTCACTTCTGTTATGCAGATAATGTTTGTTATAGAAAACTTAACCATTACAAGAGGAAAATAATTTAGGCTGTATAGTGTTGTTCATACAAGAAGAAAAAGGGTTTGGCTTACAAAAACCTGCATCATTTTGTTTTGTGAAACATTTCTCAAATTCAAAGATTTTACCTGAGTATGTTTTATTACCTATACAATTTTTTATGCTTTCTATGAAGTCAAAACTGGGCATAATATGTTAAGTCTATTTTAATATTGTGAATTCCTCCTCTGTTCTGTGGTTTCTGCAGACTGCAGTACACTGTGAAAACTGGTTTCAAGTGGTGCTTTTTTATGAAATTTCCTACTTTGAAATATCACCTTGTTTAAAAAAAAACCTGTTTAGTTGCTTGTCTCTATTAATATTATATTGTAATATGACTTAAGAGAACTTTACTTAAATAAATAAAACAATAAAACGTTGTGGGAGTTTATGTTTGTTCCGGGGAAGGCTAATTGCAGCTATTGTGATTTTTACCACTGATTTTTTTGGGGTCAGGATTTCACAAATGTAATCTGAATTGGTTACCTGTGTTTGCTGAAGTGGCATTAAACAAGGACAGTAATAGTACACATTTCTAAAGATCATTTAGTCTACCTGTTTTCTGTTCTCACTATGGTAACTGTAGATCTGAGAAGATTAAAATTGCATTTGATGCTCCTACAGTAATAAATTCTTGTGTCAGAAAAGCAGTACAGTTTATATCTTGGTCATTGCTATGGTCACCATAGTAATGCAGAGAAGAAAAATGAGAATACATTTTTTTAAAGGAGGCATGTGTACTGCCTTGGTGTGTCGTAGGCTCTGTCACATCTAGAAGTTTTGATAGTGTTGTGGTCCTGGTCAGACCTTTGCCGCAGCACCATTGTGCTTTTGTCAGGGTCTGTGCTAGTTAAAGCTCATGTATTCTCAGCAGAGACTCTTCACAATTATTTTAAACTATACAACTGTTTATTCTTTTTGGAGATGTTATAGTTTATTAGAGCTGAATGAAAGAGAGGTGCTACCAAATGACCTCTGTTTAGGAATAGTTTTGAAACAGATTCCTCCAAAAAACAATTTGAGACCATTTGAAATTTCTTTCAGCATTTTCTACTAAAAGCAAAAGGGAGAAATTTTACATTATATGTTTTTCACCAACTGCATTTGTACTGATTTGAAGGGCTCTGTAAGAAACCGATTACAGACATTATTAACATAGCCTAAATTAGCCAAGGATGAAATTCAGAGGAAGAAGAAAGGTATTTGTGAAATACTGGTGAAAAGAAAGCCATTCTCCTCCAGGCTGGCTCCACAACTACCCCTTTTGGCCTTCAGCAGCTGATGTGCTTTATGCCCTTTCCATAACAGCCCAACCCATCTTGATCTTTGACTGCTATGTTCAGTGTCCCTCTCAGATTCATCCTGTGTTTCTCTTTGGGAGTCTGACCTTCACTTGTATAGCATGCATACCTGCCCGGCAGCACGCTGTGTGACTATGCATGGGGTCCATTCCTCTGCTGGGGGCGTTTGCCTTAAAATAAGGCTCAGGTAATATTAACTGTGGTAGTGGCAGTGTCTGTGCTACTGGGCTAGTGCTGCCTGAAAACATAGGCAGTGAATGGGCCTCAGAACAGCTGTGTTACCGATTTGCTGGACTTCAGCACCTCTACATCTGTACATGTATACATGTGTCACGGTCTGGCTCTTGATGCCTGAAAGCCAAATGACTGCTATTGGGTCAACCAGGAAACTCTTGTTTGCATTAAATAATTGGATTGTTACTGCTAAAACAGAGTTTCTTGGCCAGCTGCAGTTTGTATAGCTTTCTTTAGTGTTTCATTGGGCACTGCAGGGCTGCCTCTTTTGTGTATAGGCTCTTCAGAAGAGACACTAACTGTTCTCCAGACGCTCTAGTGCAGTCCCATTAAATGACATCTCTTGAAAGCAGCCTTAAAAGGCTGGATGTAATTTCCTTCCTAGAAGGGTGTTAATGCCCGGCTTTAGCAGAAGCTTGAGGTAAAAGCCTGTCATGTTTAAATATATATATATCCTTGGGTTAAATAGCATTTTCTCTAAAAGAAGAAGTATGGAGAAAGAAAAGTTTCTACATCTTATGAAAACAATTTATCCAACTTTCCCCTTTGCCTTTTTTTCCACTGAAAAAGTACAGAGGAAAAAAGAAACAATAAAGTGAAGGTGGGGCGAGTGGAGATAGAAGGGGAGAAAAGTTGGAGAAGGAAAAAGGAATTTCCAGTGTTTAGATAATTTAATGTACAAGAATTTAAACTAGTTTTCTCCAGAACTTTCTGAAATAAATTCTTGTTTTCTCAATCAGTTGTAACTGAAAATTTGTTTAACTGAAAATGAGTTCTATCCTATTTGGCTTAATTTCTGTCTCTTTTCATCAAAGCACTTGCCACCCACCAACTTCTGTGAACTTCAGTAACATTAGAGTACGCTGAATATGCTTAAGTATTTTGCTTAGCTGGAACATTAAGTTGGGTAATTGGGTTAATTAAGTGCCGACTTATATTGGGAAACCTCTGGATATACTTGTGGGTTTTGGCATGCAAACCTCAGTTTTCATCATTACCTCTTAACTGTGTTTATATTGAGAACTGCTTCTCATTATATAAATGAGCCTTCTCTGAGCTCCACGTTATCATCACTTGACTGCTAATGGCACCTAACGTTGCTCATTTAAGTCTCTTCTGGGTATTTTTCTATTATACTGTAGTCAATAATGTAGACATGTACTAAGTGTCTTCAGGATCTCTGTACGTGTGGGATGTTGACAGAGTGTTCTTGTCACAGTTGGTTTTTCCTGACTTGTTTCATTGTTTTAAATCATAGGTTGAAATTGCTTCAGGAGTCCATATGATAGATATGGGCTTTCAAAGCAAATATGACCTGGTGAGTGATTTAGACTGGTAATCACATCTGAGTTGCATGATTGCAGCGTTCTCTTGCGGAGTATAAAAAACTTCTGAGAATATTCATAGATTAAATGCAGGTGGCTTGAGTAAAGAGCTGGAGATGCTTTGCATCAAACTCAAATAAAAGCCTCATACTCTACTCAGAAGGTCAAAAAAGTAAAAAGATTTAGTATATACTGTAAAATACGCTGTTTGTTGAAGGAGAAGTACATTTGTTGGTTTTATTAGGAGACAAGAATGAAAACGTATGCTTTATGCCAAGTAGATAAGACAAATTGCTTAAGATGCCTTTATGTCTGAAAATGCTCTGTACTTCACTTCTTCTTGAACATGTACCTAGATTTGTTTAAACCTTTGCTTCAAACTACTGCCATATCAATGACTTAGTACAGGCTTGATTCATGCTAAAACCTCTTTGTGGATGATCTGCCCCCTTCCCCCTCCGCCCCAGCCCTGGATGCTAGACAAATGTAATACATTTCAAATACATCTGATCAGTCCTGGGAAAATAGTGTCCAATACTTCAAGTCTCCTGGGAAACGTGAGCCCTGTGTCTCTGGATGAAGCAGCAGCTGTTAGCCACAGCTGCTTCAGCCTCCTGAAGCCCTTGTCCCGACATGGTCAAGCTTTCCTCACCTTTTGACCTTGCCAGAGGGGTTCAGTGACAGCTGTCTTTCCTGGGAAGCTGCAAATATTTATTTTGTATCAGCCACTAATGTTTTCTTTTCCTCTGATTTCAGCCATTCTGCCTTCCGCCTCCTCGCATGGTTAGCCATGAGGCTGAAAATCCACTGTTACCCCTTCTTCACCCCTGACACACAGCTTTACTTCTGCTTTCTCACCTTTCGGTGGGTGACTGTGGTTTGAATAGTTGTTTTGTTGTCTGTAGGCTTCCCTTTCATACTCACCTGTGAAGCACCACTGACACTTAAGCACCATGTACCAGGATGTTTTGTCCCTTTGGGACCTGCCTACACCCTTGGAAGACCAGGGTAGTGGCATTATGCAGGAATGGTGGGAGTCAACAGCAGCATTTGTGAAGAGAAGGTTGCCTGTATTCTGTGCTGTATCTAACTGCAGCTTAAGGGAAATTTGTTCCGGGAGCCCAACCTGGCTTGAAATCTGAGCAAAGTGCCTAGAAACTAAAGACACTGTAGCATGGAGATACTTCTGAAGTGGGGTGAGTTTTCACAAGTCACTAAGGGCACAGGATATGTCACTTGACAACAGAAACTTAGGCTGGAACTGTAATATATACTCTTAATTTTTGTACTGAAAAAATGCCACTCTGGTGGGTCCAGCCTTCAGTTGCTGGTCTTAGGGTCACAGGCACCCTGCACAGCACCCAGTGTATACCCAAAATTAGCTACCATAGCTCTGTCATTGTTCGTCTAGTGTGAATACAGCCAGTTCAGCTAGAGAAAGCTCACACAAGCAGTGAAAAGATAAATCTATCCACATCATTTGGTCTTGGGATCTCTTTTATTTAGCAGTATAGATGCACCCTCTGATGCTGAACAGAGTGGACAGGTAACAAGTGAACATTTGTCATCCTAACCTTTTGTATAGGCCTTATATAACCTTTTATATAGTGATGTGCTTGTTTACCTGTGATCTTGTTTCAGGTGCCTGAGAAAACGTATCTAAAGAAAGACTTGTCCAACCTCTTGACTGTGCCTTTGTATCTCTGTTTTTTACTGTTCTGTAAGGTGTTTTGCCAAGAGATGCTAATGCCTTGTGCACAGCAAGCAGTGTGGCATACTAAACTATGCAAGTATTCAATCTCAGGTCACTATTAGAGCTGGCAGTAATCTTGTGGGTATAGTCCTCAATCAATAAATAAAAACTGGTTCTGACATAACTCAATGAAGACCATGCATTCTGTGCATGCTGCAGCTCTTCACATCTGAAGCATGCGCTACATACCATAATTCCTCCCAGGAAACCAAAGGATATAAATTCATTGGACTTCACGCTGATGGTGAAGTGTTGAAGTCTGCTAGTCACATGTATCTACATTTATGGAGTGAAACTTATGAAATCTCTTTTGCAATCATTATTATTTCCAGCTATCTAAAAGATCCACATGAATCTGCCCTCTTCTAATAAATAACCACTGTGAAATAGGTATTTGAATTACAATATTTTTGGTAAATTGAAAATCCTTATTTCAGAGCACTACTGTTACTGACAAGGTACAACACTGAAGTCTGGATCCTTGCTTCAAGTGACAGCTACTCAGTCTGTATCCAAGCTCCCAATCCAGACTTCAAAACTATAATACCCAGACAGATGACCAAGGTAGCACCATAGCCCTATTAGTGACAGTGCTCTAGGAGCTGGGCAACGGCAAAAAACGTCACTAAAATGTCAGCAGAGCAAGTAGCTGTACATGCGTGTGACCTTACAAAAAGGAACACCCTGAAATGTCCTCATTCAAGAACAGGAGCTCACATATGTGTCACCAATGTTTCCCCTGCTGCGTCAGCCTCAGCCCGTGCACAGGAACATCTCCCCAGGCTGCGCATCCTCGCTCCAACCAGGCAGAGGGGAAAGCAGCGTGTGGCTGCCCCGTGCCCCCCCTGCCCAGGGGAGCTGCAGATGGAGGGGCTGCAGCAGCCTGTTCAGAAACAGAGCCAGGAAAGAAGTTTTCTGATGCCAGAGCTGTTAGGTGCTGATTGCATTCATGTTGCACTAGACGTGTTTCTGTGTCCATTGAGGCTGCCAGTAGGAGGTTTGACTACCAGGGAGAATTTTTTCCGTTCCAGTGAAAATCTCAGAGCAAGGGAAGGTCTTATTTATCACTGCCTTGGCTTAGCAGTCATAAAAGTGGCAATAATAGTTAGCTGATAAGGGCAGTAAAAAGGCAGGTTTCTAACCCTGGGGAAGGTTTTGACAAATGGCTGTTCACTAGATCAGAGGTGTTACTGGCTTGGAGACAGATGGGCTCATCAGATTAATGTAGGTAATGCGGCAGGTAAATGATAAAGAAATTACTGTAGACATGGTTGAGGTAGTTAAAACAATCTCTTCATCTACTGTTGGCATCTTTTGCCTTCATAGTTAACTCATTTTTCTTCTGAGAAGACCTTCAGAGATGAGGGAGTGAGGGATGAGTGAGCATTTTGGACACAAACAAAAGGATACCTTTTGATTTTGGTGCCATACATTAAGTAGCTGTGTTTGAGACAAGTCTTTGCCCCAAACTGCTTTGTTGCAAGTTACATTTGCTTCTGGTTTGCAATCAGTTCATGATAGATTTTCTTTGTACTCCTTGCTCTTGCAAATTTTTGTTTTTCTGTTTCTCTAAGTGCATCACAATATTCTGTACAGAATTAGATGAGTGGTAATTGAATGTTAAAACTCCACACATACACATTTTAACGAGGAAAGGAATACACAGTCTGCAGTTTGCCTTGCACAACATTTTGAGTGATACAGTTTTTGTTATATTTCTCCTTTCATATTTCTGAATGATCCACTCATTGTAAAAATAAATGTTACATGTCAGGTAGCTTTTCTTTTGGGGTTGAGTCCTGAATGTGAACATCCATACTGACTTGCCTTAGGTGCCCTGAGGTCAACACTGAAGTCTTCAAAGAATGAAATAATCTGACATAAGAAAATCCTGCAGACATGGAGGATGTAAGAATTAAAACAGAGGAGGTCACATCACTCCATTCTCCAAATTTCTGTGGATTCCAGCTAAACCCTAAACCTCATTTGATACAACAGGGTGTGTTGATCTACTTTATTAGAAAGAAAAAGTGTATGTGTGGGCTGAAATCTGGAAATTTCTATATCACTGGCCTTGAAAATATTTTTGGGCTTAAACTTTCATGGCAGAAATATTTAAGAGTGTTTCTAAACGCGAGTTAGATGAGACTCTGTATTTTTGACACTTATATATTCCTGTCTTTTTTGCAGCTTGTTCATACTTTAAATTTGAGAAAAATCTAAGAAAAATATTTCTCATGGGCAGATGAAGAAGTTCCTTAAAAGCAGACAGTTGACATCTTCAAAGATGGTTTTAGGACACAGATGTTTTCCCTTTTTGAGGACTACTGAAGCAATGCCATGCCATGCCCTACTTCCTTTCCATAGCTTGCGTTGTGCCATAGAGCCACAGCTTTGACAACTCCCCTGTTGTGGTGAAAGGATGTTGCCAACCCTTTGAAACAGATTTTCAGGAAAGGCTCGGGCGCACGGAGCTTGTAACAGTGACTCTAAACCCATCATACCTCCTGAAATCACTATGGACTGTTCTATTCACAATAGACCATTATTTAGCTTTTTTTCTGGTACTCTTGAAAATTATCTCAAGATTTCTTAAAAGGGACTGAAAGCCTATTACTAGGGCCTGTGTTTTCAGTGCATTACCTCTCATCCACAGCTTACCCTGAGAGCCTCTGCCTCCTTCACTAGGAATCTGAAAAATACATGTCTCAAGCCTAGCAATTTCTGCTATAAGAATAAAGAGAAACAACAATTGTACTAATTATTTCTTTGTTCTAATAAGAACAAAGTTTGCTGGGCATATGATAGACTAGAAAAGAAAATTATAATAAAGGGCAAGGAAAATACAGTCTGAGCATCAGGTAAGCAAAATAGATAGTCTGCTGATGACTGGGCCATTCCTTCATCTTCCCTAAGCAAAGAAAACCTCCCACCCTCAATTCTTTTCCAAGTTTACAGGAAGCTGTGCTGGTTTGAGGGCAGAAGTGAATGGAGCACGGTAAAAAGTCAGGTTTTGATGGAAAATGTCTGCATATTTCCTTAACTCTACACTGAATTTTTAATAAAGTTACCAGTATGCTTGTAAGAGAGATTTTCTATACCTTTATTTGATTCTGACCTCATTCATGTTTCCCTGCTACATTCAGGGAAGAAACCATCACATATCCTTGGAAATGAACCTGGCACTATTCCCTGGCGATGGCCTGGTGGTCAGTGTCAGGAGCTAGAGTTTCGTTATCATTATGGTCTTCCCCAGCAGTTTATCATTGACCCATATTCAAAGTCACGACACTGGCTGGACAACAGCTGCAGTTTATTAGGAAATGTAGACTGCCTTAGCCTGTGTTCAGGCCTTAGCTTATTTGGTATACTGCTTCTTAAAGAACTTGCTTAGAAACTGCTTATACGGAACTTGCTTAACATAACTTACTTAGCGAAAGTAACTAAATTTGCTGTAAGCCCTTAGACCGCAAGCTGTGAACTTTTGAACTTTCTGCCTGGTGAAGTAAAGAAGGGCCCCAGAGTTGGTTCAAGCCAGAAGAAAAGGGAGCTTTTGATCATCAGCAGGAGCTGCCTCCCTAAAGATAAGTAAATGAACAGAACGGCACATTAGAAAACAAGAAACAGCAGAATATGAGAACTTACGAACGTTTTGGCCATTGACAAGGATTTATCTACTTCCCAGCTGCAGGTGCAAAGTACCAGCTGATGGACAACACCTAGATTGGCATCTGGGCTGGACAGCGAAAGACAAACAGCTGCCTGCAGAGACAAAAGTGTCCTGCCTGGCAAAAGTGTAAGGATCCAATGAAGAATGGGGAGACCTCAGACTCTAATTTTACAATTGGCCCAAACTGGTGTGTGAGGGGTGGGACACTTAGATTGTAACGGTCTAATTGCCCAGGGTTCTCTTTATTTGGGGTCCTTCTGCAGAGGCACCCAGCTCTGTCTGCTCCGTAAACTGCTGTACATTTCAAATAAACTACTTAAGACGAATTTCTGGAATCTGTACCTGAGACTCTGCTTTGGGAAACCTAGGGAAAAGAAACTTCCTTAACAAACTGCTACATTATTCTTTAGATTTCAGGGGTTTGACCACAGAGTGCTGGTATGACTGGGCAGGTGGCTCCGTTTTTTTGTTTTCACTCCTTGAAAATTGGGATAAAACACCACTATACTGCAGGGGTGTAATGAGGGTAAAATTTGTTATTAATGACTGTGAGCTATTCAGATGCCATGGTAATGAGGCTATATGGATGTCTGGACTATGTGCTTCACTGCACATCTGAAGCAAAACATGTCTGTTTCCTTGACAACCCCTCTGCATCTGCACCATTGTAGCTGCTCTCCACAATACATGGAAATAGCAAGCATCATTACTGAAGCTTGCTCACATTTTACTCCATTCATTTTCTGCTTTTAAAACAATTCTGTTTGTTGCATTGACAATGTGCTGCTCTGAATGATGCAGGCCTATTCCTCCCTGTTCCTGCATCTTTTCCTCCCTCTCCTTCCCCAGGGGTACAGTCCCTGCTTTTTCTCTACCATCAGGGTCCATGTTCCTCCCTTCAGGAGGCTGATTCAGTTCAGTTGACTGATAACAAACTAACCTCACGCAAAAATGAAATAAAGGAATAGTTTTCTGCTGAGCTGCCTTTCAGAGGGGTCAGACTGGCTTTTGCTGCTGTGGGGCCTGCAGGGGCCAAGCAAGAGCAAAGAGAGGTAGGAGAGAGGGGTGCCATGGAGAGGGAGTTCAGCCCAGCCACCTTCCCTGCCTGCAGTGGAAGCGTCAGGGTCACCCCACCAAAGGTGGGAAGTAACAGTGCTTCTCTAAGTGGTGCACAATTGTGGTAATACAGAAACAGATCATGTCCGTGCATTGCCCTTGAGAAAATTAAAACAACACAAACTTTCTGAACAACAATTAGTGCTACCATCTGTTACTGCCAGCATATGTACATGATAACCTTGTGTTCACTTCCTTGGAAAGAGCTGTGTGTATTTCACTTATGTTATTCATTAATGTTTTCCTTTTAGCAATGTTGACATATGTGATATTAACAGTTTTATCATGACATATGCCATGGTTGTATGAACACCTTTACATAAAACAAATAGCAAAGAGATCTTCTGCAGTTCTGAGCTGCATGTGGTCCCTGTTTCTTGACAGGGTGAGGGTTTATAGCCTATGGAAGCCCAAGGACTGCTCATGTGAAAAAGTGCTCGTCACAGCGCAGAAACTGTGCAGCCTCATCCTCCTAATGCAGTCATTGTCTGTGCTGTCCTTTGAACTCCTGCATGTTAAGGTAATTTGTGGCTCCCAAAGGTTCAGCCCTACATACAGAGAAAAGCAAGTATGTCTTCTTTAAATGGTTGTCATTAATTTCAGAGTAAAACTTGCAGATTTCAAGAAGTCAGCTCTTCTCACGGTCAGTCTAGCCTGATTACCATGCAAAGTTATAGGGGGAATATAGGCAACAAAGTGGTTGAAAAGCACCCATGTTCGAATTCTGAAGTTCTGCTGGTTCCCAGGACCTGTGTCTCTGTAGCTCGGTTCCCCAGGGCTTCATTGCACCAACCAGTACTTCACTTGCTTGTGCCTCTCTTCATGAACAAGTTTGCAGCCCTGTGCATTTGTACCGGGTGAGTCCCAGGAAGAAGTGCCAAACACAAGCATGAAGGTGTTGCAAAACTAGATAGGAAAATCAATTGCTGGTTAATAAATGTTATATGATTAAAAGGAAAAGGAAGCACAGAATGTGAGTCACAAAGTATGTTCTGTACATCTATCCATTCATTCAGTGTTCATGTGAACATATTTCCATAATCATGTCTCTAGTGCCAGTGAGATCTCCTTCCATTTTATAAATCTGAAATGTGAATAGCTGCAAAATAATGGAGAATCTTGCAAATTTTTGGCAAGAACTAAAGGCAGGTCAAAGAGATATTTCTCTGTGAGATCTAGGAAGATTATCCTAGCAGTTTTTCCTTACAGTACATGTTCTACCTTTTTCAAGTTTATATGTATCTTTTTGCGTAGCAGAGGTTGGTCTCTAGTGAAATCTGTTTCTTGGAGTAGTCTTTATTGCAAATGAAGACATAAGGAATTGCTCTACAGTATCCTGGGAGACCATTTTCCATTTTAAAATTGATGCTAATTAAGTGTACATACTTTAATGTTAACATAAATCACTTCCAAATTTACATGCTACCAATACCTTATAAAACATCATTTTCCTTGATTACAATGAGATCTTCTCTCAGTGTGTTTTGTGTGAGTTAGTTAACTAGGTGGCTTATGTAAAAACACAAACATACATACAATCATATAATATCTACAAATGAAGCAGAGGGAAAAAACAATGGGGATTTACCTTTTTGGGCAGACAAAATTCCCCTTAGGTATAGGAACCCGCTGAAACCAAATAATCTAAAACATCCTAAGTAGGCTGTTGGCAAAAATGACCTTGCTACTATTTCAAAACTATTTATGTGTTTGTGAGAAAGCGCTGACATACATGTCTAATTCCAGGATATGGCTCAGGATTGCTAATCCAAACTGAAAATAGACACTTTCTGTGGCTTTCATATAGGAGTTAAAATTCCTGGAAGCTGTGGCACTTCCCTCCTCCCCATTTCTTATGACCATTTCATGTGAGTCCCCAGTCCCTGGGTGCACTGACTTTTGTTAAGGATGATCAATATCTCTGAAAATTATGAAGGGGCTTTTCATGCCCCACAGGTGTTTTAAACAGCTGAGCATGGACATGGCAGCAGAGCTGCTCTACAGGAAGCATACAGAGAATGGCAGAATGTGCTGCGCATTTGCCATAGGTACCAAGAAAGTATTGGCTACGTGACAAAGACATCTTATGGTATACGTGTTTAATGAAGGACAGGATAGGAAAACATATATATATATATACAGATGAAAATATACTCTAGAAGTATGGGAGCCATGTGGGGAAACACAACAATTCCCTGTACTGGAATCTGTACACTCAAGTGTGACAGAGACCTCAGTGAAAATGAACTTCAGGATTCAGTAGGCACTTCTGCAAGAGATTAACAAAGCAAATGTGGAGTTGCCTCTAACAAGAAACAGAGTCCTAAATTCAATAAAAACCAATTACCCCATTATATTTGGGTCATGGCAAAACTGTGAGAAGTAGAGAAGCACATCCCTTTGCATTACAGTTTGCTGTAGCTCTGCACCATGTTTCACACTGACTGGACTTCTAGATTGCCTCCAGTCAATAAAAAGACCAGAATGCTCCATCATATGGTGCCTTATGATCTGCATTTCTGTAGAGAATCAAGTCAAACCTGTGTGCTGGCACCAGTGTGAAACCTGATTTAAGAAGCTCCTTCCTTTCTTCATAACAGCCATGAACAAGTGTTGCAGTGCTATGCTGAAGTTTACTGCCTCTACATTGTGAAGCTATGGTTGGTTTTGAGGCCATGCTGCAAACCGGGTCACTGAAATGTTTAAAATAGTCACCAGAGGCTCCAGGGTACACACTTCTGAGGCAAATTTTTTCATCACATCCAGCACCACGTAACTGCACAGTAAATGTCATAGCTGAGTGCAAGTCCATGAAATAAACGTGGAAATCCATGAAAAAAAAAACATGAAGAATGCAGCCTACCTGTGCCTTCCAGCTCTATGATAAACAGTTACTGGCCACAGCTGCAAACAGGAAATGGAGCAACATCCAGACCTCTGTTTAGTTATTTACAGCACATCTGATCACACCACATTATTGCCAGCTACAGATTTATTAGCAACCTGAAGTTGTTTCATGGTTTCATCATGACTTTTAGAACTGTTGGTGGGAAAAAAAAAAACTATATGATTATCCTTAAGATGCTCTTTTTTGGCTGTTCCTGAATGAAATTGTTTCATTTCATTAAAATGGCTCATTTAAATTTATTTAAAATTTAAAAGAACCAGCAACCTTAAAATACCCTTATATCTAAAAAAGGTGTTTCATTTCATCTCATCTCACCTCATTCCCACCCTTCTGCTGATAGACTTTGGCAACTATTTTGAGAAGGAGGAGCTTTAAAACAGATGTAAAATCTCTCATGTATGGAGATCAATGAACTTTATTTCAGAAAATTGCCCTCTTGCAAATCCAGCAGTGATTTTTAATAAAATTAGCTTGTACTTCTGACATCTGATTTCAGCATCTTCTAAATAATAATCTTGAATAGCAACCTTCTCATTGGCAGACCTCAAATGCTTCTACCTCCAGTCATAGTGTCCAGACCTCTGATTTTGCTGTCAGCTCTGCCAGACACCTAGAAATGTACACTGAAAGCAGCTCTGGGACACTCTCACTTGAGTTCTTGCCCTTACAAGCAGATCTGGAGGAACACAGAAGTGAGAAATCTCCATCATCCTTCAGAGCACCTTGGAGAACTCTTCATCTGCTTTAATTTAAAGGACCCTCGATAGTCCATGACAGCTCAGTGTTAGAAGGCTGAAAAGGTGACTTAAATCTCAAATGTCTGTTGTGCTTCACAGTATTTTCTGCCTTTCTTGCCTGCTATGCTTGGTGGTTGATGGTTATAATTACTTTTATTAGATGCAATTGTGCAGTGATAAGACAAGTCCTTTGCTACTGCTGGGGCTGCAAAACTCTTTGTCCCAAAGAGATTTCAGTGAGTACAATGGAGGCAACGTATTAGCTGTTTAGGTCATTCTCTGTGAATGTGCCCACTTAAAATGTTGGCTCATAACAGGCACATTGAGAATGGAAATTAAATTATGTACCAAGAGGTATTGCCTTCAGGTTATGTTTTCCTCAAGTTCCTATTCTTTTTAAGTGACTGTCAAGGGTTATAATCCATCAATTTAAAAAATATTCCTCCTTTAAGTCTGTCCTTAAAGAGGATGCATCCATTCCAGAGGGCTGAAAGAGTTTAATATTATCAGCTTCTCTATTCCTGGATCACCACGTGCATGTAGTTACCTGGAATTCCAGGCTTTCCCATCTGCTTTCACTAAAGGACAGGACTTTTCTGCCTTAAAGAAATTAAACCCAGACTTTTTCTGTGGGCTGTGACCAGCAGGCATCATAAGGAGAGGACACTAAATTTTTGTTTGAAACAAATTAAGTATAACAGGAGATTTCTTTGGGAGAGTTGCAGTGTCTATGTGTATAAACCCTCAAAATATCCATAGTATTGGCACTGTTTGAAAGTGTCTCTGAAGAGCTGCCCTAAAAACTTCATGGGGTGGTAATCTTCATTTTCTAGATTAAGGTTAAATTCTGAGCTTTCCTGGGGACAAGAATAAAAGTATACAGTCATGAAGAATTTCTGTTAGGGTCTTTGTTCCACTCCCTTCTCTGAAATCAGCATACAGCAATAAGGAGGCTAAATGGCCCATCAGGTAGGGTCCTACCAATACAGGACACAACATTTCATAGACACACACAGAGTCCTTGAGTGGCAACAGGAGAGAATAATAGCTACATCACTTGGTGCACCGCTGGAAGATGTTCAGATTCTGTGGTATTAAAAGAATGCACAGAAAACAGCATATGATTTTAACTCTTCTGTTTTTTATCACAGAATTAACATTTTCTTGGTTTCATGGGTTTGAACTTATTCTCTGTAATCTAATTCTTCTTGACTTCAGCTAGAGGCATCGATGTTCACTGATCCATAGGGCAACTGCATTAGGCTGCAGATGATATGTAGACGAACTATTGAAATCTCTGAATCTGAAGACTTGTGTTGTGGACCAGTCCTGCATTTCCAGTTGTCTTTACTTCTGATCAGTCCTTTTCAGTCAAGTCTCCAGGAGATACACATGCCTTAGAGATACAGCTGTGTGTTTCCCCAGCACTCTCCTTGCACTTGCCTTTTCTGCTCCCTAAAGCTGCCTCAGGGTATCTTTGTAAAACAGTGGTGATATTCATGGTGGTGATAATTATGTAGGCTTTTAAGATATTGTGATGAAAGACTAGTTTTTACAGAAAAAAAAAATTGTCTTCAATAGTCTTTGAAAGAGGTGCTAAAACAAATCTATAATTTGGCCATTCACAACCAAGATAGTGCAACACATAAAAGCTTAACTCTGCTTCCAAGAAAATCAGTAGCAAAGTCTCCTTTCACCCTACTGGGGTAGAATCTGTCTTTGGATACTTGATTGTGTGTCTTCTAAAGGCAAGAATTTTTTTTTGCAGTGAATATAATCAAAGCACAAATAACTGCTAAAATAGCTATACAATATTCAGGAACTCAGAAATTCAATACTCCTTGTATTTAGTTAAAAAACAACAAGAAAAATATTTACATGTCATTTGCTCTGCTCAAAATATAATCAGATTTAGTTGTATTTTGTGAATGTTTCTCAGAAATAATGATTTAAATATCATAATTCAATGGATTTTTAAAGGATCTTAATGATACACATTTAATGCAACATTTTGGCCACCCCTTGAAGCACATCTGCCCTGGAACAGCTCTGGAACGTGCAGGAACACATTAATAGCATGGTGTAGCAGTCACCTCTCATGTAACACTGTTCACCATGTAACATGTTCACATTGGTTAGACTAAAGCGTGTGGTACTGCTGGATAATCAATGCTACCACAGCTATTGGTGGCAGGATTGTGCTTACCCTGGGGACACACAGGGCCCCTGGAGAGTCACTTGAATAAAGTATAGCTTAATACACCTTCTGGTGAGAAAGTAGAGTTTTTTATATTGTTCTTTCTCATACACTTTTCTTACCCTACATTCTTTTAATGGGTGAGAATTTCTTGGTGCCCATCTGACTCCATCTTGCTGTTGAAGAAGCACAGGAATGCAAGCAGCAAGGCCCTCCTTATATGCATAAATAACAACTAACAAGAAGAAAAATCTCAGCCCAAGACATTGTTTTCATGATGGTGTAATTAAGAAAGATACGCAGTGAATAATCACACTGGTGCCTTGTATAGTTATGGATTGATTTTTATTTTTTTTTAATGGAGAAGTTACTTACAAATGCTTTCAAAAGCAAACCCACCAGGGTTTTTTGCCACTGAATTCTTCTTATTTGCAGAAACGTAACATTACCTTTGGCAGAGTCTGAGGGTGTTCACACTTGCCTTTTCACAGCTTCTTGAGCTTTCTGCAGCAGTAGCAGGTAAGATCAGGGTCAGTAACCAGAAATTGGGGTCAGTTTTCCAGATATCACAGTACATATCTCAATCACTAGCTTTTTCTGGAATGTTTCATCTAATGACACTAAAGTTTAGCTGCATTTTAAAGCAAGGTCACTCAATTTCTCCCGATTTGATCTCTATCCTGTGGCTTTTTACACAAAGACCTAAATAAGACTTGCTCACAGATGTTTCTTAGCATGTGAATGGGCTTAGTTTGCTGGGAGGTGATTTGAATACCGACAGAAAGCTGAAACAATGCTGAGTTAGTGCTCCAGACCAGTGCCTTCTTAATTTAAAGGAGAGTGAATTGAGCCTGAAAAAAGCTACAATATCACAGTGCGGTTTCTACTATGGGAATTTTGCATGCAAGTTGCAATAAATGTGTGCAATTCAGAAAGCAGCATGTCCCGCTGTTGGATGAGTGGGAGTGACACACATAGTAATTGGATTACAAATAGAGCAGTAGCAATGAAACACTTGTTCTCAGTGTGTGAAACTATGGGGAAAATAGAACTTTCCCTGCTGTGAGGTTTGACTTTCCCCCGGGGAAATCCCGAGCCTGGTTCCCGGTCCCTGCCGAGGAGCACAGGAGGCTCCATAGGGAGCTGCTGCAGCCAGCCAGGACTGAAGGGCACAGGCAAAGGCACGGCTGAAATATCTGTCAGACGTGACTCAGAGGAGACCCATGGAGCCAGCTCTTGTTTATTTGCATGCTAGTCCTCAAACTAGTTGGTATTTTCCACAAGTTATATGATGAGAAAGCTTTGAAACATGGTCATTTGGTGACATCAGAGCAGTGAGATACGGCTCCTTGCCTTTGCTGTCCAGATGATTTGCACTTTTCATTACAGCAATATGATAATAAAATCAGAGTCCGGAGAAATAAAATGACAGACAAAAGCAGACACTTACCAGTAGTGTGGTATAACAGAGTCCCTTGCTCTGTCTGGAAATATAAGCCTTTTACATCTATAGAAAGCTATTTAGCTCATTCTCATTACATTTATTGGTAGAGTGACTTTATATAGGTTTGACACAATGATTTGGTAAGGCTGGCCACTGCATTTGTCTAAGTGTCTTTTTTTCAAACACTGAAATGGCCTGTCAGGCAGTAAACCTGGCTTTAGTGGTCAACTTCAGCAGTTAGTGAAAGAAAATAGCCAGAAAATGCTGAGGTCTACAAAGGAATTTCTTTCTCTATTTTTAATCACACCTTTCTAGAGAGACACTGAAAATATGAGAACACACTACCAGGGAATTCAAGCTCCAGCACTTTACTCTGTATGTGTTAGGAACTATACCAGGGAAGAAAGAAACAAAAGTAAAAGATGTTGTATGATTAAATCATCTGGGTAGAGGGGGGAGGCTTGACCTTGGTCTAAAGCAGAATAGTAAGAAATTGAAATTTAAAAAGGGTCTTATTTTTTTTTACAGTGTAAAAAAGCTGATGTCCAGCTCAGAGCAATTTGACACATTCATTTGCAGGAAAGATACAGGAGTGAGAATCACAGTAGGGGTAAAATTGCAAAGAGGGTCAGATAGTGCTTGGGAAGGATGTTTAGCGAAAAGGGGTATCTTCAGAGGCACAAACAAAAGATAAGCTCCTTGGGTAAACATTTGTAACACAATAATATAATAACCAGGGCTCAGGAGTCTGCTGGGGCAGAGCGCCTGTGGTTTTATATGACACACAATAGAAACACACCTTAGTATGGCAAGAGTATGAATTATGGAAGGTAGAGGTGTTTGCCTTTGTGCTAAATCTCCTTTTTAAGTGGACAGGAGCAGTTTCTTGCTCCACAAGGGAATCCTGTGGGGATGGGGACCCAAACCTTTGGCACAGAGGATAAAGGAAGACCCTGCCTCGCTGCAGCCCAGCTGGTCCAACAGACCTGCTGAACCCCATGGTGCTCCAGCGCCCAGCAGGGTTGTGCTTCAGGGAGCGGCGAGATGGTCCTCGCTCCAGTCCTTGGCTTTTCCCACGTATTGCTTTTCTTGCTCACTAGTCCACATCCGTGCCCAGACCTTGAAGGACTGAGCCTGTAATACATCTCTCAGTAGGGTCTGACTTTTCAAAAAATTGTCAAACTGGTATTTGTAGCTTCCCATCTGTCACTATCCTGTATTTTAGTTGATGTGGCATTTTTCAGATTGATTTCAGCAGCTGCCTGATAGCTTTGAAATTATCGACATTTGTTTCAACAGGAAAGCCTGTACTTGTGAGAATAAATAGCTTTTCTGATTGGTATCCTGAAAAGAGCAACAGTGCGGATGACCGCACTGGGTGAGAGAGGAAACACACACCTGAGTGTTGACCACAGCAAGATCTTCTAGAGATCCCAGAGATACTGCACCAGTGCCCAGAAAAACTTCTCAGAAACCATAAATGAACTGAGTTAATGCTGGAGAATTATCTTGACAAATATTAAAATGTCACACTTAATTTACTGCTCAGTAAGTTGTGATTTTAGTGCTTGGAAAGGAAAACTGGGAGAAGCATCAATAATGTTTTGCTGTAAGGTGGTGCACATTACTGATCTAATTTAAACCACCGTTTGTACCTTAAGGAAAGCAGAGGTTTTCTGCTTCCTATCTGTAGAAGAATGTTAAAAGACTATGAAGCATCAGACTGAAAATGAGGACTGGTGAGCACTCCTAACATGTTAAGCATTATAGACATAGTGTGTCTGTGTATCTTTTTTGGGTGTCAGTTACAAAGTATCTATTCTTATTAGATAATTGTGGTTAATAAGTGTCCATCTAAATACAGTAATGGCCACATGATTACTCAAGTGTTGAGTTTTGCAAGCACATTTTGCTTCTGGCTCTTTATTCAAATAAGAAGAAGGGGAAAAAGAATAGACTTTTGTTGTAAAATAGAGATGAATCTGAAAATAAATATTTCTTACGCACCATTTCTCGATAGTTTAGTTTACAAATGTGCTTTGCTGTCAAGGTTTAAACAACCTGAAATCTATTACAAAAAATAAAAAACCTGTGTCTGAGAAAGTAATTTCCCATCCTAGAATCAGACCAACACTATAGCTTCCATTTACAACATATGCAACCAAATCCTTATAGTTTTGTTACAATTCTGCAAACTCACTCATAACCACTTTAGAAATTTCCCTGTCTTCACAGGGTTTACAGGAAACTGTAATGAGCTTAAAACCACCATTTAAAAACTGAACCACATGTTTTTTTGCAGAATTTTAGAACTAGGAGTTTGTTAAAACTATGGTTCTTTTTTTTGTCTTTGCATCTCTGCATAGGAAGACCTCTTGCTTACTGAACATTATGGCTAAATGCAGCTCTGTCTCTTTTTTTTTTAACCTACAACTCTTACAGACCAGCTATACTAAGAATAAATAAAACACTTTCATTAGACAAAAAATTATTTTTCTCTCTTAGTTCAGGCTTAGAAAACGTAGTGATTTCTATGTAGTCGTAGCTCATGAAAAGGAAGAAATCTATAGCATACTTTAAAGTATTTTCCAAGTTATTTCTAGATAGAAAAAAGAGCATATTAGTAAATAGCCATGAAATGCAGCTGACTATTTTAATAGAGTTTGTGTAAAAGCTAACCATCATTAATGCCTGTTGAATAACAGGACATACATGTGTAGTCCACTCTTTGTATATAGAAATGCACAAGCTGTGTCAGGTTTGTCCTCTCAAGGAGTGCAGGGTCTGGCAGAGTATTGCCTCACCTGCTGTCAAAATGCAGCCCCTCTGTCATTGCAGCTTGTCAGCATGAACTACCCACCATCAAACCCTACCAGGCCTGGTGGGAGCAAGAAGCAAAGATGCTCAGTGGACATGTGGGACCTCTGGAGTCAGCAGCACTTTTGTCCCTGGCTCCAGCATGGTCAGGTTTTCATCTACCAACTGAATTAGGTTGAAGGAACTGGAGTTGACTCCAATGACCTTCCAATGCCTGCAACATTTTTTAAACATCACCTTCTGTCATTCACTCTCTTGATTTGGAGAAAAGCATTACCTGATGGCCAGCTCTGTGGTGTACCAGGGTGCTCAGCTTTGCTGCACGTGGGTCTTGCAGCAGAAGACTCGACTAGAGATGGTACGACTATAAGACAACTCATCCCAGCACAGTGTCCTCACATCTGCTTGCCTTGACTTTTAAAAAACCTTCACAGGCTTAATTGTCTTAGGGCAGGATTGAGAAACAAAAGCACCAGGAAGCTCTCAGCTGCTGCTAGTGTCCACCAAAATTAACCCTCCTCCTACAGTTCAGCTGTTCCTTCTTAGCAGGCAATTAATGCCTGAAATGTGAAAGCTTGACTTCATGCTCTGCTATAATCTGTCTGACTCACTCTTCCCCAAGCCAATCCAGGTACCTGTGCTTTGAAATTTTCTTTTTTAAGCTATATTATGTAAAATGGCATCTACAGAAAAATAAATGTTTCTAGGCAGAAAGTTAACTACAAAGTATAACTAAGATTTCTTTTATTCTGAACTTAGTAGGTTTAATTTCTCATTGCTATTCATCTCTGATGTGTGCCTCATTGATAAAAATATTACCTTCATAGACATATGGCAGTAAAAGTTGAATGAAGGCACAGTATGATATAGGTACAAACAGGAGAGTGAAAAGAAATAAAAGAAAATGAGGTACTGAGGAGAGACACAGATTCATGCATTAGAAACTTGTAAAAAATAAGATGAGAAGAACAGTTGTTTTATCTAATGAATTTATAAGCACTGCTTATTTAAATGCTTAGATGAAAATATGTGACTAGGAAAGAAATTAGAAATCATTGTAATAATATTTAAAATGTTCTTTAACTGTATCAGCAGCTTTCTCCAGCTAGCTAGTAATGAAGGGCAAAGTATATCCCAACTGCTACCAATGTATTATTAGTCTGTTTACAAACTCAACAATTTAATTGTGAAGTCCTGGGTCAGCTTGACTCTTTTTAAAAATAATGACTTCCAAAGTGAGAATGAAACAAAACATCTCAAGTTGTTAAATCAGCACTGGGGGAAAAATTATAAGGTCTCCTGAATACAACTGAAGTACAGAGAAATTACAGGACAGACTAACAGAGAAAACCATCTTCTAAATGATGGCAATCACTTTCACATCTAGTGGCCTCCCTGCATGGGTACCACTGTTACAGGTGAGTATTTCTGCTCTCCTAGGTTGGTGGAGCTCTGCGTCATTGATGTCTGGTGTCTACAGCAGCTTCCTGTCCCTTCATCTGTCAAATTCAGGTTTCTGTTAAGCAGCCAAACCTGCTGCTCTCTAGAGGTCTGATTCTTGTGAGAACAACCAGATCACAACTGTGTGATGTGGAAAATAACTACGCGCTCCAACACTGTCCTTTTCGTGGAGAAAACCCCATCAAGTTCAGAATGCTGCAGGGATTTCAGGGAAATCCTGCAATACTTACAATAAATGAGAGTTTTATTATTGACTGCTGCAAGGCTGGGATTTCATCTAGCAGCTGGACTGCAAAATCCCTTCTCATAGCCAGGGTGTCACAACAAATCTTAATTTGTCATGTAAAAGACAGATCTTAGCTTGGTAGCTTTTTTCTGCTTCTAAATTTAAATTCCTATGGTCAAGAAAAATCTGACACTTTCCATGTCATAGTCCTGCAATTGATCTATATGTTTAAAATGTCCAGCCTACTGTAAGGACTGCACTTTCACTGTTTCTGTACAAGTGTATGTTGCCCTTGGCTGCAGGAAAGACAGATTAACATTTGTATGAAATAAATTGACATGTACTTATACCTTTTCTGCCCCTCTGACTTGTCTCTCAGCCTTTTCTGAGGCCTTGAAAAGTAATCTACCTTTCTCTATGGGCTATGGGAGGAACATGAGGCATGTAGGTAGTTAAATTAAAAAAAACCTGGAATCATCACATATAGGGTGTTCAAACCACGCTGGCTTAACTGCTGTTTGGTACTTCACTGTCTTTGCCCTAAAATACTGCTTGCAGGTAGAAGACTTTTTTGAAACCATTATATGTAAGGTCAAGATAGGGCATCCCTATGCGAGTTACAAACATACTAACAACTAGGCAGTAGCTGCGGGAGCATCTGCTGCCCTCTGAGCCGTCCTGTCTCCTGCCAGCGGTTGTGTTTGTGCTGTGCATTTCAGCTGCGGCTGGTACCCAGTGGTCTGGGTGGGGGGAAGGCTGCATGGTCACACAATACCTTGCTGCTTCACAAAATCCACCATTTTCTGCGGGGCAGCTGCCAGGCTGCCTCTGCCTGTTAGACACTGATGCTCCACAAATACATCTTCAGGATAATTATAGCAAGGAGTGAGAAACAAATTTATGACTTGATGAGACTGAAACGAGTGAATTTGCACACACAGTAACTCTGCTTTGGTGGAAGTTTTAATTGAAGCCTCACGTTTCCAGGTGGAAGATGTGCATGAGGAAAAGCCGCATCCATTGTAAACTGCGCCGGACTCATCTCTCATGGTTGTGCAGTGGCTGGTGTGTTGTCATGTTTAAACTGCTGCTTCTCCCAACACCTTTGCCTTACCCTCAGCAGCCTGGCACAGGCAAAATGACACAAAAGAGCCAACTCATTTTGCTGTAATTAATGCACAAACGTCCCATCAGGAGGCAGCATGAGGCCACCTCACAGCCAGCTGTGACAGACACTTTCCCAAGGGCTTGGCAAGTGTGTGGGAAGAAGGAAAAACTCTTCCAGAAATGAAGCGAGGTCTTGGGAGAGTGGGGAAAAAAGAGCCAGGTGGGCTCCAAACCAACTTTGGTCACATAGTTATACTGGACAGAGAGTAGTTATAATCTGAACATGTTTGAGAAACATAACTCCTGCATTTTTAAGCTGAAGATGTGGCATTAATTTTGAAATAAAAGTATTTGCTGAAAACTTTATCCTACTTAAAAAACAAACAGAAAACCAAAATAACCCCAAAAGAAAATACAACATTAGTTCCAGCAATATCATCTGGTTGACCAGAAACTGGGGGGAGACATATACATTTTTTTTTGCTTCTGCAATAAAAATTTATTTCAGGTCAAATTAAATAGACTTTTAAAAAAAGTCCTTGTCTTACCACTGAACTGAAAAAGATATTATTTTTCTTCCAAGTCTCTTAATTCTTATTTCTTAGTTCTTCCCTCTTATTTTTTTAAGGTAACTGCTTTCTCAGTTGGAATGCCAGAGTATAGTAGCTGTTACCCAGTTTTTGGTTCCTGTTTTAATTCCCTCATGCATACAAACTTGAGTATTTACCTCCAAAAGTATGTGCAGGTCAGGAACCATTTTTTTATCCTGTAGACCCTTGTAATGATTTGGCAACATCTTACCTCTCTAGAAAGCTGACAAATGCTCACTGCCAATCACACCTGCCATGAGGTGTGAAGGAGCTGGTGGGGTGATGTGAAGATGAACACTCAGCTGCTTCCTTGTGCTCCAGCTGACCCTCAAGGCACCCCTGGGCTTGGGTCCCCCCTCAGCTGGGAGATGAAGAGCAAGCCCGAGTGCTGCTCCAGGGAAGGCTCCCTGAGAAATGGCTGTGTCCTGTTTTGCAGCAGCAGTGACAGTCCAGGTTTCCATTTGGCGTTTGCCTGTCAGACCCTGTCTAGCTCCCGGGCTCAACCGATTTGTTAGGCGTCATAAATGGCATTGAAACAGATGGACATTAGTTCAGGCAGCCAAGACATCCTGTAAATTATGTGGCTCATAAACTCAGTCCAAGTTCATTTGCAATCAGTGGGAATTTTGCCATGGACCTGGGCAGGGGCTGGATCAAACTCAGCTTGTGTGGGTGTAGAAGAGCAGGATTTACAGCTACCTTCCTTCAACACATATCTATCAGTAAGTAAGGTTACAGGGTATTTTATTACCTGTTCACCACTACACTAGGTTAATTTTCAAGGCGAATCAGGGTGAGAGAGCATCCAAGATCACCCAGCTGGAAAGATGAATTAAAGAGAAGTCACCACCAGCCACATCTGGCTTCTATATTTCATCAGGGACTAGACCAGAACTGTCCTGTGATATGAAGGATCAGCACTTGTCCCCCGATATGTAGCATCGGTGCCTGTCCTCCTTCTCCAGCCTCAAGGGAAATCGCAACCCCTGTCCAGCCACCTTGCTCCTATATCCAACCCTCTCTTCTCCCTCCCTGTGCCCTGAAGGCACAGCCTGATGTAGGAGGGCAGTCAGCCCCACGCCCCATTTTATCTGCTTAAAATCTTGTAACATCTATATAAACACATGATAAATGTGCCAGTGTGTAGTGAGAATACACAGGCAAAACAAGCTGACGAATTTGAAACGAGCATGGAAGACTGCGTTTGTTTCCCTCAGCATCCCGGCTGCTCCTCCAGCAGAACTGGTGGGAGCAAGTCCGAACTCACCCCCTTCTCTTTTTCTTCCTGTTTCTTCTTTGTTACCTTAAAAATCCATTTGCAAGTGTAATCTGGACTTATTGTTCTGACCGCTCCCACAGTACTCAGATTTGAGAATCACTTTTAGGAATTTTCTGCTGTGTTTTGAAACATTTAATGATTTAGGAGGAGACTACTAACTGTATGGTAAACATAGGGCAGCAGCAATCTGGGGAGCTGGCAGTTCAGGTCACTGCCTTTGCCAAAGAACGATAATCAGTACTGTTCCTTACATTTGTTATCATACAGATTGCCTGAGATTTCTACAGCTTGCTTACTGTGTTGGATTTCCTAGAAATTAACTTCATCTTAATTCACAGCACTGACACAGTCTTGAAAAGTGTCACTGAAAGGAGTTACAGGTAGTCACAGATTAACCCAGAGCTGCTGCCTTGAGTCACAGAAAAATACAGTAGGAAGGACTTCAGAAGGGTTCCTGGTCCATCCTTCTGCTCAAAGCAGGATCAGCTGTTCCTCTCTTAACATTCACCTGTCCTCTTCTGAACACCTCCAGCACCCCCTGGTCTTCCAAGGTAAGTGTTTCAAGGCTTTATTGCCTTTACCGCTGGAAAGCTATTTCCAATATTGAATTGAATCTTTTCTGCTAGACTTTGAACACATTATTTATTATTTGAGCCTTCATGACTTCAGAGAAAAATAAGTCCCTTCCTCTCTGTAGCAAACTTCTAGATAGTAGAAGACTTTAGTAATAATTATTGCCATGTTTTTTAGTCAAACAGTTTGATTTTCAGTGCAGATTGTATGTTTTTAGATTTCTAATATTATTGTTCCTGTCATCTTAATGTCTTCCTGGAAGTGCAATGCCTGAACTGGATCATTACACCCCAGTTGATGCCGTAGCAGTTATTGCTGGTGACCAGATTGGAGGGATGACTCAGTCTGTGGTACAAGCCATTTTCCCACTCATATTTTCCAGAGTGACTACATCTTTTTTCTCTCTGATAGGACATAGTTCACTAATAAATGAGCCCCTTTTTTTCAGTCTATGACTATGATTAGTCCTGCTTGAAGTGACGCCCTTCACTTGCCTTTACTGAGCTTTAACCTATTTTTTGGATTATTTTTCCAGGTTGTCAAGACTGAACTGAATTCAGCTGTCGCCATTCCCCTGTTCTTCCCAGACTTCTGCTCTGCTTGCACCAAACCATATAGGCACTAGACTGACCTAGTCTGTATTCCACTGTCCAGGTAATTAGTGAGAAGCTGAACAAAATCAGATCTGGGACAGGCTCCCGCAGAGCCACACTCTGTCTTGAGGCGCGGAATGACCTTACAACCCTTGAAGTTATAAGGAAGGTAGGCATTTATTTACGACGCCGGACACAAGGGGAATCATTTCACCTAATGCATGTGTAAAATTACAGTAGCTTTGAGTTTGGTTAAATGCAGTAAAGTGTTACATATCCATGAAAGTTTTAGGAACGCCTATACATATTCATAACCTGTCCCTGAGAAGGCGGTTCGTATTACAATGAGTTCCAGGAGACCATTTCCATTGTCTCCACCTCTGGCTCCTCCTGGCTGCAGCTGCGCAGTGATTGTGAACCCAGATCCTCTTTCTCTGTACATGGTCACCTTTGGTCCAGTGTGATGAGCTGGTTAGGTCTCAGACTGCTGAGATGGTTAAAACTGGCATATCTCCTGTCCTGTGCCTAAGTTTCTGTAATCTAGTTCACCCAAGGATGCACCAAGGATAATTATTTTTGCAAGGCATCAGTGAAGTCCTGTTTTTTTGTACAATAAGTTACACAGCGCTAAGAAAGGCTAGGCAATAGTGATGTGGGTTAAAGGGTTAGCTCTCTAAGTGTCTTTAGTGATGTGGGGTAGGGTTAGTTCTTTAAGTGTTAGTTATTAAGTGTTAATAAATTAGTTGTCAATTCCCTGTATCAGTCTGACCTACAGAAAATGCTCTGAGCACATTTATTAGCCAGTTTTGTACCAACCTGATCACAGCTTCATCCAGACCACATGTTGGCAGAGGAGATTAAGAGCATTTCTTGCCCCTATAAGCACCGATGAGAATTTCATTGGAGTGTCCTGGTGTGGATTCAGGCCTCATTAGACAAAATTAGAGCTTGGACCTGAGACCTCATGGTATTGTTTTTGAACGTCGCAACTACCAAACCACTGAACAAGAGGGGAGACCTCCTCCTCTGTGAATTTTTCATGAGCTTCAGCTTATTCTGTCTGCAGTTTGTTGCTCTTCCTGTGGCAGTCCTTCATGGGAATTAACTTCAAGTCAGTTCACATTTGATGACTATGTAGTAAAATGAAAACACTCACCATTTTGCTGTTGTGCCTTATTGGATGCACTTGAACAAAGATATCCTGTGGTTTCCTAACCCCTGCTACAGGGTGTTTGTCTGGAGCAGGAGAGTGCTCAGATTCATTTAACACATTGGTCCTGCCACTACGTCTGTCGTACCTCTGTGGACTGACCCAAAAGACACCCCGGGCTGGCTGACTGGGCTAATTGGTATCCACTCTGCCCGAGGCCAACATGTTGCCCTCATTTACACTGCATAGCACTTTGACCAGGTCTCTTCAGGGTACTATGGGATAGTCCTGAGGAATAAGTATTACTTTTTCAGTATTTATTGAAAGATGTGTAGATGTGGCAATTAAGGACATGGTTTAGTGGTGAACTTGGCAGTGTTAGGTTTACAGTTGGACTCAATGATCTTAAATGTCTTTTCCAACCAAAATGATTCTATGAGTTCTGAGAGGGCTCTGTTATAGCCTGCAGAATGATGTCTTTATGCATGACACTAGGGTATTTTGGGGGTATTTGAGAGAGAGCAGGAGTATTTTAAAAATTGCAACATTCCCTGTGATGCAGAAGTCAAATTTGGTGCTGTCTGCATTTGTGCTGTCTGCTTGGATCAGACTTTGTGGTGACCTGTCCTGCCAAACATGCCAGTTTCTCATAGAAAAGGATTAGCTGATTCACTCTAAAAGCAAGCTTGGGAGCAAGCAATACTGCCTACAATGTGGACAAAGAACCAGACTTTGTGTGTGGGAAATATGAAAGCTAGTGATCAATAGCTGCAATTTATTTGAGATTTCTACCAGAGTTACTGCAAGAAAATTGCTGTCAAGAACTGTAATACGTCAGTAATTTTAGCTGCATTTCAACTGAGACATCTACAATCAGATCCAATCACTGGAAGGTTCTGTGAGTTTCATTATTTTTGTCTCTTTTTTCATAATGACTGTAGCTGAACTAGCTGAAGAAAAGGAGAAAAGTGATTGCAAACTGTCATCTGTAGAAGACAAAGTCTATCACAGTGGTAAATAAAAGGCAGACTTTCAGAAGCAATGGCAAAGCAGTGAGATGATCCATGCATACCTCTTGGGCTGCCAGTGTCATATCAACAATACGTGCTTTGCTTGTAGATTTTCCTGCAGCACCAGCTCATAAAAACATGACACTGTGAATTAAGAGAAATGGCAAAGGGAGAAATGAATCAATGCAAATTGAACCATATTATGCACAAACAAGGCACTAAGTAAAGTGTGTGCATCAGCTGACATTTTTGAGTGCTACTGTTAATCGTACGTGTTTTGTATTTCACTTTAATGTGATCATTTATTTCAAGAGCTGATATCTACTGAAATTTTAGTAAATGTGACATATGAATAGACAGATCTCTGGTTATGCATGGAAAACACTTTTTTGTATTAAAGGTAAAAGGACAGAATGAGATATGGAGGTACTTGCACTATTTCATAACCCTGCCATTTATCATTTGCCTGTTGGATACTAATTGCTGATGCAACTTATTTGGTCTATAGACTGCAAACAGGGAATGATTATATTTTTATCCAAAATTATTACAGAAAATAACCCAATGATAATCTTGCAGTCTAAAAATTCCTATTGAAGCATATACTTGGAACTGTCAAGAATCTCACTGAGTAGTAAGAGCTTACTTAAGGAATCCTGCATTTTATTAATATCATCTCCAACTCTCATTAGTAGCACAATTAATACAGTTAAATTCTCAGTGTCCAAAATTTAATGTAGACATGCAAGAGCCACAGCCATAGAATCTAGTATGTGGAAGGTATATTGAAATAAATCTGTTATAGGTGATTCATAACTTGGCTAGATCTGTTCTGCTCCCAGGTGGGATCTTGTGTCCAATGCAGGGAGAAGATGCACTGTTCCATCTCTCCCAGGAAGGACAGCTTCATTGGGCTGAGCCCTGTCACAGGCACTGTGCCGAGGTGGTGTTCTGGCTTCTTTGAGCTTTCTGCAGCCAGGAATATTTATCATACATGCTGGTGGAAGTCACACATCTAGCAACTGGGGAAAGGAAACAGAGCAGCTCTGAATTCCTTGTGTCCCAAAGTCCAGTTCACTGGAAGATTAATACAAACAGAGAATTGCCTGAAAGCTTCTTATTTTATTTCCACAGTCCCTCCTGATCAGAAGGAAAGATTGGTGAAAGAGAAAAATCATGATGTGAGACATAGACATGAGACAAACTCGGTGCACCAAGTCTCTTCCACGCTTTCAGATCTCCAGCTGACAGTGTTACAGCTTCTACTGCTACAAGGCTTGAGCATCAGCTGGTTGCTGGTAATACAAACAGCAGTGGTTCATCTAAATGTGGAAATTGGCTGGATTAGCTTCAGCAGAGTAAGCTTTTTGGCAGGGACTGTTGTGGAGTCACTTCCCATGGTGGGCATTGCTTCTCAGCACAGGAGCATCTGGGGAGCTCCACTGGGCAGTCACAGGGTTTGGGCAGTCTTCAACCACATTGCCTCATCGCTCTTTATAGACTGTGTTTAAAAAGCTGTGGTCTGCAGCTAACTATTTTAACACAAGCCATTTCCTTTTAGTTTCTCAAAGCAGCAAAAGCATGTTTACATCAAGTCCCAAACATCTGTTCTTCCTTCTAGAACCACTTTCATTACCAGGACAGAGGAGGATGGGTAGGAAAATCGAAGTTGATCATGCAGGCAGTGGAGAGCTGTGAGGAATGCAAATTTACTGATACAGGATTATATACAGTAATAAAAGTATCTAGGTCAATGGGGCAAATGATGTGTATCTGTTCTTATACGCCCTATCCTGCATGTTAGTTTAATCCTGCTAGTGCAGAGCATCTCTGTTAGCTGCTGTATAATTAAAATATTGTATGACTGTAGTGCCCAGCATGGATCAGATGCCAGTGGTACACTACACTGTTACCTATGATGCAAAATTGTTTTAGAAAGAAGGGTTGCCTAGTTGTGTGGTTTTTAAGTCGTGGGCCTCTAAAATCTTTCTATGGAAGGTGAGGATCCCATTAGGAATTTCACATACTGCAGAGCAGTACATAAACGTGTTCTTTATAGTTATCAGTCACAGACATCTGGGAAATTATCTGTAGGGCTTTATGGGTCACAGGCTGAAAGTGAGTAGTCTAGAGGACTGGGATTAAGCAACGTGGGTTCACATCATGGAAACTGGGTAACTGAATGTCTTTAGGAGAGCTGGCACCAGGTATCAGCTGGAGTGTGAACGTGCACAGGGGCAGCTGTTGCAGAGTAGTTGGAGAACTGGAGATTTCAATCCTTGATTAACTTGTGACTTTTCTGTGCCCTGAGAAAATAGACTTTGCTCTGTTCATGCGATGAGAATATATAGAACAGATATTTTTCATCTTTCTTTGTAACATAACACACACAGGCTTTTATTCTCGTACAAAAAGAGGTACATATTCCTTTTCCTCTGACTGTAATCTCAGACCTGACTTCTTGCTCCAATTTACAGTGTAAAATCCATACCCCTGCGGCCTTCAGTGCTGTAATGAACAGTGCCATGTTCTGTCTTCTCAGTGAAGAACCAAGTGAGGTCTGTAATTCTTCCAGCTGCAGCACTTGGCTTTCCTTTAACGGCTGAATTAGTCCCTTTAGTTAGGCTGGTCAGGTAGAAAGCTGAGAGTTCAGACAATATAAGTCTAAGACATTAGCACATTGAAGACAGTATCCTGTGGCTTTCTACGGGGCTTGCTTTTTAGCTAGAATGATTTTCTACTTGGCAGTTAGCCTGGCTAATTCAGAGAAAAGATCTACATTTCCTTGAGCTCTATCTTGCTTCATTTTTTGCTTAACCATGCTGGTACATGAGTTTAATACAGCTAACTTGATATTTAAACTTGCATTGCACGTGGCTGTGGGCTGCAGGGTAGGTGAGGGTTTCTCTCTGGGTCCACATACTTGGTATAGGCATTAATCTCAAATTCTGCTGCAGACTTAAAGAAATGACAGACAAAATTTCATTTCAGACATAAGCTTTTTGACTGCTGCTCTTTCAAGGCATCCTTTTGTCTTCTTTCTCCGCTGCTGGTATCAGGCTGAGCAGCACTTCAGATGGTAGAAGGAAAACAGAGCAGATAGGTGGCATATTTTGAAGGAATGAGGCCCTGGGACGCAGGAGACACGAGGATTAAAATATTAACTTTTGTATTGGTTGTTTTGCCTTTTTTTACTTCACAGCCCTTCAAAATTGTTGCCATTGTATACTCTGCTGTCCTGGAAAGTGCCCTGACTGCTTTCACTGCTGTGCTGGAGGGTGATTAGAGTCTGTGGTTAATTTGGGGATAAGTGCTCGTGGAATAAAAAGACAAAACAAAACATAAAAAAATAAGCCTGTCTGAGGAGAATAAAGCAATTAAATCCGTCTTGTAAAGATAAGGCAAAGGAATACCAGATGGCAGATTTACACTTGTATGCTGGTGCTGAGTATTGCCTAAAAACGGATCTGGTGATGGAACTGGGTTTTTCCGTGTTTCAAAAATTAACATAATGCATCTTGTCATGAAAAGATAAGATGTATAAGGTTACAATTAAACACTCTCTTTATTGGGGCTTTGCCCTGAAATGGCGCAAGTGATAAGTGCTCACAGTGCCCATCAGTGCTGCTAATGAAAAGACCCACAGTCACGTTTTACACTTTTATTTGGATTTAGATCAACACCACAGACAGGATACTTTGGTCAAACACAAGAACAGGTTGCTATGCCACTCTTTCCTGGCTGCAATAAGTACAGTAAAGTGGAAAAAAAGATGCTGGTGTTCCTGGAACACCGAATGTAAATCTTGGATTGGCACATACAGCTAATAAATACGTTGTTTGCACTTAGCACTTTAAAACAGAATTGCACATGCAAGATGTAACCAGGCTACTGATCACCTTCATCATTGTCCCTGTATTATTTTTATTTTTTAAGCTCTTTGCTCACCTTGTTCCCAGCAGGAAAAAATAATATAATTTATCCTCTACTCAGTATTTCTGTGATTAGCATGCTGATTTTGACACATTTAGCAAAAGTCACATTGATGTCCTTCCTGACAGAATTGGTATCTCCTCTATAGCTTGACTTGCAACACTACATGCATCATAGGTAGCAATGGTTGTCCACCGAAGTGAGGTGAGAGGTCTACCCAAAAGCTGACGAGGAGAGGTTAACACCAAGCAAAGGTACAGTAGAGGGACTGGCGTGAATGCAGTTCTTGCAATATCAAGAGTCAATACTACTACCACACAAAGAATGACATATCAATAATATATTGTACAAGCTTATACAGCAACACATGTTGGTTTGCAACATTGTACAGTTTAAAACTAAAGTGCACAGCCTCAATCTGAGGTGACAAAACAGTACTATCAATATAATAAAGGCAACACAATTACAGACACAATTTATTTCCTCTTACTTCATGTCCTCATGATAATACATCAAATCAATACTCCATTTATATATTTTAGATGAAATTAAAACCACATTGCACTTCTTTTTCTCTTCAAGTATTTTAGAGACAGCAAAACAATATTGCTTTACAAACAAAAGTTGGCCACTTAGGCAAAGTTAAAACCAAAACTTCAGTAGGGTTATAAATAGACAGGCCTTAGCCACACAACTCTTACCAACACTTCCAGATGTTGGAGGGAAAAAAGATAAACTTCAGTTTCCATGCCAGAGTCACCTCTAATGTTAAGGAATGACGCAACACATGATTTCTGCAAGAGCTGTGCCCATGGTTTCTAAAAAGGCTATGAGGCTCCATGTGGGCTGTTTCAAGCAGATGTAGCCTTATTTCATTTTTTTTTCTGCTATTTCAAAAGCTATTGCATATAAGGATGGAATCCAGTGCTGGGAGAAACCTTTGATAAGGCCATTTGTTACTTAGACACCATCCCTGTCATTCAGACCACAGTCACATTTAATCTAGGCCTCGTCTGGCAGACCTGTACATCTTGAAGTCTTTAGCCTCTTAATTCAGCTGTGAGGTTTCATGCTATTTCTTTAGTAAGAATTTCAGTCAATTTCAATTTTCAATGTAGTTTTGGACTGCTCATAGAAGAAATGGTTATGGGATAAGCATTTATTGAACATGACTTTTTTTGGGGATACGCTTTTTTACCACAGAACACAGAAACCATCCAAATACAACCTTATTTCAGTCTTGGTTAGCACTGTATATTGATTGTGCATCTGCTTAGTTAGGCCAAGTGGGAAACATAAATAGGAATAATAGCATCCTATTGTTGTACTGTAATTGATCTTATTAAGTGGTTTTAAGAGCTGCAGTACTCTTGAGGTTTTTCAGTAATCAACCCTGGAGATGTACAATCCATATGACATGGAGAAATGAGGTATTGGTACCTCTTAAGAATGTAGTATATGGGGTTGTATTTTAAAATTAAACAGTAATAAATATTTGAGGCACCCCCATCAAAAGAAAAAAAAAATCCTAATTAATTTTCAGCTTCTGTCCTTGCAGTTTTATAACCCATATAAAATAAAAATCTATAGTTTACAAAATAGGAATTTTTTAATATATATATTTCCTTTCGTAAAACTATACCTATTTAAATACATTTGAAATGTTGCTATAGGTAAATTAGAAATTCTGTTCTAATACTACGAAAAAGCCAAAATACTTTCACTTTTAAACATACAGCTTGTATACTCTGCTTCTCACCACCCCCTCCCACTTCCCCCAGTTTGATTTTGTCATCAGGCAAATTTGGCATCATTCAGTCAGATTGTTTTAAATTTAAAGTAGATACTCTGTTAAAATTTGGGATAAAATTTTAAGCATCTTCTATTCTTCCTTATTTGCTTCAATGCAGCTTTTTGTGCAGTTAATTATAAAGGAGGTATTTTAAAACTCAGGAAAGGACTTTCAAGGAGCCATGTTTCTCGATTTTAAACTGTACTCTACTCCAACGCCACAATATAGAAATAGATTTACTTTGGAACAAACTACAAATACATTCGCACAGTTTGTGACAACTTAATTGTCTACTTAGAGGTCCAGGAACAGACTTTCACACCTGATTATTATAAATCTTGTCCCAGGCGTTCTATTTCATCAATCAGGAAATCAATGTCTTGGTGAGTTGCTGCAGGGTTTGAGATGACCATACGGAAGAAGTTCACTTTGTCTCCCAGAGGCTGATAGCTCACCATGGTCGTGCCATACTCCATCATCCTGGCTTTTATCACTGGTGCCACCTGCGGCGTAAAAAAAGCGGGGGATGATTATTACTATTATCATGATAATGATAATTATTTCCATCACCCTTATTATTATTATAACAAAATACAGAGTATGTTTTATTTTTTTTTTATTTAAAAAAAAGATGAAGAGTTACAAGAAGCAGTTAAACCAAAATTACATCCAATATTGATTAAAATGTTAACCTCCATTAAGGATTGTATGTCTCATTGAAAAGACATTGTGTTTATCTTGTTTCTTTGTCCTGCTCTTGAAATCACTGGGAAATTTTCCCCCCACTTTCTCAATATTGCTGACAGGCACATAGTAGCTGTTTTTTATGTAGTGCTCAAAACACATTGTTACAATTGTTTTCCACCTTCTTTTCATATGCTGGAGTCCCATGGTATTACTGAGCTTTTGTTGCACTTGCTGGGTTTAGCGATTGCAGTTCACAGTGACTTCATTTAATATATATACAGAGCAAATAAGTCCCCTAGAGATGAGGCAAACCCAGGCAATACTGAACTTAGAGACCAGAGTAAGGTCGTGCCAACCTAACGTGCAGTAAAATGACCACGCAGCTGTCGTTTGCCAGAATATTGTGACGTGACCTTGCCATGTGCCCCAGGAGATAATATTGGGAATTGCGGGCCTCCAAGGATTTCACTGTTGACTACATGATGTCCTGGAGGATGCTGCTTACCTTCATAAGGCGGCTCATTCTTTCTTCATTGTCTTCCATACTGCGCAAGCTGGGAGGTATATACCAGAAGCAGACGTTTGTGTGCTGAGGCTAAACACAGAATAATAATGGTTTACACTGTAAGAAAAGCTCATAACATCTCAATTGTAATTAAGTTCATGCCTTCCCCCCCTCTCATACATCATATTGTGACAGCAGTCAATGGTTTTCATTATTGTGGTACACTGAGAGTCACCATCATTATTAATGCAGGAAAGATAATTTTAGGCCATTTATTCCCAGGGTGTCAGATGCAGAAACACACCATCCAGCTGTGCAAATATATTTATGCCCTACTGAGAAGCATCTAGATTTTGTAGGTGCTGACCCCTCAAGAGGCTGAAGGGATTGTGTAGCTAAGGCAAGAGTCTATTACAGATAATTTAGAGGTGAGGACCATATCATTTACTTTTATGACAAGATGGAATACAGAATCTGGTTCTGTAAACAGGAGTGTATGAGACAGTCTAAGATTTTCTTACATTTAATGAAATTCATTACTTCTCAGTTTGAATTAGCTAGCTGCTGTATTAATATGGATGCACCACAACGTCTTATAATAGCTACTTTAACTTGAATGGGAGCACCAAGTAGAAAGGCGTAGAATAAGAACAGTTGACATTTTGTGCATTTTCGCAATCTCCCAACAGTTGCTTGCCTTGCTATGCTCCTCTTTGGTGGATGCTAAACCTGTAAGTTGCAGCAACTCCTACTGCTGCCAGTTCCTCTATTCATCATCAGACCCAGTGGACCAAATTCAGTGGTGTTGTGTGAGGTGTGGGAAACAAATCACACAGTAGCATGTGTATATGAGCCTATGATGTCTGAAGAAACACGTATCCTTGTGCAGAGCGCTCAAGGACGCACTAAGTGATCACTACCGGGGAGCAACATTCTGAGAGACAAAACCTTCCGGGGCAAAACTATCACAAGCAAAACTATCACAGCAAAATTATCACAAGTAGGAGGAACAAAGCTAAAATGAGAGTGGGTTTTTATTTTTTTTTTTTTTCTCTTTTACAGGCAAAACACCAGTCAACACGCTGTTTGGTTTGACCTGTTGGTAGCATATCAATAGGTGACTAAGGCAACTGCTGTTGACCAGCTGGGAAAAAGAAGTTGCAATACATACCTTTCCATCAAACACCATTTCATAGCCTTCTCTGTTCTTTATTTTATTGTATAGGTATTCTGCAAGTTCCAAGCACTTATCAATTTGTGCTTCAAACCCTGTGGTTCCCTTTAGAGACAATGGGAGAAAAAAAAAAGTTACATAACAATCTGTTCTGTGAACCGAAACAGCAAAAGGACCATGCAGCACTTGCCAAAGCACCAGCAAACGTCACCACTCAGAAGTCTCTGAGGGACAGACGAAGGATCTGTTTCTGTGAGATGAAGGACACTTTGCTAAGCACAGCTCATTTGTCTCAAGCTCTTGCCACTGACTCCCCTATAGCCACCTCTTCATAATAAGCACCAGGTCCTAGCTTGTTTCTCAGCAAAATATTGCTCATGCCTCCAAGGAAGGGTGCCCTTGGTGGCAGATTTTGCAGATGCTGAGCATGGTTTCAGACGGCCTGGGCTGGCACAGAGGAGGGTCTCTAGAAGGTCTTAAGTTCCAGACATGGGGAGTCTCCTGCTGTTTTCAGAAGAGGGAGTTTAATCTTCCAGAGGTGATATGTTGGGGGGCTTCTCCAAAAATAATTTTTCTTTTTTAGTTAGACACAGAAGGGACAGATACATTTTTAGAGTCCAGCCTGATGCCTGTGAAAATGCACATTTTGATTAGATACTGCCTTGCTTCTGTAACATTTCTCTCTTCTAATTGACGCCATATTAGCTCAGAAGCTGTGTTTTTAAGAGATGCATCAAATCCTGCTTTTTCTTCTCTGGCAGAAGTCATAATCCTCTCTTTGTGACATCACAATTGTTCTTGCAATCACCAGCTGTGATACCACAAACAAAGGATCCAGCTTTATGAGGGAGGAAAGGGAATAAACAGCTGGAATAGATAAACTGTTTAAGAAATACACATCCTATTTTGTAATGTTAATATTAAAAGTGGAGTGTGAGAAGAGAAAAAGCAGCACAAGACATATTGAAAAAAATGGGGTTTAGAAGGAGAAATGTCTCTGAGTAATGGATACATGTCCCTGCTAAATCTGTTCTGGCAGCGCAGAACTGACTTAAAAGCCCCTGTCATTATCCCTCTCTGTATAGAGATTTCAAAACAGGGAAGAGCTATCATAGCCCCGGGAGAAAGGCTTGGAGCTGAAAAGACACATGTGGCTAAAACTGCCTGCCACGCTGGAGACCCCAGTGAGCACAACAGCTACTGCAATAACAGAAACCTGCATCCTCCTTTACAGACTCCCACACCTTCAGCTACATTTGGTGTCTGTCTCCGAATTGTTTTCAGAGTTTTAATGAAGCACATGAGGATCTTTAAGGCTTTCTGGAAAGAAAAACAGTGATGTTATCTCCTCTGAACAAACCTGAGGCAACTTGAAATAGCAGATTGGATAAATATACGGAATAACTTATTTAACAACATTCTACAAATACAGATGAATTAATCATTAGAGCTGGTGTTTTCAGATTTCCCAGAGAACAGATTTTGATGAGTTTTCCTCCACTCCTTCAAAAGATGACTTCGTATCTACTGCATGCAATGAAACTAGGTATTCCAGACTTGATTTGCCATGTTTAATTTCTGAATGTCATTAAAACATCTTATTTCCAGAAATCTTCATAACAACATTCTTAGGTATATGATTGATGCTGTTAAGATTCCTACAGTTACACAAAGCAAATGCTATGCAAAGCCATGGAGTTCAAGTTTCAAAATCATGTGTGCTGCTTTGAAGCTAAACTGTTAAAAGTATAAAAAACCAGAAAATAATAATGTTCTTTCTTTCATGTTATATGGGAAATTCATGTCAGATATTCTCTAAAATGATGATTACAGAACAAAACCCTGTATCTGGTGTGCATTATTTTAATGGAGACAAATATACTGCAGGCAGTCCTACCTTTGCCCTCCACATCAGCCATAGCTTGAAGACATCAACATGTCGTCCACATTGCAAAGCCTTGTCTCCTGTGTCATAAGACAGGTCATAGTGCTTGTCTTGTTGAAAGAGGTAGGAAGCATGCATTTGATTGCAACTCTGCATCAATCCCTTATAGAAGCAAAGACACAAAAAAGTAATGTTGGCACAGATGTGACTACTATTTTGAGGGATGCTCTGAGGAAAAAATGACAAATACCCAAACTCAGTGGAACTGGTGCAAAAGGAAGACAAAATCAGACTTAGTTGCTCAGCGGACTAAGTTTTTCATATCCCATTCAGTGCCCAGGACACTTTGGTACCTGACCCATCAATGTGCAATCCACTCAAAGAGCCAACACATTTTTTTTTTTTAAAAGCTGGACAATGTGCTTCCTAGCATCATTATGCACAAACTCATTTTTGGATCTCACTTATTATTCTTTATTCTGGTTCCTCTTTCTCCTTTCCTTGGAAGGTTGTTTTTTTCTGGCTGAGTCAGACCAAGCCAATTTGATGACTAATCTAAGTAGTATCACACCACTTTTCTAATTGCTTTGGTCTCTACGATTCTGATTTTCATTGTTTTCTTTCTTTGTAGGCACAGTTCTTTTCTGCAAAGCCCTCAGCTGCAGATTGGATGCTTAAGTGGTATAGAAAGCTTTGAACAGATAGAAGAGCATATGGCCTTTAAACAGCCAGCCAGAGCTATTTCTGGGTTGCAAGACAGCATTTTGAGAGACAGCTTTGTGGGAGGGCCAGAGGCCAACAAGGTGAAGAAACCTGGCTCATGAAAGCACAGGGTTTCCTTTTTAACTTTTGAAGTGAAATGCAAAGAGTCATGTTCTGGCTCTAGTTAAGTCCTCAACCAAGTTTAAGGTATACCTTAGGGCTGTTGCCTAAAACTGCAATTTCCAATCCAAGAAGAATCAAAACTTGGCTGTTTATCATCAAGTCTAATCTTTATGTGTAACTCAAAACTGAGATAGTAAAATGAGAGGGAAAAAAAATTGGCTTTCTCTTAATCTGAGCCATCTGTTCTCACGAGAGGTCAAGGATGGTACTGACTTCAACCAGGCAGGATTTGTCTCGGGGAACTGACCCAGAGGCCAAATAAAAGCCAGCTTCTCTCTTCCTAAGTGCAATCACTTTGTATACAATCTGTTGTACAGCTGTTAGCAAAACAGCAACCAGCTTTTTGATAGCTGTTCCAGTAAGTGGTGGTTGTATAGCAGCTGTCCCAGTAACTGGTGGTTATATGAAAATTGCAGGCTTGAAGGGTAATTCAAATTCTAGTACTAAATGGAATGTCTACTTTTTATTTCAAGTGAACTTAGCCTTCCCTTTTTATTTCCATGTGCCCCAAAGTGGATATATGGATCAGAGCTGGGCTGAAATTTCTATCATAAAAGTCTAGGAAGTGTAATGATGCCGAGATTCTGTACCAAATGTCAAGCTGCATGTATACCATACTACTCATCCTAAGAGGACTAGAGTTTGCCTACATTTTATGCTATGCAGAAACTAGTGGGGCTACACAGCTATGCACCCACAACTGAACTATGGACATTTTGAATAGAAAGCCACAGAACTCTGTAGAAATGTTGCCATTAATTGGATCTACCATTTCTGCTAGACAGCTGCTTTAATTCCTTTTGCAGTCCCAGCCTGAGCACATAACTAGAGGTCTACTTCTCAGTTTCTTTTATAATCCTCATCACACTAGCAAATACTAGCTATGACAAAGCTGTGAAGAAAATATCCATGATTTTCAGAAGCAAAATGTCAGAAAAGATTGGAAACTTGAGTATATTGGGACATACCTCTTCTCTTACAAGCAGGGCTGAACACTGCAGTGGGACGCCCATCATCTTGTGAGGGTTCCAGGTCACTGAATTGGCCCTGGGACACAAAACCACATGAAACTCAGACATCGTACTACAGTGGTGAAACCACGGAGACATTTAGTAATAAGAAGAATAATAATGAACATGTAGTAATGCGCTCATTTTTCTGAGCAAGCAAAGCTGAAAATAATCATGGCAGATATTAGGAAAGTAATGCCTTCATAAGGGACTTAATCCACTGTAGTCGGTTTTTGGATGACAGTTCTGGCAACTTACCACAGGATGACTGCTTTAGCAACTACACTTTATCAGTATTAAACTTTCTGGGGAGTCATCTATACTTCATAACCAGAGGGCAAACTTCCTAAAAACACCTGCCTGACTGATGAACTTTCTGAAGTCGCACAGCTGACTAAAGATGCAGATAAGAAGCTGGCAAAACAACATTTCCCTCCCACTGATTCCACTTTTAGTGAGATTTTGGCAAGTAACTCCCATAGGCAATTTTGAAAATTCATTCAAATACTTCTGGGCACCTCTAAGTCTCTCAGTAACTTGGAAAACCTGGCCACAAGTAATTTTTTCATTGCTTTGCTGATGGTAAATTTTCATAGTTCCTTGATTTTTGCTTTGCTATGATAATTCACACAACCGAAGGACTGGGTCCAAAACTACCATAGCAATAAACACAGAACTGATCCATCCTTCCACTTATCCTTATCCTGCCTTCCTTCTGGACACATTCACTGCAAAAGTAGCTGTCAGCCCGTTCTTGTGAACAAACAGGGTCCTGTCACAATACAGCTTAGAGAAGAGAGATTTGGGACTGCAGAAAGGGTTGAACGGAAGACTGTCCAGTTGCTTATTATTTTAATTTTGTGTTATGCTTGACTGGATATTTGTTAATTACTGTTATTACATGTGATGATTAGCTGATGTATACATCTGTGTCCTATTTGGAAGGCTCTCAAGGATGCATAGTGCACAGGATTTCATGTAGTGCAGTGATTTGAGTTTCGATGGCACAAATCAGTCAACTCGAATATGTAAAAACTTAAAAGGACCAGGATACACTTGCAGGTATCATTTATGTGAGCAGAGATGAGTATGTTGGAATCTGACAGGATTTTCCTTTGTAGGATTTGGAAACAGCACTATTGGTTTATGCGCGTCCTTGTAATTTCCTGCTAAATTACTTTCATTCCTTTAAAGGAAGCAACTCCAAAATTCACTTGAACATCGGACAGCACTTCTGTGCTTTCTTCTTTGCTATGTAAATGGGACAACACAAATGTCTGATGCAAAATCTGCAGGGAACAGTCTTCCACAGGCAACATCTGGCCACTTGGCTTGGTCTTTCAAGTATTTGGCAGCTTTTAATCAGCTCAGAGTCAGTCACCTGAGTGCAACACCAAAGCTAATGATTCTGAACATGCATTCAGGTCTATGAATTTCCTTTGATATGATACTTTTTAATTTTTATCTGTGTCCACGCAGGATAGGCAGAAATTCTTCAAAAGACTTCTAGGTAATAGTAGTGGTATGGGTTTTCTCAAGCAAAAGGATTATTTACTGACAACAGCCAGATGTTAATTATCTGCCTAAACCATTTAATTTGCCCTTAGGTCATTTATTTCCCCAATTACATCCCTATTGCACACAGAAACAAAATAATTATGTAAAGTAAAAATCCACCATTTTTCATTTGTTATCAGTTATTCTGATCTTCAGCCATCAATATGTGCTTGAAGAAATTGCTGACTGAGACAAACAGTGAAGGAAAAAAGCTACATGGATCAGCAAATGTGTTTTTAAAGCATCTCACATTCACTCAAAGATCTGAGAATGAGGCGCCTATGGGATTTTTTGGCTGTGGGTCACAGACAGAAAAAAAAAAAAGAGGAAAAGTTTTCCCTTAGAGATTTCAAATAGATGACATGAGAGATTCAAGACCAGCAGAATTTGGTCCTTAGCCATCATTAAAAACAGGCTGAGCAACATTCACTGACCAGTCGCAGCCCCGGGAAGGATGCTCAGACCCTGCATAGGAACACTCATCCAGCTGCAAACATGCTTTTCTCATGTAGCTGTCAGCCCCTGCCCAAGCCTCTGGTAGAGTGATACCAGATCGAAATTGCTGACGGTGGCTATATTGATCTGCTCCAGACACCAGGTGATGTGCTTCCTTCAAGGGTGCCTTGGACCAGCTTGCAATCTGCTATGTGGGGACTGGAGGGCACCATAAGAATGGTCCTGCAATTCCTCCTGCCTTCGACAGGAATATTTGTTCAGGACTGTCTGTTACCAGAAGGACAGGAGTACTCAGAGCACAGAGTGCTACCTTTAGTGATCCCTCCTTGTCCCTTTCTTCCTTACCAAACATGATTACCAGCTCCAGTTCTCTTCTATCCAGACCTGTAATGACAGGGTTGTATTCTAATATCTGCTATGAAACAGGAATGTACATAAAAGCTGGGTCTAGTAAGTATGCTCTAAAGGTACACACATTTGAACTCTAGACAAACTGAAATGAGCCACTGTGTCCATCAAGCAGCAGAACAGCACTGGAAATGACTAATTACATTAATTCATTTCCAACCATATGGAGACGGTGCTTACCAAAGTACTAGAGAAAATCCAGTGGAGTTCCGCATCTAAAACACATTATTTGGAAAATTCTCCAATATGGACTCAACCTGAACAATTCATTCCAGTAGAATCTGGACAGCAAGTTAGAAGGCAAACTCTTTTTTTCATACTCTGTCCTCACAGGCAACTGTGTAGATTTTTCTAACATGCTGGACATTTGGATATATGGCCTTTTAAAGCACAATATGTAAGTCTGGAGTGCTGGAGGTAGTCTTAACCAAATTATATTGAATTAATAGAACCACTGTCTGATCTCCAAATTTTGCATGTGAGATGTATGAGAAGGAACTGAATCATCAAGGTATCCTCCTAGTCTTCAGTAATAGGATGAAGAAATTGTTTATAATTTTAACTGGCAAGAAACAGCAACTTGGTTTAGAGATAAAAAGGGCAGATGGGACTACTAATTTACTCTCAAACAGCATGAGCTTCAGAAAATACATAGATGTGGGAGTGACTCCATCTAGCCCAGTATACTGTCTCCAGCAAGTGGCCGAAAGAGATGCCTGGGAAGAACACAAAACAGGGCAAGCATCTGCAACCTTCCTCAAAATACCCTTTGAGCTCCCACTCATTCGTGACTCATGGAAGTACTGAATGGTTCTTGTTTATCTTTCCTGAACACAGGTAAATCTCAACATCCTGCGGCAAAGAGTTCCACAGCTTAACCAAGTTTCTGAATAAGCAGCTGTTTTTAAGTTTTTGCTCAGTCCTTCCAGATTCTGAACTGAATTGGCATCACTTACATTCATCTGTATGTATCTGTAATGTTTACAAGCTCATGACTACAACCTTGTATATCCAGGCACAGATTTACTGAGAAGATGTCATTAACACAGCCTGGAGGGGGGTACTCTCTCCAGACATGACAGAGCAGTGGCCAGTGGCCGCCAAGACACCTGTCCAAACTGCAGATGCATCTACCTTTTACAGTTGGACTTCAGTGTACAAGACCTCCAAGATACATTTCTTAGAGATATGCAATGGCTAATTCATGCTGGATGCTGAATTACAGAATGTTGCAGAAACCACTCTGGACCCGCAAGTGTATCCTGGAACAAATGGAAAATCAAACAAGTAATGTCTGCCGTTTGTACTACAAAGCAAAGTGCCACTGTAGCATTGAACATAGCCACTTAGCAATGCTATTTCAACTGGAAGGACAGTTTGCATAATTTCTTCATACTGTATCTCAGAGATAACATTGAGTTCTACTTTTATTTATAGACATGCTATGGTAATCACAAGTGTGTTAAAATGCATTTAATAAATGTATGTAATTAACATTAATAAATCATACCTTTCAACGCCATTTAACTTCCATTTGTGTTTTCTTGACATCAGGAGCCCACCACCCCATGCTCCCTAGAAGGCAAAATACATTATCTTAATGAGAAGAGAACTCTGCATTTCCCTGTGATGACATCTGTGTATTCACATCAGTCTGAGGCCCTTTCTTCTTGTTGACGTGGCATGTTCAAAAATGACCAGGCAGATGGGGCCTGAGGCATTAGCTGTACTAACAATTTTCTTCCAGCACCTTGGAAACAGTGCTTTATAGCCCATCATCTGAGCATCCACCTTCCTTATCATCTGGTTACCCCTCCCTCGCCACCTCCTCTGACACTGACACATTGGGCTGCCCCATGTTGTAATTAATGACTTGCAGAGCTGCTCGTGGATAAGCTGGCATTTCTTTTTCCGTGACTAAGTGATGATAACAAACCAAACTGTGATCTCAGCTGCTCTGGTGAGTTTCCATCACATTCCAGATCACAACTGCTTGCCCCCTAGTCATTTGCTTTTGCTCACGGAGATCTGGGACAAGCAATGTTTCATCTGACTGAGATATAGTTTAAGGTACATACAAATTCTTTCTTTGAACTGGAGCGATTTTGGCTGACACAGTAATCCAAAAGCAAGATACCCAGCCCTATGGAAATTTAATTACTAAGGCTTTTTGCAGAAAGGATTTGCAAAAATGACATAAAAGTGATTCTAGGGATGAAAGATGATCCTTCAGAAAGATTTATTGACAAGAGCCCAGATAAAGCAAAGTAGCCAATCTGATAAAATTCTCCAGCGTTTGCATTAATCTGTTCAGCAATTTGGGGTACTTTATTCCAGACAAACATAGCCTTTTCCTTATGTATTTATTTTGCAGCTGTTGCAGAAGCTGAGCCAATGCTCAGTATGGTTCTTGGGCATTTCTTCTACTAATGGCATTTAGAGATAAAGCTGAAGGCCAAGAGCACTCAAACCAGGTCATCTTAAGTGTCCTGTTGCTAAAAGTACCATACAGTCACAGCTCCTAAGAAGTCCCCATGAGCTGAGCCTTTCCAAGGAATGCTAAGTCAGTGCTTGGATGTTAGACTTGATTACAGGAACAAAATACAATGACTTTTATAGTAGATGGCACTGCCCAAAATGAATAAACGAATGCTAATACACCTTGTAATCAAACCCCTCACATAAGATGATACTTACATCCACGTGCATCCAGATTTTGTACTTCTTACAAATGTCTGCAATAGCTATGAGAGGATCAAATGCCCCATACACTGTTGTCCCAGCCGTCGCACTCACCAGAAAAGGAACGAATCCCTGCAAGAAAGCACAGAGGTATTGGGCAGGGTCAGGGTGCTGCACCCCCCTCAGCCTGCAGCAGCCCCCACACCTCTGGTGCTGCCTCCACACTGAGCCCACAACTGTCTCCTAGAGGACACCCCTGCTACATTCCACTGGTTTTCTCTTCGTCTAGATGCTAGTGATAACATAGTTTCTACCTTAAGGTGGCAGCAAACTTCCAAACCAGCATTCTCCATTTATTAGGATGCACAAGACAGGTAAGGGCTCAGAAGAACAATTCTGCTCCATGCCACCTGCCTGTAACGAAAAGTTCTGCTCTGCATGATATTGTGTAAAACAAACCTCTCCCAGGCATCACAGGGCATGAAATATTTCAGGTGGTCTGTGCCCTAGCCTGTAATATACTTATCTCAGTGAGTGCCTGAATGTGTGGTAGCCCAGTCATGTCAGTGGGAGCATCCTGTCTGGGGGTGCCTCCTGGGGACAGTGCAGAGGGGAGGAGTGGGCCTCACCTCTACCCTCAGCCCTCATGCAGAGCGAGGAGACAGGGACCATCTCTTGGATCCCCTCTGCTAAACACTGTGCCTCACAGAGGAGCACTCACTGTCCGCCACATGCCATCACTTACACTAGTGCTCCATTTTAAACTAATTTGTAGCTCTGTTGACTCAAAAAGGTCTGAACTTCCCTCTGCAAAGTGAAATACCTGGTCAGTAGGTTTGGGTTGTACTCTATTGCCATGATGCCTTTCATTTTTATCTACTACATTGCTTTTCTTAGACAAAGTAAGCTTTTAATGAATATTTGTGTTACTAATGAGCTTCGAATGCTGTTTCTAATGATTATTTACACAAGTGTTGTTTAAGGCACACAGCTAAGTTCATTGTACACTTTACTCTGTTGTTTTAGTTCTAGCTTCTATTAATGAGTACATACAAAAGCAGTGCATTTTTAGAGATGTGTGGATTGTAGCTCATCTTCCATTATTTTGATGACTATGAGGAATACTTTCAAATCACTGAAATATATATAAATTACTCAAATGATTACTCTGTTTTTGCCAATATTCAGCTGATGAACTGCATCAGAGGTTGATAATATATTAAAAAAAAAAAAAAGGAGGATGTTATCCAGAGGAGCACATTAAAAAAAACCAAATATATCATGGAAGTTATAAAGTAGCTCTAAACCCACTTTCTCAGCAACTCCTGCTTCACTAATTTCCAGGCTACATTTCTGAGAAATAAATCCAAAGTTAATGGGCGAGTCTATGTTGTTTTACCAAGGAAAGCAAAACAACTAGGTGTATCATTCTTGGACGATTTTTTTTTTCTTTTTTGAAGCAGAAAAGCTAGTAAACTTACTTTTTGTTTGGCTTCAAGAATTCTTCTTTCAAGGTCTGATGGGATCATTTTCCCTCTGGAGCAAGAGACAGTTATATTAGAAATTCGATCATGAAAACAGCTCTTGCTGTTACTTCTTCACTTAATAGGAAACCCAAGTAAGGAACGAAGTGAATCTTTTGCGCAAGGCTTATGCAGCATTGAAGGGCACAGAAAGATTCTGACCATTAAGTCTGCTTCTACCCTAATTACTTTGTCAACCAGTTTACATCAATATGGTGATGTTAACTGAGAGAAGTAGCCTTGTGGCCACCCTCACTAGGGACTGATGTTGCTCCATGGAGCCTCCTGGTCCTGTTTGACATTATAACCCTGGAACATGCTCCAGGTTCCCCAAAAGAGGCTCAGCCCAGGGTCCCAAGAAGCTCTCACTGGGTGCCAAACCCCACGGTCCCCTTTCAGCAGGGACAAAAAATGCCAACTGAGCTGCATGGCCTGGAGCAGCATGACTCAGCTCTGGTGTACACAGTTGTTTCCATGTTTCCATCCGAGGGATGAACTCATTTCAGGGCAACTATTTCACAGCTTGGTGCATTACATTTTCCCATCTGCTTGGAGCAGGATAGGAGAAGTTACCAATCTGGATACATTAAATGCACTATCAGGCTGTTTGTATTGACTGTATTCTGTATTTGCAACACATTTGGTATCAACCATCCATTTGAGATTCAGACTCAGCAGTATAAGGCTTGAAGGCTAATTTATGAAATCCTGTAAATGGATTAGGCAAAAGGCAGAACAGCGTTAATATTGAACACTGAGGTTAAATATTCTCTTTGCTTTAGCCACAAGAAAGACTAGCTAAGAAGAGAGTATGCATAACCACAATATAAACACGACAGCTCCCCTCACTACAGGAATAAACCCTTCACTGGATGTAAGTGTTGTCCATTTAGACTTTTATGTGCACATGTGCTTTGAAGGACTTTTTCACTTTTTAGTATAGTTGGACACATTTTTTTTCCATCACTAAGGCACTATTTCCTGTTGCTATATTAAAAAACCCTTTAGTAAAGCTCAAAATAGCAGTTTTAGAGAAGCAATTAAAACCATCAGTTTTCGTTTTACTTCTACATAAAAAAAAACCCCTGAAGTGTTTTCATGACATTTGCATGGATGTAAATTTTAAAAAACAAACAAACAAACTGTTTTCTTGTAATAAGATACTGCTAGGTTTTATAAGTTTTCATCCTTGCACAGCTCACAAGAAGTCAGTAATTATTTCAGTAGAAATGGGTTTGCACTGTTTTTTGCAAAATCTGTCTAAAAATTAGCCCTGATTTTTCTCACAGAAGTTCAAGGTCTGAAGGGTATTCAGGTCATTGTGAGTTCCTCCCAGATACATGACATGTTCAGAGAAAAGTGGTAGTTGTATTATCTTCAAAAACTGTTTCTGGGATCATTAGAGTAATAAAGAAAAAAAACCACAAACATGCCAAAGGAAGGCAATGATTTCCTCCTCCAAAGACAGTTCAGATGTTGGCCTTTAATGGTTTGTAATTTATTGAGCTTGTGCATACAAACACAGACAGAGCTGGGCAGAACCCTACGTTGCCAAATATTTTTTACCAAGACAAGTGATTATCCAGCTCCTGGTCACATGGAGTATGGCAGACAGAATAAGCATTGGTGTCAAAGTCTTCTTGTATTACCCACATCTGCACAATCTTCACTGTTGCCACACCGTACTAAAGTGTTTTGACTCCAAACCTGCAGGGTGTCTGCATGGTAGTATAAGAGGCAATGGAAATATGTGGTTGTCCAGTCTGAGGTATGAGAAAGAACTTGATTTTCTGCGTGTTCTCCTGGCTTGGAATTCACCACACATTTACATAGTCCCATGATACAGCAAAACAAGGCAAACTTGGCAGATGTGGGTCAGGATGATGAAGAGAAGAGCCACGAACAAGCATGCTTGGTCATACTGGAAACATCAAAAGGATCTCATGGTGCTCCTTCACTCTCCCACAGGTCCACACCTTCACAGAGGGCCATCTCCACTGCACAAGCTCACATCCTGTGCAAACAGCCTGCTTTGTCTTGGTGACATCCACTGGGATTCGGTATGACCCACAGTAATCCCACTGTTTAGTTCAGGGTGGGCAGGGTAAGCATTATGGTCTTCACAGAAAATCATCATGCTGAATTTGCACAAGAAGAAAAGGAAGACATGACTTCATTGATCCGTGTCTGTGTTTAGTGATTAGGAACAATTGGAGATTTACTTTGATGTGTGTTGGTTCTGTTGATGTTGTCATTAACTCTTCTTCAAGGTGTGCTCAGTCTTTTGTTAATAAAGAGACAATAAGCCCGTAAGTCAATATGCAGGCACTGTGATTAGCACTGTAATTAGTTGATATTGTTCTTTTAATGCAAGAGCAGAGTAAAATCTTCCATTTATGCTAGAGTCAAATAATTCAATACCTTCTATGAACGATATTTAGGACTCATAGTAAGAGCATATTCTATTGAAAAGATTCTCAGTAGAATTGATAAGGACTGTTTTATTAATGTTTGTCCTACAGAAAGCATGTTTTCCATAAAACTGAAAATCTTCATCAGAACATGTTGATTTTGTTAATATTCCTTTACTTCCTCAAAATGGGTTTTCATAGAGAATCAAAAACTTTTAGTTAGATGAGTTAAACAAGAAGTTATCTACCACTGGTTTTGTGTTGCCGATGGGACCTGTAGGTTAGGTGCCTGCCATGCTACTCCCATCGCGGGGGTGTCCCCATCAGGGCACTGGTGGAAATGCAGTCCAGCTGAGAAGGATGGTGAGAGCATGAAGTAACAGAATTACATTAGCAAATGCACCTCGATATTTTACTGCTTTAAAAGGCTCACTTCAGTTCATTTTAATGGATCAAAATCTGAGTGTCAAAATGCTCTATTTCGACCAAAACAAGGTTCTTCCTCGTTTCTTAGCAGAACATGTAAGGAATGATACTTAGTTGAACATTTTGTTTCACTTCAGGATAAAGTAAAAGAAATACCCGAAATGCCTGAGGATGGGAACTTTAAAATTTTTTATGAGCTCCAAAAACTGACTTGTAAAGAAGCTACTGACAGAGCCAGTTCCTCAAGTGGGATAAATCACTGTAAGGCTGCTACAGATAATAGTTCTATGATGAATTATGCGAACTGTTAACTGCATCCTGTATGCTCTCTCTTAGCTGAGCACTTGATGATCTTCTTCTATGTACTGACAAAAAGAGCTGTGTTTGGCATCTTTACTTACCTTTCATCACATCTAATCAGAATCACACTATCTGTACCAATACCCAAGGCTGCAGCTCCTTTCTTCACGGAAAAGTGACTCTGAAAAAATACATTTATTATTATTTATTACTTTCATAATTACTTCTTATCCAATTTAATATAAAACATGACATTCTTGCAGGCCCTTCGGCACATAATCCCACACAGGTAGTAATTCTATTCATAGACTTTTTGGAAACCAGTCACTGTCATTTGAAGCTTCATATCAGGTCACTACAGTAAATTAGTGAAACAGCAATCACTCTCATCTGGAATGTTAAATACACAACTGTGGCTGATGATGGACCCAAATTCTGTATTTGACGCATACCTGCAGCTTCTATTGCTTGTACAGATTCAGCTATGAACTTGATTTCCTGAAACAAAAAATTATCCCCTAGAGAATTCATTTAGTTCGTAGCATACAGAGCGATGTGCTTCTGCTATATAACTTCTGGCCAAATAACATACTGAGACAAATAAAGACAGGAAGCCTAATTGTGATCTCATGCCAGCGAAAGCCAGTAATAACTTCCATTAATAAACAGAGCTACTGCAGTTTAAAATCAGAACTATGCTATTAGTAAGACTATTACTTAATATGTATATACACAATAAAAAGTGGAAGTTATATACTGGAGTGCAAGTCAATCTAATTTTCCCTATCTCATACGACTTAACTCCTTAGTCAGTATTGGTTTATAATTCTAATTTAAATCGTAGTGATTATGATAATGCAATAGTTTTATATCAAATTACACCACCAAGAATCTGATTTTTATTAACTCAAAGACAGCTGTAACAATATTGTCCAAAGTAATTTTAGCTACAGATAACTAAACTCAAAAAACCTGCAAATTCTTTGCATGTACTACAGTACCATTAGCTTGGGATGTAACACTATAAAAGGAGATAAAAATCTAACAGGGCTTTTGAGGTGTCTGACATGTTAAAGAAGAAACAAAGGCATTTAGTCTGTGGGAGTAGAGAAGCAGACCACAAAGCAGAGAAGTAATCGCTATTGCTTTGTCAAGGGAGTATTTGGTTTCAGCTGTAATGAGAGCAGTAGAGCTACAGGGGAAGAGATGGACGTGACGGTTACACACGTCTGCTTCACTTAAAGGCCGTGAAATCATCAGGATTTCAATGCATATTTAAAGACTTCCTGCATAATGAACACTTTGACAAATGAAAATCAATTCCGAATCAACTTTATGAAAGAGATAGGAAGAAGAGTAAAACTGCAACATGTACCTTCCGTTTAGTACGTAAAACCCCTTTCCTTGTTTTAAAAATCACTTGGAGGTAATCATTAACAGACCTGGCTACTGTTGTTACAGTAGCCTAAGAGTTTCCACTCCAAATTTCTTCTTTCACGTGCCTGTATCTCACTGTTTTGGCTGAGATGCCTTAAGTTTTCATGATGCTCATAGAGTTTTTCAGTGTTCAGACATTTTTAAGAAGTTCAGACAGTTCTTGAGCCCTGATTCACTGATGATACATGGCCAATTTAAAAATACATCTTCAAGAGAATAGCATTTTTCATACAAAGTTTTTTTTTTTTTTTAATGCTGTGGTTGGTATAGCTCTCCCCATGTGGCATGGCTGCAGTATACCAGTGATGTGTAATGAACAGCCATTGACCACCTTGCCTAGACCTACAATCGTTTTTAACACCCTAGTACAAAAAACCATCCTAGCCCCCGAATTAGGCACATTCTGAAATGCAAACATTTACATGTCAGACTGACTTCCATGCTAGCTGATGATCAAATGAAACACATACCCATGCGCTCAGATGAGCAACAAGGGATTAGTGCCTTCAGTGTTTTGCCGAATTAACTAGCCTAATCGGGCTTAAGTCATCATGTAGCCTCCTCCCTTTGCAGTCTGGAGGGGAGCCAGGCACCTCCCTGGAAGGATTCATCCAGCATGAGGGTTGCTCGTTTTGAGTGACATCAAGTGAGAAGACTTTTTCCCTTTCCCTGTGGACCCAGCCCTGTGAAACCTGCTGTCCGTGAGAGTGGAAAGTGTACAGTACCTGTGAGCATCAGTGCTCTGGAAACTGGTAGATACTTAACGCACTATACTGTCTAGCCTATTAAAACCACAGGTTAGTGATATGCTCAGATCAGATACAGAGTTTGCCCTGCTCTGTTTCTAGTTGGAGTCACAAAGTGCTAGAAAGTTATTTGCACATGAAACATCAGGGGCCTTGTCAGCGTCGCACTAATATTTTTCATGGTACGTAATTTATTTCACAAAACTGAATTTTGGAACATATACATTTCCATGAGCTTCATCAGCTACACTAAAATCAGTGGACTTTTCCCAGCAGAAATGCACTGTAAATTAAGGCCCGAACTGGGACCAATCCACAAACCTCTATATGTGGAAGATCCTGAAGTGTCTTCCCAACCTTGTGGGTATCCCTCAGCCCCATGGTGCAGCAGTGTGACTTTATGAGAGCAAGAAGGAGAAGAGGCCATGAAGAGGCTCCTGGCATCAGGAGGCTTATGAAAAAATCCTAAGTTTAGGAAGATATCTCCATACTTTGCAAAAACTGAAATAAAGCTAGAATACTGCCAGCATAATGTCAGTTCATCAATTTGCTATGTGAAGCTAGGATTGAATGATATACTTACAATAATTTATCAGTTTTTTATTGATGTATTACACAAACTGATGTGGGTAGTGTAATATATAAATACAGGTAGAGATGTATTAGTGAAGAGTCACGGGTATATTTCACTGGGTTTTGAGTCAATGACATTCTATTGATGAATTTTGCTCCTCATAACATACTAGTTAAAATAGATTTACTACTCTAATTTGGTTTTCTATTAGAAAACAGAACTATTCAAAATGCCTTAAAAAGCAAAGTATGGATTGAGGCCTGTATCTAGTGGAGTCCCTCAAGGGTTGGTACTGGGACCATTACTATTCAATATATTCATTAACAACTTGGATGAGGGAATAGAGTGCACTGTCAGCAAGTTTGCTGATGACACTAAGCTGGGAGGAGTGGCTGACACGCCAGAAGGCTGTGCTGCCATCCAGAGACCTGGACAGGCTGGAGAGTTGGGCGGGGAAAAATTTAATGAAATATAACAAGGGAAAATGTAGAGTATTGCATTTAGGTAGGAACAACCCTAGGTTCCAGTATAAGTTGGGGAATGACCTGTTAGAGAGCAGCGTAATGGAAAGGGACCTGGGGGTCCTGGTGGACAGCAGGATGACCATGAGCCAGCACTGTGCCCTTGTGGCCTGGAAGGCCAATGGTACCTGGGGTGTATTAGAAGGGGGGTGGTTAGCAGGTCGAGAGAGGTCCTCCTTCCCCTCTACTCTGCCCTGGTGAGACCACATCTGAAATATTGTGTCCAGTTCTGGGCCCCTCAGTTCCAGAAGGACAGGGAACTGCTGGAGAGAGTCCAGTGCAGGGCCACGAAGATGCTGAAGGGAGTGGAGCATCTCCCTTATGAGGAAAGGCTGAGGGAGCTGGGGCTCTTTAGCTTGGAGGAGACTGAGGGGTGACATTAATGTTTATAAATATGCAAAGGGTGAGTGTCACGAGGATGGAGCCAGGCTCTTCTCGGTGACAACCAATGATAAGACAAGGGGCAATGGGTATAAACTGGAACACAGAAGGTTCCATTTAAATTTGAGAAGAAACTTCTTCTCAGTGAGGGTGACAGAGCACTGAACAGGCTGACCATAGAGGTTGTGAAGTCTCCTCTGGAAACATTCAAAACCCGCCTGGACACCTTCCTGTGTAACCTCATCTGGGTGTTCCTGCTCCGGCGGGGGGATTGGACTAGATGATCTTTCAAGGTCCCTTCCAATCCCTAACATTCTGTGATTCTGTGATCTGAACGGTTTATTAGAGGAAGAAATTTAAGCCCACATGCTCAGAGGCATCCACTGGAATACAGCCAAGCCCAGCTGCCTCATTGAGAAGTTTCATGGCCCTGTTCATACAGCATAGGGGGGGAAAAAATGAATGTGGTGCTGATAGCTCGGTTGCCTGAAGGCTTTTTACAGACTGAAGGGAATTCAGCAGTCAGGAACCAAAACAGGTTTAGGGATAAACTGAGAAGAAATACGGAAGTCTGTGCACAGAAGGGTAAATGCAATTACAACTGCTAAACAAAATTTGAATATGAAATTGCTCGATCTGTGGATACAGTCACAGATACATGACTACTGTTAGGTTTTTGTGTCTCAGGGTAACATCAGATGAATTAATCCAACTGCCCAAGATGCTCTAAGAGAGCCAGGATTAAAGGAAAAATGGGAAATACAGTTTTAAGAGCAAAGAAAACTTTCATAATGCTTATGAATATTAAAATTTGTTTTAATATTCCTGAGATGATGCTGAAAATCTGATTGCCTGTGTAATATAAAGGTAAACACACAGAAATATAAAGGTCAAAGAGAAGCAAAGGCTTGCGGAAATAAGCCTGGTTAGACAGAACTACTGACAGATTCAGCTTGGCTAACGGGGAAGATCTACATTAATTGTGACCCCTTTGGGAATGTCAGGGCTACAGACCGTTTGGCCCTGCAAGGACATGAGCTTGAACAGCATCTTTCATGACACAGTCATGTAGGAGTTATGCAGACCTGAAGTCTTATGGTGGAAGAACCGGAGTCTAAAAGGGAGGACAGGGGCAGACTGCCTGATGCCAGCCCTGAAGGAAAAAACAGGCTCAGAGAAGCTGGCACGACCAGAGTTTCACCACTGTCCTGTGCTTGTCAAAGACAGGACACGCAGAAGGGAGTAGGCTGTCACTGCAGCTCTCGCCCTCCCTCTCTTCATGCAGTGCTGCACGGGAAATGGGTGCATGGAAAAGAAATGTGGTTAAAATTCAATGGTGAAGGAGAAGGCACAGAGCATTAGTCAGTAGTAGTGACAAAAGTATATTACTAATAACAACAACAACAAAAAGTTGATCTTGAGCCAGGAGAATCTTCCCTTTGTCTAAAATTTCAAACACTGATAGGACTAAGTTTGTTTTCCAGATAGCCATTTTTTCATAGGTAGCTTTGTAGAATAAAAACACATTGTGAATTTATTACAGGTGCAATAATGAGTAGGCCTTTTGGAAAAAGTATAATTAGAATAATTTAAAATGTTATGATGCTGAAAAGTATGACATTATCTTAAATGAACAGCGCTTGAAGATACAAATGCTTCTATTTTTATAGCTTGCAATATTAATTGCTCATAATCTGGCATGGCTGAAGCTGTAAGGAAAAACCATCCTAATGCTGTGAGCCCCAAAGACCACAGCTGCTTTTTCAGACTGCAGACTGCTCACATAAATCCAGAGTAGCACAAGCTTTATGGAAGGAGCTCATCAGGAGTGAGTTCTGAAAAGCCAAGCAAGCTGAGCCATTCGGCAGCTGAAACCTCTCTGAGGTCTGCAGGTTCGGTCTCTGGCAGCCAGTGCTCTGCAGACATGGACCCCCAGCCTCACCCATCAACCACACACCAGGACAGGAGGCACACATGCCTTCCTCTCCATCTCCCCTGGGCTTTAAACATTGCTCGTGGGATCCCTCGAGCTGTAGGTTGGGCTAATTCTCTCTTAATTTTGATAACTGAAAAATGTGTTTCTGATCTAGGCTTGCTGTTTGGACTCTTTCAATAGTGGGGAAGAAAAGGTACCTCCAGAAGGCACCTCATTCTCAAGGCTTTGGCACCCATTTTAGACAAGGATGAGTTGTCTTCTGCAGATCTTGTTCTCTTTTTATTGGCTATAAAAAGTGCATAGACTAACTCAGATTAGATGTTTACACTTTAGGTGATTAAAGTTATGTGACATGAATCCTATATTTAATGTCTCATTGTAAGCTATAGCTCCTCCTTCAGTTATCGACAAAAAGAGTATACTGTGTCCCATCATGTTTTCCATTGTTTCCTTTAACTATTTCTATTCCATTTTTAATGTTGTTAGTATCAGTGGAGAAATGTTTCTGCACAAGATACTACTATTTCCATCTTTTGCATTTTTGAACCATATAGCTTCATATTGCTTTTCTAGTTCAGCAAGACTCACAACTTCTTTTTTTTTTCCCCTGGTGCCAATAGTTTTACAGCATTATCTGTGGATAAGAAACGTTGCACTGAGTTCAGAAGGATCCTGTAAGGTGTAAAAGTCATGAGATACCGACCAGATGAAGGATTAGGTCCAAATGATGAATGTCTCCTTTGGGACAGGCTGCCCTAGAGCACTGCCTTTCTGGAAAATGTTTTTGCTGTGATTTGAATGCAGTTACGTCAATTAAGTTGCTCCTCAAATTAAGATCAACTTTTTTACTGTTTCCCTCTGGCTTCAAATACCATAAAGCAATACTTTTCTAGTTATTATGCATTAGGTAATGCAAAGAAAGAATGCCTAAATCCACAAGTTTGATTTTTAGTTCTCTTAAGTGGAAATGAAAACACTTCCTACTTATTCTGTATGCATAGGAATATAACTTAAGGCTTCGTAATTTATGCCACCAAATGGGAAACATGATCTCCAGGCTCCTCAAATCTTTCCCTGGAAGTCCCACGACACAGGTCACCCCTTGGCCAGCTTTGTGCAGCTGCAGGTCCTGAAAACAGCTTCCTAAGCAGCCTGGATAGAGGACAATGTTACATAACACAAAGTGGCGGGACTAGTGATCAGCTTTTCATTCTGCACAGAAATCAAACTAAAATCTTCCATAAGCTACATGAAACAGAGGCCTGTCAAGCTGCCTGCTGTGAGACAGAAGTTACTTTTTAATTTTTGTCTTGGCGCCAAGAACCTCCACTTCAGATTTCAGAAACTGTTCAGACAAAAACTCTGCAAAGTCACTCTTCTCCCACAGCTACAGGTGCAGTTTGCTCTATTCCCTGCAACTAATGGGGCTTGTACATAAGGGGAAATCAGTGTGCCAGAAGCTGAAGCAGCGATTTATTGCAAACTGCCTCCCCTGATCTAACTGATGTGTGGATGCTGCGTGCACTATGGCTGTGAGGGTGCTCCCCTACCACCATAGACAAACCACCTCTCACAGATGCTCCTAGCGCTCCTTCAGAGAACGAGGTCCCTCTGAGCATACATGCAGCCGCCTACAGTGCTGACACCTTCCACCTGAGCTGCCATACTGCCAGTGAAGCCTCAGGAAGGAGCTGTTTTGCCCTGAGAACAGTGCAAATCGGGGGAAGCCAGAGGCAGAGACACCCCCTCTGTGTTCCCCCAGCACTCTACCTGGGTGAACTGCCCGTTTTTCCTCTGTGGTTTCTGTTCCAAAACTAAGACATGAGTTGTATTGCCATCTCCCCAGTGAGCAGCTGACAGGGTGTTCCTCCTCGTGGCGGCTGCTAGAGGCAGTGGGAATTTAGGAAAGCTCATGTGGACTACATGAGCACAGTCTTGCTGGTTAGGAGAACAGCAGAGATGAAGAAATCTCTGTGTCTTTCCAATAATGCCCAGCTTTTTTTCATTCCCTGAACTGTGGACTGAGACCGTATAGCCATGTGGTCCATGTAAAAGCCACAAGTCTGTTCAGCTATTTTTATACTATCAAATAAGAAGGCCAAGGACTGGTTTTTAACCTGAACCCAACTAGTTGCCTACAGCTAAACTTTTCCCTTTTGCACCTCTTTCCTCCTCAGAGTACAATGACTTTGTCCTTTTCTCCTGCCAGGGACGACTCCTGCTCCATGCTATTCCCAGCTACTGCTGGATGCTGTCGAGCAGAGTATTAGTTGGCCAGGTCAAAATCATAACAGGGAATAGGTTAAAATTGAACAGGACTTGCCTTATAGACAAATGGATTAATGAAAATATTCCGAGAAGACAGCTCTCCTTTTAGCCACTTTCTCCACACTGAAAGGGGGATGTGCTCAGCTGATCACCCACAGCAGCCTAAAGTTGATGCACTGAGACACAGGAGGAGGCATCATCTTAGATTTTTCACTGTGTTTGAAGGAACAGACTAAAATAGGTTTTTACAACTAGCATGCATCACTTCTACCCCTCTGAGTCAAGGTCTCTTGCGTCACATGCAGTCCAGAACATCTGCCCTGAAGGACACCACTGTTCCTGCACCAGTACAGGTGAAAGAATCACTGATGATGCAGTGGTGAATACGGGGGATAGAATTAAGTCCTGAGCAAGTGCATCTCGGTGAAATTATACCTGTGCCAAGATTGAGTTAGGCAACTACAGTTTACTTCACCATCACTGGTGAAACACAAATAAACAGAAGCAGAGTAAGAGATAAGTCACGGTCTTACTGAACAGCTCAGGGAAGATCTGCTTACTGGGAACATGCACGGTTGAAATAGTCTCATAACCTATTTTAGGCACCTAATGTAGGTTGCCTATGTCAGGAGGCTGATCACTGTGTACAGTCAACGCACAGAAGTAACTGAACCCCTCCCTAAGGTGATTTAGACCGTCTAAATTCAGGAACATTTAGGTTCCTAAATTGGATGCTCTGAGTTTCCCTCCAGAGGTGTCTCTCTTCACTGATTGTGCAGAGAGTGACGCTCCTAATTTAGCAACATGATGCACTCCTAAATTAGGAAGGGAATTACTTAGGAGCTGTGAAATACTCCTTTCTTCCTTTCTCCCCCACTGGCAGCTGAACCTATGATGGCATCAGATTGAGGCCAGATTCTGATTACAGTAATATTGACAACATTTGTGGCATAACTTTATTTGTTTGTAGTAATGGAAGCTCTAGATCAGTAGGAATTAAAACAGAGTCCAGTCTGTGATGCTGACATACTTGTCTGAAAAATCACTGATATTGTAATCTCTACTTCTGTCTGAAAATTTTGAGGCAAAAATCTCAATGTTTCTAAACACAGGAAGTAACTTTAAGCTTTATTTAGTATTCCATTTACAGACTGCTTATTCCATGGCCATCATCTTAGAAAAGCATCCAGTTTGTAGCAGAGAGAAACCACCATCAGGTTGGGGAGACTAAAAGGAAGTAGAAAATCACTATGACATGATAAATGAGACAAATGACATTCTCATATCTTAGTGTCTATTCAGGTTCTGCATGACATTTCCTGACTAAAAAAGGGATTGTACTTCTGGGTCTCTGCAATTCCTGTAACAGCCTCTGTTATTTTGAGGGTTAAACCCTGATCCCATATCATTTTGGCAATTAAGGGTTAAAGGATCCTGTCTTCACTTAGTACGGCTTCTTAACTTCCCTGGAAGATGTGTCACTACATACTTCATAAAAAACCTTGATTGAGTAAGCGGCAAAATTGCAATTTCAAGATCCTTTAAAAGTGTAACAGATTTCAGATGCTGTTCTATGGATTTGCTAGAATATTTGATTTCGGACTGTTTAATTTGCTAAGGGAACTGCTTCTTCCCTGGCATGAAAACACAATTATTAAAGCTCATTTCATTATTTTGAGACTGACAGCACAATTTGGTTCATTGTTTAACATTTCATCACTATGAATACAATGAAATTCTCTAATTATTAATAGGATTTGTTATTTTAAATAATCATGCTGAACCTTATTTGCAAGACTTATCAGGTCTGTAACTTCCATATGAATAATGCATCTCTAGCTGTACAGTCAACTTTGGAGAGCTGCTACTCATTTGTAGAATATCCTTCCCTCTGACTGCTTTGGGACAATTATTCTGCAATGTGGAGCCCACAGTTGTGTATCTCATCTCATCTCATCTTACTGCCATCCTTTGAGGGATGTCCTTCCAGACATATCTGATCAGTTTTTAGGCTCTTCACACTCACACAGAATGCACACATGTTCTCTGATAAGTCAAAACAGGTAGCTAGGAGGATGTTGTCACCCAACATGAACAGCATCTTATTGAGCCCCAGTCATGAGAGAGTCCTTTCTGGCCAAACCCACACAGCTGCAGAGAAATTTAGAAGGGGCCATGAATGCTGAAGAGAGCTCACAGCCCCTCCTGGCTATAACCCTTCCTTTTCCCCTTTCTCTTGCACACACATTCTCCACTATAAGTTGCAGGGCAGCTTAAATGGCCATAAACCCAAAACAACCCTCACAATATGGACAGAAATATGACTCCTGGATAGTTATTCAAAGAGCCAAAGACTCCATGTTTCTCCCATTGGGACCACTCTGATTTCTCCAGGGCGCACCTCCCCTCACCTCTTGCTGTGCCAGATCCCGTTGGTGCCCGTGATGAGCCCCCGTGTGCTGAAGCTTTTGCTCACAAATAGAAACCCACGGCAAAGCCCAGCTCCCCATTGTATATGGCAGCTGCTCTGCTGTACACACACAGAGCATCTCCATGCTACTGTCTTCATGTATGTTATCACCCTCATTAAGTAACAGCAGGAGTGGATTCAGCTAGAAAAAAATTTGACTCACAGTGACTTTCTGTTCTCCCAGTGACCCAAACAAAAGACATTTTGGCAGAAAGTGCTGAAGCCTGATGATAAGCTCTCATTGTTTGATGTGGTCCTTACCATTTGTACAGCCACAAGTGAGCGCAAAAAAATGGCAGTGGTTTGTAGAACCTGCTCTCCCTGGCTTTCAGCCACAGATGATCGCACAGCTCATCCCTCTGTATATCAAAAGCCAGCCCCTCCCCTTTTTTTTTTGTTCCCAGTGAAGGAATAACAGAAATGAAGACAGCCAGCTACAAACTCCCACTTCGCTATTTTCTTCATCATAAATTCGTACAAGCAGATGTAACAGATAGGAGAAAACAGAAACACATACATGTTCTGATGTGAAGGCAACCAGTCTGGGAATAGCTGCCATTCCTTTTTCTTTAACTTCTGGGAACATCTTGAAACGTGCAATCAACATAGCATACATGTTAGATATGGCACCACCTGGAGTCCACAGTAATACACTGTTACTTTTTCTATGCATTGTAATATTATTGCAGAACAAACTACAAGTCTTGCTACAGTTTTTCTAACTGAAATGTTAATGTTTTTGCCTAATGGCAGATTCTTCTTCCTGATGCTCCTCACAGCTGGGTTGTGTAAGAACAGGGTCTACCACACCCAACTAACAATTTATGCAAAAAGTACTGCTGCAAAAAATGAGGGGGGTTTCCTTCCATTCCCATTTTTGTTACCCTCTCTCCTTTAGTCCCCAATCTTATCTTTCCACACACAAAGTCCCCACTCTGTTCCACCTCCCAAGCGGACGTCACCACAAGGCAACTTCCCAGGGGACTTCCAAGTGCAAACCCAGCTGTGCTCACCCCTCCCAAATTAGGGTGATGTTTCATGCCCCGGCTCTGAGGAAACCCACACAGTGAGTCCCAACAGATACCACCTTCTGGATAACTGGAGTGTGAGGAGGGAAGAGAAAGGAAAAAGAATAATTCTAACAAGTATTTTTCTCTTTATTTGTCCTCTGATGGGAGCAAGGGGAAAAGGTTTCATGTCCCTACCACTAGCCTTAAAATCACTGGCATTCGCTGACTTAAAATTCCCACTTCAGGATGGGTATTTTACCCACTTCAAGATGGGTATCAGATGACAGCTCTACAGTATTCTCTTCACATATGTCAACTATCAATGCATAAATTGAGCACTTCATTTTTTGTTTTTGAGATTTTTACAAACTGAGCCTCTGTGTCTACAGTGGAACAATGTTTGGTTATACATTAATGCTGCATGAGCACTATGGGAATATAATACAGAACCTGAGGCAGAGTCCAAGTACTTTTACATATGTACACATGTAAACACACACACACAGACATGTATACATAAAATCCATCAATTTTATCCTGTATATATACTCTCTCTATATATACAGATTGACTACATATTGATGTTTATGCACATATATTTATACAAAGTGAAGGTGTATACTGATTGCAGTTTTAGGCTCTTAAATGCACAGGTCAGAGTGCAGCTGAGGTTGAGTTCAATTAACTCAACCTTCATCCACCTAAGAATGGAATGAAGAGCACAAGACAGGCACTTCCAGAAAATGGTTCAGTTGATGCTTGTGGTGGCTGGGATGACTTGCCCTGCAAATGCATCCACCACTCTCCCATGAATATATGGGAGCTGTGGTAACTAGCCCAGGGCAGACACACAACACTTGGACAGCCAAGGTGAGATAAGACAAAATCCACTCTTGAAGCAGATCAAGGTAGGTCTGCTGAAAGCAGTGACGTTACATCATGTTACACCAGCAGGGTGTATGTGCTGGCAAATTTAACATTGTTTTGACTTTTCTAAGATTTGTAGTTATCCCACTAGATATATATATACTGTTCCATAGCCCATAGAAACTGTGCCTGTCATTTCTCATCAGTTTCCTGGCTCTGCTCTTGCAGTGAGGCTGCCCCTGCTCTGGGCTCTCCCTGACCCCAGTGGTCCTCCTGTAAATCCAAGGAGAAATGCCCCAGAGGGATGGCATCACTGGCATGGGGGTCAGTTCAGATCACGCTTTTTCTTGTCCTTTCAACTATCTTGAGAGATATGAACATATTTCTACACCTCTTCTACAAATGACAAAACAAGAAATGGAAAGATTAAGAGGAAATGCTTGGGTACCTGTCCCTAAAAAATGCAGATGTCATGTAACAGCTGCTGCTGCTGATTTAAGTGATTGAAATAAGGTGCCCAAGCTGAAGAAATTTGGCCTAAAATGGCTTTGTCCAAAGCCATTTGCTCAGTGTCAAAAGAATCAAGACTGAAACATTAAGTTTCTTCAATATCATGCTTTCCTATTAGTATTTATTACCTAGCCATTTAACCCTAAGCTTATTAATAAGCCCACATTCTGCCTTTAATTTTGCAGCTGTGTTTATACCCACAGCTAATTGCAGGCAACAAAACAAACCTACAGAATTTGGAGAATCTAATCAGGCCTTTATGCTTTGCATGTATTGATACGGCATATTTCATTCCAGAGAATGCAGAGCGTGAGAACCTTTTCTTCGCAACAGTAAGGCCTCCAGCTGAATCTGTGACAGTTTGAAATGAGAAGATAGCATAGAGATTATTTTAATTATTGCCTTAAAAAGCAGAACCTGCACACTGGATATTGTTGGTTTAAGAGAGTGAATTAGAGAGATGCACTTTGCACAAACCAGGGAAAGAAAGGATGAGGGGAGCAGCAGTGCCAGCAGGCGGCACAGGTCCACATCTGACCGAGAGCCCGTCCCCACGCAGGTTTCAGCTCCACAAAATGGGCTCCAGCATCCTGACGCACTAGCAATCTCCTGGCCCCCAGCTCAGGCAGGGACCTCTCGCTGACATGGGAGGGACGGTGGTTCCCCCTGAGACATCCATCTTTCCTGACTCACACCACCTCAAGCACAGTTTGCCAGACTTGGGCAGATTTGGCGCTTGCACTGAGCCTTTCACCCCCTCCTGCCGCCCATGCCCAGCCTCTGCCCAGCAGGTCTGGCTCAGCAGCATTGCTATTGCTCTTTTCTCCCCTCTTAATGTCCCCAACCAGCCCAGTGAGGCTATTGTGGGTCAAGCCTTCAAGGTGAGGAAGACCAGCTATACTGAGTCAGGCCAGGGATTGGACAGTAACCAAGCACTGTCCAGTTCCCAAGAACTTTATCATAGGTTCTGGGCTTGTGATACATATTTAGATACTGCTCTGTGTGATGGAGGCCACGGTTTTGGTCAGGACCTCTAAGCACTACAGTGAAAGCTATCAGAGCTTTTGCTCTCAGTGCTTTTTAAATAAGAATTCAACAAGAAATAATGTAAATTCTTCTCATCTTTTTCTCCACCTCCATGGAAAGGCTCAGGACAAAACTCCTGCATCACTTCCCACATGTGCATTCAGATGTGAGAAGATTAAGATAAGCCTTGTCTGATCTTCTGCACAGCATGAACTTTACTATTCAAGCCCTCAGAGAGCTGAGCATCCTAGACTGTTATCACTGAGGCCCTTCCTTTGCTCGATAGTCCAAATACTCTTTCTCTCTCTATTAGGTCAATGAACTTTCTTTCCAGAAGGGCTACTTCCTCGTCAGCTATCAGTCTGTTCTTTTCTGACAAGCCAAGATGTTATGCCCCATGTAAATTCTCCCATTTTTCTGCAATTCAGTGAGACAGGCCAACATTTTTAGCAATGAAGTTCCAGAATAAGATAGGCAGTGACAGAGTATAAATCAAAAGACTAAGTGGAATGATTTTAAAAAGTCTTAACAATGTAGGGTTTGTCAGAGTCAATGATTTCTCTACAGTTAATCACACTCATTTTTTGCTTTATTGACTTGCCCTGAAGGAACCAGGCTTCTGAGTCTTTAAGCACTGAGATTAACTCCCCACCCAAGTACCCCTTGAGCCCAACAGGCCAGCTCACACATGGAAAGCCAATTGCAGACTGTAATGTTGGCAGTATCTTACCGACCCCACTAAAATGACTTAAAGTTATGCTACATCTTTCCCTCTTTGCTCCAATTTCCCCTGCAGTGATGGACAGCAATGTTGTGTTTCCTCCCTTCATTATAAATACAGTACTCTTCCTATCTCATGTAATCCATAAAAAGCAGGGGCAAAGCAAACTGCAAGGCAAATGTCTCTTCTGATTATGTTTCCCATGTGCCATAACAGCTGCTCATAATGCAGTGCAATTTGCTCAAACAGACCCTCAGAATCGCATCCCTAAAATTCATAAACATGCAATACTTTCTCTCAAAGAGGCCACTGGTGGTTATAGGCAAGTGTCCTCTCAAACATGCATATTTAATTATGTTTAGTCTTTAACCACAGGGGATGTCATACAGCATAGTCTGAAAAATAAAGAAAGCTTGAAATATCATGTACCAGGTGAAAATATCCCATCGCCACAGCCCCCTGGCCAGCCAATCATCTCTCTCATTTTCCTTAGTGTGACATATTCCAAAAGTACAAACACTGGAGCAATTTCATAGGTGAACCTGAAATGTAGTAATGTCCATATTTAATGCTTTCATCTACAATACTAACACATCTTTTTCCAATATTACATTACATTATAGCCACAATATACTCTATCTTGCACTGGGTAGAGTTCTGTTTTACAGTATTTTTTATAATCTTCCTTCCTATTTGAAGTCAAATATCTAGAAAGAGAAATGCTGAGAGTGCTTGAGACTCCATTTCCAGCCATTTCAGTGAAACAAACCTTGCCCACCTTTTCCAGGCTCAAGAGCTGCTGGGTAGTTAGACCCTCTCCTTGCAAAAACCTGCATGCACATCTAGGAGCACACACATCAGCAGCCCTATTCACGATGACGAGACAGTGCATGGAGCTAAGCAAGTGCACAAAAATGCTTCCTAGTCCCAAAGTTAAAAAAACCCCACAGTTCAAATTCTGCACCTCTTTCTTACAGAAAGCAATGGCTCTAACTGCTCTGAGTATGGATTGTACATAACCCCTCTACACGAATGCAAGTGCTCACTTAGCACACCTTTTGTTTTACACATTTATGCATGCTAATTGTTAAAATATTTTTTCTGGTTTTTTTTTTTGGGGGGGGGGGTCGCAAAACTGACATCATATTAATATGATGAAATTTTACAGAGGACAGCCTATAGGACAATGTTCAAAGTCTTCATGTAAATAGCTGTAGCAAACATTTAAAAAGCAGACAATTGTTTTTCCAGAAACCTTAACATAAAAGTATTCTTTCTTTCATTCAGCTACAGCAGCTAAAATTTTAGACTATAACTGTAAAATTACATTAAATATTATTACGGAAAAAAGTCTGCTACTTACATATTAGTATTTGCTGCTGATGTCAGCCAGTCTGCTGCCAATCCAACCATGTCCAATCCAGTTGAAAGTTGATTAAAATATCTAGGGTGCCCTGTATAAGATGGAAAATGTTATCAAAAGACTGATGACTCTGAATGAAACTATTCAGTGCTGAACGGTATATTTACCTCTGGATTTCTACAGAGAAGGAAGTGCTTTCAAGGTACAAAACAAAGCAAACGGCAATAAATACATTTCTTGGAAAAGAAAGGATTTCTCTCCTTTCTCATTCCAAACTCAGTAAAATCAGAGTAATTACACTGAACGCAAAATAATGAATTCCAACTTTCTCTATTATCCTCTCAATATGCCTTGAAAATTAGCACATCGCTGCCTCACAAAAATAGCTGTTTGCTCCCGTTAGTGTGTCACATGTTGTCACTGGATGTGTTTTTGCCTGGCTAGGTTTGAAAGGCACGCACGAGACACCATCTGAAGAGCTTGCCAGTACATATAACATCAGTGATGAATGGCTAATGATTATAATAGACAGGGTGAAATGAGAAAATGGAACATTTTGGTGACTGCTTTGCACATGACTCAAAGGCTGATGATTGTACGAAGATGGCAGGAAAGGTGGCGGTCCTCGTCATTTCTTCCCTGTCAGAGTGTAATTACAAATAATCTCGCTGCTCACAATTGTGATTTTAAACAAACCCCGTGAAAACCAGCATTGCTGCCCCAGCAGAATGATGCACAAGAAAATACTCATTGAGCTGATAGTCCGTTTACCTGGTTAATCTATTTGGCTCCTGATTTTTTTCTAAAATCCTGTTAGAGATTTTTCTTAAAAACGTGCCTACAGCCATTAATTGCAGGAACCATTAAAACTCAGTTTTTACTAGCTGCTCCCCGCAAGCTGCTGTTCAGTGGTATAATTACCTGTACCAATTATGGATGGTTCACAACTACTTAAACACCCTCTGACTCAAAAGGACAGCAGACTCTGCTTGGAAAACCTCTGTCCTGACCCACAGACGACATACTGTTATTGCCATCACAGAAAACAAAAGACAGAGGAACATGATTGAGGAAATGCAGACCCAGCACCAAGAGAAAACTTATCTTTGGTCTCCAGTGGCCTCTTATCAGGCACAGACACATGGCTGGCAGAACAGCGCGGGGAAATTGCTCCCAGTTCCCACCTTGCAGCACACAAAGGCAGAGTATTTGGGCTATGCAGATGGACTAGAGCAGGGGATAAGCGGCGGAGAGGGTGCACAGGCAAAATCCAGCTCCCTGCACCCTTAACCTGAGATAAGCCCCATGCCGCTGCCATCCGGCCTGACTCCTGCCACCTTCCCCTGGTTCACACTACCCAGGACATGCAGCCAGACCCTCTCAGGCCGTGACAGATTCTGCCGAGACCCAGCAGGATTAACAGAGTCTGGCCCCCAACGCAACTCTCTAGAATGGGGTAGGTGGGCCTGGGGCATGTGTGTGCCCTGACCCCACTGCCAAAGCCACAGCAATCCCACGGCAGGGGCTCTGTCTGCACAGGACTGCATCTCCCTGACGATGGGATTTTATTTTTCAGAGAGTTTTGATATTTATAGCTTGGGTTCAATTTCATAGCCAGGGTCCAAGCAGGGTCCCAAATTCCACCAGAAAACAACATAAAATTAGGAGCTGAAAGCCTTTGGTGAATCTGGACCACAGGAAGGCTCAAAGATGCCAGAAAACCTCCTGCTTAGGAAATAAATCTGCACTGAAAAGCTGGAGAATAGCAGAATTTCTATTTGCAGCTGCAGTGTCTCGGCAGCTCTCTGTCAGCTCCATGCCCAGCCCCAGGCAACAGCCCTGTTGTCACTGCTTGTTTCTTCAAGGAAATCCCACAGCACACCTCCTGCTTTGGGAACCACCACAGGAATGGGGCCAACAGCACACAGGGGTCGGGGCAGCCATGCCCTGGAGCAAGCGAGGTCGGCGTATCAGCGTTGTGCCCCTACTGAGATGTTACTACAGGGATAACAAGAGGTACTGCTGCTGGAGCAGCTGCTGGCAGAGCCCCCAGCACCTACACCTGTAACATGGCCCCCTCCGCTCAGTGCCCATCCCTTCTGCAACACGACTTTAACATGTGACAGCAGAAAACATAAGCCCCAATCTGACCCCAACCTCAGTTTGTCTGTCCATTTGACACCTGAGCTCTCTTTCCTGAGCTAGATGGCCACAGAAAATTGTGGGTTAGCTTAAAAGGCAGATGCCACTGGCCAGGTAAGAAGAGTTTGGGAGAGGTGCTCAAAAATCACTGCCTGGGTTCCATCTGCCTGAAACACACATTCTTTGTCGTGCTTGTCACCCAACAAAGAGGTGACTGGAAGAGATTGACAAGGTGTGAGGAGAGGGGAGATGTGAAAACAGGAGATTACTGCTTACTGGTTGGTTTAGCAATATACAACATATTTATGTATATCCCAGTGTAAATCGAGAGATGATGGGGAAGAGCCAGGGCTGAGGCACAGGGACGGGCTTTCCCTGCCGAGGACGTGCCTTCGCCCTATGCACCCTCCTCTCAAACACGCTTTGCTTGCACTTGGTTTCAGGCACAGACATCCCCTATCATTAACATGCAATGTCTGCAGCCTCAACGGGGAAGTAATGACAATGGCTGGGCGAAGCCGGACAGCACGAAGAAAGGCATGGCTGGCAGCATGGGTTTGGCTTTGCTCGCAGCCCCACAGTACGCATGGCCTGCTACCGGCACCAGGGCCTGCCAGGGGCAAGGCTGGACCAGCACCAGCTCCTCACACCCTTCCCAGGCTTTCCAAGCCATTTTTTAACACTCACATTTCGATTTCCTCCGTGAGCATTGCACAGAACCGAATTTCACATCTCTTTCCCTGCATTTGCAGATGCTGCCTTCTATAATATACACTCTCAGCTGAAATTCTCACCAGTGGTGGATGCTGGTAGCCGGTAAGGGGGCAGAGAGCCATGTGTGGCTCCCCCAGACACCCCACAAGCCATGGCACACAGGCAACACCTGGGAGCATCCCACACCTGCCCCTCGGCCAAAAAATCAGCCATCCGGCTCTTCGAATCCCAACTGGGGATCAGTGCTGGGACTTGGGGATCCAGCTGTGAGGCTAATCTAAGCAATACAATTTATTTTCCAATCTGCCTCCTGGTCACACAGCCAAACGCTGCCCAGGCCCCCCCAGCCCAGGAGGGGCCATGTCCAAACGGCTCCTGCAGTGGGAAAGGATGCAGACCCCTGCCGCCAGAAACCTCACTGCATTGTCCTTCCTCTGAGGCTAATTCAAGCCTTTTACCTTGAAGCATATGCCAAAGGGCCCCGGGTGTATATCCCACAGGTTTCGTGCCCCTCCCGGCTGGGGCGGCAGCCCCAGACAGCAGCTCCGCGCCCCTGGCCCCGTGGGTGAACCCGGCTGCGCCGCCGCATCTCACACAACCCCCCACGCACCCGTCCTCAGACCTTGAAAACGTTATTTTCATTAAAACGAATTAAAAAAATACCAAGAAAGTAAAGCTTCACATATTTCCAGAAGGAAGATAAATGGTAACATTATTTTAAAGAGTCTTTTTTGGATGCTCAAAATTAAATAGGTCCATTACATCAAACAGGCTATGACAAAAAAAAAAATTAACGAAAATCGCTTCAGAAACCCTATTCTTTGATTTCCCAGACTCACGGATTCTATGTTTTACAGCATTCTGTGAAAATATGTTTCCTGTGCCCTACGCAGACACATCACATGGATCACTGGACTGATCGACTTGGTTCCTGCAGACACCATTTATCTAACTATTTATTCCAATATTTTACAGACATTTTGACAGTACCCGACTCACACATCAAAAACATTCAGTTGAACACTTCCAGCTCTAAACGAGGATTACACAGATCACCCACAATCTTTACTGGGATCAGTCCGTCCTGTTCCCAAAAGATGAAAAAACCTGTTTTTTGTTTTCCCCTCAACCTCTATTCACAAATCAGTCTCTTTCAGTAATTGCTACACATTTATTTATAAGCAATTTCTCTGTAATTCAAGTTCCCACTAAGAGCTCCCTGCACTCCACATTATTTCTCAATCACAGCCGTAATTATAGCTCCGCTTTTTGTCCGCTCCGCCGCAGTTAATTTAAGGTGGCCCCGGGAGCGGAGCCGAGGGCTTCCCCACGCCTGAGGCCAGGCTGGGGGTCCCAGATTGGCAGGAGTCAACACATCCCTCCTCTCTCCAGTGAAAAACAACAACGACAAAGGTTACTAAAACAATTCGGGCTTTGTTTTTATTGCTTCAGCCCAAAGCTGTGGGGGGGAAAAAAAAAAAAAAAAAAAAGACAACCGAAAAAAAAAAAACCAAACCAAACCAAAAAACCCGAAACAACAAAACCAAAACACCATTATACTCCCGTGGGCAGTTCCACCAAATTTTCCTATTTTCATGTCCTGCAGGTAAGGGGAAAGACACGGCAAATGGCCGCTCAGAGCTCCCATTTACAGGACGCTTATTGCGATTTTGGCTGCTAGACGGGCTGGAACCCGCTGCCCCCCTTCAGGGACCTCCCCGCTCCTCCCGCCCCGGCTGCCTCCCAGCTCCGCGCCCCCCGCCCTGCAGTGAGCGAGGGGCCACCCCCGGCCCGTCACACGAACATGAATGAAAAGGAAACGAGCAAAGTCGCAAAGGTGCTGAAAAGGCTGCTCAGTGGCACACTCGGTAACTCCGACGCACAGAGGCATTAATTTTAACTGGGAAAGGGCGTGCGACGCTGCAGTGACAGCTACAGAGACAGGGCTGCTGGAGTATTTTATCATTTAGGAAAACGATTTCTGTCTCTGCTAGAAATTGCATGGAACTGACCAAATACAATCGCTGCTTCAATCTTTAACGTTTCAAGATAAAACTAAATGACACCTTTAATCAATGGATGAGACCATACAGGGTAGAAAATGAGCATGGCTATTACCTGTTTTAATTGCATACTTCAGAGTTGTTCTGCAGTTCAATAAAATTTCTTCCAAGGTCTGTGGCTGGTCTGCCAGTTCCCAGTTATATTCCTGGAGCAGCTCATTTGGGTAATGGAAATCAATGACTTTTGTTGATCTATCAAAACTTTTCACCACATACTGAAGTAAAATGTCCACAACGTCTTGTAGGAAAGACATCGTTGTTATTTCTCCATTGCATGCTGGCAGAAGATCTGGGAAAGGAGAAATGAAAAGTTAACTTCGTTTTATGAACATATACACAGATTTTGGACAAAAGATTCCCCCATTTATGTTTAGGAAATCTTTTTCACTGTGCTCAGTACAAATAGACTATGTTTTCACTTAATAAGTAAATTGGCAAGACTGTATTTTAAGGATTGTTTGGAAAGATGACAGTTAGGTTTTAATTTCCTATCTAAAATAGCGAATTTTGCCCACAGTATATTTCAGACTAGTTTTTAAGACCATGTGAGAGAGCAGGGAAACAAGAAAAAAGGAAAAATTAATCTCAAGAAAAGACTGGGAAATAGATGCTACAAGAAGCACTATAAAAACTGGCATTTTCTTTGCAATAAAATACCTTCCCTGTTACTCTCCAGTGCAGGTAACTTGTTGATAATTTAATGCCTTTTTTCCGAGGCAATCCTGCACCATCTCTCAGTGTGCACATCGACATCTTTTGTTTAGGTGTGATGGCTATGGCAGAGCTGAGCTGTAGTGGAACCCCTTAATTTGGGGTAACCCGGGAACGGTCGGCCAGGCAGCGGCACCAGCACAGGGTGGCTGCAGCAGCTCTGCACGGCAGAGCGGGGGGCATTTCTGCGGGGAGCTGGGACCTATTGAACAGTGGAGACTCTACCTCCAAGGTCAGAAAAGATTAAGTGCAAAACCACCTCGAATTAAAATAAATCAGGAAGAGAGGGCTCCTTCTCCCTCCTTCCCACAAACCTTAATTACATCGCAGGGACTTCAACGAGAAGGTCGCTGCTGTCACTGTTCCTTAGAAAGAGCAACCTGCAGGCAATAGCACGCTGGGATTTTATTGCTTTTGTTTTCAGGATCTTTTATTTGTTTAGGGGTGGGATTTTTCTGTTTGTTTGGTTTTTTGTAGGCGGGTTTGATAAATGCCCAGCGCCCGCACGGGTGCAGGAGTGGGCCGGGGCTGGGGGCGCAGAGATCCGCGGAGCCGCCGCACACTTCGGGCTCCACTGGCCTCCGTGCATCGCGGGCGGAGGCAATTTCCCGACCGAACCGCTGTTTTTTGTTAGTTGGAGAGACGTGTCGTGGCCCGGGAGCGCCGTTACCTGTTGAGTGCAGAAAGGCGTAATTCACCTCCGCTTTTTGGCAGCCGCAGGGCTTTTTGTCGCAGGTACATGCCGGCCGCGGCTCCGCTGCCCCCGGGGCTGCCCTGGCGCCGGTTTCCACGGGCTTCTCGGTATCTCCGTAGAGCAGGGCTTGACAGCGACACGGACACAGGGCCTCAGCACCGCGACACCAGACCCCGTCCCCCCGCCCTCCTCCCCTGGGGCAGGGCCCGCGGCCGCCCGCCAGCCCTCCGCGGGCGCGCAGCTCTGCCTCCGCCGCCAGCTGCCGGGGCCTCCCTGCCCTTACCGCAGAGTTTGTTTCCGATCCCTCCCGTGAACTTCTGGGCAACCTGACACCAGGCTCTGGCTGCAAGACAAAACGAAGCGAAGGGTCCGTGGGGACGGGCGTGGGCCGTGGGCACCTCGTCCGACACCGGCACTGCTCCCCAAGACCCCCCCGACCAGCCGAGCCGAGCCGCGCCGGGCCGGGCTAGAGCCGCCGTCTGTCCCCGCCGCTCCGTCCCGCCGGCCGAGCAGGTCTCCGGCGAGTGAGCAGCGCTGCCGCGGAGGCTCCGCGGCTCCGTCGGGCCGGTCCCGCCCGGCTACTCGGCGCTCCCCTACCTGTGCCGGGGCTCTCGGCGGCCGCGGAACCCTCCTCGGCCCCGAAGGACCAGAAGCCGGAGCCGGGGCTTGCCATGGCGGAGGCGAACCGGCGGGGTGGGCGAGGAGAGGCAAACTGCAACCCAGGCGGCCTGAGCGAGTGTGCGTGAGTGTGAATGTGCGGGTGTGTAAGTGCGTGCGTCTGCGCCAGGCGGCGGCAGGCAAAGGGGCGGGGGCGCCCCGGGCACGCGTGGGCGGGAGCGTCTCCCGCGGGCGCCCCCGGGGCGCGCTCCGCCGAGCTACCGCGATCGCTCCCTGCAGGCGCCGCTGGCCGCTGTCCTTCGCCTGGGACGGGACGGGCGGGGACCGGGAGAGGTGCTCCGCGAGGTGCGCAGCGGCGCCGGCAGCTGCTGTGAAGGGTCCCCCGCCCTCTGCACCGATGGGGCGGTGAGGAGGCGCTCGGGGCAGACCCGAGCCCTGGGGGCAGCCTGGGCTGGAGCTGCAGCTGCCTTTGAGGAGAAGGCGAGCGACGTGCCTTGTGCCGTTACCACCCCGCCGACGGCCCCGCCGCACATGCAGCCGCGGCGGCCCGAGAGCGAGGGGACGAGCCGTCTGGCGCCGCCGAGCGCTGCGCGCAGGGGAAGGATGATTTTCCGAGCCTTGGTGCGGGCGGCCGCGGCGGTACAGCCCGGTGCCCCGAGGAGAGGGCTGGGACACCGGTCTGTGGCGCTACGGGGAAGCGTCCCCGATCCCGTGAGCCGCAAAGCGCCGAGAAAACTACCCGCCCCTCACCCACTGCACCGGAGCACCCCGGTGGCTGCGAGCCGGGGACTCCAGGGCCAGAGCTGAGGCGCCGAGGTCGGGGCAGCGCCTGCCGCAGGCGGCGGAATAGGGGCCCAGTCCCAGACCGGGCAAGGAACAGCCCTCCCGAGCACCCACTGTCCTCCCGGCCCGGCCCTGCCCTGCCCTGCCATCAGCGACCGGTGGGGGTGGCTCCCCGTCCCGGTCCCGGGCTGGGCAAAAGGGTCCCGGCTGCGCGCCCGCGGAGGCGGCGAGAGGAGCCCTGCGCAGCTGCATAGTGGTCCCTGGCTTCGGCACCTGCCTGCCCCGACATCTCTCCGGGCATCCCCAGGGCGCTTCCGGGGTCTCCCCCCAGCACCCCGGGGATGGTGAGCCAAGTGGAGCCGCCTTCCCCTCTCCAGCCCCGTGGGAACAGCAGGTCTTGGAGGCGAGACTGGAGAAGGGGAAAAACAACCGCTCCGCTTCCCTCCCGGACGTCGTTTTTGAAAGGAACCAAACCTGCACTTTCCACCCGAGCCAGTTCCCCACAGGAGCACGATGCCCTTGCTTGCCGTGGCTCCGTCCCCACTCAGCACAAGAAGGATTTCAAACCCTAACCCTAGGAGGGGGGCAGGCGAGACCACACCAGTCCAGGGTTCGGTCCTGCCGAGAGCTCTGGTCACCCAGGCCCCGCACTGCTCCCCGCACCCAGGCCGGGGGGGCTCCCAGGCTGTGCTCAGCCGAGGCCATTGCTCTCGGCCGAGGCCATGCACCCACATGGTTACTAGGAAGGTCCCCCTGAAGTCTCACGGCAGTGTCCTGATGTTTTTCAACACTGCCCTGATGGGAAAGTAAAAGAAAACCACTCCAGGCATCTCTGAAACTAAAGGTCTGTTCCAGTTTCCAGATCACATCGGCTTTAAGGAAATGTAGACGATAATTCAGGCTTTTCGTGGTGAGAGGCTGCTGTGAGCTCTTCCCCGCCTTGCTCACTCACGCCTCAGTCCGGTGTTCTGTCAGTTCTGGGTGTTAATTCAGATACAGCCAACCACATAACTGCTTTGTGCATTTTTATTTAGCTTTTAATGATACATGAGAAAGCAACTTTAAAACTGATTTCAAAATTTAAACAATTTATCACAAATTTTACACTGCAGCGAATTTTAATCCGATGCACATCCTTCTAACTAGTTAAAGATCAGGAAGCAATGGTTACCTGTCTCTGGGGAAAGGGGCAAGTGTGTGGTAGGAACGGACACAAACCCAACCCCTGTGGCTTGCTGCTGCCGCCAATTGTAGTATTTAGGAGAGCTAAGCAACGGAGCAGGATCAGGGCCCTATACAGCATCATGAAATTTGCTTTCTCTTGCTTTGCAGCTGGGAACATGCAATTATGAATCCTGAAAGGAAGTGCAGCAATTCTTAATATCTGTGTGGTTTCTGTGGAATAAAGTATTTTGAATAAGGAATGGGGGAAAATTCGAACACGGTGGCTATTGCTTTTATTTCCACTTAATTTCTAGTGGAACTGATTAAGAATGATGATTACATTTAGGCAGCAATCAACCAGAAAGCATATTTCTATTCCTTTCTTGGCACCCCAGAGATTAAGATTCCTAAAAATCTAAAGCAAAGGAAAACAAAGCAAACACAATTTAAAAGTTTATCATTAGTCACAAAGCCCAGAGGCAAAGGAGAAGGCTGGATACACTTCCCATAAATGGACATCTCCAACATAAGGATTATACACACAATATTGACCTTTAAAACTGCTACTCGCTTTACAGTAAAGTCAATAATGAAATAAACTGCCACAGTATGCTATCCAACTAATCATTTATGTTTGTTTTCATTAGAGGGACACTTGCCACACAGTTCATCCCAAAATTTAGGCATTGTAAACCTAAATGAGCAGAAATTCCCCTATGGCATTCTTGTAATTCTTCTTTCCTGTAAAACAATTAATTAAGAACAATAACTAAGGTTTTTTGAAGGTGCATATGGGAATTTGAAAGCTTGACTAGGGAACTATAAACTAAATGATCTATTTTAATTGAATGAGGCTGATGAAATGCTAAAAAAGAAAGAAATATGCATTGAAGAAAGTAAACTAGATTTAAGGTGCTTAGTGTCTAATAATTTTAAGATGTAGCACTGGCATCTGAAGGAAATCTGATTTTTACACTACATTTTCTTAAAGGATATGAAAAGTGACTGACAATGTCCCTTTGCAACGGTGTTGGGCTGTAAACCACAGTATACTCACATGAACACACACGTTGTAAACTTGAAACATTGGAGAATAAAAAAAAAAAAAAAAGGAAGCACATGGTATAAAATGATAAAAAAGATTATGCTAATAAAAGCCAAATGGCAGCAGGAACAGCAGCAGCAGCTAGAACTGCTGGATAAGGCGCCGGCGCTGTGAGGTCTTGCGCAGCAGCCGTCTGTAGTCATAGGGATTATCTTCGGTTTTACTCTCTTCCAGGGGGCTTTCTGCAACCCTCGACCTAGGGATTAAGCACAGAAGTGTTTCAGAAATTAAAGTAAGAATATTTACCTTGGCAAACACGCTTAATCAACTGCTTAACTTCCTCCCTTGGGTGGGGGTAGGGGGGGAAATAAAAGGAGACAGAAAAAAAATTAACTGACTTTGCTAGGCCTCTTCCCCGGCTGCATAAAGCAGGCACCTCGGAACAAACACATTGTACACTAAGAGTGGATGAACACAGAAGAACAACATGTTCTTCTACAAAGGAGACATAATAGAAGGACATTAAAATGTTGAGAACATCGGGGTGCTGTGCAGTAGTGTTTTCCTCAGGGTTACTGAACCAGATTTTCAGCTACCATAATTGTGTTTGCTCTGTTTTTAACCTGCCTGTGGAGCTCACTGTACATGTCCTTTTTCTTTTTTTATTTTGGAAGCCACCTTTGACAGGCTGGAATGGTGACCTGGCACCAAGTGTTACCACGAAGCAAAATTAAATTAAAACTCAGTTATTTAAAAAGTGTATTACTCTGAAATAACTACATAACATTGTAGTGTTCTACATTAGAGGCATACCTCACCACTGGTCCTACACCAGCACCAAAGTTAAACTGCCAAATAAAAAATATTCAGTGATTCAGTTCTGTAGATTGAAATGGCTGTATAGTCCTTATCCAGATGAGCCCATTCAAGAGCTACTGAAGTGCAGAAATGTTTCTTAATTGCATTCATCTGCCCTCAGAGGTAACAGTGTAAATGTTAAAGTTACACAGATTTTTTTCACTATAGCTGATTAGGATGCAATCAAAGCAGCACACAGTAAAAGGTAAGAAATCCCTTTTAGCGGCAAAATTCTCATTCGTCTAAACCAGAGCTCAGGGTGACACGCTTGGCATAATTAACAATACTAGAAATGCAACATTTTCCACGGGATGTAAACAATATGGTATTTCCCTGTTATTATCAACTTCCGTGCCTTCTCAACCCTTTTCTAAAACAATTTCAAATCCTACCTGAAAAATGCCAAAAAAAAAAAAAAAAGAAAAAAAAAGTAAGGGGCATAAAATATTCCACAACATTTCCTCTGTTAGTATGGATACATTTTGAAACTCAACAATCATCCCAGGCTTAGTGTTTCCCTTAAGCCTTTGACCTAGATACTTTCCAAGTTCTTCTTACATATCTGAAGACACAAGAAGATATAAACATATAAAGATGTATAAATATGTATTTGCATGTGCCATGTGTGCGGGTGCATTGGCAAGAGCGAGAAGCTGAATTCCTTAGCCCAGCAGACCTCACGCTCTCTGAAGTGTGTGTGAAGAGAGGAGGCTGAGCAAGCCCACCCTGTAGTGCTCTCCTCCTCCTGCCCACCCTGGTGGGGTCCACCACATGCGATGGACACGTGTGACACAGGACAACACAAGGAGGCAGCCAAGCTGGTGTCCTGTCTGCAGAAAGTGGGCAGCAAGTTGAGCACACATCCACCCGGTTTAAAGCCCAACTGAGGCAGAAATAGAAGTTTTAGGTTCTGCTTTAGTTTAATTGATTTTAGATCAGAGATTTACAGTAGATGTCCACCCATCTCATCTGGCACTTGGGAAGCCAAAAACTAGCAGGTAGCCTGAACACCAGTCATATAGCAAGCATTTTCCCTGCTGCATAAAGATGAGGAATTTTCAGCTATACATTTTACAAGATAATTTGACAAGATTCCATGAATAAAACAATAGATTTATGTCTAATTTGTTTATGTCTATCTTTCTTTTTATGAATCTTTTGAATATCTCAACAAGTATATACAACATTTTCCCCTATTATTATTTTTTATGAATTACCGCTCAGTAGCTCTTAAAACTGAAGTCCTGCGCTCAGTATCTCTTAAAATGGAAGTCCGGCGCTCAGCTGGGTGTCTCTTCCTTTTTATGGTACAACCACTGTCCTTTGAGGTGGAATCAGTAGATGAAATTTCTTGGTAGTAGATATCTAAATCTAGCACTTTGCTCAGGCTGTCAATAAATAAGTACACTAAGTTAACAGTTTCACTTTTCAATATTATATTCCACATTCAAAAATAAGGCAACAAATTAAATTATTAGTTGTGTCTACGTGTTGAGGATCTAAGAAAATATGTATTTATATATAAGCACAAGAAATGAGTCTCTGAAGCGTGATTCCTGTATGATGCAGATATTGAAAATTTAGAAACGCTAAATACTTTTAGATGTTCATAAAGTAGATATATATGACTGAAATCGTTTGGGTTTGCCATTATACTCATGGAGAGTAATTTTCATGGTATAATTCACCTGACCTATTTTAGATATCTCTTTGAAGAGGAGATGAATGATTTTCCTAAAGATTACCATTTTTTTTTTTTTTTCTGAGTAGAAGAAGAGAGTCTAAAACAATTAGTTCAGATATCGGTGTCAATAATGTAGATGTCTGTTATTTTGTCAGATGAATGCTATCCAGGGTATCGTGTGTACAGAAAAAAAACAATCCCAACATCCCGTTTAGAATGGCTAGAGAAAAAAGAATATCCTAAAAGCAACAACAACAAAAAAGGTTCAGAATTGAATTCTGACATTGGTAGAAAGCAGAAATAACTAACTGATTCCAGTTGTGATGTTCTACTAATACCGAGTCAGCACATGAAAGAAGATGCAGCCATGGAACTGGTTAACTAGATCTAAAATGATTGAAACCTAACTGAGGCCAAATAAGAAAAAACACTGGGGAGCTGCCCAAAAGCTCAAGTATAGAAACACAAATAAAAGGAAGCTATGATGTATGTCAGGAGGTGTGAATGAGGTCTACAGCACACATAAGGATCCAAGATACAGAAGGGCAGAATTTATCTATTGCTTCCTTCATTTCTGCAGAGATCCATCAACATAGGTTAGGTATATTGTCAAGAAAAGACTTTCGGTTGAAATTTGAATAGCTATTCTTAACTGTTATTAATAATTCCTTTTTTTTTTTTTGTTAATTTAATGATCTATTTCCAAACAATCATCTGTTTTTTTAGGAAAGAATTTTAGCAGGCTTTGTATTTTTGCTCATAAAAAAGAACTGGTTGCTCATTTGCTTTCACTGCAATTTTAAGCACCTTCAATTATTTTCTGTGTCAGAACTAGCTTTGATGTGGACCTTATCTTAACTTATTATTGTGCTTGTGTTGCCATGGTAAAGGGCCATGCTATAGGAAAACTGAATGACTGAATTCTATAATGGATTTTTGTCACTGAAAATTGCATATTTTAACTTTGTATACAGTGTCCTTCCTGTGAATCATCAAATTACCAGGCTATTTTAATGCTTTATTCTCCTGGTCAAGAACAGCTAAAAACTATTTCTAGACTACTAATAGTGAAATAATGAAAAAAATTACCTTTCTTTTCTTGGTCTCCGTTTTTCATCTTGTATTGATTTCTAAGAAAATACAAAGTAATTAAAAAATACGAAAGCTTATGCAAAGATACAATTTATCGATATGTTAGGTAGGAGAGTGTTATATATTTTTTGTTAAAAAGAAAATACAGAGAATCTAATTTGCTGAGCAAATGCCTCAGAAAAATCTCTTTTCAGGATCCTTGCGATTAAGAATGAGATTAGCATTGTTACTCCCAAATTTCAGTTGCCATACCGTGAAAAAAAGCTGAAGTGACCGTGATCAGAACAAAATGGAGATCTAAAACTTTCAAATATCTGTAGTTGTTTTAATGAAGTGGATAACACTATCTCACTGAGGCAAAGGTACTGCGATGCCATGAGAATTTCCATGAATACAGGCAATACAGCGGGAGCAGGTATAATCTTCTCATTAATGTCAATGCAGTCTTGTCACAGGTTTTAGTAGACCAAATGGACATATAAAAAGCAATATACTAGGTGGCAAAAGCACCTTTAGGATATAAAACATCCAGAAATGCAGAAGGGAGAGATGTAAAGGAAATACAAATAATTTCTTATCTCTGTCCCTGCAGCCAAAACAATGCTATGATGCAGCATCTAAAGCATCATCACACTTCAAAAGCAATATTTTTAAGTGCAGATGGTCTTAATTTTGATCTTCTGTTTTTCTTGCAAACTGATGAAAACTTATTAGAATTAGAGAATTGTACCACTGCAAAGCCCCTGAGAACCAGAAATCCTGATGGGCTGACACTTGTGCAGGTAAATGCACAAGACACGTAATTTTAAAATGATAGGCTGATCTAAAGAAATAACCCCCAAAATAAACTTTTAGTGCCTTGTATGAGCCATGGACTATTGTCAGACTTTGTTTGTATCTGTGCACCACTTGAGCCCATTTGATATGTAAGGAGATGAGTCAGAAGGCAAGGTGTCTAATTCATATCTGTAACATGTGAGAGAAATAATCTGGTTTTGCAGAAGACAGAGGAAATTTTTCAAAAAATGCATTGTTTTAATTATTTTTTTTTTCCTGGGCTTGATAATCATCTGCAAACACCTGCAGGTCACAAAGATTTTTAATAAGGTAGAAAATTCATGATAGCTAGAAAAGCTGACTGCCCTCAAGTTAGAGCTCAATGGCTTGGCCAAGGTCTGAGAATATACAAACTAGTAGGTCTCATTTCTAAGCTTCAGTGTATAGATATTTATACTGAACCCTTCCCTTACCAGTGTTAGGAAGACAGGCTTCTCTTTTTCACGGCTTCATGAAAAACACAACTAATTGAGGTTAATATTGATTAATGCCTTGAAAAACTGCTGCTAAAAATTTGTTTTAAAATTCCCTGGCATTACTGCAGTTTTTGTTTGCACTGATGTGACGGCTGTTTTCTGACATTGAGCTGGTCATGTAACAAATAAGCTTTCAGAAAATATTATGTTCCTGACAGTATAGTCTCAGCTTTCTAAATGCGAATTTACTTCAGAATTACACTTCACTTTCAAAATTTCCTAATACAGAATTCAGTGTCATGTCTTTCATTTCAGTCCTTTATGTCACCAGTCTTGCTTTCACAAAACGAATCTTATTCTTACATGCCAATTTATTTTTAAGAATGTCATTTATTTTCAGAATACCATGGTTCCAAAGCAGTGTTATTTCAAAGCCACGATAATAAAACATAGCTGTATTTGTCTATTTTGGTATGCCAGACACAGCTCTCCCTGAAGGCCCTGGTGACACCTTCTGTTGAAAGGAGAAGCAATTGCTACGGTTAGTTTATTAGCTGGGCTCTCACCGGCTGTTAAAATAGGTCACAAAGATACAGCCACCTCGAGCAAATGAGTTTAATTGCTTTTCTGTTGGAACTGCTTTCTGAGCTGCTTTTACGTTTTCTCTCTGCTTTCTTACCTTTTTTTTCTTTTAAGGGCACTGACGTCAAGAGTGGAAAGCAGCCCTCGGTATCTGAACTTGGACCACAGGCTATATATAGAGACACTCAAATCCATTAGTCTCCTAGGCTGTTGGTATTTGCCAGTTCCTTCATAATCACAATCTGACACATTTGTAAAGGAAGTTACAGTATGCATACTAATACAGCCTATTTTAATATTTGCTCTCTCTGCAAGATCAAGCACTAATTTAGACACTCAAAATAGCTCTCCGAATGAACCTGTTTCTCTCTCGTGACTTACAAGGAACTACAGAGACCGGGCACTTAATGTGAGTATGGAGAGTCCAAATGCTGCTTATGTATATAAAGAATCTGCATATGTTTAGGTACAAAACTAAAAATTGGCCTGACCCAGGGCGCAAATCAACCTTAATAATATAAATTGAACCTTAATAATATCAAATCCAGTTCAAAATGTGAAGTCTGTGGACTGACTCCTTTCCGGACGACAAAGGTCTTATGTTGTGGTAGAAATGAATACAGGAAATCGGGCAATAAGAAAGACAGTTTAGGTGGGAATTATCTGACGGTCTTAGCCAACAAAAGCTTGCTAAACTCACATGTATTAGAGTGTAGTAGGTGGAGTCCTCAGGATTATTTAATGTCTTAGGCTTCCGTGGCCTCCTTGGGGGTCTCTGCTTTGGGCGAGAGTCTTCTACTTTGGCTGCAACTGTAAAAAAGCAGAAGATAGCAAAGCTTTCTTCTTCACAGAACGGGAGGCTTCAATAAAAACAGGAGAGAATTTCATAAAAGAGAGAAAAAAGTTCCATGTAGCCAGTTTGACTGCTTGCAGTGACCCAAGAAAGCAAGCGGGGCACTTCCATGACCAGACTGGAAAGGGGAGTGGGTTTAACCGTTTGAGGCCTGACTGCCACGTGGACACGTGCCGCATAACGGATGTCAGCCCAGCAGTATGCTGGGCACAGGTTTCTCCTTCTGAAAAGGGTTGATGCTCCACATTCCAAAAAAGGCTCTGAAAGGTAATGGCTACTGGAAGGTTACCATCTCCTAACAGGGACCTGGGTGGTGGGGGTGATATCTTTTCAGACTCAAGTCAATCACTAAGGTGCCGAATGATGGAATTACCATTAGACTTCTGATTCAGAGGTTAGCCCTCTACATTATCAAGGTGTTGACTTTCTGCAGGGTCTCCTGCTGAGGCTGTTCTGTTTCAAGCCAAATCATGTACCACTGAGCAATACGGTGTGACCACATCCATCGCATCCAATGTATTTTTGTTTAGAGTATTCAACTTCCATTTCTATAAAAACTTTCTGCAAATGTGCAAAAAATGTCTCATTCTAATGCAAACAAAACCAAGATTTTAACACAAAATGGAACCGCTGTCCCCTGGCAGTCTCCAAACTCAGAGTTAGACAGTGACATGGGGGTTATACTGGTTGGCACATAGCGAACTACATGAATGTGTTGGATATTTGCTTGTTAAAAATCTATATGCAATTCTCACTGTTCTAAGACATAGGGCTACTAAGGGTTCATGGGCTGATAGGTTCTGAGACCGCAGAACTGACCCTGGGGGGTTGAGGAAACACAAATGAATAGCCTGGTGAGCATGATCACCTTACATTCAGCTCCAGCTATAGGAGAAGTTAATAGGGGGCTACGTGAATTCCTTTCTGATGCAGCAGGTGGGTGTTGCAGGGCAGCAGAACACTTGCAATAGAGATGGGTCATAGGGACACATGTAGGGCAATGAGTGAACACACAGCACAAGGTCTAGGCACAGTGAACCATGTGTCCAGGTATATTGCATAATATGGTGAGGTTTTAGATTGTTCCTGTCCCATCACAGAAGTATTCAGAGAACAGTCCATGGGAGAAAAAACATCTCCTTTCTCATAAATGAATATAGTATGAGGGTGGCATGAGGGTCTGCTCCCAATGAATTGCTGAGGTGTGTTTTGCCGATCTAATCCTCTTTCACATGAAGTGAACTCCATAACCCCAATGTGCTAACTACATGTGATTGAGTCTCAGAAGGAAGAATGTATTTGGTCTCTAATGACCATCAGAAACCATTTTACATGACAAAAATAAAAACTCTCCCATGTACATCGGGTATCTTTTTAATTAAGGAGGTGGTGCAATCATTTAAAATGAGAAACGATCAGCAATACATCAGTGTTGACTCCTGCAAAATTAGCTGTGCAAGTTTTTTGTTATGTGTGATAAATAAAGGCTTCTAAAGGTCACGGATATACAGAGGAGGCAGGATTAATAATGTTAATTTAAATTGTAGCTGGATAATGATTACATTTGTTGTTTTAGTTCCTTATCTGAAATGCAGACTGCTTCTCATGTAATGAATGAACAAATATCTTTTAACATTTTGCACTTAAGAGAACAATGGTGTTTTTCTAAGCCAGGGTACAGATAATTCATGTTAAACAATGACATTTAGATGCAATAAATTCATTTCAGTAACCTGCATTAAATATAAATCACATTATTTGATTTGAATAGGTATAGCAGGCTTGACTGTGCTCTTATGTGGGCTGTTGAATTTCAAGTGGGCCACCTGGAGTTATCCAAGCTTCCATTTGTGACAGAGGCATATCTTCCTTATTTTATTTTTAAACACAACAGGAGCCTAAGATGGAAACAATGCCTAAAAAAAAAAACCCCTTAAAATTCAGTATAGTTGAATAGAAACACTTAACCCTGTGTCTGTAGGACATTTTCAAAAATCGTACCAAAAATCTTGACTGCATGAAAATCTGGAAAAAGAAAATGAAACCAAATTAGGAACTTTTGGAAAATCCCAAGGAAAATGCTCTCATACCTAAAAAGAATTATCGTTCCCTAAGAATTCATCACTATATTTGCTTTTACATTATTTAATTCATCACTGTCAAACACACAAAGCATTATCGTATTCTAGATTACAATTTTTTCCAGCTGAAGTTACTTGTATACTTCTTGCATACGTGCTCTGCAAAGAAGACTCCTCTTACATTCAAAAACCATCATTTCGACAATGATAAGGGTTTCGGTAAAAATAGCTTTTCATCTCAGCTTCTGTGTTGTACATATGTATGAGCTATGCAAAAGAACTGAGGGGACAGAAATACCATGTTGGGGCAGCCAGACTTCTAAGCTTGCACCTCCATCGTTCCTTTATAAAATTGCAGAGGGCTGGAAATGCAATTCTCAGTGTTGTCTCCAAATCACACAGTAAGTAAAAAATAGTTTGATGGATTTAGCTTTCTTTGTTTCACCAGAAAGTGAACCTGTGATTTTCTTCTGTACTTAGATTTTTGTGTTCATTGCTACTGAAATAAAGCTGATGTGGTAGTTGCTTGTATTGGATAACTCACTGTGCAAAGTAAAATTTGCTTTTTCATTAGTTGCTGGTAATTCCAGAACTCGTTTACTTAGTGGAATTAAAGGTGGAAGGCAAATTAGATACCCAAGCCCGATAAATGGTTAGTTTGATGCGCTTGTTTTCCAGATGGCCTATACCTTTCTGCAGTAGGCAATGAAGCAGAAAGCAGGAGTAAAACCATTCACTTATTAATAGGCCAATTATGTTGCTTCTAGAGTCCATTACAAAGAAGAGCTTTCTATTCAAGCTCAATCTCTCCACAGTGAAATATCTTAGAGCCCATTTTTCCTTAGGACTGCAGGTATCTCTAGCAAGATCTGGCCATGTACTTCACATGTAAAGGGAAAACCAAGGCTTTCTCTATCTAATAAACATTTAACTACATACGTCACAACATTGATATGAAAACCATTCATAACAGCAGCTGCCAAAGCACTTTTAAAATGTCAGGCGGGCACTATCATCCCAATCCTACTAGCAGGGTAAATGAGACGCATAAAGCAAGACACACCGAGACTTGTTACGTCCCAGCTGGTCGGTACCACAGCTAGTGCACAGGATACGTCCCACTTAGCTGGTGGCACAGCTAAGGAGCAGGACCAAAGGCCTGTGCTGAGGCTCCCGGCTCTGCAGCCAGCCTGTGTCCTACGGTTGTATCTACCTGCACAGGTGCTGTCTGTGCTGTGACACATTCCTGTGCCTTAGAAGCAACGCATAGGAGAAACTGGAAACAAAAACATTTGATGCTACACAAACATTCATTTTTAAAGGCTTTACCAACAGGAAGATGAGTTGAACAAGTTGAAAGGGACAAAGATTTTCCTCAAACTGCCCAAGTGCATGCAGTCAGTACTCAATTAGTCAAAAGAAAGATGTTTTGCTTTTATTTTGAACCTTAGCAAATGTCAGCAATGCTGTAACCCATACTCAGGAAGTGACATCTCTCTGCTGCCCAAACCTGAAGCAGACTGTCAAAACATACATTTGGTCAAGTGATGACGGAAAGTCTAATAAAAGTTAAGGTAATTCTCCATGACAGTGAATGAATTACAGAGTCAGAGGTCAGCAAAGGAGTGTGCATGGTGTGGCTGCCAGGTAACATTAAAGAAGGTTTAACAAAACTAAGGAAAATTCCTTATTCTTATCAGTATCTCAGCCAGCTTGTCTAACACCACTCCAAAGGTTCTTACATAACTTGCACACACAACCTTGGACTCTATGGCGTTCAATTACAATGTATTACTACTTTCACACTCAGTCCTCACTGAAAGCTCTAAATACACTTAAAAAATAAGAAAAGGGACAATGAAATATAGGACCAGCTCATTTCATATATATACATCCTGAATACCACCAGAAACTACGGAAACTGCGAAGAGCTGCATGTGCTTGAAACATTCAAGTGTGAGCAAGAAATGCTTACATAAAGATGAGACCGTATCAACAGCCCTTTAGGTTGAACTGTGTCTACACATTCTGACATACGATAAGCTTGGAAGACAATAATCTTGAGGAATCAACAACCACAGATGCTAATGTAAATTAACATATGACTTACAACAGATCTTATACTGAAGACTGGAGAAATAGTGTGGTTACAGCTGTGATAAGCATCTAAGTGATGAAAGGTCTCTATTTACTAGGCCACCTGGCAAAACAGATAAAACTGTCTTCAGGTCATTTAAGTGAAATGTTACGTGTTTGATTCAGTGTCATTCCACATCTTGTGGGGATAGGAAGTATAAAGACAGGCTCAGAACAAAGCAGGAAGAAAAATAAGAGGGAGAGCAGTGAACTGGAATTCCAGGATTTGACAACAAGAAGTGAACAGCTACTACTGCTTACAACATTTATGTGCATACCTTTTTACTGTCCTAATAGTACACAGTATTAGGATTTAGTTACTCAAGTTTGGGATTTGCACATAGAAAAGCACTGCTCTCTAACATTCTGGTCAGAAATTTTTAGTTATTGTTTATTCATGGGATGTTTACCACAGCCAGGTTTGGAAATTACAGTTGATGGGTGCAAATACTTAGCAGTCTGGAGAAAACAGAGGCATTATTCTGGCACAGACCTACAATTAGGAACTGCAAGAGACCAAGAACTTCCTGACTTCATCCAGCAGGAGCTGGGAGTGCTGGATCTCTTGCACCTAAGTCCTGTGAGATCCACTGCGGGAAGCAGTTTCAGTCTCTAGCTGACACTAAAACTCTCATTTCGGAGCATCTGGTGACCTGGGATTATTGCTATTTAGGAGAGGATGTTTAAGGAAAATGGCTGTACTCCACTTCTGTGACCTCCCAGATCTTATACTCTGCATGGATCTGACCAGTTCCCCACACAGATCTTCTGTGGCCTGGTGTCCACTCCAGTAGCTGACAATGATTGAACAGCAGAAGCACTTGACTACCCTGCTTTTCTCCAGTCCCACCTTGGTGGTCCCTGGCTGGCCACTCACTTGTGAAGAAAGACCAGCCCGTGAACACTGCTCTGCTCGCCCAGGGCTACATGGGCTCCCTTCTTGCAAAGGCTGCCCACAAACCCCACACAAACAGTGCTGCGGCAGCCTACAGCAGGAGGAATCCTGGATGAAAACCCTGCCCATATCACAGCTTTGTGTTGCTGAAAAAGTTCCCAGCTGCACTGGAGTTCCTTGCACCATGTAAATTTATTTCTAAATATAGAAAATTCTCTTCCTGAGATTTTTGTACTTGAACTGTCATTTAATACTTACAAGGATGAGCGCCATGATTCATCTGGAGAAAAAAAGAAAAAACTTGCTACCATAATGATCAAATTCTCCTCACTTCAGGCTTTGACCTCAAAAAACTTGACAGTGGCTCTTTGTGCATCTCTTCTGACACCACTGTAATCCAAAGCTCACTAGCAGTCCAAAGTTGCAGTCCTGAGATGCAGCCATTATGTTTAGTTGAATGCATTTAGCAAGCAAATATAACCTACTCAGAAATTCAAGCCACAGGAAATGTTTATTCCAGGAAACTTGTGCAGCTTGCTTTATGGATTTTTATAAATACAAATAAATTCACTTAAGAACAACTTAACCTTGTGGATTTAAGATTATTTTTTTTTTCTCATATGTTCTTTAAACTGCAGGCTTTGTATTTTTATTAAAATAAACAGTTTTGAAAATCTGAACATCTGTCATAGTACACCATCCAGCTGCCCCACAGTTCCTCCTCTTCTGTGGGTAGCAATGTAATAAAATATTTCATCAGAGGAGCCAGTAAATTCTCAAACTGAACAATGGCCATCTACCCACTGATGAAGGCAGATGAGTATTCCTATCTGGCATAGAGCTATAAAACACGATTCACATGTTATGGCTGTAAAACGACATATAAAACTAGTGAAGCTAAGGAAGAAGTGTAAATAAATGTAAATGACCAAAGTAATTACAAATAGGTAAATGCTACATGATTTAAAGAACAGCTAAAGCTAAACAGATATTGCCTTTGTAAAGGTAGGACAGCAAAGGTAGTCCTAGAGGGAAATCAGTAGTAAAATAATATTCTTCTGTAAATATGTGTGTATAAATTACACTGTAACACATAATGTTGGCAAGAATGTAGGAAAGCTCCTCCCTGTTTAATAGACAGTAGATCACTCACCATGTCTACTCGCTTCACTTCAGCATGATAGTCTGCAGTGAGTCACTTCAAGTGTTTGTTTTATGTAGTTATCTTCCTATATAGCATATAGGAAGAAAGTATGATATTCAGAATGCTGATAACTCCTGTGCTGTAGACAGCCCAACCTAAATGAACTGAACACAGGCCTGTTTTTACTTAAATATTGTCTACATCTAGTTAGGTCAGGTTTTCTATAATAAACTTCTACTTAAGAGAACACAGCTTTGTGATCGGGCTCTGTAATGCTTAGGCTCCAACTGGCTTACAGGCAAGCTAGGGAATTACCACAGTGTTTTCCTTCAGTACCCTGTGCATTGATCAGATCTGGAATGGAAACAGTCTTCCTGTTGTAGGAATTACATTCAAATGTAGAAAAAGAAAGTTCATGTTCCACACCAAGAAAGGTCTTCCAGTGGACTGGTTAGCAGTTAGAAATCTGGCTGTGGGGATGTGAGAAAACAGGGCCTGGGTCGCTGCTGCCATCGCTCCATATCCCCAGTGAGCAGCTGAGCCTGGTGCCCACTGTCACACTGTGCTGCAGTGAGTGAAACTTCATGTCATGGCCAGGAAGGCTGGCAGAACATGGTGTCTGGCTGAAGCCCAGACGGCCTTCTTTCTTACTTTTTCAAAGTTCAATGCCTGGCAAAAGTCACCTTCATTACATTTATCGTGAGTAGCCATACAAGTTGTCTGAGGTGTTTGGGCAAACAACAGAAACCAGGAAACACAAACTATGGCTGCCCAGCTCAGAGCAGTGGGGCAAGAGGGACAGAGGAGCCAGACCCAGCTCCAAGTGTGATACTGCCTGGTGTATCAAGAGAGAGTTTGCTACAGAAAGACTGGGAACATGAGTTCTAACAAGAACTGAATGAGGACTGTTTTTGGGGTGGTTTGACTTACTGGAGCAAAGCATTCAAGTGATTGACTGGCAGTGACCAGGCTGGAAGGGCCAGTTTAGTTTGAGATAGAGGGGCCCAGCTCATGCTTTATGATGTTTAAGGGCAGGTATCAGCAGGTGGGACAACTTTAGTTGGCCTGTGCTTTAGTGGCAATTTCTCTGTAGTGAGTTCAGTTATAGCTTCTTAGTCAAATAGCACCCACTACTCCATTTTAAATGCAGTCACCTTTGAAAAGAGTAGCTCCTCTCAAGCTCTGTATCCACCTTGTCTACATGCCAACTTGCACCAATTTAATAAAAAACAAAGCGTGTGTCCATCATATTTATTTTGAAAAAAAAATTGCAAAAATTCTGCATGAGGCATGTGTTGCTGACATTGTTTGCAAAAGGCAGTCAAGACAGCAAACGTTCAATTTTTGCATCCATAAGATAAAAAGCTGGGGACTTGTAAGGCATCAGAATTTCTATAAAGATTTTGCCTGGTGCACAGAAGAGCTAAGTGTTGTTTTGTCACATATGCAGACATTTGTCGGGAGAAAACATAGAGAAAATAAATCCTCCTTTTGTTAAGGCCACACAACATTAGCTTGTAAAAAAAATCTTATTTCCTTCTATTTATTAAAATGAGGCAAAAGACCTGATCTCTTATGCAACTCAACAACTGTTTCAGTGTTGTCGTAAAAAGCATTTTGACTCTGTTCGAAGAAATGTATGACATTTTTCATGTCAGTGTTCAAAGGGATACAATGCAGCACTTTCACACACACTACCATTGGCAAAACACTGTATTATAAGATGACAGAGGTTTAAAGCAGTGGGACAATTTCAGAGATAAAGGGAAGGGAAGTGTCTGACTGGTCAACACTTTAAGCAGGTTTGCATGCACAGATGACGAACTCTGGCATCCTTTTGCTTCCTGTAGAGCTACTTAAATTTATAGCAATGTGAAGGGTAGACTGCTAAATTTTGCACATGGCATGAACATAATGATATATTTTCACCTGGTTCACTTGTGTAAGTAGTGAGATCTTTAACTGATAAATCAGGGATTTGTGTATTCTCTTTCCCTCTATATATCTCTCTTCTCTAGCTTCTGTAGGAAAATATGTAAGAAAAAAGAGTTATTTTCCAAAACGTGAATTCCTCAAGTTTATCTTGTCAAAAATCAGCAATATTTAATAGAGAACTCAGTACAAACCTGTTAATGACAAATACGAGCACTGTTCTGTCTTTAATGAAAGATAATGGCACTTATTTTTCCATTTCACATCTGTCTTCTCTTAAAGTCTTTGGTTTTGGAAACAGGTTGAACTATATGGATTATCTACTACCAGCCAGTTTGCACTTAGAGGTTTAGATTTTGTAAACACCAGGCCCTCATTTTAGCATCTTGCCCATTTGAGAGAACTGCAAAGTTGGGGTGAAGTACTTTTAGGGTCTCTTCAATGTAAGAGTGGGAACAGAAAGAAGTTTCAGCATACATGACAACTGAATCCACAATGTTATAATGAAAATAGTACAATTAGCTCTGGGCAGCAAGGGACAGTCCTGGACATGGCCCCAGATGAGCAGGGAGGAGCAGAGATCTTCCCCACAGGCAGTGCGGTGGCACGGGCTGGCACAAGTCCCCCTGCAGAAATGGAAACCAGCCCCGTCATCTGCCACATTTGCCCTCAAATTCCTCCACATCTGCGGCCCAAGACACAGGCTGAGGAAGTCTCTTATTACATCTATTCCAACTGAAGAGACGTGAGCAGCTCAGTCAGCTGTTGTGGATTTCCCCATGGGCACAAGCCTTAGCGATCTGCCTGAATCCCATGTCTTCCACCTCGATTCTCCCGGTACTCCTCTCCACTGCCGCCTAACCTGCCCCAAGTGTTAATTGGCCCCGTTAACTGGAATATAAACAACTTTAGAGTGTATTTTCAGAGGTAATAATGTCCTCTTAAGTGTCTGAGTTAAATGGATGCCAATTATTGATGAAACTTTACTTGCAATTTTAAGAACATGCCCACCAACATGGTTACAAGTTTTGACAGCCTCAGTTGCATTTGGGGATAGTTAAAACTTTACTCAGCATAAATGTGACAAACTTTGGTAAACTGTTTGACACAGTATCTAAAAAGAATATTTTGTTTTTGAAACATAGTCCCATATCTTACCAATAGCACACACAGATGAATAACACGAGTAAAAAAGAGCCAATGAGGAATATTTACCGAACAAAAGTATTTCTAGAGATGCTATGTCTACCTCTCACAATGCGTCATTCACCAATCTAAATCAATACTGAAACAAAATATCAAGAAAAATGGTGAATATGTAAACCACAATAAAGTTTGGCTACTTCTCTGGAAACTATGTTCCAGACGTATACTGACACAGTACCAAACCAAACAGCGTGAGTTATACAAGAAGCCAGAGCTAGCTCATTTAGCCTTTAAAGTAATGACTAGGAGCTGCTTCTTGACAGACCTGTTTACAAATGAGAAGTCTGCTCACAGTAAGGTTCAACATTACCTGGCTGACAAATATGAGAAGGAAGTCGACCATTAGCTTGCTTATCTTTGGACAGCATCACGGGTCTCAACTGATGTGACAATATCATTTCATTCAATTTTTGTTGCAATGCTAGGTAATCTTCAGATAATTTCGATATCTGAAAAATATAACACAGGATTTTACATTATTATATAAGTGCATATGTTCCAAGGCAATCGAAGGTAAAACAGTGAGAATGAATTTAAAAGGTATTGCTCCACCTACTGCATTTAGGCTCCTACCGCACTTATCTTCCCTACTCCTCTTAAAAAAAAAAAAAAAGAAAAAAGAAGAGAAGAAAGACATGTAGGAAACTCCACACTGCAGCCTAGTCCTGCAGGTACTTTATCTTGGGTCACACATGTGAGCAGATGATGCCTTGCTGATGCAAAATAGCTTCTACAGCTGTAGGCAAACTTCTCTGCACATGCGTGAGTCTCTGACATTGACACACCAGCTTCTATTTGCATTTACAGAGACATTTCACAAGTTAATTGATTTAATACCTTGCCTGGTAAACACACATTTCGACAAAGGCAAAACTGCTGCATTTAACCTAAACCAGGTTAAAACTAGCTTTTTTTTTTTTTTTTTTCTGCCAGTGCTCTAACTTTGCCTTTCCCTCCTTCCTGAAAAGGGTACTTTCTCTTGCAGCTCAAAATATGCATTTTTATAGAACACTTATTACAAAATCTCAGTCTCAGTTTACAGAGTGAAATTTTGCCACTGAAGCCAGTAAAATAACTTTGCCATTCTGTCATTGCTCAGAGTCTACTGAGATTGCCCAGAGTATTATGCTCAACATATGTAGCTTATAAGCTTCTTACCTGCCGTGAAAAGGCTGCCAAATCACAAGCCTCTTTCTCTGAGTCTCCCTTCAGCGTCTTAGAGTTTTCAGCCTCCGTATTGGTGCTTTCCTTGTCTTTTGTTGGTTTGGGATCATTATTTTGAACGTGTACTGCTTCTGTTGGCTCCTTTATAGTTTTCTCTTGAGTTTTGCAAGGTAGTTTCCCTTCTTTTCTGAGTTGTCCCCTTCTTCTGTAACATCGGTAACTGCTCTGAATAACCACTGCTGCCTTCTCTTTGTCTTCTGAACCTTGTTTTTCTGCCTCAACTTGCTTCCGTGAGCCTCTTAGTGACTGTCTTCTTATAATTCCTTTATGTCCTGTAGGCACCACTGCTTCATGTTTCAGATGGTTTCTTTCCACATCTCTGTCAGTCCTGGGCTGGACTACAGCAGATTCTTGGTTTTGTCCATTTGCACTGAGCGTGTCTTGATTACCTTGCTCTTGCTGGGAACAAGGTTCAGCTGTGACTTTGACACAAGATTTCCTAGACAGCTCTTCCGAAGAGGCTTGTTCTTCACCTTCACCAACATGTTCTACTGAAGGGTTCTGCTTCACAGAAGCTCCCTCTCCTTTGGTAAATGTTTCCTGTTGCTCCTGTATGTTCCTTGTGTCAATGTACCCAGAGCACTCACTGTCAGTAAGAGCATCAGCTTCATCTTGAGTCTCCTCGTTTGCTGCCTCTTCCTGTGTATCATTTTGAGCTGGCTGCAGTTGTGCTTCAAGGAATTCCACAGCAGACAATTCTTCCTCTGCTATGTTTTTGTGCTCTTCCTTCATTTTTTTACGGACTCTGTAGCCTCTGTAATGGCTCTGAACAATGACAGCTGCTTCTTCTTCTGTTTTAGTAAGGGCACTCTTCACTCCAGCTGGACTTTCCTCTTCAAGCTCTTCATCCTCTTCCTTTTCCTTTTCACTAATTGATGCTGCATTTTCAGTTTGTTCCTTTCTAAGTGATTGCCTGAATGGAAGAGAGTTTTGGGCAAAAATTATAGCCGAAGGAGATGAAAGAGAATGACAACTTTACCTCTGGTGGTGTTTGTGTACTAAATGTCAACCTGATACATTGTAACACTGGAAAGACTTAGTGCATAGAGCTGGAATTGAAGTCAGCAAACCAATCTCTGTCTTTCTGATGATTATTATTTCTTAAAGTGAAAAGGGACATCCCCTGTTAAACTGTTCATGGAAAATTGCTAAGGGGACAATCTTGGCTGCATGAGGGCTGAAAAAACAGGAAATAATTAATTTAAATGTTAACAAAAACATAAGGCAGAAACTTCTGAGCACCTCAAATATGCATAAATACATACAATACTAAATGTGTTAATGAAAGAAATCTGCCCCAAGTCACACTAGAAATGCAAAAAGAATGATCCTTGGTCTAGGTCAAATTTAAAAGATCTTTTCCCTAGAATGTCTTTGTTACTATCAATAAAACTTCAGTGCCAGGTGAAACCTGCCACCCTTTTCCTTCCCTCTGAAAGACTGTGGGCTCCTTCACAGCCTTTTGCACCCCTCTGGACTAGTGTCCATCTACTTAAATGCTATCATTGAAAAAATGATGGTGATGAGGAAAGTGCTACTAGCTCCACTTCAGAGACTGGGACTACAACTACATTGTGGAGATGTTTAGAATGTGATTGACCTCATCTAACTTTTAGCTGTTTGGTCTGAGCAAGGCAATATTGTTGATCTTTCCCTATTCCCTGGGCTTAAAAGTATGAGAAAATTGGCTACTGACGTTAAAAACCTCCACATAAATGTACATTGCCTCTGCATACATATCTAGAATAATTCTAATTTGTTCAATCTTTACCTTGCATTGCCGCTCTTCATCAGTCTACTTACTGAAAAGGGACACATTTGAATGACATAAGAGATCGAAAATAGCACTACCTCCTCCTTTTGAAGATCTTCCTCTCCTGGTATCCTCTGTAGTGAGACTGAATTGTTATTGCTGCTTTGTTTCTTGTCTCAGCTAGTTCTTTTCTTTTCTTCCTGACTAAGTATCCTCTGGCAACTGATAAAAATTGTAATATAAAACAACCTTAGGCAACAAGCAATAGCTGTCCCACGCATTTCAGAAAGTCAAATGATAATAGTGTTAAACACAGAACAATAGCAAAATATGGACCATAGTGGTTATTATGATTACATTTAATCTGAAATTATTCCGTCCCACAAAACCTTTTTGAGATTTCAGAAAGTTGTACTCCTTCTACATGAGGTTACAAACAAGCTCTTTCTTTGTATTTTATTGGACTAAAGAAAATACAGGAAGAGGCAGAATGATGCAGAAGCGCAGTGCTATAGAAGTGCCTCTAGAACACAGTGCTCTCAGTTTCATGTACCTGCTTGGCCTGATTCAAGCAATTGATTTGACTCAGTCTTTCATTTCCCTGGGAAATGCCTGATTATCAGGCTACAGAGATTACCAGGCTCTCTTCTGGCACAGGCTTGAAATTAGCTGAATATTCACTAGATCAGAGAGAAACTGAAAATTTTATAGCTCAGCAGTTACAGAAGACTTAGCTCATGATCCCTTTGCAAAGACTCATTATTCAAAATAAAAAAGCTCAGCCTGGAAGATGTGCTAAGCTCCACAGTGACCAGGTACACTTTGGCTTGTGCCTTGTGGGAGGCACAAGTCCAAGTTTCTGGTCTGAATAAGGACTCAAACATGGCTATTCCCTGAGATGTGTAGGTGCTGAGTAGTCACTAGGGGCTAGATGCAGTTGTTGGCACATGGGTATCTGGTGCCATCTGAAGTGCTCCAGGATAGCCAACGGATCTATGTGGAGCTGGCAGAAACAACAAGACAGATGGGACATTCTGGAGAGAGAAAGCTGGGTATCTCACATGACATAAAGCTAAAGGCCAGGCAAGATAACCCAGGGCACCTCAAATGACACTAGATACCAATATGGGGGCAAATGAGCTGAGCATTTGGTGGTTTTGAATAAAATGAATCGAACTCTAGGTTCTGCTGACTATAAGAAGAGTTTAGACACCTAGGTCACTTTTAGACATTTACACTGAAGTGTCTTAATCAAAAACTGAACTGCATTCAGAATGTTGCCTCAAAAATTCCTGAACTTGCAAATAATTCCCTAATGGGAACTGGCACAGTCTCCACAGTGCTCTGATTTGGACAAGTCTGCAATTCCAGGGATTCAGCACAAATCTGCCAATCCCTTGCAAAGTAAAAAGAACATAGTATTTTATCAAAATATTTCTGTTGAACTCTAATTCCAAATGCAGTACCAAGACTATGGAGACAGAGGATTCAGGTGATTTAAATACCACAAGGAGCTGGTAGATAAGGGAGCTCTTACTCCAGCTCTGCTGAGAGCGTTCTGCATCACAGGAAAAGGTCAAGCTCACTTAAGAATGGGAGGGGAGCATAAGCAGCCTATTCCAACACATTAGTGTAACTTAGTGCTAGGTTTTATTTGCTTTAGCATTCCGTACTCAAAATTTAGACCATCTTGGGCTCCACCAGATGTGTTGGTTCAGTCTAAGAAGCACTGTATAAATGGGACATAAGTTACATCTTGATAATTTCATATAGAGTAAAGGAGCCCAAATACTTATTGGAAGAGGCACAATTGGTTTTTATACTGCAGTCTGACAGAGCCTTAGAAAAGTGCAAATTGTAAAGCATTTGGAACAGTTCTAGAATTTCTTGGACTTCTGAGACAATCCTCATTCTGTTTTCATGCAAAAGCAATTCAACAGGAGTCATTGTGAAACAAGTAACATTGTCAATGGACATACCAATTAATGCTATGTCTGGTCTTTTTAGACTTATTCTAGTTCACTTTTGAAGTTTCTCAAGAACTTTGTTGTGAGACAGTAGCTGTCTTAATTTTGTTTTCAAACTGGAAGAGGAGTTTTGTATTGCTTTAGAGATAAATGCGGAGGAAAGGTGTGTGACCTGAGAGCACTAAATAAAAATAGACTTCCATTTTTATTCTGGCTTCTCATGCACTGAAGAAAGTTGAAACGAAACTGCACACAAGACAGAGAAGGTGGACAAGAAGAAACATTGGGGAGATCAACAAACAGAGAAAGGTGGTAAATTTATACTTTTGCATTTGCTAAATATCCCAATATAATTGACAACTTTCAGATGTGTAATTATTTTTGGCACATCACTGGATTTATTCTGGTTTTAGATTGTTTTCTACATCAATTAAGTTTTACCAGCCTCAGTGAAGTGCTCTTCAATACACAGTAACATTAATAGATGCATCTGACAATGATTAAAACCAGCACTGATGTCAGTAGATAGTCATGAAGATCTATCTGAGGCAGTGTGAATCTAGGTAGCCTGGATAATGGCAGCACCAGCCTATATTTGGGGTTGCCACCTTTGTAATTACTGAAAAGTGCTATGTGGATTTGTGCCAGCTGTTTTCAGACCTGTGTTTCTCTAGCTGTGCTGCTGCTGATTTCGGAGCTGCCTTGACTACACCTGGCTTGGGGACATCTCTGGCAGGGATGGAGGAGACAGAAATAGAGGGAGGAAAAAGGGATATCACATGGTATACATCTGGAACCAAGGTAATTATTGCTGCAGAAGAGAGGGAATATTTTGCTAGGTTGGATTGGGCGATGGCAAAAAAGAATGCAAGACATGAGTGAAATCACAGGTGTGAGACTTCTCAAATGTAACTATTACTGATATGTTACAAAACCTATTCCTAACAGAACACCATGCTCACACATTATATGTAGATAGTCTCATGCGAGGCTTCAACAATATCAGCCGTAATACTCAGACGTATCAGACTAGGAGTGAAAAACCTTCATATGGAGTTTAACTTCACATCTATGGAAAGTGTCTCTAAGCCAGCTTGAGGTACAGGGAATGGAATACACTGACCTGTTTCAACCACTGTATACAGCCATACAATAGACAAATTGTACCTCAGAATGCATAAATGAGCACAGTCAATCAGTGTAGCTAGGTAGCAGCAAAGAGTCTGAATCAACATATTGTATAGAGATAGCACACTAAAAGCCACAAAAGCAAATAATTCTTACTTGCTTGAAGTCTAGTAATATATTCTTCCACTTTTTTATTATGTTTTGCATTTGTGTATTCTTTACGAGCAACAAAACCCCTGTAAGCTGAAAAGAGATGTCAAAAATTAAATAATGCATTAGATACACAAAAGGCTGCAAGAACAAAAAAAGTTTGGAAGGAATTACAGACTTCCATTAAAATATTCATAAATATTTTCAGGCTTCATATAATAAAAATTGCAAACAAGCAGTAAATCTACATAAAAACTATGTTTTCTGGCAAGCAAAGTTATTATGAATGAAATTAATACAAAACACAAGAGAATCAGAATGTAAAATACGATGATGTTTGAAATGTATTAAAAATTTAAGTTGATGTCTCCATCAACAGTGTAATTGATCTTATTATCTAGGCTAGTTAATACATTTTATTTTTATTATAGTATATTATACAACCTTGTAAGAGCATGCCAGAATATTATTAATAATGGTATCGTCTGTGCAATCACGTCCTTTCATTGTTAAAATCGCCTTTTAAATGTAACATTGATAAACGTAACTTCAGTAAAGAGATTGTCATAAACTAGCTAAAAGAATTTTTTTCTTCATAAGAACAGATATCACCAAGTATAAGATATTTTGTCAAATGTAACAGCAGGAAAATAACAAAATCCACACCCAGCATGCACATCCATCTATCAACTGTACACGCACTAGCTTTGAGCAAAATGTTTAATATTTTAAAGCTATTACCTGATTGTATTTTAATAGCACTTTGTTCCCTTTGTTCCTTTATCTTTTTGTATCTCCTTGAACCCAGCCACCCTCTGACATAAGCTTGAATCAAAATAATCATGTCAACTGTCTCCTTCCGCATTAAATTTAGCTGCTCCACATGATAGTATTTGAGGAATACCTTAAAAAGAGTAGGCAGACAAGCAAAAGTTTTAGTTGGCCTCGCAGGTCCTGTATGCGCTCAATCCACTTAATCAACTGGAGTTACAAATTGGTTTTAAATGACGAACAGATTATTTAGCTGTAGTATCTAAAGGATCATTCTTGTTAAAGATAGCATTTTGATTGTTTTGGGTATTAGTTTACCTTACTCTCCCCTTCAACATCTGTTGTCAGTCCCCGCTTATTCATGCTTTCATGGGAAGATGTGCAAAACTTCAGTCTGTAACTATAAACCTGTTTTCAAAACTATGAAGCTGACAGTTTTGCTAACTTCACAAATCTGATGTATGTTACACAAATGTGACCCAAATATGGAACCTTCAACCTCTCTGCTTTCCAATGAAGTCTCAGGCATTGTTTATTTACTAAATTGCTTTTATCAAGCATGGAACTCATATAATCCCTGAAAAACTAGTCCAGCACAAGGGATGCAAACACATTCCTGATGTATATTAATATGAAATAAAATGTGTAGAAAGAACTTGTGCAATTAAGACAATAATTATGCTTATTTTGCAGAATTCCCCTGATCTTTGATCACTCATTGGTACAGATACAGGTTAACCCTAATTTAAGTAAATGTAAGCTATAGATTTCACATCTCAGGATCCGCTTCCTTAGGCTTCATGTTGCCCATTAGCCTCACTAAGTCAGCAGAGGGAAATAAAGATTGAGGAGGGAGTAACTTCATGGCTTCTGTCCCATCCACGCAGGAAGATGTCTCAGAAGTTGCTCCTTCTCCACTGAGGTGATTTCAGATAGTTTAGGATCCATCTGCCTCTCTATCCATATCCTTCCCGGGCACTTCTGTTACATTAGCAAATAGAGAGACTTAGAGCAGTAACTTGTGTGACACTTTTCTCTGGCACACCTGAGATCTGTCAGTCGGGGGTGGGTGGGTGGGTGTCCCTCTCTGGCACACTGTGAAGACTAGTGAGCCAGAATCAAAAGCAAGAGTATAGGAACAGTCATGTGTTTCCCTTATAACAAAGTCTTTCCCTCACTTCACAGATAGGGGATCATCCTCCTATCTCTTCCCCAGCGCTCAGCAGTCTCCCACAGGTGCCTCTGGCTGGAAAGCCCAAACTTTCTCCTCTCCCTTTGTGGGTCTGATTGCTCCAGGGAAGAAGTATAACTTCTTTTCCTTAAGAAAGCCTGCACTTAGCTCTGTAGGATCTTTACTACCACATTTTTTCAAAGAAAATGCAAGCAGTGTCATTGTCACATATTGCTTTGCAGTGCGGCCTTGCTAAAGGTGATCAGAATTTGAACACTTTACAGGGTCAGGATTTCAGCCAGGTATCAGGAAACAGTACCCAGCAAGGGGTGTTTTTTGTAAACCAAGAGAGAGCAAGAGCTACCCCACCCAAATGGGTGAGAAAGCAAATTGCTTAATAAGCTAGCAATGACATATTACAATAATGTAGATATAGCATATGAAAAAATTACTTTAGTTTTTCCAAGAACCCAGTTGTCAAGGTGGGCTTTTTCCAAGATGGCAGCACAGGTTTCCGGGCTGACTGGAGGATCATCATTTGTTTTGTAACAGATGAGGTAATACCTAAAGACAAATACATGATTCTTTATTCCATTAATAGTGAGCGATAGATGCAAATACATTTAAATAATTGATTTAAAATAATGAAACAGTTGCATGAAAGAAAACATAGCACTAAAAAAACCACAACAGCATATGAAAGAAATTGCTGTGATTTATATGCAGTACTGAGAAATTCAATCTAAAGTGGCTGAGTGACATATTGTACACCCTGGAGGGTTATTTTATACTATATTAATACCAGAAGGCTTTTAAAAAGTGTGCAACCCAAGTAGAGCTGTGCAGCAGTTCTTTGCTGCCTTGGCTCTCATAGCAAAATAAAAATATTTTAAAAGCTTTTCTGCCTAGCTTATTTCAAATCTAGAAATGTCATGAAAATTTTGAATCTTATGTGCTGGACCAGCTACGTTTGAGATAGTTAACATGATGTGAGATGCATCTCAGCTCTTGTTACCTCCTTGGATTCTGCTTTGCAGATCCTTTTGGAACACACATGTGCCATTATGACATATCATATGTAAGCATTTAATCTGGCAAATTCATTACACAGAACTAATTCTGACTAAGAAAAGAGGTCAGGATGCTCATGCACAAATATTACCTGTAACATACCAGCTCAGCTGCTGCATAGGAAAGTTCCTGTGTGTTCTGGGACTTTCCAAAATGCTCCATTACAAAATGCACCATACCTATCTTGTTGTGCCTTTTTTTTTTTTTAAAAAAGGAAAATTATATGAATTATGTGTGCTTCCTGACAGTACATTCTGCTTTTTTCTTGTTATTCAGCCTTCATACACAAAGCTTGGGTTGCAATGGCTTTAAATAGAGGCAACAATTTCCTCATGGAATAATAAACCAAGAAACGATGATTCCTGCATTATGATCAATTCCTACAGATTATTTTTATTTTTTTCTTTTTTACTGGACAATGACTTAGCTTATTTTTATTCTAACAAAATAATTTTGCCATTATCCGAGATCTACTTTTAACTCTCAACTATTAAAAAAATAGACAAGGAGATACACTGAATAAAGATCCCTTTTTGTTTGAAGGCTCAGTGCCAGAGACCTGCACAGCCTCACTGCAATCAGGGGCACCCTCTCTGGAGAGCTATCCTGTTATGTTCACTGCTTTCCTCTCTATTACCCAAACAGTAATATTTTTTATAAAAAGCAGTGACCAAAGCCACCCATACTCTACTCTTCCAAAACAGTAATAGTCTCAGGATTATTCTTGCCAGAAACAGTGCTATAAAAACATCACTTTGTCCTGCATTTTGTCCTCGTGCACCTGCAGCACTCTGCTGCTGGCTCTCTGCTTCTGCACTATTACTATCAAGTGCCTCTGTCTGAAGGGGTGTTAGTTGTTTCTTCCCAGTTTCAATTTACATTCCATAAAGCTCAGTTTCAATTGAGGCAAATACTCAGGGTCTTTATTTGTAAGAGAAAAGTACAGATTAAGTGCTCAGGATTAATTTTTTTGGGTGGAGGAAGAGGAGATAGTAAAAGCAATTTTAAAATCATAGTGAGTTGATTATACTTCTTGAAAAGTTACTAATACATAGAAATTATATTTTAAACAAAATTCTGCACTTAATGAACTTCTCCGCCCTAGATTAGCAATACCAAATTATCATCCACCCTGCACAAGCAGATGCTGCACTGCACAGTGCTAAATGTCAGGAGCTAGAGAAGCTGTGGTTCTCCTTGTATGCTATTGCTCCAAATTCTGCCCTTTAATTTAAAGCATTAAATTTCTAAACCTCAATTCTTTGAAGAAAACTTGCAGATTATAAGCAAGGCAATTTTTATCCAAATGCACAGGGAGACTGAAACAACCATCCTGAGATGCCTTATCTTCCCCCAACAACCCAAAACAGGTCACTAATCTTCTGCCTGAACTGCTCTCTGTCATCCAGTCTGTAATCTTTGTCACAGGAAATGTCTTGTATTTTTTTCTTTAAAGATAATACCAAAGATACTGATGATGCTTAGCAAACATCAGGCAGCAATGATAGGAAAGAGAAAGGCTTCTTCACATCAATGTTACCGTTTTATGAAGTTAGCGAAGAGTATACGGTGTGAATAACCCTGTCTTCGAATTCTTGCTGTCTCCAGAATTCCTGTGTAACGCAGCTGAACCAACACTTTTTCTTTATCAAACTTGTTTGCCTGTCGGTCATTGTTTGGCTTAATGCACCTGACAAAATGAGGCTGGCCGACGACCATTTTGGATAACAAATCCATCAGAGAATACTGCAAGAAAATAACAAGATATCTGCCACCAGGATGTTTATAAAACTTGTATATAGGTCCATGTGTATCTGAAATTTTATTTCATCCCATCAGAATCATGTCCAAACCCATTTACATTTCAGTAAGCTAGTACTTCGATGGTAGATGAAGTAAATGACCCAATAACAACTCTAGCTTTGATAAGATCTCTAAGTTACTAGTGTATACTACTTAAGAGAACCACTGATTCCATATGGATGTACCAAATTACACACAGAACATTCTCATGAGCTGCCATAATGTCTAAATACAAAAGAAACTCTGCTTACACTTATTTGCTTCTCTTGGAGCCTTGTTAGGTAATCACAGCTCACTTTTTCTTCTTGACACCTATTTGAAGATCCTAATTCACCCAGAGAGTAAATAATCTTTCTATGGACGGGAAGTATAAGACCAGCATTGCCATCCCTTCATTAGACTGGAGGAAACTCAGGCCACCCTAGAAGAGGGGCTGGTTAAACTGCTCTGATCTAGCATGTCCTGTTCACTGTGTAGGCTGATGGTGATACCATAGCTACCCTGCCAAGAGGAAACTTCTGAGGAGGGCAAAACTAGAAGTACACAAATCACAGTTCCAAAGTTGCACTTTTCCCACCTCAGTAGGGTACCAGCCTAATAGACAGGATGCAGTTTGTAGCTCCCCATGCTAACTGAGGGGAATCTGGCTGTAAACAACCTTGACTGGTGTTTTGTAAAATTGCTTCATGGGAGGATCTTATTGAAACACAAATGAAGAAGCTCATTCCTCAAGATTCAACCTGACTCAACAGAAAGAGGAAGCCAGGAGGTAATGCAGTTCAGCAGTAGGTTGGATACATGAAACTAGTGTAGGATGTCAAGAGCCATATGTTTCCTATTAAAAGGTGCAATTTCATTCTGGACAGACGCTGCTCCATGCAGCAAAATGCTTAATTAGCTTCATCACTAGTGTGCCAATCGAACACAAACAAGTAGGACACACTAATGGATAATTTTTTTTTCCACTCAGTCTGAGGTGGCAGATGCTTCTCTCAGTCACCCACAGGTTTCTGTGTATGAGTAAACAAATGAGGCTGAATCTGAATCTTCATTTCAGAGCATTAGCTAGCATGATCTGAGCAGGGATTTTCACTGCAGAAAATAATAACAGAAAAGTGTAAATAAAATTAACCCATCTGCAGCCTCTGATGCTAGATGGACTAGTAATGCACTGAATTACAGACTTTAGCTCTGAATGAGATTCAATAATTTTTTCCATCTAGAACTCTAAAACACCATCCAGCTTTGGACCACCATGATATCTAGGCTGAAATTACCCTTCACAGTCCAGAAAGCTATGCAATTGTATCTACTAAACAGAGATCTTGCTCCTTATTGTTCTCTGTCATAGATGCAAATGAACTCTTAGAGGTCATGAACATCACCTCGGCCACCTTCATGTTTTTACTGGGAGATATGACTAAATAAGAGTCGAGCCCAAGTGAACCAACTCTGTGCACCACTTTGGAGGAAAGAATGCTCTTCACAGCTATTTTCTATTGCAGGAACAGCATCAAAGCCAGTGCTTGGGAAGGTCTTAACCACTGCTGAACAAGCCACAAGGATGGACTCAGGGCAGCCTCTGAGAAGTGACCATCAAGATCTTTCTCTGGAGCTCCTGCTCCAAATTGACTTTGCCTTCTTGCTTCCTAAACTCTTAAAGAAATGCTATACCACTAATGTCCAACCTCCCTTTATCTCCCTCGGTATAAAAAAAAAAAGCAAGTGAAGGATTAATATTGATCATCATATATCATCATGACAGAAATGTGGCCATGTAATCAAGTATAATTCAAGGTTAAACATCACGATCTCCTCTAGATATCTGTACTGCACAAACCGCTGCACCATATATGCAGTTCACAAACTCTAAAGGGATCACCGTTGACTCTAAGTCTACAGATGCATTTGAAAAGGTGAAAGAATAAACACTGATTCTACTCTAGAAAAATTTATTAAAAGATCTTGTATCTTACTCTGAAATAAGAAGCGACTGTCTGTGTTTTCATACTGGTCGTCTCTCTCGGATGATGTCCAGTATCTCCTGCTTCATGCTATAAAGTTGAAGAAAGAAATGACATTTTTTATCTCTGTTGAGCCTGTAGAGCCCTTTCCAATGCCACAACAAAGTGTCCCTCAGAGAATACTATTAATTAAAAAAAAAGTCTTCTAAACAGAAAACGTTACAGCATGATCACTAGCACAAATAATTTACACCAGTACATTACATTACTTTGCTACACAACACACAAATATTCACACACAGAGGACACAATTTGATAATGGGGCATCTAAATATGTCACAAATAACCTGACAAAGTCTGAAGTCCTGTCTGTTATTTTATCATCATTGTTATTTTGGTACTTCTCTAAGAAACTTGACTATACACCACACCAACATTTTAATTTCTCTTTTTGCTACAACACAGCTAGGAAATAATACTTTTTCACAGAATTTGTTATAAAACTATAGCCAGAAAGAAGGGAAATGTTAGGTTTTTTTACCTCACGGAAGGGATATGAATTGCACAACACAAAGATATCCAGCTAAACAGAAAAGAAAATAAGAGAGGGAGAAAAACCAAGGAAGGGGTTACTTGCTTACTTTTAGTACCAATAACAGTATTGCCTTTCTAGTTTAAATTAGGGTTCAATGCAGAATCATAAAGTCAGTTTTCTTACCTTTGTATGACTGATTGATTTCTGGGGGGTCCACATTTGGTAACTGATCGTAGTTTTGCTTTTAGTGTGTGCCAGGTTACCTACGGGAAAATGAAAGAAAACAACCTACCAAAGTGCTTATATCTCATCTAAACTAAAAACTACGCTAAACCACTTTATTCATGCCCCAGTGTAACCATATGACTATAAAGGTCGTTGACTTTTTTGGAGTATGTCCTCATTTCCCCCTTTACTCTTGGGATGGAACAAGCTCTGAAGAAGTTGCATGAAGATGGAACATAGGCTGAATTTTCCTCCTTCAGCACTTATGTCACCTACTAGAGCAAAAAAATAAACAGACTGCTGTAGAAGGTAAGAAAGACACATCTTAGAGCATCCATGTGGTTTTACACTAAGGATGTTCTTGCACTATTGTAGTTCTAAGGCTACATCTTATATTAGTTAAAGAGAAAGAAAAGCTAGGACCCTTCTCTGGTCCTAAGGGCAAGTGAAATGGCATGATACAAGTCTATATAGATAAACTCTATATTTCACTGCTCTTTTAACCCCTTGGTAAAAATAAGGTTGTATCTTTCTACAGAGCTTGTTGGAAATCATTTCTGGTCTGCACTTTCTCTTGAAGGGTGCCTGGGCATTTCTGTGAGACCACTGGCTGACATGGTTCAAAACTGTCCCAGGGTAGCATGCTAGCAATCCAAATGGGCAATCCTTGGGGGGTGTTGCAGCTACTGTTGACTGGCTCTGTTTGGTTTACTAGTGTAGACATAATCTTAGGCCTCTAACCTTGAAATTCTTAATCAAGCAAGTAACTTGAAGGACTGGGTGCACTGGAGTGGTTTACACAGACACTGGTCTTCTAAAGGAATAATGAAAATTCTGATGAGCTTTCCATCATGTCACTCCATGTTGATAAACCCCAACCATTGCTGCATGCTCCCAGTGCTTCTCCTAATAACACAACACCTCTGGAATCTCACTCTCCACTGGGAGTGCCTGTAATCTCTCTGTGCTCAGCTTCTACCAGTAAGAGGTGGATAAGAGTTGGATAAATAGCTGCAAATATACAGCATGCCGAGCTAATGCGTCATATATTATGTGATGATATCAAGGGCTAAATCCCTCTTGGGCTTAGCTGAATATCACAGGGTAGGAAGGAGAGACGATTACTCACACCTAACTTTAGCTATCTGAAACTGAGGTGTTTGCAGGATCCTCGCTGTGTTCAGTGGAGAGAGGCACCTTCAGAGAAGATTTATCCCATCCTGAGAGAAACACCTCAATCACACTCTGGGTAAACTTTTGCATTTCCATGGATTCTAGATGAATAACTGAGATCAGAAATCTAACTTTTAGTTGGCTATAGCTGGATGGTTTTGAAAGGCTACACACAGTATTTCATAATACTAATATTTAACAAGAAGACTAAAACAACTTTCAGAGTTACCTTGCAAAACATTACAGAAGACTTGTGATCAGTCCTTGGGACCCTTTAGGCCCAGACTTTGGCTCTACAGAAATTATAGTTTAGTATCTTAGCTGATATGAAAAAGAAAGTTCAGGCAAGGACATCGAGTTCAATGTTTTTCCAGGAACGACTTAAAATGGAACTTCAAGATCAAATTTTGCGTTCCACCAGCAAAGCTCCCTTTGTGAAAAACAAGACCCTTGCCAAAACCTTAGTTTCTGTACGCTATGATAACACTCTAGAGAAATTTCCATTAGACTCTTCCAATTTTGCCTTTCTGTTCTACTATAAGTACATCTCCCATGTAGTTGTACAAGAAAGTAATATTGTAAAGTACGCACTGTATGGCATCAGTGCCATCACACAGGGAGTAATACAACACCATAGCAAACTAGTTGTGAAGAGACTTACCCATCATCTTAAAATGGCAGGTAGGACACAGTGCAAAGGCCTGGTTCAACTATGGTGTTCAACTAAGGTTCAACTAAGGAGTAATTTCTGTAGAGCCAGTCATATTCCTCCACCCCAACTTAAGAACTCCCCAAGGAAGGGCTCCCTACTAGGACCCCATAAGTTATCTACTGTAAAAGGACTAAAAGACTGGGGAAAAAGAGGAGTGTATCCTCACTCTTTGTAGCGGATGTTAGGAGCCCCAACCTTGGTTCTCTACTACTTCAGAGAAAAATTGTACTGAGAGAAAATAGGCAATTTATATATGCCCTGTCCAAAAAAGGCCAGTGACTTACCTGATCCTTTCTGTTCAGTCCTCAACAAAAGGGATGCACTCCATTCCCTGTCTTGCTCCCCTACCCTGAAGAGAGGACCCTGAAAGAAGCCTCTACCATTTCCTTGGCACTTGACCAGACCAATCCCTCCCCTGCAGCTTGAGATGGCTGGGGCTCCATTCTGTATAGATTCTAGGGTTGGAAAGTTAAGCCACAAAGTGTATAATGTCATCAACAAATGGTCATATGAAACCTAGCAGTGGTCATCACGAAGGCTAGAGAAGAATAAGATTACCACAATAGCAATACCTGTTTTTGTGAGAGGATGGGTTACCAACTGTCGCGTCAGATTGTTTTCAGATGATCGCAGTAGCAGCACAATATCAGCTGGCAGAGTATCTCTATTTTTGGCTAGGAATCCACTTGCATTATATAGAACCTGTTTAAAAATGCATTTATGTATCTTTAGAGCTTTTGAAAAGTAATTGTAAATTTAAGCACTCTGACGTGGTTTTTAATATATCAAGATACACAAGTAGTTTTTCAGCCATCAGCCTTCTTCTTGCTTACTGTCCTTCTTTTGATCACTGGAAGTTCTAACTTTTGAATACTGAGAACCATTATGATACAAAATCACTAAAAGCAAACCCATCATTCTAAAGCACCTTGAGACATTTATTTTCCCTAATGCAGGTATGTTAATATAAGTTTTAGCCAGTGTGGATTTATCACTAGGACAAGTGTATTGCAATCCTCCTTTATGCCACTACCTGTGTAAATGCACAATTAACAATGCACTTGATTTCAACAATACAATACAGCATTACCCATATGATTGTACAATCTTTCTGTCCTGTTCATATTGTGCTGTACTGGACTCAGGACTTACCACTCTTCCTAGAAGTTTCTGTATTAATTGTAGAGGAAGTCTGCAAAATCACGAACTGCATATTGACAGTTGAAATCTCTAAAAATACCAGGAACTGTGTACCTAACTCAAAATGTACCTCCATGGCTCTATGGCTCTACCTCAATGATGCTGTAAAGGATCAACAAGAAAACCTGGCCTGTGAAGAAGGGTAGAAGATATTGACATAATTTATTTAGAAAAAAAAATCCTCACAAAACAGCTCAGTAACAATCTTAAATTTAAAAAATAAAGGTTGTAGATGAAGTAGAAATAAATAGTTCTCCAGTTCCACAGTAAACAGGACTAAGAGTAATGAACTTACATCACAGGAATGGAGATGTAAGTTAGGCAGTAGGCAAAACTTCCTTATGAAAGAGCTTATTGAACATTGGAAAGGGCTGATGGGACACTGGTGGAATCCCCACTTTCACTGGCTGGTATCAGGAATGGTACAGGGAGAGCTGGTTCTCTACTCCTCAGCAGTGAGATATGCAATGCTGGTGAAGCATAATTCAGTTGGAGAGAAGGTTTGGAGGAGTTACTGCAGACCTTTTGTAGCTGACTGTCTTACACCAGGTGCAAGTTATCATCCATCAGTGATGAGCAGTGTGTTGCAGCTTCCCAGGCCAGCTGCTCCAGCACTGCACAGACCTACTCCATACCTTTGAAAAGAGCTGAAAAGGAGGTGGGAGCTCTTGCTTTTACAAGGCAAGGTTCAGGTGACCAGTGGCATCTTTTCAAGTTACTTTTGATGTGTAAGGCACTGTCAAGATTTCCATGTTAGCCCTGAATAGATGAAGGTTAAGAACTAACCCAACTGACCTCTTCTGTTTCCTTACAGCCCTACCAGTCCACAATCCTCAACTAATATAATTAGGTCTCTTACCTTTCCTGCATAGTGATAAATCCCAAAGGTTAGATCTACTCTTTTGGGTCTCCAAAAATATTTTGACTTCAAATTATCTTCAAATTTTTCTGAAAGGAAACACATAGCTTATCTTACTGGAGTTACTGTACAATATTCGTCTTATGAAGCTGTATCCCTCTAAGGATATTGCCTGGCTTCTCAGACAATGCAGAGGCACAAAACAGACTGATGTTTTTAAGGACAAAAATACCATGATGATCTTGTAAGAAAAGGCATTGGACAGAGAATATGGAAGCTCTTGGATCAGTTACTTTGTACCAATATTTTCTGTGAAACCTCAGAAATTCATTTGCCTTTCTAAGCTTTTGGTCTTCATATATGGAATAATGTAGTAATCCTTCCTAAGGATTCCTCGGGGAATTGTGAGGGAACATTGACCAGTTGACTGACGGCCTCTATACTGTAGACTAAAAAGAATGAGGATGGAAAGACAACAAGGTCATATAATTTCTTTAGCATGGGCACCATTACTGGATTTATCAGGTTTTGTGACTGGGAGTTGCTTAAAACTCTCATCTGACACTTTCCACATTCAAAAATGAGTAAAATGAGGATTTATCTGCACAGAAACCCCACTGAAATAATTAAGTCAACTCCAACTGCAACTACTCAGCAGCATTGAAATATTCAGGATCTGAATTACAACACATTTAGGTGTTTTAATTTTAATTTATTAATAGAAAAAAACAGGAAGCATAATTTGATGAAAGGCACTGAGGCAGGTTTGCAGCCATTACTCTTAAAAAGCACTAAAATTCTTGTTCAGATACGGCTCACCAAAAATCTCAAAGCTAAACATGATTCAACTTTGAAAATAGCCTTCTTGGCGTATGAACCTAGACTTTTAACTCAGTTTGATCTTCACCTTTCAAGCCCTGCAGCTGAAAATTCCTGAAGGCAGAAGAATTCAAAATCTGGATCAGCAGCTTAGGTTATTTGTACTCGTGATGCTTCTCTGTCAGACACTGCATGCTTGCCTCGCTCAAACATACTGTGACACTGCAATGTGGAATCACTGAAAACATAACTAGCATATAGCCTAAACTGGACATGACAAACAGAAATCTAACAGGGAGACACCCTGCAAAACTGTGAAATAAACCATATACTTACCTACAAGTGTCTGATCTGTTGCTTGAGGGAATCGACTTTCCTCATCCAGCAGGGACAATAAACCCATCGGTTTCTGCAGGAACATATCTAAAAGGGGCCTGTTGTCCTCATATTCTATAACTCTTGCATCAACACCTTCATATAGGTATTCATTCTGTAACAAGCAACAGAAGGCACGTTTTGTCTATGTATACAGAACCACTTCAGAAAATAATTCACAAACTGTCAACTGTGACAAATTAGAACTACATTGAAAAAGTATGCCCCAGGGCTAAAGACACCAAGATTTTCCAGGAACAAATGTCAGTTGGGATGTATCACACTGTCAGGCTATAGATTTTAATTTGATGTTGGATATGTAAGTGCTCCCTGTGGCATATTTGGTAAAATAAGATGCTTTCCAGGAACATGCAAGAATTAAAGGAACAGAGCTGAAGATGATATAGTGTTTGCAGATGGACACCTCAGTGTCTATTTACTTCCCTGATCTGCAACGTAAAAATATTTCTTAATAATTTAGAGCTACATTTACATTCCCAATTGGTTGCTCAGATCTATGTGATGTACAGTGGCCAAGATTTACAAATGTGCCTTAAGATTACAGAGACCTCACTTGTTTAATCCCTTTCCTCAAACACCTGGGAAAGTTCTTATGTGGAGAAGAATGGTGCACACACTTTCTAACAACTAAAGAATGGTGTACATAACTTCTAAAAATTAAATAAATTGTCCAAGGTTGGCATCTACAGCATTTTCACTCCTTTCAATGAACTAGGAAAAGGTATTCCGTAAGATTAAGAAAACAATAGAAAAGCTGGCGAATGGAAGAGCTGGTGGTGTTCTGTTTTGTTTTGCTCTTTCCTTCTGAATGCTGCAAATATCTTTGGATTCCTAGCAGACTGAGAAAAACCTGATAAGAACTGCTGTGTCCACAGTGTGTTGTGATGGTTTTCTCTTGAAAATAATTTAAATTATAGCTGAAGAATACAAGAACGACTTTCTTTAATCCTTCAGCAAGGCAGAGGACAGTCATAGATTCACCAAGAGAAGGATGCTCTAGGGACTGCCAGCCGTCCATTATTCTCACTGGCATTGCATAATGCAGTAGCAGTTACCACTGCACAGCGCTCCCATATGTGCCAGGGCTATATCACGAAACACATAACTGAAGCTTTTGATCTACTTTAAAAATCGTCCCTCTTCCAAAGGATGGGACTGTATAAAATGTTGTATTAATGTATGGTGTTAACATTACAGTTGTGCTATCCTGATTTCATTGTGAGAAGAGTGTCATAAACATGAATGATGGCTAATACTAATGAGCTCAAATACCTCTAACCCTGAGAGACCTCTCCTTCTGTGTCATTCACTTGAGTCTGCATAAGAAGGCAATTACATTGAGCATTTTGAAAAGGAGTTAACTGCCATATACAACAGAAAAGCAGATGTTTTTAGACTTCATACCTTTTAATCTCTAAGTCAGAGAGAAACAGCAAAATTAATAAAATCAAAAACACTGTTCTGGAAATACAGGCCCAAACACATAAATCTGCTGATTCATTTGAAAGAGGACACAAAATATATAACTAAACCCTTCCAGTATCCAGATTGATCTAACTTCCCAGGACACTCTTCACTCTCAGGATAGGTTATGGCTCAGTTTGTATGCCCGTTCAAGGGTGTAAGCAGTAAGAATCTCTCCCAAAGCCCTATGGGGGCTCCTCATCTCAGACACGTAACATTAAGTTCACTCATGTCTCCCCTGGAGCAGTGGACAGGTGAAGTTTTGCTTTTTATTTTGACCAATGACCTGAGTAGCAGGACAAGACAGGAGAGCAATAAATGTATCACTGATACAGGCAAGAAGTTAATTATTTACCTGTAGGAGCTAGCAGCAGGGAGGGAATAAGTCTGTGTTATCTCCCAAAGATAACACTAGAGTAGGGGCAGCTTAACCGAGGGCTATGGTTGTGCTGACACACAGATGGTATGTTCAGGAAACCAGCTGTTACTGCTTAGGATTATGAAGAGCAGAGTTATCAAGGGAGAAAAAGGAAAAGATTGCTCAGGATGAATCTATCAGAGAAGAGTGTTCTGTGACACTCAGACATCCTCCAACAAGCTCTCACAGGCAACCTATCTAATGATTGATTAACTTTTTCAAATGCTTTGTGTGGGAGGCTGGTTTAGAGAGCTGATAAAAGAGCTCTCTTCCAAACCGAGAGGAGTTCTGTAATAGCTGTGCTACTGCACCGTGACAGCAGCATCTGACCTCCAAGCCTGCAGCATATGTGACCATGCAAACTTTTGTGTCTGCACCTTGACAACTGAAAGAGCATCAGTGCTGATGGTTTCGGCAATGCTGCCATCTGCCCAGGAGGGTATGGAAAGAGCTCACTCCATCACTTCCCATGGGCTCCTGGAGGATGACTGATAACCAAGTTGTCCAGGCACTGCTGTGACAGATGGCTCAGAAATAAGATACCATATTACATTTTCTTACGCAACGCTGGTCTTCAAACATATTATTAGATACAAGCAGCAAGGATAAAAGCCTTAATGATACACATCATCAAACCATAATAAAATAAATCTTATTTGAATTAATAAGCTGAATCAGCTACAGGATTCTGTGATCCCCCATGATGTTTTATGACAAGAAAGCTCCTAAAAATAGCAGCTGCTCATTGAAATTCTAAAGTATAATCCACTAGGAAGCATTCCTATGGATAAGATGTCAAAGAGGATGGCTGAATTACACTAATACTTGGGCTCCTACCTCATCTTGATATTGCATGGTATCTTTTCTATGATCAAAACTAGATAATATTAGCTTGGGTAATTCAAAGGAATTACTTAATGCATTAGGAAATGGTCTTCATATTCAATAAAAAAAGTTAATGGCATTTTGCTGAGAACATGGTATGATGACACTTTGGTTTAAATGGGAACACTGAAGACTTATTGAGAATGAACATTTTCCAGCTTAAAGTAGAAGATTAAATTGTCATATAAATGTAAAATAAACAATGCATATATTTTATGCCAAAAGTAGCAGCCTTACAACTGACAGTAAACTTGCCAGTTCCCAAAATATTGTAGGTATTTGACGTTATATCTTTTACTTTTTATGGAGGAATCACAAATGAGAAAGAAATGTGAAGGTTATCTTGCTGTGCAATGTTACCTGCAGATCATGGAGATGACAGAGCATTAACTTACATCAGTACCTCCATGTAGGAGAAACACCTTGAAGGACAGGATTGAAGAAGTTGTGCTTTGCTCAGTAGTAACCTAAAAAAACCTTGTGCCAACCTGGGTCCCCAGCAACAGGATAGCTCCATCAGCAGGGCAGTCAGCTTCTGCTGAGCAAAAGTCAAGGCAAAGGTCTCAGTGGGCATCAGCTTTCTAAACATAACTCCTGTCTTTCAGTATTAAAGACACAAACCCTTACACATGTGTAAAGTCAGGCAGGCACATCAGCAAAGGGCAGGGGTCATCCTGTTGTTTGGCTTTTGCATAAGTCATACTTCGCATGATTAACAAGAACAATGATATGCTGAAATTTTAATTTCAGTTATATGATTTTGAAAATATTTTCCTTTTTTATGTATAGAAAATTTAGGAATTATTTTCCTGCAAATAGCTTTCTCTTATTTGTCAGCAGGGAGGACCTGTATTTGCAATTAAACTACGTTACTGGTGCTAACACGGGAGAGCTCTTACAGTGAACAGAAAAGATTTTGAAGCCACCTGCTTTCTCAAAGACTGCTCTTATGATGTAAAACTGAAACAAACACATTACACGTAAGTGAAAAGTTATGCCTTATAATGATTATGAATCATACTGCAAATCATCCCCTGCCATTAGGCTGTAATGTTGAATAATACATTTGTCATTTCCTGGTTCTGAAAGCAGGGGGATTTACACCCACACTTGCATGAACTTAACCTGTATAGCTCATTCTGCATTGCCACAGTAACAACTTTGGAGACTACTACAAGATAATATAATGAAGCTTGATATAATCTGGTATACTGGTGACACAAATTAAAGTAGACCTCTTACTCGGTTCGTGTTAAAGGCAGAATGCGAACACTCATAATAGTAATATTATCACTGGTATAAATGAAATATCAATGGAAATGTGAGTATTAGCACCAGAAGAGTCTTAAAAGAATGGCCTGTGATTTGAATGAAGAGCATCTGTTCACAGCAATAAAATCAAGGAAACTGTTGTTTACATCAAGACCAAAAAGCCTGCACATGTATAAAAACCCCACACAGCCAGCCAGCGAGTGGAACACCCTCTAAACCTGACAACAGGAGGATGACAGCAAGGTTACGGCACATCACATAAGCCTTTCCTTTTCCCACCAAGGAAACACACTGTAGGCATAATGATGTTTATATTTCAAATGAGCAAAAACTGACCTTGCTTAAAGATTCTAGAGGCTTAAATAAGTAAGGTTCTGAGCCAAAGAACTGCCCTGTAACAACTGTTGACTGCTAAAGGGTGTAAGAGATCTGTCCAAAAACTGTCTCAGCAAGGAGAACCCAAGAAACATGATGAAGTCTTGCTAGTTGGTGTCCCTTATTCTCTGTGTTGCTCACAAATGATCCTGGTCAGACCACTTGAACACACACATCTTGGTGCTTTCTATGTGAGTGTGAGTCAATGAAATCTATGTGAGAATCAGTGGGAGTGGGTAAAATTCCCTTCCATAAGGTCTCTCATAAGGTTTTCCCTTTCTATAAGGTCTCTCATTGTCATACTAATTTCCTACAAGAAGAAATGAGTAAACCATGTGTTGTCAAAAGGTTCATTTCCTCCCCCCTCGCCTTCTCAGTAGCAAAACAACCACTTGATCTCTCTGCAGTGGGGTGTGTGCAGGAGAACAAACTGTTCCTACTAGATGGTGACACCATAAACCTCTGCATTAACATAGGTCTGGCCAAAATGTTCTGTATTAGGATACTTAGAAACAAGTAAAGGCAGATCACACTGACTAGGACCCAAGTTTAATTAAAAAAGAAAAGGAATATTAAGCCAGTATTTGGATGTACAGGGGTAGGGTCAGGAAAGCCAAGGGAGGCCCATCAGCAGCAAAAAGGCAACTAGGGAAAATGTGGGTCTGCTGCTGAACAGGAGTGGATGCCACAAAAAAGGCTGAGATACTTGATGTCATATTTGCCTTGTTCTTGACCAATAATCCCAGGCCGTTGACATGAGAGGGAAAGCCTGGAGCAAGGAAGACTTACCCTTGGTGGGGGAGGATCAAGTTGGGGTACATTTGAGCAAAGCGGATGCACACAAGTCTACGGGACCTGGTCAGTGCCTGGATTTGACAGGAATAAATACCAGTGATGCAGTCGGTGCTATTTCCATCTACCAGCTGTTAGAAACAGCAGTGACCAAGTGCTCTTTTTGTGTGAATTTATGCACTTTGGAAAGATGCCTAAGTAACTATAGTAGTTTACGCTAATTTCTCTCTGACTTTTAGATGGTATTAAGGACAAGGAATTAGTTGTGGATGAAAATCTCTCACATAAATCTATAAAAACAACCACAAGGTCTAACACTGCAAGACAGCATTTCTTGAAATAACTGGAAACAGGATAAAGCATTGACCTGTATTAAAAAAAATCCATTTTACATATAGATATATAACCTGTAGACTGACACATGCATGTACACACCTGCATACACAGACACATTCCAAACTTGCATATATCTCATCCTTAAAAAAAGCAGTGATTAAAACAGACAAAATACTCTTTTTCTACTAATAGTTTAAATTGGTGTTCAGGCAGATTTTTGTCTATGTATCATAAAAGCCAATTATTCCAATAAAAGAGAGAAGGTATTATTTCACCTAAAATTTGAATGACTGTTCTGCTCATATAGAATTCTAGAATATTTCTATTTTCTGCAAGATTAATATTTTTTTCCTCAAATGTGTTATTTCTTCAAGTAACAATATTGAACAATGATTTAAAGGTGATTAGTTTAATTTTGATGGAATTATTTACAAAGTTGAGATGATAGTTTTTGAGGTTTTTCACTCCCCACTTCAATTTCATGAACTTTTATAATTAAAATTTTATTACTTTTCTCTGCTTTACATCAAATTATTTAGAATAAATCCACTATTATTTAGCTTAGATGATCTAGTTCCTGAATAAGAACAAAATCACTAGAAGACCTTCATTTTTTAATAATGGAATTTCAGTGTTCATTAAGGTTATTAGTAAGCTAATATGAATACCGCACTTTAAAAATTATGCTACCACTCATTTTTTTTTTATCATAGAATCACACATCATATCACTCAAGAAAGCAACACTGCATTTGCATCAAACTGATTATCACTGTTATGTTGCTTGCATACTGTAAATTTCAAGTTTAATGCATTTTATGTAGGCATTTTAATCGCAAATAGCAAATACTGCTTCACATAATACATACTTGGAAACCATTTGTTCTAATTTGTAATCTACAGCGTATTATGGTGAAGGAACAGTGTAATTTCTTGAGACAAGGTTTTATATGCTCAGCAATATTAAAGCTTTATCAAAATGATCAACACATACCTGTTCCCACGCAAAGACATGTTGATTGAAGTAGAACTGAATTTGTTCATTGGCAATGTTGATACAGAGTTGTTCAAAAGAATTTTTTTTGAAATTCTCAAAGCCAAAGATATCAAGAATTCCAATGTTCAAACCGTCATCGTTTCCACTGCAAAGATTGAATAAACTTTCTATTGTTGTATCTTTACAGTGACTAACTTCATTATTATTCCACCAAAGGAAACAATGGGCTAAATCTATATGCCATTTTAACAGGATAATTTTTCCTAAACAAGCTATCTCTTAAAATAACAATCCATTTTTTTTTAAACAATAAATGCACATAAATTCAAACGTGACTATACTTGCCAAACAGATACACCAAATGTACACCAAGTCACATAGTGACTGAATCAACTGGTAAGTGTATAGAGGATTCAAAATCTTACTTTTAAACTAATATTTGCTAGTTATTATTCTGTTGTAAAAAACTGACTACAGTACAGGAACAACATGGAGTTCTTTTTGCTTCTTTTGTAATAAAACAGGCTTTACTCACTAGCATCCTGAAATCAAAGACTGCTGTAATTAAATACAATTCCTTCATATTATTTATTCACAATAATTAAAACTGCTTATTTTAACATAAAAGTCAAAAGAATGAATAGCCAGACCTTCTATGCATCTAAATTACTATTTTAAGCATTGGAGTGTGGGTATGAATTTAAATTCCAGAGAAGTACTACTAATAAAAGTTTAGTTTGAAATTTTAGCTAAGGCATTCTGAGAGATAAGCGTTTATTTCTGCAACTGGATAGAAGTTCTAAAATTGAAACAAAAGATTAGGAAGATATATTTTATATCAAACTGAAGTTGACATTAGCATTTTTTTTCCTAGGTAAATTAAAAAGAATAAATCACATTCCATCTATAAAACCCCTTTGAGGGGCCATGTGAAACCAACTTTCTCACCCCCCCCAAAAAAAAAGTGTAGGAAATCAGATCTGAAGAACCAGCCTCAAGATACTAATGAATAGTACTTGAAACTCTTTGAGAAGTCCATCTCAAAAATTGAATCGTTTAATTGTGGAGGGATCAAAGGTGTTTATTGATTTTGACCTGACTTTGGTGACCATTTATCTGTCTGGAAATTACATTTTTTTGTGAATAGACTGCTGAAATTTGCTGCCTCATTCCTTCCCAGAGCTAATTACAAAAAATAACAAAGACAAATCATTTTACTCTCACAAAACCAGAGCAGACTTCTGTGGCAGGGTGTTTGTGTTTTTTGTTTGGTTCCTTTTTGGGGGGTGAGGTGGGGTGGGGTGGGTTGGGTTGAGTTGGTTTGGGTTGGTTTGGTTTTTTTTTGAGTGAACGTTTCAGGTTAAACTTTCTCTGTCCTCACCAGCACAGTAAATATTCAATTTCAAAAAGGTTCTGCAACAGACAGTGCTGCATGCACTTTATTCTATCACTTACTAATTTGAATATAATATTTGAAAGTTCAGACAAAATTTAGGATTGCAGCCTTGGCTTTCTTCAGTTGATTTAAAGAAAAAAAAATCATCTAGAAAACGCTGATTTGCAAACCAAAGCTATTTGTTATTGATATTTCACTTCAGGTAGTTAGAAGTTTGCCCCTTTTCACTGCTATTATTCAGCCATAGAGAGACCTGACCTTTAGGATCTATAGTGTAAGCCACATAATTTCTTCTTTGATTAATCTGAAAAATGTGTTACATCCTCATTGCCAATATCTTTCTTGTCTGCGTGTTCAAAAGTCACCCTGTAAGGGTAGGGTGGGCATTAGCCTCAGTGAATGTGTTTGAAAACCACTCTCACATAGGTATGGAACCATGCTTGTAAGAACAGCAACAGAAGCACCAGCATGGGAGCAAGTAAGAGCAGAATAGGACCTGTGTAACCAACACATAAATGTCAAGGGTCAACTCTGTGTACAGGGGAATTAGTGTAAAGGAAGAAGTAGTTAATGTCATTTACAAAGGGTCAAGTGAGAGAAGGTCAAACAGGAAAGCACAAGACACCTATGCTATCCATATCTACTAGATTTTCACTGCATACTACGAATAAGATAAAAGCTTTTTTTCTAATATGATGGTGTCAGAAACAAAAAAGTAGCAGAGAAAAAGTAGATGAGAACACTTGTAGGTGATACTATTCTCCATGATGGAAAAGCTTCTTTTACCTTAAATGTTTGTCAGGTTTGAGTAAAGTGTTGATGCGATTGACTATCCAGCTGAAGAGGCGTCCGTACAGTGCTTTGGCCATGGCATCTCTGACATCAGTGGCTTTTTCCACAGTGTTGGGACGAATAATTGTTTCTCCTCGAGTCACCACACAGTGAGAAGTGAGGGCTTCTTGCAGTTCATCTGCCTGGATACACAGTAAGGATGCGCCTGGGAAGGAAGGTCACAGGCAGGGCTCAGAGGCAGACTTTGGAAGGAGAAATAGACATTTTTGCAATCAAGGCTGCAAGTGCAACGTATTATGAATAAGGGTTGGAACTATGACTAACAAGGGTGTTCACACCAAACAGTTGTCAGTATCTAGTTTAGTCGCCAGCATTCCCAGCTTCCACTGCAGTCAGTGAGTAAGTGATTAAGAGCAGAGGCCTTTAGGTTTTAAATTGCTTTATAAAGAGGGCTATTCCTCCAAACTGTCTACAGAGAAATCAAGCTGACTATGTCAGGAGCATGTAACTTGTGAGGTGTGAATACCTCTCTCAGTTATAATCCATCCATATAAGTCATTGCTGTCCTCCTTTTACTGCTTCTTTTCCAGTTGCACAATATTTTTCTATTTATGGCAGAAAATGTGTAAAAGTATAGAATGAAGACTTAATTATCTCCCCACCTGTAATCACTCTGAAAGAGTAGCAACTTCCTTGAGAATTTTTGCCTCTTTCCCTCCTCTGCCTCCCTGCAGCCTATAACGTAAGGTATCCCTTCCAAAGAACTGGTGAGCCATAAGTAATGACTATCTGAGAAAGAAACTGGGGAGAAAAGCTATTCAAAGTGTTAACGAGGTTCTCCATCAAATGTTCAAATAACTTTGGAAAAATTCCAAAGATTTTCTATTCAGGCATCTGCAGTATTAGTCATATTTCCTGAATGCCAGCGAATTGTTTAGTCAAATAAGGTGCATAACATGGACAACTTTTAAATTTTGCATTTGAATTCAGGTGGGCTTGGAATTAATCTATCTTAAGCATTTAATTATTCGTGCAAAATTTCCATGTGAATGCAATTTTCATTGGTAACTCTCTAGCAATAAAATAAATTTGCTATCAAAACACTACACAAAAAATCTCAAATCAAGAAAAAACACTCACAATTCTCAAGGGCTACCGGATTGGAAATGTTGCTCTTGTCAATCATATGTTCAGATACCACTGCAGAAAATTCAATGTTACCCACATTTAAAATGGCAGCCAGGACACTGTACACACTTCCAAGTTCCTGCAAAGTATATTAAAAAAGATGCAACACTTAATAGCCAGACAGAATTGTCACTTTGGTTTGTGTGACGGGCACGCATGTGTGTTGTTTCCTAAGCCTGGAACAATCATTGTCCCTCTCTTGACTGCCTCCTGTCCATGACTTTTAGGAAAACTTTTCTCAGCATAGTCTTTCAAGTGTAAGACACCTAAAAAGAGCAAGGTAAGCTACAGCCTCATCTCTCTTCTATACTTGTCTATGGGACAGGGCTGACATAGAGCAGGGGAAGCACAAAACAGCGTAATCCTCTTACACAGAAGGAATTCAGAGGTTATTTACATCTACCCTTCACTGTGTCTACAAGCATAACTGTGCCTAAAAATGTAATATCTACAGCAAAATATAAAAAAAAATCTGCATCTATATTTCTTTGATGATGGAAATTAAAGTGACTTCAAAGAACAGGTCTGCAACAGCGCTCACCAACAGCATTAGAAAAAGTTTAACTGGGAGAAGAATGAGATCTCACATCTCTGGTTTGCCAAAGCGCTTTACCCTTAAAAATGTCACATAGGAACTCTGTACTCACCAAAGCACTTTGGTATGGATTTTACTTAAACATATTTAAATTTCAAATTATTTAGTAGGTTCTGAAGAGGAATTCTGCCTTGAAAATGGGCTAATACTAGTCTTGACAGTCAAGGGATATATACAATAAATTAAGTACTTACATATGGCAAATAAGGTTATATTTGCAATTAATGAGACAGTGCTTTCATTGCAGGTTTGACTTAGATTTGAACTGTGAATTTTCATCTGAACTGTGAACATTTATCAGTATACTTGATCATCTGAGGTTTTAAGCTAGGAATCTGTGATATTACATATCCTGAGGCATGCAGTAATAGTATATTTTATAAATAGTTTTATAAGTTTTATAGTAGTTTTATAAGAATCAGTTTTGTAAATTTGATTGGTATTTTATAATGATGGACTTATTATAAATGCACTGCATTTTATCCCTGCTATTAAACAGCTTGCTGGTACCATGTCAGGCATCATTTACTCAGATAAAATCCTTAAGTGCTCTAGAATACTTCATCTTGTTTTCAACACTTTCAGAAATTAATCTAGCAGTTAATAATTATTTCAGTGACAGCAAGACAAACTAGATAAGCTCACTCTAATAAATTACGCTCAGTATAATTGGCACACAGTTTACCTATGTTTTAAGCAATCATTTTCATTTTAAGCTTAGGAACTCAGAAGAAATGTTAAGAAAAGGATAGCTTAACTTCTGCCATGATTCTGTACAGTACAAACAGCTGCTGACATTTTTGTGCCCTTTTCCAATGTGTTTGAAATCTGGCTTGATCTGTTTCATACAGCATGATTATTTTTCACCTCAGGCAGTCCTTTCCTATTAACTTTGCCATGCAGCCTGAAATAAAACACTGATTTTAAGACAGGGAGTATTGACAGTAGCTGCTATAAAAGCCTCCCAGTCAGTCAAAAACAAATTTCAAAGAAATAAAGCCTTGTTTAGGACTCAGTTTTAATTGGAGTGGAGAAGATATTCTGTCCAAGGTTTTCTGCTAATAGAACATGGAACATGCTTATATAGAACCTCCTCTGTGCACTGAGATAAATGTCATAGCTTAAGACTGCATTACTAAAAAGTGAATTTAGAAAAGGAACTCGTCTTACAGTATCTTTTTCTCACTGAAAATAAATTGTCTCTGCACATGCATCCTGTATCAGAATCTTAATGGGGGAAGAGGACTCCAGTGTTCCCTCCCTCTTGCATACACAGCCTCAGATAGACTAATTCCCCCTTTGGAGAATGTAAGACAGGGTAACATGGATGTGGCTCACATGGAACCACAATTAGATTGCCCCTGGCACTCAACCTGCTTCTGAAACCATGGTAGTTCTACGGGTAGATAAGTCTTCACAGATTCAGCTCCCGGTGGCTTGCTGAGTCAATCAAGTGAATATCCATGCCAGAACTGCACAATGCGGCCAGTGACCTAGTTCTAACTGGATCTTCAATATGTAAGAAAAGTCATCTCTTCTGGATGATCAGGATTATTGTTTCCATCCATCCCAGTGAACAAAAGAACTGGGAACAAAAACAGGCTTGCTGCTTCTCATGGTATAAATAAGGACTTATAAAGGTCTCTGGTGCTGTGACAAAACTGCTATGAGTGCTGAACTGTGCAGATCCTTCCACGCTGCTTCTGGAAAGGTGACAGTACAGGTGTGAAAGGATGTCTGGTATTACAGATGTGATATTACTAAGTGCAATAGTTGTGAATAAGCATGTAGAGGAGAAAAAGACTGTGAACTCCACAGCTACTGCAACTTCATGCAAAATGAGTATGGAGGAACAGAATAGGTGAATGAATCTGTTCTGCTAGCTATTCAAATATTTACATTGAGGAAAACCAGAAATATTCAACTGAAGTGAGCAATTTTCTGTGAAAAGCTCCTTACAACATGCAGTTTTGTCAAGAAAATTAAAACATACATCCATTCTGCAGCACTAGTGCTATATTTCACAGATACTATATGGATCATACTCCTATTATTGTTTGTGATAAATGAAGTCACAGGTAAATACAGTTGTGATGCACCACTTCTAAGAAGAGAGAACTAGGGTGCAGATGGGATTTCCTTCCCTTGCATCCTACTTTATAAATCCAGAGGCCTGTTTTTATTTTAATGATACTAAAGACAGCCCAAGGAGAGGGGTTTAATTGCCAGTAGAGCAATTATATGGGATTATAAAGAAAGTATGAGTTCAGTTAATCTTTAGCGAGGGGATTCACTGCAAAGAGATGTAAAAACTTCATTCACCTTTGCCTCTGGAGTTGTGAAAATGTATTGAGTTCATCAAAACTCAGATCAAATCAATGAATTTTTAGAACTCTCACCATGGACTTCATCTTAAAACAGAGATAAGCCTCATATTCACAGGGCTAAAATTATAGACTAATAGTTTCAGCACCATTTTCTATGCATTTAATTTCGAAAAGCCTTTTTTTTCTCAATTACTCAGCTGTGCTATGTTCACTGATTTCAAAGTCTTGTTGACTAATACCATTTTATTAGTTTATCGATGCCTTGAAACCTTAAAAATTTAAATGTGGTAATATAACAGTAAGTTGGCCATGCAATATCCTAAAACATAAACATACTACTGCTAAAGGAAGAAAATAACAAGGGAGATTGTTTGAATGCTTTATACAAGTTTTTCCTGATTAAGGTAGCCATTAAAATTCACACCAAAAAAAAGGGTTATCAGCACTCACCTCCAGCGTAAAACCTATGACTTTGAAGCATTGCTCAATTAATTCAAATTGAGACTTATAGAAGCTATTGTTCATGAAATCTTGCACTATTCTGAAATGATCATTTTGCAGATATCTGAAAGAGTTGATGGATGCAGAATGTAAATGACATTGAGAATTCAACAACATCACATTTCTTAGTAACCGGTTTATGTAAAAAATAAACTGCATTACCTGGGAGGTCTATATTCTGGCAGTTTATAATGTGCAAGTTTTTTCTTTTCTGCCAGACCAGCATAAATATAATAAAAAATATGGAAATTTTTCTCTCCTCTGAAACAACAGAAACAAAAAACTGGTTTAGCAGTGTAACTATGTTACATTTACTGATGACATACATGCTATTATTAAATGTTATTTTAACACGGAAGACATGCAAACCGACAGAGCACTCTGAAAGAAGCTTTATTACACAAATGTCTGTGAACACGCTTTCTGTGCCATTGTTCTGAATCTTCCAGGGTGGCTGCTCAGTGCTACAAGCAGCTAAATGCCGCTCAGCCTTTGATGCAATTGGTAGATGCTGGGTGAGATGTTGTGCGTTGCTCACCCACACACATTAAATGGGCTGCTTCACCTCCAATTACTTAAAAATAATCTGACCATGGGAGATCTTTACACTCCTGATTCACTGAATCCAGTATATTTGCTGTGTCCTTTAGCCCTGAACCCAGAAAATACATAAGCAGACATTCAGCAAAGGGCCTTAAGACTTGGTATGCTTTGCCTAAAATTTAGGTGGCCAAGCCCAGGACAAAAGGGTTATTCTTGCACATCCAAGGTTCCTGTGCACCTTATGAAGAAGAGCTAGATGCTTAGGTGGAAATTTGCAACCACCACTGAAGCCTGAGGTGGCCAAGTCATTTTACTGTGGACAGTCAGCAGTAGAAAACAAGACCAATTTAGAGGAGTGGTAACAGATCCCCCTCTTCCCCCTGTGCAACCATGAGGTTGCAGAACCATGCTTAGCATGCTCTGAAACCCCATTGTGTCCCAAGGGTTTGTGTATCTTCTCAGAAAGGCAGGGGAATCTGTAGGTTCCAAATCTCTTGCCTTTAAGAGTATCTGGAACTTGGGTTTCCCATTTCCTGGGCAATCAGTCACTGGCTTTCTGAAAAAGGTCATTCCTAGCTCTCTGTGTGAGTTTGGGAGTCACATTCTCCCAGAAGAGCAGAACAGACAGGCCTGGCAATGCAAGTACCCAAACGCCAGTTCTCTGCCCTGACACAGCTGTATGGACCAGCCACACTGAGACCTCCTTGAAGGGGTAAACACACTTGACACAAATGGCTTCAGGTGCCTTTGGAAGTTCATGTCTCAAAATTTAACCTCCTACATGGCTGTCACGCTAAACAGTTCAGTGGCATTGTGTGAATTCAGACATACATGTACATAAATAGCATCTGAAGCACGTAAATGCTTTGCTGACTTCCTATCTCAGCATGTGGCTAAATATAAATACAAACTGACAGCCACAGAACAAACACATGAAACATTATGGGAAAAAAAAATGATATTTTAAGAAAAAAGCTGATTCTGTTCTGAAAAAAAACCAGTTTCTGTGGTTATGTTCAACTGGGGAAAACAAAACCATTTAATAAAATTGCCTCTAACTTTAAATTGTCTGTTGAAACATTCCAAATGATACTGAGATGTTCTTCACATCACAAATCTACAACAGGCAACAAGGTCATGCTGAACTACAAAATGAATAAAAATGAGTAAGAGATCAGAAAAGGTAATTATTCAAATAGGTGGCAACATTTCTTGTCTGAAGTCCATTTGTTTTATTGTTATTACGGCAAAATATTTTTTATCTGGATGTGCTATATATTAGGATCGAAAATGCATGTCAATAATTTAAATTAATTGTAATGCCATTTAATTTTTCTGTCATTTTATATTAAGGGATACACACATGACAGAGATGGATTTGTTCTGCGTTTGATCCATAACCCTTTATAACCAAACCCTATTGGATGCTCCAAAATGGAAAACAAGCATTTGGCAAACAAACAAACAAAGAAAGCTACAATACTAGAGGAAACATAGAGGAATTAAATTCAAATTATATACTTAACACGATACTTCAAACTTGCACAAAGAAATTTATAACTGAACTGTTAGAAAGTTTTTAATTCTTTACACGTTCTGATACACTTCATATATCACATATGCATTTTTATGAGATTTGTTTACATAACTCAGGAGGCAATGAAAAAAAATCAGGAGTAGTTTTCAGCTAGCTTACAGATTTATAAACTGCTCATCTATCATTTATAAGGAAAAAACCCCAATACTTTATCCATCTTCATGTTTTGATGTAAGATAATTTTCTGCATAGGCCTATTCCATAACCCCCAAATTAGGTCAAATATATTTTTTATACTTACACTGCCTGGTGAACAACTCTGGATTTTTCAAGGAGATACTCTGAAATCTGAGCTCCCACTACAGTGCCACCACAAGTGAATTTCATTTCCAAATACTTTCCAAATCTGCTTGAATTATCATTAATGATAGTGCCTGCATTCCCAAATGCTTCTACAAGGTTATTCACCTGCAGGATCTTCTCCTGTAGAGTCCTGTTATTAGCCTAGATATGAAAAAGATATTGCTTAAAATTATCACTAATCATTAAACTACATTAATTCTTAAGTATTTCTTTCCTCTTCTAGTGGGTATTGTAAAGTGTGACATCATCAGGGCAGCCATTACCATGTGAATCGTCTGGGAAGAAAGGCATATATATATAATCAAACCTGTCAGAATATAGCACTCCGCAGCACTAATGACTGGCTGGAAGAGATAACACACATAATGATAATGACAGTATTGGAACTAATAAATTTCTGTGGTCCAGCACTCTGAGATGGCTGGGCTGCTTTTAGGATCCTTGTTAGCATCTGCTGACTGCTGTGCTGCACCATACCAATAGATCAGTTTGCTTTAATCTCACCTGGGACATGTAAAAATGGCATTTTATTTAGACAATTATGCTGGTCACTTCCAAAAATGAACATATCCCACTGACAGCAATCTGGTTTTAGAAGGAGGTGAAAAGATAGTGTCCTGGTTTCAGCTGGGATAGAGTTAATTTTCTTTCTAGTAGCTCAGTTTTGGTTTTAGTAGAGAATAATGTTGCTAACACACTGATGTTGTGATTGCTGGTGGGTCGTCAAGGACTTTTTGGCTTCCCCTGCTCTACTAGTTACACAAGAAGCTGGGAGGGGGCAAAGCCAGGACAGCTGACCCAAGCTGGCCAGTCAGTCAGGTCTAAGATAGCAAAGACTGACAGAAGCATTCCCTTTGAAACGTACCTTGCCCAGGACAGTGAGCTGCTGAACCAGAAGATGGGCACTTTGCGTCTTGCCAGCTCCACTTTCTCCAGAAATAACGATACACTGCACAGAACAAAAACATGACTCTGAGCTCATTACATATCTCTCAGCCTAGCAAAGGATAGAATTAAGACAACTCATCTTTACCTGATCAGAGTTGTATGTCACCATGGACTGATAACCTATGTCAGCAACAGCAAAAATATGAGGAGGGTTGGCAGTCCGTTTGGCTCCAATATACAGTTTGGAATGCTAAGTGTAAGAAAAATTAAAACATTATCAGTGCTCCTTAATATTTTTTTATAGTTTAGGTTTATCTTCAGATTAGTGCACAGCATGCTGAGGTTACCAGCAGGGGTGTTTTCTGATTGAGCTGTTACTGCACTCACTATACCATGGATCTGTATGTACTTAGTACTGTAAGAACTGCTAAAAACAATGAAGCACAATTTTGTATTATGTCAGCCCTGATTATGCTATGAAACTCAAATTATTAGAGGAAAATTTAATGTTGCTAGACATCAAGGACCAACTTACAATTTCATTTTATTTATACTTCTCATCCTCTTAGTATTTCTGCACGACATTGATGTCAAATTTTAAGCTCCCTACCTGTAGAATCTGATAATTAAACGTGCCAATTATTGTATGATCAGACTTTCATATCTGTCCCCTTTTGTATAATGGGCAGGCAACTTGACAAAAGTTAAAAATTTACAGGGCTGCTTTGTAAACTGTCCGATCAATTAAATAGCTGTGGCTTCCCCAGCTGGTGTGGGAGGAAATGTCCCCAACTCCTACCTCCAGCCATTCAAGCTGTTCTCTGTGGGAAGTGGAATGTTCCCACGCACAAAGAGGGGCAAGATCTACCTGAAAAAATGCACTTGTCTGTACAGATACTGCTTCTGAACTAGCTGCTCTGGTCAGCTAGTACCTTTGTACTTGTGGGGTGCTGGTCAACAAATCTTATGAAGCTTAGCACAATTTATCTCAGAATTAATGTTGAAAGTCACTAGAAGAACAATAAGTTAAAAAATCCTATTTCTATCCATTGACTAAAATTGACAACTTGCTTAGATGTAGCTTTTTACACTTCAGACATGAAACAGACATGATCTACACTACAGACATAAAGATAGTAGAAATTAAATTCATTGGAATTTCTCACTTCTGTGCTGAAATTCAGGACATAATAAAGATGTGTGTCAACATGCACTTGAAGGGACTGGTAATTCTGTTTTTCAGAGTGAACTGAAGTAAAACTCAAGAATGGTCTTAATTTATGTTTAACACAAATATTCATATTTTAATGGAAATTAGAGCTAGTTTAAAAGAACCCAACCTAGATTTTCACACCTGTGAAGAATAAATATCTATGTTCCGAAACGGATTGACAGCAATGAGAATGTCCCCAACATATGTGTAGATCTGATCCTTGGCATAACTCTTCTGCAGCTGCTCTGTTACTGTATTCTGATGGAGAAAGAACAGGAACACTGAATCACATGGGGAAAAATAATAGGACAATGTACAAAATATTTATATAATTACAATGAGTGAGGATAGAGGGAGAAGGTGTAAATAGTCAGGAATGCAATTAATCATGATCAAAAGTGAGTAACACTCCAACACACTGGTATTCCTAATTTCTTGTGTCCAAACTCACTTTGAACAATATAAACTTACAAATCCACAAGTGGCTGTAGACAAATGAGTTAATAAGTACTGCTTTAATTGAATTAATCAAAAGTTTCCATGAGACATGCCTGTCTTCATTTCTAACCACTCATATGCAAAAGAGGTTTTAAATTGGATTACAATTAGTAAAATATCATATGGTCAAATAATGCCTTTAGGTGGAGGCTTCCTGAGGACTTTCCTGAGAATGCTCTACCTCTGAGGAGATGTGATATACTTCTTGCTCATCTGGGGTTTTTGTTCCTTCTCTTTAGCTCAGTTTATTTATATGCTTCATGGCAAAAGATAAAAATCAGTCTTGCTAGCATATAGCTATTCCCAGTATTTAAAAAACATTTAAATCTGAGCTTTGTGCAGTAGATAAAGTTTGGACTAGCTCAATTAGTATTAACTAAACATTAAGTTACTATAACCAAGCCCTTGGATGATGGAAGATGTTCTGTGAGCTGTTATAATTATGCAGTTTACCAGCCCAAGAGCCACATTTAGTATTCTGGACTGACGAAAATACAGTACAGCAGAGAAGTTTTAGAGATTAGAGAATGTGAATTATAGTCTATGCACAGCCTAGTAGAGGAAGAATGACAGTTTGTTTACAACCACTGATGGCCTCTAAGACCTCTAGATAATGTGCTGAGTTCTGATTCTTCTTTCTGGTTTTGAAGCCTAAAGCATAAACACAATGGACTTCCCCTCCAGTATGTATGTTCTCCTGTTCCCAGTGGATTCATTTTCAAACCTTGACAAGCCTGTGAGATTTGTATCAGTAATTTTGTTAAAAGTTCACCAGAATGCAATGACAGGTCAGAGCCCCAGTTGACATAAACTGTTGTCAATGGATTCCCACACTAAGCAAGTCAGGGAGAATCCAGCCTAGGAGAGTATGGTAAGCTGGTTTAAGACAACTCTAGATGTCCAAGCAACAGGGGAGAAGGTGCTTGTCCTTGGACCAATTTTAGGTTAACACATCATTACAAACTAGGTATTTAGCTGCAACAAAATCCAGCAATATAAACCCTGTTAAGCAAATGGTGCTACAATACTGCTTGGTCTAAGGCTGTAACTGCAGAGGGTGTTTTAGCTTTGAGTTGGAACTATTCCTGACAGCAAATCTCATCTAAAATATTTGGCATAAACTAGCAAAATGCCATTGCACATTTACTTACACAACTGAAGTGTGACAATATAGTTGAACTTGAAAATCAACAGCACACCATTGTGTTTTAATATGTGATTACCCCTCTTCAGGAAAGTGTGAAAAAGGAGGTTCTTACCTCATCCAGTACCTCCAAGGTTGCTAGATCATCTACCTCTTCCTGGTTTGAAACTAGTGACTTAGTGTAGTTCCCTTTCTTTGTATGAATACGTTCAAATCTAGAAAAGAAAGACATGCAATTTCCTGATGTACGGAATCACAGATCTTGCAACTGTAACCATCTTGAAGGCAATTCAGCCAAAACATTCCAGCTTTCCACTGTTGGAATTCAAACACATGAATCTTTCAATAATGGGATATAGCCTCTTAGTGCAGCACACCTGTATTTGACAATTCGACATCTATGGTTTGATCACACAACTGATATCATGAAGCACTATTTTACTGTTTCAGCCCCCTGCTTGATCACACTCCTACATCAGCTGCAGGACTGGAACTATGCAGTACAAGGAAAAGAACATATTTTATAAAGCATGTAACAGTCAAACTCTGGCACCTACCTGCAAAAAGAAAAATGACCCAGATAAAAATTATGGATAGGACAAAACCAGGGGTATATGATCAAATAGGATGCAAGGATGCAAGGGTGATGCAGACAATGCATTCAGGATGGAAACATTTCTAGCTTAGTAATGACAATCCTCTAAAGCCTGGCTGAGATGGCCACACTGTAGAGCAAATGGCTACAAAACCACTGGGCTATGTGAAACATACCCTGCCTAAGAAGAAATTTCTTGGACTCTACAGGAAAAAAATCATACAGAATAAAGTAACATGTTTTCAAATTTTTTCTTATCAGGGTTAAACTTTAATTAAGTATGTCTTAAAGTGAAATTTCTTTTCTCTTTTAATCAAACAAAAAAAAAACTTTATGCAGTCGTATAGAAATTAGAAAGAAAATTCCCAGAGACTTGGATCATTCTCTATCCAAGAGTAAGGGCATTGCTAAACAAAGCAAAAGCAGCAGAGAATGCAAGGTTTACAATTTGCATTAGTTATACTTGCTCTGTGAGATGGGGAAAATCGGGGAAAGGGAAACCAGATAAGTAACAGCTGAGTTCACAAACTAAATCAAGCTCAGATGTGCAATACAGCACTAGCACAGAAAGACTACCAAGTAAATGTGATCTCCTGGTATGACCTCATTCCCGTTGATACTATAGGTAGGAAGGCACCATTCAAGCACATTGTATGTATACCTTGGTAGGCTGAGACAGCAGGAAAATTGTGTTGTATGAGACATACTCACTCTTTACCTTGATTCTAGACAAGACCAGGGAAATCCTTTATTTAATTTTGACACTGGACATATAGCATGAGTAAAAGCAGTGTTTTCTACCCAGGCAAAAATGTTAATATGCAGTGAACAAAGGACAGGAAAAAGAGGGCAATTGTAGCAAGATGGAAAGTTAGAATGAATGAACATCACACTGATAGGGCAAGCTAAGGACTTCTAAACTCCCACAGTAAAATTTACTGCAGAGTTTAATGGGCCGTACCCATTCCACGAACATCACCTACTTCATGGGTGCTACTTCAGGTCATGCAGGCGGAGCACTGATGTGGTATGCAGCTGCAGAAAGTCAGGCAGAAACCCACTTGGCATCAGTTACTGACTGCCACAACTGAAATGGGGCTGGAAGAAACAGGTAAATAATGCTCTCCCAAACTGTGAGTGCAATCAAGATCCAGATGATGGAAGTGCAGGCATGAGGGCCCTTAATCTAGCACTTCTTACAGTTCCTCTTGTCTCTAATGATCATTCCCTGAGAGTGACAGATTGCCCTGTCCTCACCCAGCTGCCAGTACCAGAGCAGTTTTTTTTCTCCTTTAGGCGGGTAACAGCTACCACTGGAGTCGTTGCATTGTCCATAGTGCAAAGGCAGGAGTTTCATACCCACCACAGCCAACTGATTCTGCAACCTTAACATCAAAACACAACCATGTAAGACTTCATTGCAAGAGCTAGCACAGATTCACGGCCTCTGTGCCAATACTGCAGCCCAATACCAAGTGTGGAAGCTAAGTGACCACGGAACACAACGAACAGTATGGAACAACAGGATCTACATTGCCCTGATGGAAGAGAGGGACCAAGTCTTTTCAGTTTTACACCCACCTATTTTGCAGACTACTCGCAAACTGCTGTTAGAACCCTGGAGCTGCATGGGAAAGCAACCCGCTTCCAAATGTTTTATTTCTTTCAGTATTTATTACAGGCCAAAAAAGACTGCTATAGAAACAGTCGTAAAGATGATGGTGAGGCTGAATTACATGGAGGTGAAAAGCAAGAGGACTACTACACAGTGCAGTAGCAGAGCCTTATTGCCGCCATGCAACACGGAACCTGCAATGCGTGGGCCTATTTCCACATGAGCAGCGCAAACAGACAACAAGAGATGCAGGAGGAGAGCATGTCTGTGAGGAGGGAACAAAGGTGGATTTTGCTGCAATAAATCCATAACTGGACAGTATTTGGTATGTATTTAAATACGTTGAAGCAGAAAACACACAGGAACATGAGTGGCAGCATCAGAAGTGATGATGCAAAGCAATTGGCTTCTCCTAGGTGCAATCTCTTCCTCCCTTTCCTTTGGAAACATTTGTACTGCAAGAGCTGCTCTGCTAGTACTGTCCCTGAAATAACAATGTGAGACAATTTTTGGTTGTATGTACCCCCAGGTTGTATTAAAAATGACATGGTGATATTAAGAATTAAAATAATTCTTCAGCCTTGCATGGTCTGCTGCTGCTGCTTGATTTGCATTTACCAGCTAAAGGATATTACTGGATTCAAAGTCAGAGGTGCAGGCAAAATCCTACCCCCTCAATAGAAATCTGTCCCCTCTATAACCCATGCCCCTGTTTATAGGAGCAGTTTCAGCTGAAAGTTTCAGTTTATTCAGTTGAAAGAATTTTTCCTTTGTTTCTGCAGGAAGGTCGTTTTGTGTCCATAGGATGCATCTAACATCAGCATGACTTTGAGAAAGACCTATCAACGTGCACATGAGGGAAAGATGCGGGAACTGCAGGACTACATCAGGCTCTGCTGCTCTATTTTTGCCATTGCCGAAGGAAGACCCAAAACAAGACATCTGTCAAGTTATGCTTTCCATTTCTGGTGGAATTGTTACACACTGAAAACACTTCTTTTTTTTTTTTTTAAAAAAATGTTACTGCATATCAGTGAGAGAGCGATATTTCCCAAGTTTGTTTCAATTATAATTTTTAATTTAATGTAAGAAGTTAATAAGTGCCTTGCAGGAAGGGAGTGGAATGCTCCAGTCCCGGAGACTTTTGTATTTATTTTTTTTTCTTTTAAGGAAATGATCTCTATTTATGCCAAGGGAGTTTAATTACATAAAATAGATTCTCCTGTAATCCTCTTCAGCTGACATTATGAGAACACTAGCGCTTGTTAAACCAGATTATATTCTCCATTCTCAAGAGTACAGCAGAGCGGCAGATTTGCAGAACACAATATTTTTCTGCTTTGCTGTGAAAGGGCACAGACCCCTCAAGGGCAGTTATACTGCTTCAGTTGCTAAAACTCCAACCACTTAAAAAACCCCACATCAGTGCTGTTGACATCAATGCTGAAATTTTGTTATTGTCATGCACATCGACATTGTGAACTGAAATAATCATGTTTCTCTGTTCTGTTCAGAAATTATTTGTTGGAGGCATTAGATCTTGCAGCCACGCTCGACAAGCAATTCAAGCAGCTAAAGGCCAGAAACATCAACCCAGCATGGACAAGAAAATGAGTCAAGGCAGCATTGTTTCTGTGCATCCTCCTTCACACTCTCCTGCTTATCTTTCAAGATTCAGTTAAATCAAAATGAGGCAACTGCAGATTTTTCTTCTTCAAATTGTCAGAATGTATTTAAAAGATTTCTGATAGTTCCAAAAATACCATGAAAAGGGAAGTGTGACTCATGATGCCCTGTTGAACTCTCTGCCTAAACTGGTTGGAGAATCATGTACAGACTAAGAAGTGACAGGAAAAGGGCTAGCCTTAGTCTGGGTGTAAAGAAGAAACTAAAAATAATGAAGTTTTCTGTAAGGTGAAGGTGGGAACAGCTGTACACCTCCCAGCAGTTACAAATACCATTAAAAGTGACAAAAGAAAAAGAAGCAGCACAGAGAAACCTGTACAGGATCTGCCATTGCTGATGATTCTGTTTCTCTGGAGGCTGCACAGAGCAATGATAATTCACACTTAAAATCAAAATTTTGTCTTCAACAGATGTACCTGGTGAAATATGATTAGATAAAACTATAGTCCTATATCTATGCAAAATCTGTACCTGAATTTAGGAAAGTGTATTGATAGACTCCAGCTGCATCTGCACAATGCTTTGCAGACAAACCTGTGCTCCCTCTGTGTTTAAATGATTGCACAGCACCAGCTGCTGTCTCAGGGAGCTGGGCTCAAGCTTATGTAGAGCTGCTGAGAGCGCAGTGCTGCCCAGCAGAGCTATGGGGCTTTTGGTTCAGAGGTGCCCAGCTGGGTCATGTCCTGGTCTGCACAATCTGTTTGCCAAAGTCTGTGCTGGTTTACCATGCCCTGCAAAAATGCAAATTATTGATCCTTCATAACGGGTTCAAGAAATAGCTGCACCCATGACAAATTTCAGGGAAAAATATGTGTTCTTAAATAAGCAAATTAAGTATCTCTAAAAGGATTAGTTCTTTATTGCCCTCACGAGTCAGGCCCCTGGTCCAGAGTCAGAACCATACTGAGAAGACAAAGGGGAAGCTCCAAAAGTGAGCGATACCTTGTTAGATTAGAGAAATTAGCTGCTGAGTAAGTGGACTGATGTGACAATAAAGCAGCAAGCAGTTGCAGAGCATTAATCTCAGGGAGTCCTGAATGCAGGAGGAACTACTTTCTCCTGTTTTGCTTCAGGAGGTAAACTATTCTCCATTCAGGTATTGCTCCTGCTCATTGCATTGTATAGAATGAGACTGGAACCACTCTAGAGACATATGGGACTGGAGATCTGTTTAAGACCTCTGCTGCCAGAAACTCTTTATTCCTTCTACAACCCGAGAGCAGTTTGCAGCATAGCCATCCTACACTGGAGTGTACTCAGTGCAAGAATACACGCTGCTTGTTGCTACAACAAAGCCCGCACTCAGGAGGGGAAGAAGTAGCCTGAAGTAGCCTGAAATGCTTCAAGATTACTCTGGAACTCCAAAGCCTCAGGTTTAAGCCCCTACTCTGACAAACACTTCATCTGGAGACTTTGACCAAGGCAGCACTGGACCCTGTGAGAGCTATCCTACTCTGCTCCTCATATTGCCTTTGTCAAGCTGGTGTGGTCATCTCCCACTCTGCGCTACAGCCTGCACTGCAGAGCTGAGCCTGAGGGATTGCTATCAGCTGCCTTCCACTGGCAGGATGAGTCAGAGGGAGAAAGACAGAATAACCAGAAAATAAGTGACATAATTCTGGGCAATCAGGGAAAGTAATGGAAGAAAACTATAAGATACTCCCTGCTTTTAATGCTGATGAATAAACTGACAACCACCTTTGTACATGTTCTACATGAACTTCTACGAACTTACTTCTCCAAAGTTTCCAAACAGTTAAACAGAAGAACTGTTTAGTACCCTGTCCCTGGATTTCAGCGTTATCTCTACACGACCAATACGAAAGGACAAACTCTCAGGATAACTCAACTCACCCAAAAGCCCTTGCTCTGAATCACTTTGCAGTAGAATGGGTCTCTTTCCCACATGTATTTAGAGGGAATATAAAGATGAAGCTCTTAACTTGGGGACCAGAGCCAGTTATGAAATCTAGGTGCAGTGAATATCACTCACAAATGCAGCTTACTCTGGAATGAGTCATAATTCCCAAGAAATACACATTGTACTAATCATTGCATATTTCTGCAGAGATTATTGTAAGAGCAGTCAAGATTAAGACAGCCAAACAACTCAAGATAAAAGTCTTACAAGCCTGACTGTCAGGTGTAAATGCGACAGTTCTGAAGGCCATTTCAAAGACAGCTATTTCTGTCGCAAAGTGAAACTCTTGACAATGCAGTTTTTCCCCCTCCTTTGGCCTAGCAAGAAGTATATTTTTAGAACAGTTTTTGAGTATGTGCTGCAGCACTGATTTCTAATAATTTTTCTCATCACCAATTATAAATTTTAACAGCTACAATGTGACTTACAAGAATGTAAGTATGTGATTGAGGGATTGGCTAGAAATGAGGGGAAGCTTAAGCAGTGTCCAAAAGTGAATCATAGAATAATTTCATTTAGAAGAGACCCTCAGGATCACCGACTCCAACTCTGGCACTAAACCATGTCCCTAAGAACCTGTTTAAATGCCTCTTAAACACCTTCAGGGATGGTGACTCCAACATTTCCCTGGGTAGCATGTTCCAATGCTTCACAACCCTTTCAGTCAAGAATTTTTTCCTAATATCCAATCTAAACCTTCCCTGGCACAACTTGAGGCTACTTCCTCCCATCCTATCACTTGCTACTTGGGAGAAGAGACCAACACCCTCCATGCTACAACCTCCTTTCAGGTAGCTGTAGACAGCGATAAGGTCTCCTCTCAGCCTCCTTTTCCCCAGGCTCAACAGCCCCAAACCCTTCAACCGCTCCTCATCAGATTTGTGCTCCAGGCCCCTCACCAGCTTCATTGCCCTTCTCTGAACTCTCTCCAGCACCTCAGTGTCCTTCTTATGATCAGGGGCCCAAAACTGAACACAGGATTCAAGGTGGGGCCTCACCAGCTCTAAGTACAGTGGCACAATCACTTCTCTAGTCCTGCTGGCCACACTATTCCTGATACAAGCCAGGATGCTGTTGGTCTTTTTGGCCACCTGAGCACTCTGCTGGCTCATATGCAGCTGGCTGTTGACTAACACCCCTAGATCCCTCTCTCTCAAACAGTTTTCCAGCCACTCTTCCCCGAGCCTGTAGCACTGCCTGGGGTTGTTCTGACTCAAGTGCAGGACTCGGCACTTGGCCTTGTTGAACCTCATACAATTGGCCTCAGTCCAACAATCCAGCTGTTCCAGGTCCCTCTGTATGGCCTTCCTACCCTCCAGCAGATCAACACTCCCACCCAACTAGGTGTCACCTGCAAACTTACTGAGTGTGCACTCGATCCCTTCATCCAAATCATTGACAAAGAGATTAAACAGAACTGGGCCCAATACTGAGCCCTGGAGAACACCACTCATTACTGGCCACCAACTGGATTTGGCTCCATTCACCACAACTCTTTGGGTCTGGCCCTCCAGCCAGTTCTTTATCCATTGCAGAGTACACCCATCTAGGCCATGAGTTGTCTGCTTCTCCAGGAGAATGCTGTGGGATATGGTGTCAAAGACTCAAATGAGGTTATTGTTTCTTCATTAGAGAGTGTCTTCTTTTAATTAAAATTTGTGCAGTAAAATCCATTATAATGGTTTTTTTGTGTGTGTATGTGTGTGTGTTGCTATCAACACAGAGAAGAATTGAAATACTGTATTTAAAGATGTAGGTCTTTAAGGTCCTAAGGACTGGAGTAACAGATACAGGATGAAGTTTATTTGTATAAAACCTCAAGATTATATCACTAGAATGGAACAGAATTATTTCTAATAGTTTTAAGTTCAGCAATTGGGAAGTACTGAAGGAAAAGAAGTATCAAGATGTTTATGAGCAACTCTGAAAAGAGGCATATACCACCTTATGAAGTTGCACAACGAAACAGGCTTTTCTTGCTGCAGCCATGATAAAGCCAACTCCTGCAGAAACCCAAGGCCCTTGTCCTGAAGGTGACTCCACTCACCAGGAATTCACAGTTCAGTGAGAAGCTGAATGCTAAAGAACAAAGCTACAAATTAAACACACTTAGTATGCAACTTGGCCTGCTTCACCTCTTCCTTAACACGAATTTATCTGCCATAGCTTACTTCATCATACCAAAAAGCAGATTTTAGAGAAGTTTCAGTCAAGATGCTATGGGAAAATATTTATCTATCAAGGGACATTTTCTCCTGCTCTTCCCATTGTAGTTTCTCCAATTTGAGATCTGAGGTAGGAAAGGTTAAGTTGTAACCAGACATTTTCGGCATACAGAAGTGAAGGCTTTAAAGAAAAATGTATTGCAGTTGCTTAAAGTCAATAAGTGGAATCTAATGAAGCTCGTTGCTGGGATTCATGCTTTTTCAAGCCTTGAGTAGCTGAAGACATGTTTGTGCTATAACACTCTGTTCAGAGGCTACTGAAAAAGAAATACAATCTTCTACCACCTTCATTAAGTCTGGATCAGATCTATGGCATATTGTTGTTTAAAGTTTGGTCAGCATATGTTGAGATTTCTCTGGTTACTCAGGGGGTTGGTGGGCTCTGTTTCTCTTGCTAGGTGTTTGGAAAGGATGTGGCACAATAACCTAAAGCAATAATGGGAAGGTTCAGTGGGCTCAGTCCAATGCCCTAATGACTCAGTGACTCGTAAATGTTAGAAAATACCTCAGGAGCAATGGTGCTAATGAGGGTGACTGCAGAGTGGCTCCACTCTGTGCCTAGTGATCAGCCTTCCCATGCAGACACAGAACACAAAGATTAGCTCCGAGGACCTGGCCCTCTGCAAAAGCCTCTGACAATGTAACATAACCCAGCATGATCTCTTCTTTCTGAACTTTACCAACTGCACACTCAGCAAACAAGAGGACAAGATCACAACTGTAACAAGAAGACTGCCACTGGAGAAGGCAGTCAGAGCCAAATCGCACCTCAGCATGGTGGGCAAAGAGGGTGATTTGATATGGACTGAACACAAGAACAGTGCACACAGGGAGATCCAGTGGCCAGACCTCAGCTATTAACTTCCATACATTTTACTTTTTTCTTTTGAAATACAAAATATTAATCAATAAAGTATAATTTGAGGAGGAAACACATACTGAGAAAATAACTGGCTTCCTTACTTTCAGCTTTAAGTCAAGGTTACTAAATTTTTCAAGTTTATATGGCATGCCCATTTATACAACATGACACAATAGGAGGATTTCTCCCCTTGGTGGAAGGAAGGGTTCTTTAACCCTTAAATTACCTGCCTCCCAGTGACAGCAAGCAGGAGAACTATGCCTTCAAATTATGGATGAAGAGAGTGTAAGCTGCAGATCAGGAGGGAACTTTACAAGAAAGTTGCCAGCCATGGGTAAAAGTTCAGGAATTCTACATTAGCGCCCTAACACACCAGTGTAAAAACAGTCCCAGAACAGGATAATCAAGGAAAGAAGGCCAGGAGGTTTTAAGCTGAGACTTTTTCAGGTGACTTGTCACTACACAGCCTATGTCTTGACTCTGAATCAGATTTACATGATACTTCTGTACAGACTTCTGTTGACATCACTTGCTCTGTGCAGATTGAAGGTCAGAAGATACATATGATTAGTATTTAAAGACTTTAAAAAGTATGATGACTGAATTCAGAGAACTGTATATAATCTTTTAATCATTCAACAGATGAAAAGGCAAATGCCATTCTGTAGTAACATCCTTTACAGGCTTGGAATTACAATTTCTTCTGAAGTGATGTGCATTACTACAATTTCAGCTACAGAAAATAATATCTGTTTTTCTTGCTTGTACAAAGAAGCACTAGATATTAGGATGGGTATTCTTAGTGTTTCTAGGAGAAGGTTAATCTTTTTTGCATTCCCTGCTATGAAAGACAATATTCCTGCAAATGTAGTCAATAAACATGTTAAAGCTGAGGTGATTATATGTACAGTGACTGTAAAATGTGACTTTTACTTGCAGTCTTTCATGCTACCTTCACTGATCTCAGGTATGAAAAGACTTGGATAAATCAATGCAAATGAGGTTTCAACTAGTATTGGCCTACTTGTTAGTGTTTAAAACTGCTAAACTGAAATATGGACACTACAGACCAAGCTACTAATTTAACCATGACATTTAAATTACACCTTAGTTAAAGACATATTTATTTTGCACATATTCAGATAAAAAATATTATTATTTTCAGAGAGAAAATTCCATCTTCTTTTGGTAACATTTATGTAGAAATTACACTTGATCAACTGTAAAAGCATAGGTAATTTCATCCCATAGTAAAACATTCCATTAAACTCTGTTCATATGAAGAGTGATCAGTCAATAAAACACAGTCTAAACCGGATGGAGAAAGTGCCAAGAGATCAACCCATTCCTGTGCCATTTGACTACTTTGTGCACTTGCAAATCAGCTCACTTTCTTTTTTGCATTATATAGAAAAAATTCATGTAATTTGCCTTATGCAGCATTTAAATGAAAAAATGAAAGGATTTTTTTTTTTAAGCCTATGTTTTATAAATCCTTTTTAAAGTCTGGAGTAGGTTGCTGTTTTAGTGCTCAGCACTGACATCCAATAAGCTTGTTTCAATTCCAGAACCTTTCTAGATGAAGCAAATGTCAAGTCTGCACCATATAGAACATACCAATCCAGTCTGAGGCTTAAATTTAAGCCAACTGCATAGTCTTTTACTGAAATGCCAGAAAAGAGAAACTACTACTCATCCCACAACCGTTTACACAAAGTCCATGAAAACCTGAAATTCATAAGTTATTAGAAGTAAATTTTTCATTATTATCTTCAACAGATTGAGTAAACAGAAAATTCTCAAAGACTTGAAGCAAAGACTGCTGTATATACTGTTACTATAAACATGTGTGAAAGGAAATGTGGCAGATTTTAGTAGTCTTTTTCCATACATACAATAATGCCAAAATATAGACTCGATTTTATGTTCAATTTAAAAAAATGTTATCCTTTACCTTGAAGCACAGGAGAAGTTGTGCCACTAGTACATTAATACTGATCTTCTACTACATTCACATCTGATACGTGACTTCAGTGTACTGAGTGGGGTTTTTAAAAATTGTAAAATAGAGCCACGCCATTTTCAGTTGTTTTAAATAAAAGCCATCAGGTGCTAAGTGATTCAGGCAGAACTGATATTACTAAATACTAGTGGAAGAAAGAAAGTATTTATTGAATAAGACATAAGATTTGAAGTTTGCAAAATGAGGTCTGGTACTACTTCTTTCAGTCAGTAGCATTCAATTCTTACAGGAACCTGACTAGTTACTTGTAGCATACTTGCTTAAACTAAACATTAGCTTGCAAATGTAAGAAAATGCCAAACATTAGTTTTGCCTAACCTTTGTTTTCTGAAACCTGGGATCCTAATCTGCATCTGGAAATCACAGGAGAAAGGGGAGGCACTTCTAAAGATTGTTTCATCCCACGTGTGAATCATGATGCCCCTTTCTTTCCATTGGTTCTATAGGGGACCACAAAGATAAAGCTCTCTATTTTTTGGCCAAATAAAGTTATGAGAGGTGAATCTTAGTCTCTAAGTTCTAGCCATTCTGAAAAAGAGAAAGCATCAAAATTGTCACGACTAGTCTATTTTTTAGCTGGTTTTACCTTGCCTTTTCAGTGACTCCCATTTGTTGATGAACATCAATAAATTCCATGAGTTGCCTTTGTAGTATGTTTTCTCTTCCTTCAATTTGCTTAATAAAATCATGCTGCAAAAGACTAGATACTGTTGGACGCTTCTCATAATCTTTAGTCAAGCACCTGTGCTGGCAGAAAAAGCATATGATCATTGAGGGATCGCTGTTAAGTTTTGAAATGCTTGTCTGTAGTTCAATTATACCTCTATAATAAATAGAGGTATCCTAATCACAACAATTCTGTACTGAAAATTGTAAAGATTTCATGGAATTGATGAAATTTAAGTTACTGCATTTTAAAACTAAATATTCTGTAAATTAAGAAAAACAGAAATATCAAGTGTGTTAAAATGTTGTTATTTCATGTTTTAAATCTGGAGTCTCACTTGGAAGTCAAACTGAGTTTGCAAACTAGGTTTTTAAGGGAAATTATTAGTAACAACAGCTTTCCATAGAGAATGCAAAGATGTTTTACACGTGACATTTACACATGTTCCATATTCAGCTACAGTGGTCCCAGTTGTTACTCACTTGTTAATGAAGTCATTGAATTCAGGTGACCACAGTTCAGGCTGCTGCAGTGTTGGAGGAGGATTCCTGCAAAGGTCAGTGTGATGATAAGTTAATAAGCTACTCACTTGACAAAAACAATGTGTGAAGGCAGGCTGAGTAATGAGTTTTAGAAGACCACTGAAAAAAGATATTGATTTCCACTGGTAAAAGGAGCATGGGTAGATGATACAATGCCTCGCTGGTTCTCCTGCTTTACATAACTAACAAGGAGAAATAGCATGGAGATGATGTGCCAAGCATAGCTAAGAATCACTATAATTTTTTCAATCAAATCAATACATGGAAATTAAACTAACAACCCATTAATCACTATTCACTTGTAATGGCAAGTTGCTCTTTTCAAGCTTGAAAGAATATACTTTCTTAAGAGAAATTTTAAAAATCATTTCTATTTTAAGTTTTCCCCAAGGGACCAAATTAATCAACCTGCTGAACAAAGTGTCAGAACGAGCTAGCTCTTTATTAACTATTTCTCATTCATCAGAAGATAATCAGAACTCAATACAGATCTAGTACAAATAAATACTACTACTTTCTTTTCTGTTGTTAGAGCTGTTTATTGTAAGTGTTAATGTGATTCAAATTGTTTTAACAGTTGTCTTCCATTCAAATACAGGTGCCATTTTCACTGAATACAGTCATGAAGACAAAACGAATGACCTATAGATGGGGAGACTCTTCTGTCTATTTTCAATCAACCATCACAACTGTTCTTCTTTAACTGCTGCTTAATGTTTACTCTATCACTTTCAGGTTTTGCTAACGGAATAAAAGGGTATTGATCTTACATTTGCTCTGGGGCAGAAAGGTGCCCAGTATTTGTGGGGTTATAAGCCAGATGTTTTTTGAAGGCCTAGTTGAAATTACTGACCACGATGTTTCGTAAATGCTTTTCCCACAGCAAGTAAAGGTGAGAAGAGCATTCATGCTCTGCTTCAGTGCCAAGTCAGTCAAGACTTCTTAAGCCTGAAGGTTATTTAAACTTATTTGAGTGACTTGGCCGAAAAGGACTTGAAGCACTCGTGTACTATGTGGTCTCAACTGCTGTGCTACTGCTCCAGCTGTTAGAATGACATCCACAAACCTCTGTGTGATCATCTCCTACAGACTTTGAGACTGATGTTCTTTGAAAACCTGCAAGTTGTGCTTTGGGTACTTTTATCTCCAGCTTCAAAGAAAACACAAAAGAAATTGCTATTTGCACTGCCCAAGGACAGCAACACTGGAACTGCCAGGAATAGCACAAGCTAATGAAAAGTGGCAAACAAAATGTATGTCAGTGGTGGAACAATACTTTGCTTCAAAGGACATGAGACAACTCTTGAGAACAGGTATGGGGCCTGTTCACCACAGTAGCATATTCAGACTCCATATTTCTATCATAAGTCATTCTTTGTAACAGAATATATGGGACTCAGCTAAGGCCTGTGCTCGTATATCTTGGGGAGCCGTCCACTCAGGAGAAGGCCTTATAGCTGTTTCTCAAATGTAGCCACAACTAGCTCTGAACTTCTCAATGTGCACACATGGTTGAAGCAGATCCTGCAGAAAATACAGCTGGACAAAGTATTTCTCACCTCCTCCTAAATAAATAACATGAAGAAACTCCACATACTTATACAGTTTAAGTTTGAAAAACGTAACAGTTAAAGAAAAAGTTCAGTCTAACCCAGCAAGAAATAAACACATCAAGATATTACCTGGGTATTTTGAAGAGTGCCCTCATAGGGTGCAAATCAGCAAGGGGTGGATCTCCATCTCCCAACTCTATTGCAGTAATACCCAGTGACCATGCATCACATCTGGCATCATAGGAGCTATCTAGCTGCTGCTCACAGGCAATCACCTGTTGGAGTAAAAGACTGGGGTGGTCACTGGATAGTCAAATGTCTGAATTTAAGAGTATACCCACAACTAGGGGAATCTCTTACAGGATGGAGATACTGGGTGAAATAAACAAACATGCATACATTTAGCAAGCCAAAGCATCCTGCTGTTGAAAAAAAAGCAATGTTTCAATGAGAAAAAGCAGCTGTCCGTGGACAGTAGGTTCTCTGGCTAGATGTTCCCTGATCTGACAAAGGGTGCCAATCCTTGGCTTTTTCAGCTGCAGGTAGTAAACTGCATCCTATGGTTGAGGGAAGTCACAGGAAACTCAGCTAAATCTCTTTTCTATGGATATTCCTGCAAAATAACTAATGGAGCTACATTGCTCCCTCTATGAATTGAAACAAGCAGGAGAGCAGGAGTTGAATTCTCTATCTCCAGCTGGGTCCTTATTCAGCCAAATCAGCCAGTTTCAAGATCAAGTTAATTTCTCGACAATGTGATAGCCACTGGACTACAGTAAATACTTTCAATTTCATATACATTTCAGCTTACCCACAATGTTGGATTAATCTGGAATTTTTCACCCCATTAGCTACAGGTCTAAAGCAATGTGTATCCCGTTAGCTACATGGCTAGATGAATATGTATAAACAGGGCATGTTTATAAAAATACATGTGTATCAACAGAGTAGTTTCATGTGCTATAAATAGATGTAAATGTGTGTGTTTGCGTGCACACAAATAGTGTAAGCACATAGGCTTATTTATAATGATATATTTGTCCTGCCTCAGCTTAAAATGTATCTTCATATGCTTCAATTTCAGGCTGGAAAAATCTCCAAAGATACATAGTACATCTTATTTATTCATAATGACCTCTTCCATTTCTTGCTGTCAGCTATGGATATATAGTATCACAATCTTTCCAGGTGCAGAAATCAAAACAGAAATGCTATAATGCATCACAGTACCACCTGGGGCTCCTTCCATCCACGGGGAGATACCCATAGTTTCAGAGCTTGGAAGACTGGAGAAAAGCAACGGTAGTGCTCCCTTTAACATTTCAGTAAGCAATTCAACATCTTGCTCCCTGGCTATAAGCTTGTAATTTCAAAAATAAACCCCATTTTAACTTAATCCTTGCAAACACATAAGAAAAAATGTTTTTAAAGGGCATTGCTACTTCATTTGGTGAAAGATCCAGTGGTCAGGAAGACAGACAAAGAGCAGAAATGCAGAATGCGGCAGCTTGAATACCACTGCCAAAATGTTTTGAAAGATGAATCTAACCTCTGGAGCCATCCAGAACGGGGTGCCCACGGAGGTGTTCCGACGGAGGCGAGTGCTGGTCAGCTGAGCAGACACACCTGGAAGAACGAAGGGAAGCTATAATCAGAGCAACTGTTATTTCCATCCAAGACAGCCCTTCAGAATGGTGCCATCCCTGTCTTGTCATGCCAAGACTTCCTTTGCTGCAGGTCAGTCTCAGATACATCTTTCCAGTTCTTTGGAAAGAGCCGCCCAGTCCTGAAAGGTACTCGGCACTTCAGCTGAGGTTCTCCACATCCTTTGTTTCCAGTGTCTTCAGCAGGACCAGAATTTAGTCCCAAAGGAGCATTTCATTAGTAATCCAATTCCATATATTTTGACTGGCTAATTACAGTTTTTCTATAGTCTCTTTCAGAAGAGTGGTAAAGTACTTTAGGAAAAAAATAACCAAAAACCAAAAAACACCATCACCACCAAACCTACTGTACTTTCCATGGATTCTTTTTTCTTTTACTGCTCAGTACTGACACTAGACCTCTGTTTCATTATTTCTATATTTCAGGTTGAACACTATAAAAGATATTTATCTCTTAGCTGCCCTGCCATAAAAAAGAAGCAACGAAACAGTGAAACCTCAAAAATCTTACAAAAACAGAAGTCTCTCCATGCTCAAAGCACATTCTCAAAGCAACATCAAATGCCTGCAAATCAGCTTTGTAACATGAGCTGTAGTTTAAGGAATTAACTATTTCAGGCCAAGAGCTGGAAAGTGAACTCTGAAGTCTAAAGATCCCTTGTAGTTTTAAATTAAAAGACACTGAAATACTAGGAATTTTAGTGGGCCACAGCACACTTTCTGACCAGCCTGCCACTAACCTCCTGCCTTGCAAAACAAGGGTGTATTGGTTGGTGTAGTTGGTGTATTGGTATAGAGTATCTCTAGTGTGTGCACAGAGGAGAGCACAAACATGGAGAACAACAGCCCTTCAGCTAGCATATCCTGAATTATAATGGATTTATGAGTCACAGCCAACTGTGAGGTTCACCAGCAGCATGTTCTGAAGTGCTTGGTATCATGGATGGCAAGAACGGTGCTGTGTTCTACTCTTGTTCCAAACCCAGTCTGATTGACATTGAGGCTCATTTATTTTGTCTTCATACATATGTCTGCTTTCTATTTAAAAAAGAAAAACGCCTCAGTTTCACTCTGTGAGTGCCATTTCATTATTCTGATATAGAAGAAGCTCCAGTGAACACCACTGGCCAGTTTCAACTCTGTACTGTCTGGTTTGAACACACTTGACCTTATCTTCCTGAAAAGCCTGCAGATGGTTCATAATAGCAGCAATTCACATTAACTGCCCAGTGGAAATACTAACTAAACCTCTCTCTAGAGAGAATTTGATTAGTTTGGGTATTTTTCAGTGGAGGTCAAGAAACCACAGAAGGCTCAACCTATTTTAATTTTTACTCTAAATCTATATGTTCAGCTCTGATCCACAAAATATCTGCATTTATCCATCACAGAAATGTATATAACAGCTGAAAATAAGGCAGCAAGAAAGATCCCGCCTGTTCCTTTGAGACAAACACAACCATTGCTTTTGTGGCTTCCACCCTCTAGTCTCCTGCAGGCTGGAGGAGGTTGAATATTTTCCTCTCTCCATGCCTGTGGAAAGTCCAACACACGGTGTTTGCACCATGGGAAGCAGGACAATGGGAGTCTTAGCACAAAGTCCACCAATCCTGCTTGGGCCCAGCTAAGCAGGGGCTTTGTTTCTGCTACTCAAGGAGTTGTATGAAGTCCAGCTTCCGGATCATGGAGCCTGTGGCCGTTCTAAGCCCTCAGCAAAACACGTCATTCAGAGAGCAAGGAGTCAGCACACATCACCATGGGTCTGTCACCAGTGCAGCGATGCACATGGACAACACTACGTGATCCTCAGTTGTGGAGGGAGAGGAGGCTACTCTGGGCCGTCCCTTTCTACGTATTGAGGGAGTCCCCTGTGCTAAGCTCCTCTTTGCAGTCTTGGATGAGGAAACTGGATTCAGTTCTGAAGGCAAAGAAAGGCACTAACTAAATGTTTATCATTCCAGTGTCAGATTTTATAAATAATCATAACTATCTGTAGAGATACAGAACAAAATATAAAAGGAATATTAATGTGCACAATCTTCTCTATGCACTATTGGTTTTTTTTCCTCTTTGAACTGTAATTATTAAATAAATTAAAGGAATTTTTCCTCCTCCTGCTTTTTTGCTTTCGTAAAGAGCTGATTTAATTTGAATTGTTCACTACTACCTTCTTTAGGCTTCTGGCATTTTTGTTTAATTTTTGCTTGTTTGTTTGGGTTTGTTTATCCCTTTGCTCTTAGCAGTAAAGTGGCATTCCAGATTATGGAATGTAGATCTTATGACAAATGATATTTCCTTGGGCTTTTTCTGTGTATAGAGGAAAGATGATGTAATTCCACACTTAGTAACATTTCTTCCAGCATTTCAGTAACCAGCCAAGCATGTAGCAGCCAGCTTTTTTAAACTTGTATAGTTTCTGACAAAAACATCTTGCTCCTCCCCCTTCCACTTTACTATTGCTTATTGCAAAATAAGTCAAATATTGTCCTAAGAAAATCTAAATATACATGACAAAATGGTGTTTTATTACATGTAAATTGTAAATTTTATGAAAGTGAAGAGGTTAATAAATAAGTGCATTAATAGTATCAATGCACACTATACCCAAAATAAAATATTGTACTTACAGCTGGAAAAAGCATTTTGATTGTTTGTTTGTTTTCTTTTTTCAGGCATTAGTTTGCTAATAAAAACTGGAAATCAGCAGGGTTACACCATGAGTATTATTCTAGCTTTTCATTGCAAAAACTGGCATACTGGAAAAACATTGAAAGTAAAGCCATCTACTCATGACCTTAGCACTCAATAAAATAAAAACAGTGCAGAAATGACCTCTCTATTATTAGGAAAGATTTGTCTCACAGTAGCTCACAACCTGAGTAGACACTGTTCTGATCTAAACTGGTAGGCTGTACAACACTGTTTTATGATTATGTCCTGTGACAGAAGTATGCACATTTTACTGGTTGCTGCTAATGGGGCAATGGCAAGCCCTACCAAATTCTACTAAATCCACCTCTGGTGTGCAGCAGTGAGGCTGCATTCCCAACTCTGAGTTCATACATAAGAACACAGACTCTACCCCAAAGGGTTTACACTGGCTATCACACTGCCTCTGGCTACCTCTTCCATAACCCTTCTGCATTTGTGCCTTTAGTGTCCACTTCCCTACCAAAGCATCCTCTTTGTCATCTCCTTTGGATTAAGAACCTCCAACTCAATCATTCCACAAGGTGGTCTCTGGACCAAAATCTGCTCACACTGTTACCCTTGCAGATCTAAACAGGCTAAAACGCTTCAAATTATTTCACAACATTTCACAACATCTCTGTCCCATGGTATGAAGGCAGTCCCTCATAGATGAACTCAATTCTAACATTTTTCTAGACCTGGCAATGGGTCCTAACAGTTCAGGGTTTTCCTTTAGCAATCTATGCTTCACTTTGAGAAGAAGCCACCGTCCTTGTCAAGATGCAGACAGGGAAGTAGCTACTGCCCATGCAACAATGGTGGGAGTTATAACTCCTCTGTAATCGCTGTTATCTTTCACACCATCTCATTTCTGTGTTTCCTTCTTTCAGGTTGTATTTGCGTAATGGTACACATCCAGACAGGATCATTTCAGACTGATCAGCTGCAATGCATACAAAATACTAAAAAAATAATACATACAATTCCTCCATACTTCCTTAATGACAAAAGACAACAGGGAAAGAACAAGATTTAAACAACGTAACTCTGATAGTCCAAAGGGCAAATGTCACAACAGACCAGGCATGTAACCACATGCTATGTATTGCAGGTATGGTGGCATCTGCATTGGGACTGTCCAGGGAAATCAGAGTGCTTCTCCCAGGTTTAATTGCTTAGCATGGATAGAAAGCATAAAAATATTTAAAAGAAAATGTCACTAGCAGGCTATAAGGTCACAAGTGGTTGGTTTGACAACTTTAGAAGAGATGTTTCAGAACCTTTTTCAAACCATGTCAATACTCAGAATTCCTTATAGACTATTAACTGACTCAAACACAAACCTTCAAATGAAAAGAACACGGAAGCAACATTGTTTCCTTGGGTGAGCTGTTGACAGAAAAGCATGCTTGAGAACTTCTGCTCAGTAGTAAGTGCTCAAATTAGATCTAGAACTAAAATTTGGTTCTGACCCATAAGATGGAAATAAACAAATAGGGAACAAAGTTGAAATGAGGAGTCCAAAAATACAACTATTTGACAGCCTTTTGTATTGAAAGGTGTTACGTTATGTTATGATGAAGCATGACTTCCTTCTCATAAATCTATGCTGCCTACTCCCAACTACCTTACTGTCCTTCATGTGTTTGGAAATGATTTCCAGGATTATTTGCTCCGTCACCTTCCCAGGGATCAAAGTGGGACTGACCTACCTGTAGTTCCCTCAATCCTCCTTCTTGCTGTTCTTAAAGACGGGAGTGACAGTAGCTTTCTTCCAGTTTTCAGGAACCTCCCCCAATCTCCAAGACCTTTCAAAGATTACCAACAGTGGCATTGCAATGACATTGGCCAACTCCCTCACCACTCTTGGGTGCACCCCATCAGGTCCCATGGACTTGTATATGTCCAATTCATTTAAATTAATTCATTAAACCTGATCCTCCTCTACGAGGGTAAGTTTTCCTCACGCCAGACTTTCCCACTGGTCTTACAAGTAAAGATGGTGGCAAAAATGACATTGAGTGCTTTGGCCTCTTCCATGTCCTTTCTTACCACATTTGCTGTCTTTATGTATTATTATAATGCACATAGTGTTTTAATGATGAAAACTATTTTCCCAAACACTTATGAAAACACACATTGCAAATGCAAATCTTTCACTGATGAAATAGGGCCCTCTACAACTGAAATAGCCCTCTAGAACTCCAGAAAGATCAAAAGCTTAGTATCCAAGAAGACCAGGTATAGGAACAGCCTGGGAGATGAAAAATCATGGTGCTTACTAGAAAACCAAGAAGCATGGAGTGAAAGGGGGATAAGAAAGTGTATCTGCACTGTAAAATGTAGAGTAATAGAAATGGAAACTAAAAGAATCAAGGTCCAGTGGCTTTCACAGTAAACTCACCGTAAGGATTAAAGACAAAGAAAAGGCATTTTTAGGCATATAAGGAACAAAATGAAAATCCTAACCAGGATACAGAATCATGACAAGGTAACTACTGATAATAAAATGGCAAACACTGACCTAAAAAGAAAAGCAGAATGTTCACTACGTCTATGAGATATATAATCTCTTTGAAACAAAAAGTTTGCATACAGATTCTTTAAGAAATCAGAGAACTTTTGTATTACAGGTGACTGGGCAAGGAGGTTTGGCAGCGTACTCGAGCTTCCCTTAGTCTGTAATTCTGGCTGCACCCTTTCTCCATGGCACTCAGCATAGCAGGCGACCATGGGCTTCCCTCCACATGCCCCCGACAGTTCAGTGCAGCATGAGGCCAATAATTTAATCAAATCTCATGCTCCAGGGCTTCAGCTGGTCTCCTGAAAGGGATTCACATGAACGCTTGTTTTCCTGATGCACAATTGGCCAGATGTATTTAGGTAGGAGAGCAAGTCTTCTCTGGAGCCTCAGGGATTTGTGCAGCTAGACACAATCTGGTGCAGTATGCTGGTGAGAAAAGTCCCTCCTTCCTAGATACTGCCTTCCTCACATAGATTTCAAACTGGCTGCTACTTTTGAGATGCAAAAAGGATTTTTTTTTTCCCCTATATGACTGGGAAAACCCTGGAGATTTTTCTCCTTGTTATATGACATGGTTTTCCTGTTAAAATTATCTGGGTTACTGTCAACATTTCTACTGATGGGATAGAATATTTAAAATATGTAAGGACCAGAATACTTCAGTACAAATAAGTCATTGGGTTCAACTTCCACTTGAAAGTGAATGGGGTTTAGTATACACAGGTGAAACCAGAGGGTTTCTAAAAACCTCAAAAAATGTCAATTTTGTGACCCAAGAAAAAACCAAGAGGAAGTCTTTGCTGGCCATAAAGGGCTATTTTCTCGCTTCTTGTGTCTCTGGCATGCAGCACAAGCTTTTTGTGTCAAGCTTCTTTAATGTTTAAGCCATCAGTGACATCTTTATGTGAATTAGTAGAAGAAAATATTTGAAAGACCAAGTGAACAGCTTATCCTGGATACAGCATTTGGCCACATGATTTCTTTTTGTTGTTACTGGACAGCACAAAGGTTTTCATTCACACATGGCCCATAAAATAAGTTTTTAAGGACTAAGCCTTCAACAAAGAATTAAACATTGAACAATGAAAGTGCTCCAAAGCTCAAGTCAATGCAATCCATCTTATCCTTGCTAACCCTAGTTTGAAAAATTTGGAGTCATTACTTTGATTGGGTTCAAAGCAGTTTGACAAGCTGTTCATGAAGAAAGCTTTCTTCAAAGTCTTTTACTTTGATTGGCTTCTGCCATAGTCCCCTAGTAAATACTTTTTAGAAGCAACATGTGAATGTCATGCTATATGGTATGCAGAAATGACAACACAATAATAGTCTGGCTTTGATCTGAATCAGTGAAGCAGACAGCTTTATTATGGATGTATGCTAGAATGACTAAGGCAAATACAAGTCTTGCTATGATTCATTGCTTAAAGTAAGCTAAGGGCAGAAAGAAAATTTTATTTTTGTATACTTTCAAATTAAATTATTTTAATTAATTGCTTCATTTTTGTAGAATGATTCAGACAGCATTTATAGCTAATGCAGGTCAAGAAGAAAGAGATGCAATAGGATACTCTGACTACTCTAGAATAAGTGATCTACAGAAGTCTGGAAAACTACCCAAGGTCATGCTGAGCTCCTCTTCAATGTCACCAGGACATGCAAGGCTGGAAGCCATGATTTATACTAAAAGGGACAGAGACTGAAATGTCCTTCCCCTAAATACCCCAATACTCAAACTTGGATCACTCACAATTCACTTCTCAACCTATTCCCTGAGCACAAGGTGGCTCTAGACTCCCAGTCCACTGCAGCCCAACCTGTCCTGCAGCCCAGTGCTGTGAACCTTCTCTCCCTCTGCTGTGCTCCGTGACACACGAGGTTTGCTAAGCTGAGCTGTGATCAGCCAGCAAACTGCATCTATCAAGCCTCTTTGTGGTAGAGAGAGGTTAAAGCACTGTGTTACAGCAAGGGAACACCAGAGCTGCTCAGGTGTCACAATGAAAGGATGACGCTTAATGCTGTGGTTCCCTCCTCAGTCTCCGACCCAAGATTTCATATGCTTTCCCCACAAGACCAGCAGAAAGCTCCCCCATGCATCAGAAAACCAGGCAAGGTGAGCAAGAAAGCAGATGGAACGATTAAGATGGAGTCTTACCATGGTCTTATGAATTACTTTGAGGTTGTACCTATTCATTTGGACATGCAGTACAGTGTAACTGATTTTACTGCTCTTGCTTTGTCATTATAGCAGCTGCTGGCTCATCCACACTTCAAACACTCAACCTGTTCAGTGTAGTCACAGAATTTTAAATATTTTGTCCTGTATTTCTGTATCAGAATAGGTATCAATATCATGCAATATAACATAAAAAATCCCACATATGCATTCTAACTCAGCTTAAGCTATTGGTTCTTACACTAGTAGCTGTAAAGCACTGTCTAACATTCCATAATTTGTAAGGAAGAAGTAGCACACCACTACTGAGTCACAACAGAGAATGCTGGCAGAATTACTACACACTCTTTCTATGGAAAAAAAACCCAAAACAGTAAGTTTATTTTATGAACTCAACTGAATTATGAAAGGAACTTAGTATTTGCATTTAGTATTGCCTAAATGAAGTTATGTATGCATTTTAAAGGAAAAATAGAGTTAATAGAAAAATACAGTACAAAAAGAGAGTGTCTTCCAATTGGCTTGTTTCACCAAATTGCAATTTTGAATAATCAGACCATCTAGAAACATCAGCTTTAACTTTTCCTTGGCTTTTAACTTTGGATGACTTCAAATAGCCTTAAAAGAAAAATGATAATTCTCTCCATAACATAATATTAACGCTATTACATTCCAAACACAAAAACTGACTTATGTCAACCTGCAGTTTCCAAACTACATGGAATAAATAGTTCAAGTACTAAACAAAGCAATGTCAGTTTTCAGTATGTCTAAATAAGGTGATACAGTATTCCCTCCTCCAATCCATTTTTTTCCCCAATGAGTCACACTTAGCTTAAATCTCTAAATGAGTCAGGCTACTGTACATCCATGATAAAACCATGCTGGCTACATGCAAAGTACAGTATCTGAAACTGCATTTGGAATGCCAAGACAATATTCACACACAACTTCTAGGTGTAACACTTCTAACATTTGAAACAAAAGCAGGAAAATGCAAACTAAGTATGTCTGAACTACAAAAATCACCTGATCTTCACTATATATTCCAATAATGTTACAGTACATGTTAAACTATGCAATCTCTTTATCCACAGTACTCAAGGAACCCTTAAAGTCATTATTCTTTGAACTGCATGCAGAGCAGCTGGTAATTTTCCACCATCTGCCAGCACCAGTGAGATTGCCATTACTTTCTTCCCATATCTTCTACTGGAACCTGCTTTACCTATAAAAAAACCTTAGGTGTTTCCTATGTATTGCTTATCCAGAGACTCTAATGATGAAGAGTTTCAGATACCACTAATTAGATGCCTAAGAAGAAACTGAAAATGGACAGTGCCAATCCTTTTCAATATCCCTTCCCCACAGAGACAGTATTAGGCAAACTGAGGGGAATCAAGGTGCCTCTTGTAATTCGAAATAGGCTTGAATTCTGAAGATTTCTAAAGATTTAATGAATCTTCCAATATTTTATTTTCATTATAGGAAGGTGAATATTTCTAATATCCATCTAGAGGTCTGATTTTTTTTTTTTCAATGACCTTTCCTGGTAATAGCATCAACAGTCTAATTACATGTGATATGAAAGTATGGTTTCATTTGATGCATAGAAGGGCATGGCCTTCAGCAAGGAACAGTGCTACTGGAAAACTATGTATTTGCCTAAGTGGTGGAGTACGATTTATATTTACATTTTTTCTGGGGATTTCCAAGGTGACAGCTGCTCTTCCTGAGATAGTTCCAGTCTGTGACAGTAGGCTTCAGCAGCCACGGAGAAGTATGAGCTACCTCGGCTCTTGTTCAAGACTAGCAGCCTACAAGGTCAACCCTCAAAACCAGCTGAAGAGGAATTTTCCATCAGCACTACACTCTCCTCTTTTTAGCTAAAGGAACCACTTGCCATATGACTGTAGGTGTTTCAAAACTTTTAGTGGAAAAATGGTTCTTTCCTCCATGACTCTCCCACAGCAGCAATCTGTCTAGTTTGCTGATAGGGAGCTGTGTCCTCTAGGGTTCTCTTCTTTCAGTAACATAGAAGCATCAAAAGCTCTGGCTTTCAAGTTTCCAGACTCACTGCAATGGCAAGGGATTTTGGAAACACATTAAATATTTCAAAATGAAATGTCACTTGGACTTTTTCAGACCAAAGTTAAAATAATAACAGCAATAATACAGCTCAATTTATTTTCTCCCATTTTGGAACAGTACATTATTTGACACCTTGGAATTTCCAAAACAGAATTGTGTTTTAGACTAACATTATTTAATACATGGAAGGCCCTGTGAAGCATCCTGATTTCAATAAAAGAAATTTAATTGAGAGGGAATATTCAAAGAAGCAAATATTTGTCAGCATAAGCAGATGCTATACACTCAGCTCCCTATGAAATTGGTTACACATTGTAAGATGCAGAGGAATATATGAATTTTGATTAGAGATGAGGTGTTCTATGTGTGCAAGTGACTTCAGGCCAATTTTTTAATTGATGAAACAAGGTCAGACACTGAAAGATATTTAGGCAGTAAAAGCTGCAGATGACATTGTCACAAGACTTTCAAAAGGTATCTAGCATCAGATTAATTTGGATTTATGTTACAGAAGTTTTTAATATTTTATTAGGTGTTTTTCTGCACCTTTAGTGGCTAAAATTTCTTTCAAAATCTGTCTATTTAACATCAATCTACTACATAGAACCAGAAGTCTGAGAAACAGATGTAAAAGATTTCCTTCCCAGAACACTAAGAAGCAACTGTGAATTTAATTAACAACATTTATAAAAAAGGAATTTTATTCACACCTTGCTTGCCTCCAGCTCTTTTTATACAATCTATTATATGGCAGCCACCCTTTAAAGTGCTGCAGGGCATGTAATGTAAATGTACATTTTTCTATCAAATCTCTATCCTATACTGAAATCATAGCAGTTACACTTGAATGGAGTGTAGCTATTGCTGTGGCAGAGGATGCTCCTTGCTTGGAGCATAATTGCTGTGATTCTCAGGTGTAACATCCCTCCCCAAACTTTTTCCACCAGAAAAGCTTAACAGCTAATTCCCATGAATGTTCAGGTAGCAAAACTACCTTCAGCCAACCTTCTTCTTTTACAAGGAAAATACGGATTTTATAATGCCTCTAGAAGTTTAATGAGTTCAGGGATTGGATCTGTGATCACGGGATGTGCTTAGAGTAGATCCACTTGGCTGCTACTGATTATCTGTAGTAAAAAAAAAAAATAATTACTTTATTCATGTCTGCTGATCTAAATCAACATACTGGATGGATGTGAGGAGAGAAGATGCTTCTTGTGGCTTGGGCAGACTAAAGTAAAACTTATATCTGACAGATCCCTGATAAGCAATTGAGCTCCAGAGGCATCGGTTAGAGATACTATAAACTCATTTACTTAATTTGATCATTAATCTGTCAACTGGGACTGGGTATTTCTTAGATATGAGAATATTACTGGAGTGATTAAGAATATTACAGCAGAACTGTAAGGGAAAGTAAAAATTATCTCTTCAAAGCAATCTAGGTGAGGCACTGCTATGGTATTCTTTCAAAGTCTTTATCATCTCTTAAACTATCGACACCTCCACAAAAGGTAAACAGTTCAGACTGTTAGCCCGGGTTCTGGGCGAGCTTTTCCACAGATCTTCTGTGTCACCTCAAGCAACTCAGTCTCTCAAAGTTTCAGATTCCCAGCTCTTAACTGAGAATTATAATGATATGCTTCCTCATAAGAGTGTTGCGAAGGTCATCCATTACAGGCTGTGCAATGTTCAGAAACGGTGGTCAGAGCATACATAAATGCCTATGACACAACAACCATAAGGCAATGTGTATAAATTCTATCACAAAATGAAGCTTCTGTAAAAGTCAGTATTGCTGTGCAAGAAAGGACTCAAGTGAGTGGTACACGATATGTCGGGTTCAGAATACAAAAAGAAGAAAGGAAAGAAAAGGCATCCTCAAAGGTGATTTAATTCACTGAAAGTTAACTGTTTTTTTCACTTATGACTATTAAAAAAGTTCCTAACTGTAGTTTTTTAACAAAATAAAAGAAAAAAAAAAAAGAAAAAGACACAAATTCAAGTTATACGAGCACACACCACATATAGACTTAGAACAGGTCCTTTCCTAGTGTTGTGTTCCGTAAGACACTTCATAGGTCCATCTTTCAGATACAGGTTTTATATACCTGTTTAAATGAAAACCACCATAAAGAATATCAGGGGAGGAAAGCAACGGGTTCTTTGAGAACACCTCATCATCAACCAGCATACAGGAGAATGGTGCAGACAAAATTATCTTGGGAAGGGCTCACTTCTTCTGTCAAGTATGTTTGGTGGCTGAAGGAGTCCTTGAGCACTGTTTCTGCTCCCCTCTCCACAATGGAAAAGCTATGTGCATGCTAGAAATGGCTATATGATTATTCAGGTTGGTTTTGTTTGTTTGTTTGGCCCAATGTAACAATCGGTTCAACCTAAAACAAAAAATTTGCTTCCACTGGGTATTTACTGGAAGATAAGAGATTGTGCCTGTGTGCCTATCTCATTCTGTAGCTTAGAGATTCACAGGCTTATACAGTAAAAAGATGGTTATGCGTTTCAGTCCCCAATGCAATAAATGTTTATGTACAACGGTCTGTAGCAGTGTCAACATGAGAGATTTTCATAAATTCACATTCCTGGCTAAAAAATACTCTTGGAATCTGATTAATGTGGGTTTAAATCCTCTTAAGTAGAAGACACAAATCTCCCAAATCCCAGCTTAATACCTTAAACATCAGCCTGAAGGGTGAATGGTAAGTCTTCCATGATGATCTTGTGAAGACTGTATACATTTTTCCAATTTGATACTTCTCATTATTGGCTTTGCTTTGTTTTGTTTGTTGTTGTTTTTTGGTGTTGTTTTTTTTTGGGGGGGGGGGTGAGGGGGATATACTTTTTTTTTAAAAAAAAAAAAGGAAGAAAAAATGTCTTTATTTCTAAATTAGGCTGTAGTTCCTATATTTATTTGAGAGGAAGGACTCCAGATATCATTACACATCCTCTTCAACCCACATGAAAGTGTGCACTATGTGTTTGTTTCTTACTCACGTTCTCATCTGTGCTTTGGCATCACAATTTTTCCCACAAGATTTCAAGATTATTTTTCAATTACAGCCTTAGCAGTAGATTGCAGTGACTGGGGAATAAAGAATTCAGGTCCTCATCCCTACAGCTTGTATGTTTTGACATCTGCATAAGTGAATTAATTTTCAGAAGCATCGATTCTCCACAGCTCTAATTGCCTTCAGCACCTTAAAAAAATTAGTATCCACAACACATTAAAAATCTGCAGGCAAAAATATTGATTTTGCCTCACATTATATTTCCAGACTACCAGAATATACTAGTAAGTGTACGGCAGATAATTTAGGAAGTTGGAAGGTTTTTCAGTAGAAGATTTTATCTCGGAATAAAATAATGAGCATAAATACATGATTTTTCAGAAGAATTAGTAGCCCTAATAGTTGTGGGGAGTTTGTGTGTGTAGTAATGAAAGTTGTATTAATACAATCTACTGGCATGAAGACAGTACTCTACTAATGGGAGTTGAAATCCCATTATTAGTTTAAACAATTGCTATGTATCAATTGAATAAATCTCATTAACAAAATAGGAGGGAAAAGGAAGAATGAAGATTTTCCATCTGCTGAATGGAATAATGGTATTTACAACTGGCTGTTATGCTGTGAAGTAGTGACCAATAAACTGAACTTAAACAATAGAAGATGGTGCGCTACCAGAGAATAATAGTTCATAATAACAAGCATTGCAAACTTTAATACCCCCCTTATATAAAACAACAGTCAATACACTTCTAAGGCAAATCACTGTGGTATGGCTGGTAAATAACAGGTTGCATCTACTTACCTGTGTCTGTGCTCTTGCCTTCTGGTGGTTAAACCAGATGACAGCATTCAAGAATTACTTAAGGCCTAACAGACCTTTTTACATTTAATACCAAGTCTTAGGTTTATACTTGCCAAAAAAAACCCGTTATTCTTCCCAGACTTTGGTAAGTTGGGATTAACTAAATAATATCTCCCCCTTTTCTGCCTTCAGGTAGTATCTCTTGGTTTATTTCAATCAAGCTAATGAAGAACATGTGATTGAGGTGGAGCTCTCCCATTCCTCACAATATCTAGTAAGTTTTGGGTCCTCTCAGACACAACATGTAACTTTAGCCAATAGCTCTGAAGTTCACTGAACCAGAGCACGGTCCTGGAAGACCTAAACACCAACATATTTTGAACCCTATTAATTTGCTTTGCCACTTCACTTACTGTGTCTGCCCCAAAGCATTTGGCATGCACTTACACTGTACTATAACTTCTACCTGTTAGCAATGCTATCTAAACAGCATTAGCAAAATGTCTGGAAAACCCAAACTTGTAAAAACACCGAATCTGTGAATATTTTATCTCTATCAAGTAACTTTGGTTATTCAAATCATTTTTAACAAAGAACTCAAAACTTTAATAAAAAGTTAATATAATTAATCTTTTCTGATTTGTTTCCTCTATTTTATTTTCCATGATTCAGAAGTACAATGTTTGTATATGTAAGTATACATAACATACCAAAATCCACAAGCTTGACTCCTCCTTCTGTGGTCAAAAGGATATTATTTCCCTTAATATCACGGTGGATAGTTTTGTTTTCATGCAAATGCTGAAGTCCCTGGAAGGTGATATGTAAATGTAAACTTTTTACTAACAGCTCTGTTCTCTGTATTACATTCGCAGATACAAAAAGGTACCAGTAAAGTTTGAGAGAACTTACACCAGTTTCTTTATTTGATCCATAACCACAGAGATGACCCTCTTACAGGAAAAGCACTTGGCACACCATGAGGAACAGATATTTTTTAATTCCCTAACTTTATGTCAAGTATAAATTTTAAGATAAGAACAGAAAAAAAAAAAGGACTGTAAATCTACATTAAATGTTAAAATCTACATTAAATGTTATACATTTAGAGTGTAAACTTAAAGAAAACTGCTAAAGCCCATCACTAATTTCATTGCAGAAAGTCAAATTCTGGTTAAAAAAACAAGGAAAAAGAAAGACACTTGACCCTGATTAGCCTTTTTTTTTTCCTTGTGGTAGTGTTTGAATTCACTAGATCTGTTGATCATTTTGCTATATCTTGGATCCTGACATCAGAAGTTGAACAGTATTTTGGGTATATTTCTGCTATTTCTTAAAAGAAAAGCAATTTTGATGTAGAACTGTATTTACTGATGAAGTAAACCCACAGTCAGAAATCGATTTCCATTCTCTTACTAATGAAAAAAACAAATTAATTGTTCTTTACCTTTCTTGTTCAAAAAGAACCATCTGAATTACACATTACCTTGATTTCATTAAACACCGCTTTAATATAAGACAGTGTGCTGTGTTAGGGGGGACGTGATATTAATTCATTCAAAGAAAAAACATACGAGCTGAATATTGACTGTCCTGTCACTGGAGCTTATCTTACCATCAGAGCTTCATGTAAAATGTAAGCAATTATAAGTTCATTCATCCTTTCTCCTCTCTTCAGAAATCCTTTCACAAGATCGGTCACAGACCCACCATTGCACAGCTGCAAAACATCAGGGGAATACAAAAACAAATTAAGAAGTGTTAGAGTAGTCACCTGGTTTTAGTTTTCAGTAGTTTCTGTATTTGTAGCCAAATGAGCATCTATTAAACTGGCAAACCACAAATTTGTCTTTATGTCTACCAATTACTGAAACAACATACACAGCAACTTTTGACAGGCTTTTCCCACTACTTTCTGCTTTTAATTCTTCTTGCCCAAACCGAAGTACAGCAGTCTATCTCTTTGTTTTCCTGTATACATGATTGCTTTTCACTGAAACAGAAGGAGCTTATAGTGCAATACATTCGCTGTGAATGCATGTTTTGTGGGGCACGTTAGTTGCTTCTTACATTCATTGTGTGCAACTCACAGCATTGCAGATTATTACAGTATCAATTCTCAGGTACAAAAGCTACATACAACATAAAATGGATTTAAGGTATCAGAAGACAGGTGGCAGAGAAATTCCATCAACAAGAAAATCTTCCAAGGGGAAAGCTGCCCTCTTTGCTGAGCAGCACTTAATTTCTAGTGTAGAAGATGTTATTCACAAGGGATGGGTATCATAGGAGATGATGAAAGCACCGTAGAAAAAAAAGTCTCTTCTCCCACTGAAACAAGGTGTGCCATAGGTGTAAGGCTAATTATAGCCCTTGTAGCATCAACGCGGTCAGCTTCTTGTACGAGATGCAGAGCCACAATCTACTCTGGACAATCCCTTCTGCTGTCTAAGGTCCAGTCAGACTCCAACAAACCCCCGTCCTGTCTCATATAGATGAGAGGCAGAAGTTTGGCCTTGCTCTCTAAAGAGATTATTGAGCATACATTACCAGCAAATTAGTTGAGACCTGCAATATTTCATCTGCTCAGTCTTATCACTTACAGTTTTTCCCCAGGAAGAAGCAACAAGGTAACTTTAGTGACTAAGTCTGTAGCAGTTACAGACTCGCAAAGATGAAATTGGTACTTAAGGCCCTAAACTATCCATAATGCACCTAACAATACACATTGATTGAAGAGCCATTGCCTTTGTAAAGGAGTGGCTGCTTCCAATAGAACTGTGAAACAAATTGTAAGTTTTATACTGTATCATCCAGTAGCTTTTCATATGAAAATAAATACCCACATAAGACATTTTACCAATGTAACACAAAGCAGTAATTCCTTTGGCTACAGATTTTGAAGTCTATTCAAATTGAGCACATAATTTATCAATAAAACCTTCCAGCTGCAGAACTCCAGACATCAGATACTTTTGTAAATGATTATTTAATCTGTTCTCCTATACCTCTACATTTTTTTCTGTGCTGCAAGTACAAAAAGACTTGCACCTTACAGTATAAAGCATTTCATAGCCCTTTGTACCCAAACATAACAATGATTTTCTGACTACCTTTGGAACCTCTGGGTTGCATTGCACTTGCACCACATGAACGCCTACATAAATACTATTAATATGTAAGTCTTGATGCATTATGTGTCCCCCATCAGGCCAACGAAGGCTTTAGTCTGATAGATGCTGAGCTCTATGGCAACAATCTTGGAACTCAAACTCACCCTTGCTTCAGTGGGACAATATGCATGCTTAGTAAGGAAAGAACTCATATGCTTAAATGATGAGATTAAGTGCTTTGCTGGATCAGGGTCAGATTCCCAAGCAGGATTTAATTTACTGTCTTTAGCCATGCTGGTCTGCCTTCTCCATTGACTTTTCTAGTTGCTTTTTTTTTTTTTTTTTTTTTTTATAATGACATTATTCTTCTATGATCTCTATTGTTTTAACTTTGCCACATCACTGACACATTCAGCCAAACTGCATGGATGATGATGATTCTAGTTAATTTAATGCACTTGAATTTCAGGGCACTGAAACTGTCTGCCAAGTGACAAACCACTTGTGGAATAAATTACACACATGACATTCTTCAAACTATTTTTCTTCATTATATAATATTAAAAATTTGCTTCTTATAGATAGATCTTCCATTTTCATTATAGAGCTGGATAACTGTTGATCTTTCTGTTCAAGATAAAGAAAACTAACAGAGAAAGGAATATGTTCTTTTTGTAGGTTTGAGAAGGAAGAAACTATACCTCAGAAATCACCTTCTTCAGTATTTAGGTAGTAAAGCCAAGACTGACTTTATTTGCCTGGATCAGCAATGTTAATTTTTACTTTCTTAAACATGTCACTTAAATTCATTTTTCTAACCATCTTAAAAGATATAAAACCCTATTATGAGAGAAATATCTGTATTATTAGATAAAACTTATGTAAAACATAAGTAAGATACTAAATCTGTGATTATTTTAGACCAACCTAAAACTTAACCTGGGTATATAAAAGGTCAGCTGGGCAGGTCTCAAAGGAAACAAAAAAAGAAGTCATCCACACCACCATGGAAATCCTCCAGCACCTCCCCAGGCAGGGCAGCTGCTTCAGCAGAGTTCAGCTGAGGATCTCACAGACACAGGTCCTTGCACACACTGGGTAACTTTTCTTTTGCTACTTCTGTCTCAAAGCATTGCATTGTTACTTATAGCACACAATTTATATTTTTCCGACTGCTAGCACAGGAGGAAGAGTGGGAAAAAAGGCTAGGTACTAGAATGCAAGCAGCTGTAAAGAGGAACAGGGATTATTAAAATACAAACTACAATTAGAAAAGGAGATTATGGCAGACACTGTATGTGTGTACCCTGAGCTGCATGGGGTGGAGAGGGGGGGAATGATGACGACAACGATTACACAGGTTAGTATTATCCTTGTTCTACTTTTCTAGAGGCCACACAAGTCCTCTTGGGTAAAATGTTGCATCCAGTGTCGTTTCCTATTTCCTACTGTCTATTTTTTGCAGGCAAAGCTGCCACATGTCCCTATAACCGTGCACATGACTAAAGTTCAAATGGTGGTTCTTTCTCCTGACTCAGGCTATCAAGCCGCATGTGTGTTCTACACAAGCCCATCATAAACACATCAAAATGTCCCTCTCATCACAGGCTCTTTTCTTCCCTCTCAAAAGAAGAAGCTACAGAAAACTACGATACTCTTGCTCAATGCGGTGCTGGACCATTCTTGCTTTGGAATCCAAGTAGACAGGGAGATAAATTATGTTTGGGGTTGTGGATCAGGATCAAGTTCATGACATAAAAACTTAAAGGGATAAAAAACTCTAAACCGTTAAAAAAAAAAAAATCACATTTCCTTAACTCACACAGTCCTTTGATAAGAGATTATGGGATAAGCGGTACTGCTGGATTGGAGGTTTCCTGGGGTGTTGTTAAATAGTGCAGCTTATAATTATGATCTCTGCTGTTTCTTAGTTGCATGCTGCCCACAGTAAAACCTGTGTAGCCTCTTACCAAAGTTACTGTGTTTGAGTTAAGCTAACTGGAATGCTTGGATGACACGAAGTCACTAAGGCAACAGAGATATTTTTTTAAAAAAAGTTCTTTCTATTTTCCAGTGAACCATCTAAAGGAGAGAGGTGCTGCTAGCTATTATTTCACTTCAAGCACTGTGCACTCACATGGCCAAATAGCTAGTCAGTGTCATTACTCCACATCATTTGGCAAAATCTCCTCAGAATACCTTGATGAAGGGCACTAGAAGCAAAAAACAAGAAACGGATGGAGAACTCAGGACACAGGCAATAAGCCACGTGTGTACCCGAGCTGTGCCACATGGCTGCTTCCGACCCTGAAGGTCAAAGTAACCCATCAAACACAAATGTCCTTCAACCTGTCATGAGACAGGGGCTCTTCTGGGACTCAGATACTACATACTCCGGTATGTGAAATGCATGCCAAAACAAAGCCCTTCAGTCTGAACTGGTTTTAGGAAGTCTCCAAAGCCTGGATTTTCTCAAGGAAGAATAGAATCCTCTTTTAAGCTTTTAATAAACTTAATTTAAAGAGAGAGACTCTTATAAACATCCTCCCATGAGACACAGTAAGGGAAGATATTAGTGATCCTCCCACGAGTATTTCATTTAAAAGTTTCATCTTGATAACTTCGTACACATGCAATTTTAAGCAATTGATTGTTAGCCACTTCTTGTATTGTTCCCTTGTGATTTACAGGTATTTTTTTTACCCACAGTATTTTCAGTGCCTGCTCTGATGGAGTGCAAATATTACCTGCAAATGCAAGCAACTAAAAGGGCAGTAAACTGAACAATTTGGGCTACTTAAAAGGGGGTGGAGAAGACACAGACAAATGCTTCCCAGAGACACCCAGCAAAGGATGGGAGGCAATAATCCCCAGCTGCAAGATAGTAGATTCCTACGGGACATAAAAGGAAAAAATTTCCTACTGAGAGTAGTTAAGCACTGGAACAGATTACCCAGCAAATCTGTGTTATCTCCATCCTTGGAGATATTTGAAACTTCAATGAAAAGACCCTGCACAAACCTGTAACATTAAAATTAATCATCTTTGAGGAAGGGGCTGGACCTAATAACCTCCAAAGGTCCCTTCCAACCTATAATTTTCTGTGTTCCATAATATTTGGATTTTAAAATATTCAATCATTAGTTTGGATATTTAGACAGCAGAAACAAGGTGAGAAGACTAAGGAAATGCTGCATACTCGGACCAAGTGAAAGAATAATTTGATTGAAGGCTTGATCCACATGAAAACCTGCCTGAAACCTGCTGTAGCTCTGATGGCCATACATAGCTGTATCAGAAGAGGCGGTTACAAATTTTCTACGGTGATAGCGAAGGGCTCCTCCCTTATGATATTCTGGCACACAAAAAGCAAAGACTCAAAGTGGGATGACATACAGTTCTCCACCCACCCATCTGCCACAAACAATCCTGCACGACTCTAATTGAGCTACTAGTATGCAAAGCTATCTTCAGCAATAGATTTTTAAAAAAACATGTTCCTAACACATGAAATGTCAGTTTAAATTGCCATCACATCACAGTCATGCAGGTGTTTTTTGTAGGTCTTACTCACTCTTCATCTGACCCAGGTGATACATTTCTCTTTGTTCAGCTCTTCTCGATTCTGATGCCCATTGAATAAGGATTCAGTATCAGGTTCAGTTTTAAGAAAACTATCAGTTGCATTTTTGTTAGGGCTATTACAGCCTTTAATCATCCAACTGCTCCTGATTTATGCATCTGCACTAAGCTGTCAGGTAATATTTGCTTACACCCTGCAGTTGCCAAGGTGCTTTCATCTTATTTTGGTAGCTTGGATGTGAAGAGCAGGGCAACTGCAATTACTGCCTTCCCTGTCTTTACAGCCTGCATGGACATAAATGACTGGGTAGCACATCACATATGCACAACTTATGGCATGCACAAATGACAGTTATGAAAAAGTCACATTGTCCAACTTGGCTTTAATGTTATCACATAAAAATACTAAAAGCATCTCAGGCGCTAATCTATTTTTTTCTGTTCTTAGAATAGATCAATAATCTGACCTGTTCCACCAAGCATGCAGCACAAAACCAGTGCCAGTGTCTGAGCTGACTGTACCTTCCTTTCAGTACTGACTGCTGGAAGAACAACAGATTCTGATTTGTTGTTTCATTGTCACAGAACTACAGAAACATAGGAGGTAAAAGGGACCTGAAGAAATAATTTAGTCCACTGCATTTGCACTGTGTGGAGTTCTGGTACTTTCAGGTGGTCCTTGGCAGACAGTTGTCTAACCTGCTCCTAAAAATTTCCCACTGAGGGAGATTCCGATCTTCCTACGTAGCCTGTTTCTGTTTCACTAGCCCAACAGTTAGAACATTCTTCCTACAATCCAACCCAAATCTTCTCTGCTTCCAATAAAACTGTTTTATTTTTACCTTTCCCTCGAGTAGTCTTTGAAAATAAATGATCATTATTCTTCATTTAACATCAACTGAGTCAGACTACTGTCATGATACGTCATTTTTATCTTTCCTAGGCTGTATAAATTTAGTTGCTGTAAGCTTTTGAAATCATCCCTAGTTTCCTAAATTTATACTGCCTGCAATTTGCCACTGATGTTTGTGACACATTTTGCCCCGAATTGCGTCCAGAATTCCTTTGGAAGTCTTGTCTTAGCTGGGAAAAGATGACCAGAACAGAGTATCTCCACTTTGCAGAGAATCCTTTCTATAGTACCTTTGCCTAGTCAGGTATATCCCATTTCTTCTTCCTATGGACAGCAGCACCTTGCATGTGTTTACTGATTTTTTTTCCTGTGATGCAAAAAAGTTAGGGTCAGCTGTGACCAGACTAATTCCCATTCCTATTTCTGTGGTGTGACATGTCTTCACAACTATTACTATGAAGGAGCACATTCCACTAACGCCAACCACAAATGCTTGAAGGTCATTGTTGAAGACTTTCAGGAACCCAATCAGTTTCTTCAATAGGTCAAATGGTTCAACACACAGTTCCTGTCCGTACAGCATAGTTTTAATTTCACCTCAAATGGAAGAAAGATGTGCACTGTGGCTCCTATTTTTCCTACCAGCAGTACAAGATAACCCATAATTAAAATAAACCACAGCAATGCTCTATGCTTTTAGGTAAAGATGATTGCTTTCAATTTAGCATGAATGAAACATATCACTGAAACAGACATCTTTCCTGAGTTATTTAGCTTCAGTGATCACAAACCATGCGGTATATATAATTTTGCTCTCTTATATCATCTAGCACCTCCAGGGCTGTGTTAGTCACAGCCTCACGGGTGTTTGTTTGTTGCTTCTGATTTCTTCACTTTCAGTTTGGTTTTTAACTTCTTATTTTTCATGCACATGTACTGACAAGACAGCCAGCCAGAGGAAATGTTTGCCTGTTCCATCTTATGCAATATTGGCCTTCACAGTCTCTTATCTTTCTCGATCAGGACACAGATATCTCCACCTCACACATGCCAAAATGGAAGATCATTATAGAATCACAGAATGATTTAGGTTGGAAGGACATCTAGTTCCAAGACCCCTGCCATGGGCAGGGCCATCTTCCACTAGACCAGGTTGCTTAAAGCCCTGTCCAACCTGGCCCTGAACACTTCCAGGGATGGGGCATTCACAACTTCTCTGGGCAGCCTGTTCCAATGCCTCACCACCCTCATGGTGAAGATTTTCTTCCTTATATCCAATTTCAATCTACCCTCTTTCAGTTTAAAGCCATTACCCCCTGTTCTGTCACCACACACCCCTGTAAAAACTCCCTCTCCAGCTTTCTTGCTGGTCCTCTTTAGGCTGCTACAAAGTGTCCCCAGAGCCTTCTCCCCTCTGGGCTGGACAACCCCAGCTCCCTCAGCCTGTCCTCACAGGAGAGGTGCTCCAGCTCTCTGATCATCTTCTTGGCCTTCCTCTGGACTCCCTCCAACAGGCCCACGTCCCTTTTATGTTGGGGCCTCTGGAGCTGGATGTGGGACTCCAGGTGGGTTCTCACCAGAGAGGAGTCAAGGGGCAGAATAACCTCCCTTAACCCGCTGGCCTCACTCCTTTTGATGCAGCCCAGGATAGGGCTGGCTTTCTGGGCTGCAAGCATCCATTCCTAGGTCATGTTGAGCTTCTCATCAACCAACACCTCCGAGTCCTTCTCCCTAAGGCTGCTTGTAATCCCTTCATCATCCAGCCTGTATTTGTGCTTGGAATTGCCTCAATCCATGTGCAGGAACTTACACTTGGCCTTGTTGAACTTCATGAGGTTCGCATGGGCCCACCCCTCAAACCTGTCAAGGTCCCTCTGGATGGCACCTCTTCCCTCCAGCATGTCAACTGCACCACACAGCTTGGTATCATCAGCAAACTTTCTGAGGGTGCACTCGATCCAACTCTACATGTCATAAACGAAGATGTTAAACACCGCTGATCCCACTGTCAACACCTAACGTACACCACTTGTCAACGGTCTCCCCTCACACGTAAGTTATGTTGATGCCAATATTGTGTTTTCCTATACACAAAGCCTGTGCCTTTAAAAAGGCATCTATTTCATAGTACCACTTTCCAGTTGTAAGGAAATTCTATTTCATAGTACCACTTTAAAAAGGCATCTATTTCATAGTACCACTTTAAAAAGGCATCTATTTCATAGTACCACTTTCCAGAAAAAGGGAAATTTCTTATTTTATGTGGCAGTTCTCAGGGCTCATTTGTACTTTTGGACTGTATTATGTCATCCAAACATAACATAATGACCCTTACTGTATACAGGAACCCTGTTTTCCATCACATTTCCAGGATTCAAAGTATGTTCTACTCGTGAATGTTCTTCTTTCAAACCCAGCATAATTGAAGCCACTAGGCTTTACATACACAAGAAAAAAAAAAAAATGAAGTAATGTCCTCAAAGGAGGATTTCATGTGTTCTAAAACATTTGTAATATTGTTTTGTCTCTAACAAAATTTAAAAAAAAGGCAAGTAGGTGACAGTGCTGTACAAACATTTTACTGGGCACAGCCCAGCTGAATTGCATTGCTAGCTTGTCCTGATGCAAACTTCATATTGCATCAACCCATAATTCACAGTCCCATGAAGCTGCTACTGAAGAAACTAATGTATCACCTGTCCATATCTCCTCCCATAAAAGTGGTACACAGCCGAACTGGTATCAGGCTATGATTTGTAATGCAGTGTAAATGCAAATGAGATCTAGATCACCTGATAATATATTTACAACAAAAATTCTGAATGAGCTTTAACTACAGCTTCACAGCCTGGTGACAGCATAACACAGCTGTAATTTTTTTAAAAAAATCAAATAAACAGAAGGATCATTTTACAAAATCAGAGCTAACCTAACTATGAAACTGAAGGTCACTGGTTGGTAAAGAGTCCAGGACTTTGAGCAAATGCAAGAGGCAGTTTACCAAAATGGAACATTTTGATACAGAAAATTTAGTGCAATTAGTAATTTTATTATACACAAGGAGCTTTGGTAAAGCAAAACAAAACAACAAAATCAAAACCCAACCAACAACAACGACAACAACAAAAACACACCAAACCCCAAAACACTGAAAACAAAAGAAAACAAACCAACACAAACATTTAGAGTGCAAAACCATTTACTTGGCTGGGGAGAAAAAGTGGAGCCTACGTTTGGTATCAATAATGTCTGCAGAAGTACTTCCAGTCCTACAAACTTAGCTGAGGCTCTGGAAAACACGCAAAACCATGTAAGCAAATAGGGCAGCCTGCAGTAACAGTGAGCGCTTCACAGGTTTTACTGCCTGCTCAGAATCACTTTGCTTTTGTTCACTCTTCACCAACTGGGAAATGTTTCAAAGGATCTTCCTCTTTTGTAGCATCATTTCTACACAATTCAGGGTTCAGACAGTAGTCCAAGTAGCATTGTGCCCACACTACACATAATTCATTTTATGCCTGTGTTCCTAGATGAAGACAATAATTTAGTATAATTCACTGCAATTTAAAAGACTGCAATAGAAATCCTCCCTATTGAGTCTGGAAGCGTGGCTGGGGAAGCACAGATCCAAACAATGGGGCTTGTCTAAAAGCTCCTTTTCCAAGAGGAGTGAAGCTGAAAAAGACTCAGCCAAAAGGCAATTCCTGTCCTCTCAGGAGGGTGTGGGACAGCTCGGCTCAAGTGCTCCAGGAGTTGCCTGTTCTCGCCACTGACTGTGAAAGGAGTTATGGCGTCTCAGTAACTGTTATGGGAGCCTAAAGCAGCACGGACATCCTGAAGGGCATACAAAGACATTCTTACAGAGAACTTTGTAAGAATCAAAAAGACACTGAACTAAAAAGACCCTTTAAAAAATTATTTTATAATTTTAAATAATCTACTGGAATGATTAATTCAGAGAGGCTAGATCGGACAGAATCGAAATTAGTGTGCTCTGTAAACCAATCTCGCCTTGCTCCCTGCGTCTGTGCAAAGCAGCTCCTTGCTTCCAGGATTTGGTTTCAGTGAAGTCAGCAGCTTTCTGAACTGCAGCTAAGGCTGACATCCTTTCTGAAGCCCAGGAAATTCTTCTTTTTGTCACCACTGACATCTGGCCACCTGCTTTCTGCATGTCCCAGCTCTTTGTTCCTTGCTATAGCACTTTTGTCTTACAGCCTGGAGCTCCCAGCCCTCTCTGCCCAACAAAGAGCTAGAAGGAGGAAACCTTTATCCCTACGCACGAGCCCATTTGCTCCTGTCATTCACTTCATGAAGGGACCCAACACCTGAGAACAAACGCAGCAAAATTATTTTGTCTATCACACTTTAACCCTCAGATGCCTGAAGCAAAAAGAGACAAACCTTAGCCCCAGCATTCTTACGATGACAGATGCCATCCCCCACTAAAGCTAAAGGAGGTTTGGACATTTGGGATTTAAACAAAAGCTATACAAATATGGGGTTTGGTGTTTTGTCATGTTTTGTTTCATTTTTAATAATCTCACATCTGTAGTAAAGATACGAAAAAAAATTAAATGTACAGAAAGCAAAGTGATTTTATATTTTAGAATGTGAGACGCTACTTAATTACATAGTGGAATGGTAAAACTCAGAGGCTTTTTTCCTGGGCTTTTGCTCTGCTTCATGGTAGCAAAAATTGTTAGAGGTTACTCAGAACCAGCTTTTTGTATATGCAGTATTCTCCAGCAAGGTGGGCCCTAACATACACTCACCAGCTGTTTAAAAGATATAGACTGTGCAAACCACAATGTAATATGAAGTACTCATTACACAGAGAAATTACAAGTATTTACTAAAACTTCAAAGCACCAAATGATAGTTGTAGCCACACATCTCTGATCTTGAGAAAATAGGATATAATTAAAAAGTGGAAAATTGCTATAATTGGGAAGCAAAGAGGAACTTATTAGAAATGGAGAAATCAAGGCTGATTCAGACGTGTAATGGATCAAAATACTCAGTGTTTGTCTGAATGGAGCAATTATAATCAAATACATTAGTGAAAAATGACCCATGTTGAGAAACATGAAAAAGCAATTTTCAATTGTTTAATTTTTCTTCTATATATGCCATTTGGATACACCTGATAATATTTAGACAAATGAAAAATTCCCTTGGCCCCACCCCAGCCCCCATAAAACCCAAATGGACTAGTTATTTTCCACTATGCTAATTTCCAAAGATTATTGTTTTATAGTAAATCGCTCATATCAAAAAGGTATATATCTGCTTTCTTATTATGACTCATTAGGTATTCCATTATACAGAACAACTTCCATCCAAAGCTTTTTTTAAACTCCACAAAGTTGCTTTTATTCCCTTAGATGGAAACATATCTGTGTATAGCAACTGCTGCATCTAACAAAAGCATACTGTAAACATGCTGAAGGAAGATCTTAAATAATTCCCTGTATATACCACAAGGTCCTCTATTTAATGTAAAACAGAAGCAAAGGATAGAGTGATGTCTGTATCTCAGATAGGCTAATATCTTTGAAAACCAAAACGAGACTGCTAGGTCCTGTTTCTAGGCGCCCCCACTGATTCCTGTAGGACTCAGTCCAGATAGCACTTGTTACTCAGGCCTCGCAGAAAAATGCATGTCAATGAATTCAGATCTTCCCACTCTTGCCAAAACTATCACAGCAATAAGAACAACTCCACTTTCCATACTCCTACCCATTCCTTACAATTGTATTATTTTTTAAAGACTAAATTTTAATTTGAATGGCATTCAACAATTGAAGTCCCAACAGCTTCAGTGACATGAAATTGCTTGCTGAACTTCAGATACACCAGTCTAAGTGATTCCCACCACGCAACGTCTCAAAAGGAGATCGCAGGATCAGTGTCTCCCCAGTCCTGAGCCCTCCCTCAGCCTGCAGGCTCTGACACTGCAGGTTTTTTCGGCCAAAGGTCCTTCCACATTAAGAACAAGCATCAGCTGCTTTGAAACACTGACAGCAGTTCCTCTCTCCCTCTTCCATACACTGAGAGGTGCCATGAAGACTGACAACACCATAAGCCGAAAAAGAAAAGTGATCAAGCTAATGGACAGAAAAATGCCTTACTGCTGGTCATCAGGACTCTCACATGGCCCTGGAAAGTTCCGCAAGAGACAAGGACTGTACTACCCACCTTGCTCTGAGCTCTTCTTTTCCATGCCCAGCCTCCTTTGGCACAAACAGCTCCCTGAAGCAATAGTCTGTGCCTAGCTGCAGAAAAGGAGCAGTGTCTTGTGAAGCGTCTCACTGTGTTCCCTTCCCCAATGCAACTGGACCTGCTGAGACTGATACTTCTTTACATGCATAACTATACTTCACAGACAGCACATTATACAACAGAGCAGAGGATTTATTCTTTTTTAAACAAAAGATGCACTTCAGTGATTACACTAAATATTAGAATAACATGCGATATCAAAACAGCAACATGATCAGAAACTCTTCCATGTATAGTAGGTCAGTGAAGGATCCAAAACTATGAGCCACACAAGATCTGGGCATTAATTATATTCATTTTTCCCTATTTGACATATATGTAAATTGTGCTGTCAATGTTTATTTATGAATCTGTGAGGAAAATTTCTACATCTTTCATGAATTCTAGCGCTCTCTATGACCACACTTAGCATTTGCAAACATCTGGAAGCATCTGATTCGCTAAAGCCCCCCTCTCCAGCCACCAGATAGAACAGTGCAACAGCACAGTGGACTCCAGGCCAGATGCAGCAGTGCAGAAATAGCATTCGGCATTCTTCATTTTACCGAGGAGTTACTGCAACACCTTCTCTAGGTGTTGGTGAGTCCTGATCCCTAACCGGCCACCTCTGACCATGACATTCTTCCTCTGAGCCCTCAGGCTGGCTGCTCCTTCTCAATCACATCAGACGCGAGCTAGTTGCTTTACTGTCAGGACCCACAGCAGCCCTAATACCTTTCCCTAGGCAGCAACAGATCTACTCCTACCCCTGATCAGCTCCCAGTGCTGGCATCTGTCACTGGCTAACTGGAGGCACAACATGTTTTCCTTTCTGCTTTGAAGGAGCAGCCAACACAAACAGAAGAGCAGACCGCTACCCTCCTTCAAATCCTCCTTAACAACTCTCCTGTGCTGCAATGCTGACAAATGCTTGCAGCTGCTTGAGATCACAACTGCCTTCTTTTATCCCCTCAGTACTCCGTTTCCAAATCCATTTGTTCTGTTTGGCTTAAAGCTTTGATGTAAGCTTCCTGCTATGAAGGTTCACTTTTAGGATTGGAAAGGAGTGAGTAATTGATGCTCTACACATCGTGCTGGGCTCTCTGTCTCTACACAAATTCAAGAACGGTAATTCTTCTAAAGTATATGCACAGAAACCAAAAGGACTTGTATCAAGAGATCTCAGCTTGTTCCATGCTCAGTGCATGTAAGTGACTCACCAGACAATTGCACCTACCCTTATAACTGGTAACTGAGTAGGAACTACACTGGTTTGCTACCCTGTGCTTATCACACAGCAACAGCCTGTGTCAGGTAGGTTCTCTCATAGCTCTCACTCCATTACAAAGCGCTTTGGCTAGATGGGAAAGCTCTCTCAGGCCACGCAAGCCACTAGAAGTAATCTAATAGCAATGGACGGCCATTACCCTGGCTCAGCAACTTGTTATACTGGCACTTTATTCCTTTTTTCCATATGGGGCTACGGTGTCCTCACTCAGATAAAAAAGAATCCACACCATGGGATTGTACTTTGTCTACACTTGTGAAAAGAGGACCAGGTGAACTGATGCACTACAGTTTCCTGTGTTCTAGTTAATTCAGAACCCTAAGAGCTTCTATTTACTGGGTTTAATGGTTTTGCTCTTTCTGGAAAAAAAAAAAAAAAAAAAAAAGCAAAAAGCAACACAAATAGAAGCATCCCAAGGATTTAAAAAGATAATTTAGATATTTGTACATTTATTTTTTTCCTCTTCATGTTAACTTAAAAAGATCAAAGTTAAGTAACAAATTTTTATCACTTGAGGCAAATTTTAAATTAGCAAACATAGCTGTCAAGTGGATCACAATAATCCTTCATGATAATCTTTCTGGAACTCTTTAGAGTTACCAGTGTCTGGTTTGCAGGTTCAATCAACATCAAGAAACATCCAGAAGATTGAACTCGAGTATATCATTTTGCCTGCAACAATGTAGAATTATACAAGTTGCCTATTTACTTAACGCATTCATTTTCCCACCTCATAAAGCTGAGGGAATGGAAAAGACTAATGTGTCACTTCTTCAGAGAAGTAGTTTCCAAGCATAAGCTATTCTACACTTTCACATGATTTCTCTGATGAAGATTGCACTAGAACAAGAAAAGGTTCTAACCAAGAACAAAGACGAATCAGGTTCATTTTAGTCTGGACTACGCGAAACAAGTACATATTGCACTAGCTACTGAAACATTGTTTCTGAAGGCACTTTTAAAATATCTGGTCCGAAAACAGAGCTTGCAGTCCACTGCGAATTGTAACATATTCCTACTTCTCAAATGAACAGGATTCTAAATTTCTTAACCACACATTGAAAAATATTTTGATTTGGAAATGTTTTCTTAGTGTTGAAAACATTATATTCTAGTATGTGGAATATTATATGTAGTAATAAGTATATAACAATGATATGAAAATTAAAATTGCATGCTCCAAACAGGGGTGTCCAACTAATTTTCACAGGGGGCCAGATCAGCCTTCATGGTTGCCTTCAGCTACATTTACACAGTCCTAAAATTACATTTGGCCCTTTGAATGCAACTGTGGGGCTGACGTGGCCCCCAGTGAAAATGAATCTAAGAGGAGACTGTATAGCATGACAGTAGCATCATCAGGTTTACTGTGTCCACAAATGGATACTAAATAGAATGGTCTGAGATAACCCTAATACAACAATCATGGTTGCTGGAGAATATGAAGGAAATGAACTGCAAAAATTGGACAGACCCTTCCTAAATAGTATCTTCTAGTGCCACCACAGGAGACAGAATGCTGTGCTACATGGACCATTGGTCTGACTCTGCAGGGTACTGCAAATGTTCTTGCAATGTTCATGTACACACTAGGAGAACCAAAACACTGAAAAAGAATGATTTTACAGTCTTCTTGAGATTCAGCACAAAGAGGTTTATTTCTATAACTTCCTGGCAATTCCCTCCACCTCTCCAGAAATGGACATACACCTCTCCAAAACCAGAGAGGTTTCTTCAAAATGCAAAAGTGTATTTTTAGGTGGGAAGTCACTTCATCCAAACTTTTTTTCCCCACCAAACTAAGTTTTAAATTGCCAAAACAAAATATTTTTTTACTATAAAAATAGTGCATGTTCTATTTCCTAAGCATAAAAGTATATTGATAATGATAAAATATACTAACTTATGTGACTCACAACCACAAAGATGCCTCAAATACAGCACACATAACTCTGTGTCTTTTGTAAATTGACTGAGATGCTTCTTGAAGTTCTACCTGATCTGTGTGGGAAATGAATAATAGAAATACGATACATTATGATTGTTGGCCTCTGAGTTACAGTAGCAAGTAAAAGCTACCATTTACCTTGCTGTCGTATTTTCAGCCTTCACTCAGTCTTGACTAGGTTGGTCTTTGTACCAGCTCTCAGACAAGGGCTGTGCCACTTGTTCTCCCCACCTGCCCTTGACCTATATGCTCACCTGTAGGGCCCGATATAGTTTACCTCTCTGCTCCATACCCCACCAGCTGGTTTCCAACTATCTCAGGTCTATTCCCTTCTGAACTAACCCCCAGAGCAGAGAGAAATGGGCTACAGCACACTCTGCCTTAGCTGCGTCATCATGCTGATGTCTGCTGCCATGAAACTGCTAAGCTGAATCATCCCAAGTAAAATACTCAAGTGGTTTCTTTTCAACAGACTCAATAGGCCAATTTCTTCTGCCTGCATCTCTGGATACACGTGACAAGGCTTAATAGATGTGGCAAGAATCCTTCTCTCATCAGTCTTCTTTCTTATAAACGTGATTAGAACAATATCCACACAGGGGCAGATGTTCAGCCTATCTGAGTGCAGCCTACAGAGAGAAGAGCATTTCTAAATGAAGAGTCGAGTAATGTTATTCTGTACAGATATACTCCTGTTTCACATTCATTTCTGGAGATGGTTTCTTTAAAAATGCTGAACTAAGAAAGTTAGGTTACTTTATTACCAAAAAAAAGTTATGATGCTAAAAGCTCTCATATCATTAGTTTTCCTCTAGCATTTACTTATTGGTTAAAAATCGTATTCTATACTAGCCTCAGATTTAGGTCTTTATGTGTTAAGATGAACACAACACAGTAACTCTACACTTCTCCTAGAAATACTGTACTAGAGTGTCACACACAGTTCGTTATGCAAAAATGTCGTTTATTTATCCAAGTAATCACTATGCACATTTTAAAGTGAATTGAAATTTAACTACATTGAAAGGTTAAATCAGTGTGAGATTGACTACATATTTCTTGATACTTTATTATATATTTTAAAAATTTGCTTATTTTAGCAGAAAATTATTAATGAACAACAGTTCCTACTCTCTCAGAAGCGTATTTCCAGCTCCCAGCACTGCAATTTCAAAATACTTTACAAGATCAGTTAGGTAATCTGCACATTAATATAGAGACAGCAAAATCCGGCAAAGAAAATAAAATGCAAATGTACAGTAGAAAATGACAAATTTCACTTCAAATTGTAAAAAAATATTTTCTGTGAAGGTCCTTTCTATTAGGCAATTGTTAAGTGAGGAGATTTGGAAGAAATGTCATGTTTACACAGGATTATTCTGTAACAGATAATTTCCATAATTCTGAAGCAACTGGTTTGGGTTTCTATAGACACCAAAACTGTCAGATGACCCACATGAATAGGTCAGCTCCAAATTCCATTTAGTTGGAAGTAAATCTTTCTTGATAGTCATCTGATTTAAAGATTTCTAGACAGAGGATAATCCCTTCAACATGGATTTTGAACATGCAGTGCCTCACTGTTGACATATGCCTTAGAGTCAGCAGGAAATGTCAATTTTAGTTAAAAATGAAATGTCCAACTACCTCATCTTAGAATTTGAGAGTAGAGGTTCAACAGGTAACAAATCATGTAAGAACAGATTAATTTGGGAAAACAGAGATGGAATGTGGGCCAGAATATTTCACACCAAGGCTGCAATAATCTCATCATAAATCCATCCAAGGCCTTTTCCAGTATTCAGAATGGGTGATAATTTACAAGGTCTGACAATTTTACAATTCAAGTATTCAGGACTAAAATCTCTCAAGAACCCTTTACAGTATTATAGGATACTCTTTTTAGTTACTTGGTCAGTTTTGGCCTCAAAACTGTACGTCAGCCTAGATCAAACCTGATTAGCCTCTTTTACCCAAAAGCCAAACATGATCAAGTGAAATACAAACTATGGGATTATGTGAAAAATTTGTACATATTGTACATACTAAAAAAGGTGTAAGAACTGAACAGTACACTTCATATAACCAATGATGAAAACTGAATTAGGAGAAAAGAAACCTAGCAACAATCTTTCTTTCCAGACTGGCTTGCTGTTGATATATTGCATGCGACATGTCTTAAAGAATCATAGAATCATTTTGGTTGGAAGAGACCTTCAAGATCATCAAGTCCAACCATAACCTAACTCTAGCACTAAACCATGTCCTGACTTTGTCACTGAGAGCTGAGGATTTTTTTCCTCTAGGAAAAATGATTTAATAATATCTACATACATGGATTCAAACACTTCACAGAGTAACTTGGTTGGTAAACTACAGTGGTGGCTCTAAGCCCATCATTAAATGCCGAGTTTTACCACCTATCACAACTCATTCCTAGTGGAATTTGAGACAAGTTCCCCCAAAACCTCCTGCCCACAGATCCCACCAGAGAACACAAAAGCAGAGCCAAGCACCAAGCTCTGCCTTGAACATCCCACTGCTCGGGCAAGTTCTTCTTGGCACTGCAACTTCGCAGGAATCCAAAATACCACAGTGCACAGTAGTCTGGATTTGATTCCTGACTTTTCCTCCTTAACATCATTTTGCATTCAGCTACTATGGAAGCTGCTTCAGATTATGCAACCTGCAGTGGCCTATTCTGTTTGTCCTTCCAGTCTTTGGGAAGATATTTCCAGGCTAGGTGCTGACTGCAAAAGGTCTTCTTCATTTCAAAGGATCGCACAGAATTTAGAGGGATTAGTTGATAGATTTTTGAGAGAAGGAGATAAGAAAGTTCTACTCCTTGGTATCAAACTCCACAAATCTAAATTTGAAGACTGGATTCTCTCTTCAGGGGAAGCAACAGTTCTGAAGTGAAAATGCTCTTTTATGATAAAATAATTTTTTAAAAAGCCAAACCCAAAGCAATGGAAACAGAGGTCTCTGTAAGCTAAAGACTAATCACCATCTTTATGAATTTAGACACAAATTTATTGTTAAAAAACCCCAAACCAAAACAGAACAAAGATGCTGAAAATCTTCATTCTTACGAACTGTAGGACACCTGAACTGATACTGTGAAGAACAAATTGCAATGGCCCTACAAAGCCACATACATGCTGAAAGGAAGGTGACACTACCACAGAGGAATTTGTCTCACAACAGCATTCTTTCACACATCCTTTTAATAACAGAAATGCTTCACCAAAGTCACCATTGGAATTTATTTTTGTACTTATGCATATCAACACATACACACACCAACTGAAATTCATTGCCTTCATGGATCTACATGGGCAGTGACAGACAGCATCTGAGACTATTCCACACACTCCATACTAGCACTTGCATATATACAGCTTGGCATGTAAAGACTAAACATAAACCTTATACTCCAGATGCATGCTTGTGTTTTTCACATTAAGAAAATAAATCCATGTAAAATATAAAAGCTAAAATATAAACACTTGACTGTTTCCCCACAGTCTGTTCCATCCTGGCTGTTTGGCATCCATCCTTTACAGGCCAGAAGTTTCACAGATGGAGTTTCAAATGCCCAGCAGACACAACAGAAGCTACATTCTCAAAGATGCTCACTGCGGAAAGAGCTGACATCTTTTGATGATAGTCTAACCTAATCATTTATTAGGATTTCCAATGCAAACTATTTTAAAACCATCTTCCCAATGCAAATCAGAATAATTTAGAAAAGCTTTTACAACTTAAGCATTTTTAGAGCTTGTTTCCAGGATCAGATACCATTGTAGCATTGAGATATTTGGCAGGAGATTTGTATTCACTTATCTGAAAAATCATAAATTCAAACAGTTCTTCAGTATCAACCTTATCAAGCACTGATCAGACATTAAGAGCCTCGATTGTTATGAAAGGCACACTATTCCTGTCAGAGACATTCTTCTTCATTTCCTCCTAGGGAGAGGAGGAACTTTTTGCAGAATAGGTTACATTGTATCTATGAACTTAGTAACAATCAAGCTCTTTGCTCCCAGATTAGTCAAAACTAAAGACTGAAACACACAAATTACAAGCCTTACCTTGCTCTGACTCCATTTGAGGAAAATAATCTGCTTTCAACAGTAGCCTGTTTTTATTGGTTTATATATCTGTTTGTGCACTTACTTGCACAAAAAAACCCCCCACAATTACACTAATTGATTTATATAATTTAATATTTAAAAATCATAATGGTTTATTTAACTGTTACATCATATCTCAATCATATTTGAAGAAACACTACCAGAGGAAGATCCCCATGATAAGCCTTTCACCAAAGAAAGATTTTTAGGTAGCAAATCCTATGAAGTCCTAACAGAATTTATATTCTAATTCTGAAAGCACAGCACTATCAGTATAATATAAAAATAAGAATGCTGAAGTGAGAAGACCGTTAATTCAGAGCCCTGAAAAGACTAAACAAGAGCATTTATAAATTCACATGCAAACACTCTAAATAAAAACAACAAATGACTTGCAGGTCATTCACTGAGTATATACTCAACATAGGAATGCCAACTGGAAGAAAACTCTATTTTTCTGAATTATTTACCTCAAGAACTAGCCAAAGCTGGTCTCCATTTTTCACATCTTTCTTATAGTACATGCCATAGAATTTGACCACATTGGGATGATCAGAGAGAGCTTTCAAAATGTTGTACTCGGCTTCAATTTCTTCATCAATATCCTAGTGTTACAAATGAGAAATACATAGCAGTCAATAAATAAATAATGATAGCCAATTAAAAAACCCAGACAGATAGCATTTTCTGGCTATTGAAATGTAGGTTGAAACAATCCAAAGGGAAAAAAACCCACCACCACAAAACATGAATGCACCAATTGCACGGCTACAAAGCTTCGTTCTGCTTACTCGATACAAAACAGTCGTCTGGTTTTTCACTTGGTCTTTAGGAATTTCAGCTAATGAACACACAGGGTAGGACAGAGCAGCTCTCAGGAGAATGGGGAAGAAGCATTTTGGGGCAATGCCAGTGCAATGTACAAGTGGGTATGTATGCAGATGCCTTGGGAAGTCACGTTATTTCTCTAGTCTCAAGGCATCCCCAGCCAGAGATGGTGCAGCTGGAACAACCTCTCTACCCCTCTGTGCACAAACCGGTATGACAGCAGTCACATCTTACTCACTTATTGTCCCACTTTCTAGAATCACCTGGGAATTTATCTCATTTTCTACTGTCATACAAATTGGTGACAACCATGATCTCTCTGGCTTCTCCTACTGAGCTACAAGAGTTGTGGCTTTTTGTCAGTCTTTCACAACAGACCTCAGGTTTCTTACATAGCAAGGGAAGTCCATTTGGAGGTGAGAGATCGGGACAAGTTTTGCTAGCACATGCACCAGGAGCTTACAAGACCTTTCAGGCCAAACACGGATGCTCGCAACGTTGGGCACTGGATGACTCAGATAACTCCTTCCACCTGTGCACTGGAATTGCTCATTGAGGGACATTATCCAACTGTATTTCATTCACGCTGAGAAAATATTCAGTCCATCTTGGCCACAGGTAAAGGCAGAATAGCTGCAGTCATTTCCCTCATTGTTTAGATCTCAAGGAATGTTAACATACTTGTTTCCAGATATAAAATATTTTAAATACAATTTGCTATTTACAGTCAGCCAAAAAAATAGAAATGAAAAAATCAATTCACTGCCAAATAGAAACGACCATGGCCGACAAAAGGGATGCTTTGTATTTCAATGAATTAGATTCCTCATTTTGTTCACCACCAAGGGCATCTGCCCCTGAGAAGACTTTGCTCACTTGTTTCTTATACAGGTCTCTACAATGCTAAATCAAACTCAAGGCTCATATTAGCCTTTTGTCTTGAGACCAGGTTGACTGGTCTCAAAGAACTTGGCCTGTCACTGGTATCTTTAGGAATTAGGTTATTAAACTTCCATATTGTGATTACAAGAAAAAGTCTTCTCATAAGGAAGGGTTTAGTCATTTTTTTTTATTGGAGTAGTCGAATAACAGTAGAAATTTTCCTCTTTCAAAAAAAGGAGGAATTCACTGTAAGTTAATTTTCCAATAAGCACAACACAGAATATAGACAATTAAAAAAAAAGATGCAAGGAATGAGAAAAATACCACAGCACTGAGGGTGGCAGAGGAAGGAAAGGGAAAAGAGTGGAAGATAAGAAGAGATGAAAAAAAGAAAATGCATCTGGCAAAAACAAGAGGATAGTTCATAAATAACAAAACATAAAAAAACAAAGAGTCGAAAACCCAAAAAACTACACACAAAACATACAATAGCCCTGGCTGCCTTGGGGAAACTGGAGTAGAATTAGCCCACTGTCCTACTGTGATTTAATAGAGGTTTCTGTCTCCTGAGGGGTACTCAGATTTTATGAGATTTTTACTATTACAAGGAGAAATGAAAAGAGAGAGAATGAAATGAATAGAATATTCCTTCTGTGCATACTAAAAAGAAAAATCTTCCTTTATATTTTATGAAGGAAGAAAACCTGAAATATTTGGTTGAATTTAACATATTTACCTGCATTAGAGTACCTCTTTTAGAAACAGTAGAGGGAATATTTTCATGTGAACTTAGACATTTGACATAAAGAATTGGAGAGTTCTAAAGGATTAAACACGAACTGCTTATTTCAGTCTCACATCACACATGATAATGTAGTTTCCCAGTTTAATTTGGAAATATGAGTTAAACCAAGTGATATAAAAAGACATTGCTTCTGCTTATTTTTTTTCAGTTTACCTCTCAAATGGCAGAATTCTGAAACCATCTTTAAAGAAATAAAAATTGTAAAAATTAAAAAATAAAATAAAGTAAGTATCTTTTTCTTCATTGCAATGGCTCCCTCTGCAGCCATTGATACTACTTTCAGTTTGAACAAAAAGAACTAGCTTATTGCTTTGATGCTATTTCTAATATAGGATAGCCATTTTAACAGTAATATGGAGGTACAGCAGCTACTCCAGACATCCTGAAAACAGGAAGGGTGAAATAATAGTATTCTTAGAACAAAAAGGAGAATACATTCATGTAAAAGATTCAAGTATTTGAGTGTGATATTGACTACATTACTTATTTTTTCATTAAAATGAGGAATCTGTTTTCATCAGCTATACCTTTTCCTTCCTTCAGTTTCTTATGTTGCACCTTTATCCACAGTATTTCTTCTGTCTTGTTTACATTCTATGCCCTTATATCATATTTAGTCTGTTTCTCTTTCCTCTAGCATCAACTTTACTACCTCTTCTTTCTTCCTGTCATCATACTTTATGCTTTTGCTACAACCTCTGAAGTGTACACAGCACTGAAAGTTTCCCCGACGCCTTCAGTAATCCCTGCCATAGCCACCTGCCACTTTAGAATCATTTCTGAACACTTGTGAAATAGATGAAAGCAGAAGCATTTCCTGCCATACAGGCATTTAGATGAACACCAAGTGCAAGAAAGTCCTGCCTGTTCATTGTAAGCACAAGAACCTTGTTTAAAGAAAGCTGAAGAATCAAAAATAGAGGTTGAAATGCATTTGAATTCATCAAGACCCTCATCACTTAGCTGCAAATCATGCTTACTTTCGGAGAGGTACACAATATTGAATTGAGATGAGCCTCCTTTTGTTGCTTTGAAAGCACGCTGAAATAAAAACCAGATCAACAAGAAGCACAATAAAGATAAAGCAAGATGTTACGTTTTCAAAAACATGTTTCATGGATTTAGGGGCCGTGTGATTATAATTTGACACTGTGTGACATGCAGGGGTGGACAGAGCCTGTGTGGCTGTGCAGCTCCACCCAGCGCTGCAGCGTCTGGGCCTGCACAGCCTGCGCTTCCGTCCTGCCCAGAGGCTGTGCGATGGCAGCATGGGCCTCAGCACCCTGCCCTGGGAGCGCAAAAGATGAACCCAAAGGGGCCGCATGACAAAGGAACAGCTCCTTGTCCATGTTTTGTGGGTTACTGCTCTTGAGAAAAATCCCCAGCCACATGCAGCACCCCTGAAGTTAGTGGGGTTTGCTTTTACAAACCAGACTCAAGTTCTTTCTTACTCTTTGAGCATTAATCTGCCACTCAACAAATGCCAGTTATTGAGAACAAAAAAACACTCTACAACATAATAATTCCACCTCCCAGTCACCTGGTGTTTTGTGTGTAGGAGCTATTGCCTTTGTATTTTCCATTTGGAAAGATGGATACCTTTTTGGTATCTACGTATTTTGGCACACTCTGAAAACTCAGAGCCAATGATAACAACAACAATGATAACACTATTTTATTTTTAAAGTATCACTCATAGCATGTAACTCAGCTAAAAGCATATACTAAAAATAGACGCTTGAAGGTACATCTAAAGCACTTAAAAGTACGTAACTTTCTTACTGGCTATTATGTAAAAAAAAAAAAAAAAAAAAAAAAAAAAAAGAAGAAGAAGAAAGAGAACAACAATAAAACCAGAAGAAGCTACGACTCCTGGTAATGAAAAGAAAAACAATCAGCTCTGCTTCTGAAAGTAAGAGATAAAGAAGAAGGAACCAAACATAAGAGTAACAAAGTTCAGGTATATATCTGACTTCCACTATATGCAGCGACTTCCAATATCACTTATGATATGAAAAACACATTGCTAGCTAGCCTGATACTTAGCAGGCTGAAGCAGTTTATTTCACTATCACTTCTAATGCAAATGATCTACCAAGATTAAAAGAAAAAAAAGACTACGTAAATTCACTTACAATTATATAAGAACAAACCAAGTAACTTAGGTAGCTTACGTGAACAGGATCCAAAATTTTGACTGCTGCTTTGCTGCCATTTTTCTTATTTAACACCTTGAAAACTTTTCCATATGTTCCTTTGCCAATAGTCTCAATTATTTCCCATGTATCTGAAGGATCAGGAAAGCTATCAAATATTATTGTTTTCCCAGTCAACGGAAGCATCTCAAATGATGGCTCCTATGAAAAAGAGATTTCAGTGTTCATTCAATAAATGCTTAACAGCAATTGGTTTCCTACAAATGCAAAGAGAAATACACATTCCAGTCTCAACCACTAGAAATGTTTTTGCAGGTAGAGTGCATGCACTGAAAGCATAATGAACAAGGAATGCTGCACTTAATACATGTATGCGCAGTTAATACAATATGGAGAGAAATTCAAATAATAATTTGAACTAATTTCAGGCTTGAGTGAAGTCAGCAGAAGCTTTCCCATGCACTTCAATGAAACTATAATGCCACTCTGAGACTTTTTGAGGGGCACGGGAATGGAAGTCACATTCATAAAATCCAAAAGAATTTGGCTCCGTTACCAAGAATTAGGCATGAAATGGGGGAAAACAAAACGAAACCAACCTATCACCTATAGCAGCATTAGGTTTATTCAATCTTTTACAGAAAATGGTCAGTTTTATAATCCTGCTTGTATGGGAATATATTGGAAGATCTGGTGAGGAGGTTACTTAAATGTAAATATGCTCAAGTGACTTGCACCTGTCTATAGAAAAAGTACATACATCACACTAATTGTTTTACTGACCTTGTGTGCTTGATGAGTAGAAAGTCTGTGTTAGATAACAGAGGCCTGTGAGAAACTCTAGGCACCTTATCACTATGTCTGAGATTCCTGCTTTGTTGTGAGAAAGAGCAGGAGGCTGCGCCTGCCTGAAGCCTTGAAATACAGGCGAGCTCAGCAGGCCAGTGATCTTCCAGCAGGGCTGAACTGACCAGCGCCTGCATCCCCGCTGGTGTCACCTCTGCCTGGGAGCTCAGGTGTGGCTTCGGAGATCCCCCAGTAGAGAGGTAACTAAAACAAAACTTGCTCTTTGCAATGCATTCGTGGCCTCTGTCTCTTCTTGCGACGTGCCTGAGTATGTGTACACACTGCTCTTACCGTTTGAATTTTCATATAGATCTCATAAGATCAAGCAGATCAAAGTGGCAGATATTTTTACAGTATTATGATCTTCTGACAGCCAAGTATTCACAGCCATGGAAAATGTGTTCACTGAGGAATATTCATAAACAATTGTTTAACATACTGTAAAAGATTATAATTTTACAGTGATTCAATTGCATCCATACTGACCAGGTTACACCTATGTCCTGGTCAATGACGCCTTCATAGTGACCAACTATCCAGCAGCTACAGTGGTAAAAATAAAGCACACCCCCACCCCAGACAAAAAACAACAAAACAGAAACCTCACCTTTACCTGTTGTTAGGAACAGCCAAAAACTCAGTAGAAATGCATTAAAAATCCTTTCTCATATTCTTAATTGTAGAGCCGAGACTGAAAAAGAGAAGGGGCAGGGAAGAGGACAGACTCAAGCTCTTACTAAGTAAGCAACCAATAAATGAGCCAGCTACTGAGTGCTTAAGTCCTTCCTGAACACAACATGCAGTAAATGACAGAATTTTCAGATACCTATTTTAAAAAGTTGTATATAATGCTTTATAAAAAGACTGCAATGAAATTATTCTTGGATTTTTTATGTCAACAGCACAAATCTACACAAATAAAGCATTTTATATTACTTCAGTGACAGAAAATGCACTGTGATACTCCACCTATTTTTTTATAAGGAATAGAAAAGCTTAAATTTCAGTTTCATCCATGGCTTCGAGCATACTATCCATACTTTCTTTATTCATCTGCTTATTGATACAACTACATATATCCTACTACACATGAAGCATATATATCCACTATACATACAGTATGTATACCAACTAGAAGCAACTGAAATGGACTACTATACAAACATAAGTTGTACCAGCTCTTTCCATTATCTGACATGCTTGCTGGCATGTCATGTGTACTCAGACTAACTTTCCACTGGAAAATACTGGCTTGCCTGGGGTACATGTGGCTCAGGATTCTTCCCATCACTCTACTCTTGGTTGATTAGCTCACTGGTGAGTGAAATGATGGAGTTTTCTTCTAACTCTTCCCACCCCTCCTGCCCTTTTCCAACGTATACATGACTATTACCAACTTCTATGCCCGCTCATGCAGTGAAGTAGTGAATATCCTCTTAACGCCAGGAAACCTGCAGCAGTCTGTTGCGTACCGAGGGCTGCACCCAGTACTGGCTCAGCATCTTGATTTCAAGGGCTTTGGAAACAAAATGACCCAATTTTACCTGCTACAATGAAATGTCCCTTAAAACAAACCAAGGTTAAGGTCAAAGTAAAGACAGAAGATTAAGATCAAAACACATGTAGCTGTAATATGTAAATCCTCAAATTTCCATTCCAGATACAAAATCTGCCTTTTCCTTCTGTCCAGCCTTCCCCCTTGGATCCATATAGACACAAATCAGCCAGGACATTGACTGCAGTTTCTTCCCAAGGCATTACCTTTCCACCTCATCCCTAGTATTTACCCATGCCTTGGGAGTGCCAACACTTGCAGGCAAAGTTACCTCTTCTCCAGAAAATGACTGCTAGAGACACTGTCATATGTTTGCATCTTCCTCTGCAAATCACACCAGTTGCACATCACCTTGTCTTAAGAAAATTTACTACGTACTTAATGCATTCAACAGCTGTCATACTTAGTTCAATAATTTAAGAGTGCTATTCCAGAAAGAATTATTCAATCTAATCCTTTGTATTTTGACTTACAGCTTCAAAATCATAACTTGAAAAAATTATATTGAACATTGTATTTCCTCATTTCCACCACGTTTAAGAACAAGTCCCTGCAGATAAACTGTTCAGCTTCCACTTCTATTATTAAAAATATATTAAATAGAATGATTTCAACTGTTCTGTTCTGAGTGATGAATAATGTTTTATTACATCTCAGTGAGGTTGAGAAAACTGATATTAATAAAAAATAAAACCTCATAATTCACCAATAAATTGGACTGTCTCTGGAATACGTCTGGATGCCCAGACAACTGAGTAATTTATCATACCCCTCACCATTAAAAATTTACTTTAAAAAACACAATTTACAACTTGATCCAAACTTATGAGCTTGGAATGTACCCTTGAACCTCTACAAAACCCGTTAAAAGTACTTCTGATGTGCTCAGCGTGACAGTTCCCTCAACTCCTACTCAGATTTTGGCTTTCCAGGGTCAGGCCTCATGTGTGCTGGGAGCAGCACCATGAGGTCAAAAGCAGAGCACCAGATAGGCAAGACAGCTGGCCAGAAAGAGCTGAAGGGTCATTATTGCACCATTATCTCCTGCTATCCGATGTCTCATGCAACCAGTCTCTTTTGTCTGGCAGCTTCCTCAGAATCTGCTAATTTAGGGAAATGGTAAAGGCCAAACCTCCAAGCTGGAAAGTATAAAGTAGCAGCTTACCCAAAAAGCTTTTGAAGTGGAGAGGAAGGATGAGCACTCTCACCCTTGGCTAGGACACTCAGTCTTTTTCTTTTTTTCTCTTTCTTTTTCTCTTAAGTGCACCAATTAAGAGTTATGGGTTACAGTTTATTTAGCCTTATGACTTGAATGGTGAATAAGTGAATTGATGTGACATACCAGTCTGGGCAAAAAGGGAATTGAGTCCCTGTTTGTCATGTTTGTTTTGTTTCTTAATGAGCTCAAGAAATTTTAAATCACAAAATATGTTGCCCTGTAAATTTGAGAAATCCAAATGGACTGTGACACAGTGATTAAATTCAGGGTATTTGGGGTGGGAAAAAATAGGTTTGGAGTTCCAAGACAACAAGCCAGTGTGACTGGGTTTTTTTTGGCTTTTTTGTGGTTTTGTTTTTCCTCTAAGAGGGGGAGGTCTGGTGTCAGTGATCTGGCTGTCACAGTTCTAAGAACAAACTGGGTAAGGATTCTTTCTCAACCAGCCCTACATAATCTTTTGCTTCCTAGGTCACCTCAAACATAGGCACCCTGTGCAGCAGACCTCAGGTCGCGTACTAGAGATATCCAGACTACATTCTCCCTCATTTTCAGTATCTGGCTAGTTTGGAGAGGGAAGGGGCAGCCTCATGAATTACATAGTATATCTCTTGTGGACTATCTGATTACAAAGGCATTCAATGAAGCACATTTATTACATCCCAAACCTAAGACACATACCAATTGCACTGTCCAGGGCTATACTGTGAAGGCCACAGAGCCTTACAGACAATAGAGTCAAGTGGCAAAAAGCAAAAGTCTAGGTTGCAAGCATGATGGAGCCTGAATTTCACATAGAATATTACATGGAATCATAGAACGGTTTAGTTGGAAGGGACCCTAAAGATCACCTAGTTCTAAGCCCCCTGCCAATCTCAATCTACCCTCTTTCACTTTAAAGCCATTACCACTTGTTTTATGGCTACACGCACTTGTAAAAAGTCCCTCTCCAGCTTTCTTCTTGGTCCATTTTAGGTACTGAAAAGCTGCTACGAAGTGTCCATAGAGCCTTTTCTTCTCCAGGCTGAACAATCCCAAGTCTCTCAGCCTGTCCTCACAGGAGAGGTGCTCCAAACCTCTGATCATCTTCATGGCCTTCCTCTGTACTCACTCCAACAGGCCCATGTTCTTCTTATGTTGGGGCCCCGAAGCTGAATACAGTACTCCAATAATTTTACTGCTGTTTCATACCACCTAAGTTTGCAACTTCTTTCTAAACCTTCCCCCACCCCAACATTTTCTGAACAGATCTCCATCTCATGTGGATGAAAGCATATCTGTTTCCTCCATGAGGAGCTGATAAAATGAGATGCACCTTTCCTCATGTCATTCATTCACCATAAAGGGAGTCTACATGATTAGCAGAGCAGATACTTATTAATATATGACTAAAATGAATCCAGCCTTTAGGTTTCCATCTGCATCTTGTCTCCTGGCTACCACAATCTTCTGATCTTCAGAATTAGAACCAGGATCTTCGTTGATTCCATCCAAAAACCACCTACTGAGGCCTTCTTTGATGTCTTTTGGGTTTTTTTTGGTCCACATTGCCCCCGCTTCCCATTGCAAACACTACTGGTGTTTAACCAGACAGCTCCTGCACACATCCTACCCTGTAATTTGCCAGACATCTTCATATGTGTCATGGGAGGTGGATGTCAGGAGCCAGCAACACTAGTGTTCATTGCTCATTGGGTCTGTTACCTCTGTGGAGGTGACAACTGCACCTTCAGATTCTGAAACTTAAACCTCTGCCGAATAGGTACCAGAAAAATAATCAGCCTAAAAAAATAATAATAATAATTGCAGGCAATGTGCATTATAGAATGCTGTGGCTTGTTATATCAAAGAAAAAAACCCTTCTCACCTCACTCTTTTGCCACCTGATGCCTCTATTCAATATCTAGTTTATAAGATCTTTGGTCTGTTACTGATATCAAGGCATGGTGGGGCCTTGAAATACTTAATACAATAGCACAATAAAATCCCACAACACATTTCCTCTTATTTCATGAGTTTATGCCCCACTGACAAGTACTTACAAGCATGGAATTTTTAAGAAAAGCGAAAGTATGAGGCTACAATATGCCATTCATCATACTAAGACCTAGCCCTTCCTGGATAAATGTCCAAATAATTTCATTGTTCAACCATGAACATGGACTGCAGCTCAGACCCCGAGCTGGTATAAATGTAGCTGTAATGAGCCATTTATGCAGCATACTATCTCATCCATCAATCAAAGAATAAGTTTTACTCTCAAAATTCCAATACCAACCCCACTTAATTCTTGGGGACATTTGGCCTCTGATTTTGATGATGATACAACCCATATCTGAATGGGAACTATAGTCAAACCTAAGCTCAGTGTGAGCAGATTATCTAGTTTGGCAATTAGTTACAAAAAAGTGTTTAGAATACAATTGGGTTTTTTACCTCTTTTGTCAAAAGCTGAATAAACTTAACATTATAATTTCATTCAAAAATAACAACAAAACCATAATTTTGCATGATTACATAATTTTTGTACTATTCATGCGTGTATCTGAATTATCCTTTTTGATCGTACCTCAGTTTGCTTACTACTTTCCACTCTATACATCCCCTTACGTTCTACAAGAACTGAACAATCATCTCTCCCACCTGCAAGAAACTTTCCAGAGGCAAAAAAACCTCTTTAGCTCCAGTTATGGTAGATAAAGAATAAAAATCAGCAACCTTCTCTAATAATTAGTCCACTTCTTTCACTGTTATGTGCTTACATGACTAAGAAAGACACAAGAGCTGAGATTCACTTCACTTCATATGTGCACAATATACCTACTGGAACCTAAGCTAGATACTATAATCCCATTTTAGTCAGTCAAAGTAATCAAAAATTCATTTATCTGATCTGATTAGCATCTGCCTTAGCATAAGAAGAGCTGCTCTGCAGACTCTATTGATTATACTGGCCAAGTCTCTATTAACTATAACAGGAACCCAGTTATTCAGCTTCAGATGTAGACACGCTAGATGAAGTGAATTCTATCCTACTTCACCACTGGTAACAGAGCTATAGCTTGACAACTGACACAATGAGTATGAGCTCCATGCTACAGCCAGGGAAACTGCAAGCCAGCCACATCTCATCACCTTGAAGCTAGCAGGCAACTTGGACATCGTCTGATGATGCACAGAAAAGGCAAGAACCATGCAACGACATTGCTGACCAAACTTTAAACCCAACAACCAAACCCTAAATTAATGTAAACACAGAAATAAATGGTTACTTTAAAGCATTTAGAGGCAAAGAGTGGTGATAAATTTAGCTTAAACATAGACAATGTAATTCCTGGGCACAATTCAAAGTATATATGTTAATCTTAAGGGCTGCTCAAGGAAAAAAGTTGATCAATTTTTGAGGACATTTTTTAGTGTTCGCTCTCTGAAGGGCTGGGTAACTGCTGCTTCTGTTTCTAAAACCACTTTTCCTCTTTGCTGACTGTTATCCAGTGACAACTTTCCTAACAACGCAAGGCAGCTTTCAGAGAAACTTGATGCCTCTGGACTCCTTGACCTTTGTAAAACTTCTGCACACAGCAGAGAAACAGTACTGTGCAGTATTGGTACTTGATCTCCTTCTATTGATAAATGCATATTGGGTGTCCACACTGACATTTCATCTGCTGATTATTATTCAGCTGATCTCGACATTTCGACTTGCTGCAGACTGAACTGCCCAGCCCTGCTCATGGGAGGCTCCAGCTCTTCACTCTCTGAATGTTTTCCTAGGGTGCTGCTGGAAGAGATCTACACCAGCATTAGGTTCCACCTTGGTTTTCTTCCATTCCCCCCATGTCCTGCAACAGTCACAGTCCTACTGCATGAGGAGGTTTACAGTTCTCAGGAAACTCATGGAGCCTCCTCCTGTTTTTAAGCAACAGGTTACAGAATCAGCAAGGGCTGTAAGCATTCAGGTTAATCTCATGCAAAGGGGCTGCCCACTCGATGACAGTCTTTCAGAGCTCAAACATGATATCAGTACAGGATCCCAATTTTTCGAAGGCAACCTTTAGTGACAGGAAGAAGGTATGAAAAGAACATGGAAACAAAATGCTAAATTTAATTATTGTAGTCAAGTTTAAAAGCTCAGATATTTTGAAAACAAATGAGAGCTAAAGATTTTTGTGGGAATTGTCATCCAACAGAAAATATTTATGCAGGGGCATTACAATCACAAAAACAAGATTGATAATGGAAGGCAGAATGGTGTTATTATCAAATTGTATTTGGAACTTGTGCCACCAGAAGTAATGAACTGACATTAGCAATCCATGAACTGAATCATATCCAGCTCATTTTGTGGCTCCCAGAAGAGAGGCGCTGCAAGTGATGAGAATAATTTTTCAATGACTACACACTAGATCAATACATTAGCAAAGAACCTAGCTTTCAAATCTAAAGAAGCACTTAATTTTCCTATTTTAACACAGTAAAACTTTATAAGGCCATAAAAATCAATATGGTGCCATCTCGCTCAGTCCCTACTTCTCAGGAACTTTAACAGCTGCGAAGTGGCAACTCAAAATCAATTTAGCAGCTGTATCAATGAGCTTTGGCAGGGCTTGAAATTAAGGTGATACAGCCATTTGACAGAAACGTAAGGAAGGCATTATGGAGAACAAGCAAATCTGCTAGCACTTAACATCAGCAGGCAATAAATTACAAGGTTAGCGCGTGTGTTGGGATGTTGTGGGCACGGTGAGATTTGGCACGTCCCGCCGGGGCGCACGGTCAGTCACGCTGCACGGCCGGGTGTCCCTCGGGCGGGCAGCGCCAGGAGGCTCAGAGCCCCCGGGCGAAGCACGAAGCCGCCCAGACATTTCCTCTGAACATTCTACACACTTTTCTTACTCAGAAACTCACTCAAAGAAAATACAAAATTAAACAAGCAGGATTTACCCAGGGGCCTGAACGAGAGAGCGCAGGGGACGGTGCCATCCCGCAGCCGCCGCACGCCCCCCGGGGCCGGGATCGCTCCCAGCCCGTGCAACCCCGCTCCCAGCCGCGCCGCCCGGCCACGCCTGCCCTCCCGGAGTGTCCGGCCGGACACGGCACCGTCCCGGCCCGCCTGCCGCGCCACCCTCGGGGGCCGGTCCGCCATGTCGGGGGGGCGCTTCTGCGGCGGTGGCTCCCTGGGGACCGGGGCTGCACAGCGGCGGCGGGGCCGCCAGTCAGTCAGTCACCAGCCCCGGGACCCCCCTCCTGCCCTGCCCGCCGCTCCCGGGACGGGGATTACCCGCAGCGGAACCTCCGGTCTCCGAAGAGCCAGCCCCGCCGAGGGGGCTGCGCCGCTCCACCTCCGGCGACCGTGCCTCGGATTCCCCCTCCTCCTTCTCCGGACGGCTCCGGCCCGGCCCGGCCCGGCCCAGTCCCGCCTCGGGGTCAGCGGCGGATGAGCGCTCTGCCCGGCTAATCCCCCGCAAGCGCCGGCAAAGCCGGGAGGGCTCGGCCTGCCCCGGGCAGGGCGCGGTGGGGGGCGCCGGGGCGGCCCGGCCTCCCCTCCCGACGGGAAACGAGCGGTTGTCGAGCCGGCCCGGATGGCCCAAACCCACCTGAAATCCCGGGCCGATCGCCTCCAGGGCGCGGTCGCAGCCTCCAGGCCTGATCCACCCAGCGGGGGATTTCACTGCACCTGTCGGGCGCGGAGCACCGAGGGAGGCTGCGGACCCAGTAGGGGGGAGCTGGGAATCGTGGCCCTGGGGCTGCCAATAGCCGCACTGCCCTGTGTAAACCTAATGGACTTACCTGGTCCGCTAAAAATAATTGAGATCTGGTACGTGCACAGAGCTCACGTTATTACCTGTTGCAGAGAGGTGACTACATAGCACAACAGAAGTGTAATACATGATAGCTGGGTGGAGTTGCAAGACAAAGTACTCAAAAGTTGGGAAATTGATGAATTCTATGAGTTCAGCTCCTATGTGATACATAAGCCAGTCTTTAATTATGTTTCTTATGCTTTCTTTGTATGACCCTTGCCACATCCACTGCGAAGAAGCAGCCAAACTTAGCACTAGGGAACATGTGCCTCCATTGGAGGCTTCTGCTGTGGCACTGTGTTTCTCTCCTTCCGTTTCTCTAATAACATTTGAATCTAGATTGTGTTTTCAGACAGGTCTAACATTAGGGGAGTTGTTTCAGAGCTGTCTATGTTCTACATCTTTTCATGAAAGCAGAATAGAGACTGGATAATTCATGGATAGGCTTTCCATGTGAATATATCCATGATGGGAAAGGCTGCTTATCCCATCCCAAACATCAAAGAAATTGCATAGACAAGAAGCCTTATAAAGTTCCTCACTGTGGGAAAATCAATAGAAAGTTCTATATTCTTAAACCCCAAAGCTAAACATTCATGAGCCAGACATTTGTAAGGATAAAGAGCCTCCTTAGTTCCCTTCATCAAAACACTACTTCTGTACTGTATAAAAATTGTCAACATTTTTAGACCATGCGGAGCATTATGCACATAGAAATTGATGAGGAAAGGTTTAAGGTGTCATATAGTCTTTATTAACTCCTTTCATTGCTGGCTGCTCTGTCCCTTCATAACATTTCCTGCTCCCCTGGTTGACACCCTATGCAAATACAAAAACAAAATGAGCTTCCTTGGTTTATAATCCCAGTTTACTAATTGAGGTTGGAAGCATTAGCAGAATAGGGCTCCAGTTGTAAAAACATCCGCAAATTTTAGGCTTGAATTGCTACATGAGCAGCATTTATGCAAAGCTCCCCCCTCCCTAAGACAAGCTCTCATTGATTTTAGTTGTGTCTACAAGTACCTAACACCCTTTGCCTTTAGGCTGTGTGTCTGACTGGATGGCAGGTCACATGCAGAAACATGACAGTCATATTCCAATTGTGCAGAAGCTTGACCACAGTGCACCATGAAAAAAGCCTAGAAGCCTCTCAGTGGAGACCGAGATGCAAAGGGCAGATGGTACACACTCACACCTCTTGGACAGAGCTGGTGTCCATCCAAAGCTGGAGCAAGGAGCTGAGAAGTGCTTAGACACAATCTTAGGAGCCAGAAAAGAGAATAAGTTCAGCGATCAGTTCATATGTCCCCTTCAACTCCTAGCAGTGCTGGCTGAAAACAAAACCACTGCTGCCCACCTGTCAGCTTCTTGATATCTGTGTGCCAAAGTCACTGTTCTTAGATCCGAAGACCTGAAATTCCCTGTGAGCGCCCCCTCTTCTTAGGTGAACTGGTCTGTGAAACTCCCCAAAACTAATATCTGTTTTGTTTAGATGATCCTGAATGATGTGTAAGTAGTGACAGCCCATTGCTGCAGAAAGGATGCCAGTTTAAACCAGTAAAAGTCACAACCAACCTCTGAAGCCTGTAAAGGTAGCCACTGTTCAAAAAAACAGGGAGTTTCAGCCCTAAGTGAATTAAAATCTACGTGTCAAATAGACACTGATTGTGCTGGGAAAGTTAGGCATGAGGCGATGACATTCAGTGTCACGCAGCCTAGCCACACTACTCCTTTCCCTTTATTTTCACTCCTCAACTTCCTCTTTCTCCATCTCAAGATGCCTTGGCTTTTGTCCCTCTTTTTTTTCCCCAAACATTTATGGCTTTGCTTTTCTCTAGGAAGCCTTCCAGATGAGATTTCAGAGTTCCTGAGTGAATGCGGGTTTATTTTCCCTCTCCCCTAAAATAAATTTGTAATAATTAAGGGCAAGTCTTATCTATTGACAATATCTAGATATATATTAGAAGATATATTAAGTATGATCATCTCCAGCCCTACCTGGTATGAGGTTAAGTTGTGCTTAATGCTACAAGACAGCATCTATACTATGCTATCTTTTTAATAGATTGTGATTAGATCGGTTTCAGACTCTCTCCTTGCCTTTCAATATAGTTTTAAACTTAATTAGAGATATTGTGAGTGTAAATCTGAAAACTATTTTTAAACTATGATGTGAGAAATGTGAAAGCAGGGTGAACAGACACCCTTTCAGAGCATCTTCAACATTAGATCACACTAGACAATTGCTTATAGAATAGTCTTATTCTTCATTGTAATATAACAGACTAGGAGCATACGTAAGTAGAATGGATCTCTTTTACTTAGAACTAAGAAACTCAGACATTTATGTTCCTAGAAGCTTCTAATGACAAGAAAAAAAAAGATGCTCTTGTGATTAAAGCACCAAATTAAGACAACTGATTTACTTAATAAAATATTTCCTGGGTTGTGAATGTCTGTACTACACCCAAATAAAGTGAGGATCCCACTGTGCTGGGCACTTTGAACTCCCCTACAGAAGGAGGTCCTCCTGCTGCTGGGCTCCAAATCCTGGGCTGAGCTCAGCCATGGAGGGCTTGTGAGACCTAAAAGACATGTTCCCTCTTCTCACCTATTTTCTTTATAATTGAGCTTTTAATTCTATTCTACCCATGAGGAAGTGTTTTGATGGCTAATTATGTACATATGCAAATAACAAGTGATGCATAAAAAGATCGGCAGATACATAAATGATAACTTAAGAAAATAAACAAGCGTGTTTAACTAGCAGAAGAGAGACCACCACTATAAGAATTAAAAGAACTTACCTCTCTGGGGAACTGCTTTTTGACCTCTCTGGCTGCTTAACTGAGCTCAGCCTGGAGCAAATATGAGGAACTCCTCCCCTTTTGGTGTTTATTACAGAGAAACAATACTTCCTGTGACACCTGAGTAAATATCCTCTAGGAAAACCACCACAGAGTTTGCTACAGATAGCTTATTATGCCTTTGATCATAAATAACATCCACCATACTGAATTACCAAACATGCCCAAAAGCGTATTTATTGAATGCATAGATTTATCTGAAGCAACCCTGAAGTTTGCCAGATGTTTTCTTTAGTCGATCAAAAGAGCCCCATAACCCCTTTTGAAGGTCTTAGGTGTGTGATCCTTGTAATCACATTTAAGGGGCTGGTTAGCTCAGGAGATTGTTAATAGGATACAAACCCTTTCACATCCAACCCAGATCAGTGGAGATGAAAAGTTGTGACTATTTAGCAGCTCTTTCATGTCCTGTGACCTAACCCAGTTCCTAAAGGAGAAATGTTTGTATCACTTTAAATTTACAGAATGTGGTTTTCAGGCTTTTTTTTTTTTTTAAACTGCACATGTAATACAGAACATCTAACAAAAAGGAAAATAATTTAAAAGCTCAGTGGTAATTAATGAATCCAATTAAAACTGCAATCAAAAGAATTTTGAAAATTCCCACTTCAAAACTATTTCCAACAAGCCCATAAGCACACATGAGGATTAAATAACCAAAAAGCAGGAATTGCTGGGAAGTGGAAGTGACTTAGAAAACTAACAGTTCTTCACTAAAATGTCATTCTATCAGCCCTTGTCATTAGACCCAGGAGCTGCACATCTAGCACAGTATTGCTTTTAAATAGTGGCAGCCTACTCGCACTTATAGATTCATATTCAGTAGAGAAAAAAAATATATATACAAGCAAGCATATGCAAGGCATTGTGTTGAAATCTCACATCTGTTTCTGCTTCACAATGTTTGAGGTAGCAAAGTTTTGGGGTTTTGCAGGTATCGTTTTCCATCTAAGAAAGTCCTAAGTCAGACCCAATTCAAACTCATGTCTCTCTCTCTTTTTTTTTTTTTAATATCAGGAAAAGAGATATTGGAAAATTTGAAATATCAGACCTTCCATGGCTGTTGTAAACAATCACAGGAGAGAAGGGCAGGGGCCAAATGGTAACTGCAGAGAAGATTTATACCACAAAATGGCTTCTAGTGTCAGCAGTTACTTAGAGAGTGTACTTATCTCTTCCTTGGAACACACTGATCACCAAAATAACCTTAAAGGATTTTGCTTACGTGCAGTGATGTGAACTACTAAGAAGGTGGCAGGACATCTGAGGATTGTTGCTTTCTGTGTACCAGGGTGTAGTGTAAAGTGCCAGTCTTGAAAACGTACAGATAAAGATTTGGGGCTGAAGTACTGCCATTTCCAAGTGTGCACAGCAGATCCCCCAGAGTCATAAAGCTGGCTTGATAGTTGTGGGATTAAGAAATTAAACTAAGGAATAAACAGCAGTCATGTGGTAATATTGCTCATGCGGGTCATGTTAATACAGCAGTTCTTCTACTAACAGCTTAGATATTTCAGGTTGGGCACCTTATATTTTTTTGCAAAGTATTTTTGAATCAGTTGTATGGAGGGTCTCATTTATATCCCGGAGCAGCAGTGCATATGTTATGCACAATCCAAGTGAACAACAACCATATTTAATATATAAACTATCTATTTATTTACAGCTGCCTTTCTCCATAGTCCCTGAAGGTTTAAGTAATCAGCAGTCTGGCATTAAGAAAAATATCCATTTAAAAATATCACCATCAACATTACTAAACATAAATGTATTTTGTTATACAAATAGGACTGTGAACTAATGAAGTATAAGCAGCATCCATGTATTGGTAATTGAAGCAGTTAAATTGATGTTTGGTGTATACATCTAGTTACTATCTGTGCTGTTCTAGTATGTACTTACAGGAGAGTTGAAAAGACCTTTAACTAAAAAAAAAAAACCCCTAGCAGAATCTTTCTATGAGGTGATTTATACCTTTTCCCCACTCAATTAAAATAAGACCTAAAACCCAGAAGCTGTTCAGTGTACAGGCTCCTACATAATATATAGCTGTATAGCATCCAGTATCCAGTCTCTGAGTTAATTGCATTCCAGGTCCTGCCATTTAACCATGTTTATTAATGGGGTAAATAGAGGTCTTTCCATATCAGGTGATAGAAGAAGGGTCAGTGTTGAGCAAGTCTGTCTTCTGCTTCCAAGGGGGTCAAAGCGCACAAATGGAAGTGTCAGCCAGGAATGACAGATGGCATTTTGTGTGAGTAAAAAGGAGAGGGAATCGGTTTTGATTGGTAGCCAGAACACACACATTTCTTTACAGAAAGTTGCGCATGGGATCTGCCTGACCAGTAGGTCTCCAAGTCACTTGCTCACTTTTCTTCTGCCTGACGACGATTTTTTCAATCAGCCTTGACTAGTGACAGAAGATTCTCCTGTCCACAGCTCCCACAAACACCCATCACAGTTGTTCAGAGCTAAATTTCAGGCAGTGAAGATATTATGGTTTACATAAGAGCAACTTCTCCCAATACTGAACCAGTTCCCATAGCCTTGGCAAGAGTCATAGGGCACCAGTTTCTTAATCTGTGGATTAACTGGACATTGAGGCTACCATTTGGAAAAATTAAGCTTCTAATCCTTGTAATATGTAAGGAACTGTAAAACGTAATCTAAATATTCAGGAACAAGATGGAAAAGAATGATAACCTAAAAAAAATGTAATTAGTTTTATTTTGCTATGCCTTCTTTTTTAATAGCATGGGTTTTTTTTAAAAGCAAATACCATCATTTCAGAAGGGCTATGACTTATGAAGTTTGCAAATTGGAGGCTGGAAGTACTCAAATTACTATTGTTGGACAATTTCAAGTTTGGAATATCACATAGTATGCAGAATACTTCCAATGGATAAACAGAATGTCTCAAGTGTTCTTTGTTCAGCTCATTTTTTTCCTATTTTACACTGCTTCAGACATACCGGGAGCTTGCTGTCAAGCTGGATCATCCTCCCCTTGGAGCCAGAGGTAGCAAGAACATTGCCAGACTTCACACTCTTCACAAATCCACACTTCATTAATCCCAGACAGTTGCGAATTGTCATACAAATAAATAAACCCTATAAATTCTTTGTCTTTCAGGCAAAAAAAAAGGAGTCAGGTTGGTTGTATCACACTAGCCTCAAATGAAGAATGACAGCATAATCTGAGAATAACCTGGAAAGTTTGTTTTGTGTTTTTTTCCCCTTTATTCTGCCAGTGCTGTTATGAATTCCTCAGCCTCCTAATCCAGGGGCACACCGTATATGAGCCTTATAAACAGTTTCCTCTTCATGAGCCTGTCATTAATCTCTGAGGATGTTCCAAAGATAGCCCTTGAAGGATTTGGATTTGTCTTCTTCTTTTTCCTTTTAATCCCGTTAGGGAGTATAGCAAACAGTGACACAAACAGGATTACGTGGTGACGGGGCCCATGCCTGGCTGTGTGAGCAGCACACAGATGTGCTCAGCTCCGCTTTCCTGCTCTGCAGTTTGATCTCCTCCTGACTGTTCCTCCTTCTCCTCCTTTCTGGTTTGTTGTAAACACGTTTGAGAGAAGGCACTTATTTTGGAAAAATTACAGATTAAAAAAAAGAAAAAAAAGAGAGAAGCTGTATGCCATACTTCTCTCTCATTATCACCATATTGTGTCCCAGTGCTCCACCAGTTAACTGTATGTAGCATTTCCAACACTTCATTCTCCTAAACGATGGGATGGCCTTATCATCTCAGCTGCTCGCAGGAAAGGAGGTGATTCTTCTCCACTCCTGCAGAATACTTCCAGTATTTTGGTGGTGATGGTTTCTTTAGAACCAAATTGTCACTAGAACTTTCCAGGTAATGAGCACTATTTGAAATAAAAACATTGATTTTGAAATACTGAGTTTAATTTAAACACTGAGGTATGAAAGGTACCAGTAAATTAGCCCTCTCAGAATACCTTCAAATCGAGGCAAAGAATTTAAAACAATGAGAGGCTGTTAAAACATCAAGAATTGTATGTTCCTGAAAGTATTAGTTGCATGTTGATTATGGCAGCTAGTGTGCTAAGTGGTCTCTATCACTCTATCCATGATCAACTCTCTCTGTTATTTATAACTCCTCCAATTAGTCCCATTAGCTGCAAACTTTATCAGAAAATATTTTTTCTTCCAAGCTGTTGTCGGGAAAAAAATCTTTAGGATCGAGAGTGATCAATACAGACTTCCATTAGAAATATACCTGGTTTAGGGTGGTTTTTCATCTCATCTTAGATTTTGAGAGTACAAGTAGCTGGTTTCTAATCTGTCCAATGGTGACGGATTGATTTTATAGATTGTTAGGACTAACAAAAGTTATCTAGAATGACTGGCTTTGGTACTTTATATAAGCTGCTATAGGTATCAAGGGTCCACAATTAAGAAGATGCTTCATCATATGTTCTGTCAAAAACACACATAAGGCAAACAAGATAAACATAATAACCCTCCATGTTTTTCCAACTAGAGTCACAGTTCTCAATTGTGTCTTGTCTGTGCTGTGTTACAGTTTGCATTATAAAAAATCAAAATAAAAGTCACAGAACGCATTTTATAAGTTTATATATAACTTCTATGTTAGTGTGTTGTTCATGTAAACTTATGCCTCAGATGGTATTTGACATCTATAAGTCACAACATCATGGCAATTGTCCAGAGTAAAGGGAATTATTGAATAAGCTCCAAAGGTTTCAATAAACAAGATTTAAATCAAAAAGCCAACATTCAAAACCCAAAGCCAACAGTCAAAAAAGCTTGTTTTCTCAATTATATTATCTAGATAGCAAAGAAGACTGTATTCCATGTGTTTGTTGAATAATATACCTTTGCAAAGCTGAGGTAAACTTATCTGACTGGTCTTTAAAACATTTAAGTTGCAATTAGTGTAATGGTCCAGCAGTTATTGTGTCTAGCTGCTCTTTAGTGCCAGAACTGGATCTTTAGTTTACCTGTTAAAATTGCTTTTCAAAATGATTGCTAAGCAAAACTGCAGATGAGCCATAATGGATCTAGCCATGTAGAAGTTTACAGTCCTGGAGATGAAAATGATCTTTATGAAGGTGCTCCAAGGTACTTGTTGAGTGGCATAAACTTTGCTCCTCAAACTCAGCTGCCTTTGCAGCTGCTAATGCTTAACTGTCTCTGAGGAACTGATCATACAAAGTGAAATTTAATTTCAGTCTACCCTAAATTATGAGCATCATGTAGGGAACAGGTTTTGCCTTACAGAGTCCTGTGTGAACTGAACTCTGAACTAGTTTTCATATCAGAGCAGTGTCTCAAGGGGTAAGAGACTGAGGGTGGAAATGTGTTGCTGATGGGGCTGTTTCACCATCTGCTGCAAAGCTAGGTGCTGGGAAGAACAGATTTTCCAAGATGCGGTCTGGCCTAAGCACAGTGTCTCTTAATGACTGTTTTTGATTTTGCAACCATAATGAAGTTCACTTTATCTAATCAATATGTACTATAATAATTTATAATAACTAGTGTCTTTTCCACCTCTCTCACCTGTCCTTACACAATTGTGAGCCCGCAAACACACTATTTGGAAAGAACAGACTAATTCTTATTTCAGATGTCAAGCCCATGCCAAATTGAGAATTAGTCTGAAGTATTTTATATTGGGTTGGCTTATCCCACCCTTGCCTGTTACAGTGCTTCCTGTACCTTTCTTTGATGGAGCTGAAATTGCTCACTGATGGAGACCAAATGCTGGACTGGATAGCCCACAATTTAGTTCACAGCTGTGGATATTTGGTGTTCCCACTGCAGCCACTTGGCCTCAGGATTAGGGTGCCTGCCTACCCTGTTGTTGGCTGCCATGGTCTCCTGTGGAGAACATCCTCGGCACAAGCCAAGTCTGTCTCTTTATTCCCTTTTTGCTAAAACACACTAGTTAATCATGGCTTTCACAAACAACTGAGGCAACAATGTGTTTTTTTTATTGTTTTGCTAGGCCATGTGGAGGTCAGGGCTGCTGCTGCTATCCTGCGTGCCCTGCCATCCTCAATCAGCCTGTCTAGTGCGGAAGAAATTGTTTTTTCCTGGAGATGGTTTTGTGTCCTGAGGTTCCAGCTTTGATTGTGGCAACTGCCTTACTTAGCAAGCACCACGGGACGCAGAGGGAAACAAATCAGAACAGTGGGGGGGAGGCCAGGGCTCACCGCAGCGGTACAGCGAAGAGCAGGGCCACCCACTGCCTCCCCTGCTTGCATCTGACAATTGAACTCGGATTTCTACCTTCAGTTCTGCTTGAATCCAAAGAAAGGAGCTATGTGTAGCAAGCAGAAAATTGCCTACAAACTTTCTGCAAATACAAACAAATTATTATCTTTTTTTTTTAAAGGCACTGCGGCTTAACAGAGAATCAAAATCTTATCCACATATCTTGCCATGCAATGCAAACCTCCTGACTGCTGTTTGTAAGTGCTCAAAGGACAGTGAGCCTGATTCTCTGCTACCAGTACCTGTCTGACTTGAAAAAGAACTGCCAAATTCGTTATGTGAAAGCTGCCTCATTGGGATGATTGTTCAGAACAGTACTGCATCCGCATAATGAACGGCTAGTTACTATATTTGTATGAGGTAGTTTGATACGGCACTATTTTCTAGTTGGGGTACAGATGTGGGTTTCTGATTATCAGATGCATCTATTAAGATTTACACTCCTAAGCCTGACCTCATTTAAGGTAACAGTGAAACTTGTGTTGATTTGGAATGCACTAGGAACTGACCCTTCCCAAGCAAGATTTTTTATGAAATCCAGTTATTTCACTTACTACCTGTTTAGATACATCATAATAGCAAGGAGCAATACTTCACATTTTCTGGCCCTTTTTATTCCCAGGATTTCTCAATATCCCACAGCCTACATGCACATCACCAGCCTATTGCCAAACGTGTTGCAGGAGGCAGTAGAGATATCCATTCGCACAGACAGAAGGCAAGATTTCAATTTTGAAATGTGATAGAGAAGACCCACTGCACAGAAGGCAACAGGGCACCTCAGCTGGCTGTCTCAAAAGGAGCAAAGCGTGGGATATGATGTGTTTTGCACCTGTTATGCAACAGAGAACAATTTGCCAATTAATTCAGGTAGTGTTAGAGAAAAGAGATAACATGTCTTGGGTTTCCTGCTCTTCATTTATTGAACAGCAAGGCCCTTGGGACTAATAAGAAGTATTCCATCAGCCTGCAGGAGGTCTATGGTTTCTGATATAGTAGAAAAATACCATCTTTCAGAATGGCAAAGTATTGTTAACTGATGTAGGCCTTGCATAAAGAGCACTCCTGATAGACTATTCAAATTAATATTCTACCTTACATTTAAGCTGTACTCCCTGATGGGCAAAATGCTAAACAACAAGGTGCATGGGGTATTTACTAATTTTTTACCCATCTGTTTCTTTACAGTGACCAGCCATAGAAAACAAAGTTGGAAATAACCTTTTTGTCACTTTCTCCTGGCACACAGGCGGCAGGAGACTTCCATTTCCTGGCACTTCTTGCATGGGACTGTGTCCCAGGACCAGGTGACAGCCTGAAGAGACTTAGGCCATAATCCACTATGTGGGAATATGAATATAGAGGACTCCATTACATTGTGGGTTTACCTAGGAAATAACTGAGGCAGTAACTCGTAGAACACTCACTTGTTACTTTCTTTCTCTCCACAGCTTCATTAATACAAATTGGAAGAACAGGTCATGCAGTAGAAGGTCTTACGGCTTGACAGCAAATTGTCAGAATCTTCTCGCTTTCAAACTAATAAATAAATCAAACGTTCCTTATTCATGAAGATGGCAGTACCATCTTACAGTGCTTGCTCTGATGCCAGGTGCAGTTTAACTAAGACAAAGAGTCTTTTTTTTTTCACTTAGAGGCAGAATGTGTATTGAAGTACCAGCTACTCTGAAAGGGGTTATGCTTTTCTGCAAAATGGCATTTAAGAATGAATCAATGCTGAGATAATATTCTTCAAAGAACTGATTTATTTTAATTAGTTTTAGTTTAAACCATATTTATAGACCCTGTCAGTCAGAAGGCCTGTACCCAAGCTTGGATGATAATGTGTCTCCTGATTTGTAGTCTGATCTGTAGTCTTCTTGTGCAGATATGCTAAGATGGATTTATGAAGCAACTAGTGGAGTTATGATCAGTTAGAGCAATAAGCCAATGTCCTGCCTTTTCTTAGTAGAACTATTCTCTCTTTTCCTCTCTTCAAAATAGGCAGCTCTGTCTTGACTAGTTTAAGGATGCATCTGTAACCATCATTTCCCAAAGTGCAGAGGTTCAACCTCGATTTTATCATGAGATTCAGGACTGAAAGCTTCAAATCAAACTACAGCCATGTTGTCTGTTTTCTCTCAGATGAGAGATGTGTAATTCATCCCACAGAAAGTGAGAACTAAACAAAACCTGTTTAGTCTGCAAAGTGGATGATGTGGCAGAAGCATCTGGTAGTGAAGCGCCCCAATATAGACAAAGGGCTTATACTAAAAGACAATGACAAATTAGAATTATGTTTGACCTCGAGCCTTCAAACAGTTTCTAGGAAGTCAGTGTGATTCATGTGGCTGCCAGGTAAACATCAGCAGCAGTAGCTTTCTCAAAATTCAGGCTGGAGCTGCTCATACCAGCTTCTGTCGGTCTTCTCCCAGTTTCCTTCACATTTGTTGCCCTGGGTCAGAGTTTCAGATTTATTGTAATCCAGGTAGGTTGCTTTGGATCTCCTCACCAGCACCTCACAGACTGCTGGCAGGATCAGGGCCTGTACTTTTTTTCTCTAGAAAGCTCAAAATCACTTTTCTTCTCATGCATTGTGTGTTTTCCAGTTTCTAAATCCAACTAGATAAATTGGGATGATCAATGATTTTGATTATAGTTTATGACTTTGCCTCCAGAGCTTACATTGAGCAGCTTCTTATTCAAGAAGAGAAACAAGAAAGTTATATTAGATAAGCAGCAGAAACCTTTGTCCAGTTATATATAACACTGGGAAGTATTTTTTATTTTGCTCTTTCTTTATGTTCCATGAAATCTTTCTCACTGGAGCAAGTTTCACTAAAGAGGTAATGGAACAAATGTATTTACTATTTTCTCCATGTTTATTATTTACTATTATCTGTATTTACTATTTTTCCATATCTCTGTTTTTCCTAGCTTTAGAACACGTACAACAAAGACAAGGATGTGGAAGACAAAATTCAAGGCTTATTTTAGAGAACACTCCTCAGTGCTGACAGCTTCACTCTTAGTTCTTCAAATAACACAACACAACACACTGAGTCCATAACACCATTTTTATTTGTTTCATACAGGTTTGTAGACAGTGTGCAGCTACCTCCATAGCAGAACTAGGCCTGCATTGCTATTGAGTGACCTGGCTCAGAGTCATCAAGAGATTTTTCCAAGTAGCTCCTCTTACTGCTAATGGGAATGTGACAAATTAATCTCTCATGTACAGATGAGAGAATAAATCCGTTCAGGTTCAGAATAAAAACACTGTCAATGTTTGAGGAACTAGAGACACCTGAACCATGTGACAACAACCACTAACAGAATAATCATTTTGGTTTGTTAGCACCATGCAGTCTAAAATCAGTACAGGTACAAAGATAATGCAGCATGTCCCTCCACTCTTCCATCTCTGCTGGAATTTTTCTTTGTTGTGTCATACGGGTAAATAGCAACAGCATTATTCCAGCTTCTAAGAAAACCTGGAAGTGAGTAACTTAAGTATTTAGCCTGAAATTCACGTTGTGAGGGCAGAATGCAAAAGAAGACAATATTAAAAAAACACTTCCCCCCCCCAAAAAAAGACAAAATCCAAAAACCACACTTCCCCCCCCCCAAAAACCCCACAACCCAACCAAACAGAACAAAACACCAAAAAAATCCAACAACATAAGGGGAAAAAAAAGCATTGTTTACAAAAGCATTGACTACATTTTCTTTGGTAAAACAAATGAATTTTATATTCACTTGTTTACTATTTACTTAAAGTATAAGCAAATATTCCTATCATAAACACAGGCATGCCGATTTGTAATACACAATGAGTTGAGATTCAGCTATGTTATGTTTTTATAGTGTGATTTCATAGCTTCTTCCCAAAAAACATTGTTTGTTTACGGTTGTGCTCCTTCAGTCCCAACAAAGCAAAGGTGCTCCAATGTTACAATGATATCCTGCACATCTGCTGTTCTTTGGGAACCATTCCTGACAGTATGTCTTTCAAATTTCTTGCTCCACTCCTTTAAAAATGATAACACTAAAAGGGAATGTGATAGAGACAACTGTGAGAAATATTTGAATCTCTTAATTGGTTAGTATGGGACATATAAGTACCTAAACCAGAAAAAGACTGTAAAAGCCTATGTTGGGAGACATCTGAGCATGCTGCAAGGATAGATGAGATTTTGGGTCATGGATGTTTAAATGTTTCATATCTGTCCTGAAGAAGCAAAAGGTTTATTGTCCTGTTCTGCCACTTGCATATTCATGAGAAATTACCATATGTTGAGAACGTGCCTGGTGCACAATGTGAGCCAACACAAACCTCTCTGAGATGCGGCACGTGCAGAGGTGCTGGATGGCTTCAGGAAGGCCATCACTCCCAGGTGAATCTGCCCAGTGAAGGGAGCAGGGTGTCCTGCCAGCAGTGCCCCTGGCAATGCCTTGCTGTTCACAGGCAGGACTTGGGGTTGAACAGGCTTCCAGAGGGACCAGGCTGGCTGAGGGCATTGTGAGGAACAGCTGCTCCTCAGGTTTCTCCCAGAGAGTGCAGTAGGGCTGCTTATAAGACATCCCAGAGGCAGCCCTACTTGCTGGACAGCAGGGCCTGGAATGCCCTCCAAAGGCTCTGTCTGGATCACTCTGACAGGGCAGCCTCCCTGGAGCCATAGGTGGCCTCCAAGTGGACATGCAGCCTTGCCTGACTGACATACTGGCAGCACTTCTCATTTGAAATGGGGAGTCAACCAACTCAGCTAATTGTGCTGCATACAGTCAAAAATAGTGTCGATGCAACAGCATTTACTAAATATATAAATAATGACTTACTGCTTTAGCCTAATTCGAAGCCAATCAAAAAGACACTTCAAAAGACATCCGCTAAGAAAAACCATCCTGTGGTTCACTGAAATAAAAGTCACCCCTGTGGAGATCAGTGGGTGCGTTGGTGGTCTGCTTTGATGCTGCCATGGTGTTGAGTCACAAAGCATGTCTGAAGAGTTCTGTCCTGCTGTCTGAACTGAGAACGATGTCAATGTGGGTGAAGCTCAGAGTGGCTTCTCAGTGTCTGAGGACCTACTTCATGAAGCCTGTGGATGCCTTGGTGGTCTTTCAAAATGCTGAGGATCCCAGACAGCAAAATCAAGGTGTTTTTTTAGGAAATGAAAGCAGAGACAGTGCAGGAAGGAAGAGCTGCCCAACCATGCTTGAAGAAGCTCTTCGGGCACTAGAATAAGGTAGCAGTCATCCGTTTCTCATCATTACTACAGATGCATGAAATTTATTTCTGTTTAAATATTTTAACATACTAACTCCAAGAAGTTCAATTTGGCCCCATTGAAGGAACTAGAAACACTTGTGAACTCTTTCCAAAAAATATTTCCAAAATGACAGTTCATCTGTCAGTTTACCGACATCCAGTACATTCGCTATGGTTTTCCAACCTATAAAATATATTTTTCTTTTGATTTATACTGAACTCTTTACTTGGCTCCATTTTGACTCCCCCAGTTTGTCTTCTGGCTAGAAATTCAAGCAGAATTGATCATGCGGTTCTTTTGCTAGACCTCAATCTTTCTCCTTGTGACAAGGTAAAATCTCAGGACTCTGGGAGTTTTGTGGTTTACTATAATCCTGCTGTTCTTGCCCATTCTAGCATCAAGAGCGGGAGAGCTTCTGGGGCTAAACTCACAGACTATCTTCATAGTTTGAAACATCCAAAATGATATTCCTAGATTTTGCCTACATAAAGCTACCCATGAACTACCACCTGTCTTTCTGGAGCTGATCTGATGCCCCACAGTGAGTTTTTTCACTATAGAAGATGACTAGTCATGCACATGAATTCAATACCATGATTGCAGATTAGCTGCATTAGTCTGGTTTGTCTTACTAACTCCCTTTATAAAGGTCTAAGTTCATGTCATATGTACAGAATATACAGGCATTTGCAGCTTGCTGGAGGCTGTAGCTTGGTGTTTCAGCTGTGAGTTTGGATTTCCTCACCAGCACTTTCAGACTGTTCACAGGATCAGAGCCTGTGCTTTTGGAAGGAGGAGGCTGTCACTCATTGCTTCATCTGTCATTCAGGCTTGAAGTTTTGAAATTTATATTCTTCCCCTTTAATCTACATCCTATAAAAGGTCTAGAATTTAAGCACAAGTGAGGTAAGAAACTTCACTCTTTCACTTCTGCCTCGGAGCCGCCCTCTGTCAGTATGAGCTGCTAAGATCATTTCTTTCAAACTGCAGAAATGGGAAGAGGACTTTTTAATTGTCTCATATCTGTTTTGTCACATTAGCCTTGAGCCTAAACTTGCATGTGAGACCAACCTCCCAATTTATCCTGCTGCCTCAGTTTTGGCACTCTGTCTTGAGTATGAAGTGAGCTACATAAATCAAGAAACAGCAAAGCATGGGAGGGTACACTTGGCTGAATCTCAGCCCTTGTCATGACAGGCACTGTGGCCATAACCATCTTCAGCAATGTCCTATGGAGAGCTCTATTCAACACTAACTAAAAGAGAATAGCAGCTTATCCACATAAGAATACCAAAATGAAATGAATGGAAATGGTGATACCCTAGGTGAAAAATGTGGTATTTGGGGTCCCAAGGCTGCGCAGCATTGCAGCCAGGGGCCTGGCTCAGGGGATGAGTCTGGAACATTCACGGTGTACATGTCACCAAGTAAGAAGTGGAGCTGCCAGAGATGGATATACCCATGAATGAAATGCAGAGGAAATACAGAAGACAAGGGGTATAGGAATTGTCCAAACATACCTATATTTCTGTTTGGATTACTAGAAATTTCTCCTGAGTAGAGACTCATTAATCTCACAGAATTAGACCAGGGGTGTCAAACTCCTTTTCTCCGGGGGCCACAATCAGCCTCAGGACTGCCTTCAAAGGGCCGAATGTAATTTTAGGACTGTATAAATGCAACTACTCCTACGTTTATACAGTCCTAAAATTACATTTGGCCCTTTGAAAGCAACTGTGAGGCTGGTGTAGCCCCCAGTGAAAAGGAGTTTGACACCTCTGATTTAGAGAGCCGCACATCTCAGACCGGCAGTGCTGTGATGGAGCTTCAGCCTCAGTGTGCTCACTCAGCATGGTTTTCCAGATCAATGACAATCACATAACGGCTGTGGCTCCTTGTTACTACAATTGCCTTTGCTACATCAGCTGAAAACATATCTTTGCATGGCCATGTGCAGCCATACAGGACTGCATAAAGTCAAGACCAAAGCAGTAAACTGTATTTGGCAATCAAGGCAGACCAACAGATATGAGAGATCCATATATTGACCAATTTCAGAAATACACATGGTGATTTTTAATTGCAGTTGTCACAGGCAAAGGGCCAAAATTTCACATGCTTTTTGTGTGAGACTCATTAGGCCGTGGGGTAGTTAAAAAGAGCAATGATATGTCAGGAAACTAAGACAGCAAGGACTGCTGTGAGACTGCCTAACAGATATCCCACTGCAAATAGGAAAACAAATTGGGCTGTGGAGACAAGACGGGGAGTCGCACCAAAGCTACAAACAGGAGAGAGCGCTGGGCCTGCAGGAGAAACAGAAAATGGCTACTTGTTCCTATCTGGCAACATTTGTGCCCAAACAGGGGCAGCGCAGGCTCCCCCAGCTAGTCTGTGACTGTGGAACAGCCACCGGAGTATCACAGTATCACAGTATGTTTGGGATTGGAAGGGACCTCAAAAGATCATCTACTCCAATCCCCCTGCTGGAGCAAGAACACCTAGGTGAGGTAATGGGCTCTGCGTGGCAGAATGAGCTCTTTGGTCTTTGTGAATAGAAACAAGCATTTAAAATTTGAGAGCCAGTGTTAGTATCTAATATGTTCAGCATCAGCCCCTTTACAGTACTTAATTTCCACAGTCTCCTTGCATTACTCTGTGCTGTTGGATGGTTGAATAACTGATTTTCAGGCAATTAACTTTTACCAAATTTTTAAAATTTTGATGAGCTATGTTAATGAATCATAAGTTAATGAGTGGCCAGGCTACTAGTGAACATTCAATAGAACTACAAACAGTCTCTCACCTATTAATATTAAGGAAAAAGCCATTTACCTATGATCTCCGTTCCCACAGCCCTCCAGCTAACTAGCCAGCAAACAAAACTCGTGGGTTTACCAGCACTTGTGTGTACATTGTGCTTTCTGTGCAGGCAAGGTTCCAAATAATATTTATTTTAACATCCCAAGTGTAATAATACAGGGGTTTTTTAAATCAAATTTTGCATTTAAATGAGCATTTGTGTACACATAATGCAGGTGCTAGGAAGTGGTTTATAATGCTGGATGGCATGAACAAAATCAGTACCTTCTGTTCAGAAAAAATCATACATTGTGAAACATAAGAAGAAATACTGCAGAATAACAGAGTACCACAGAGTGCTTTGAGCAAGCCAAGGTTCTCTGGGACATCAAAGGACAGAAAAGCGGAATATCAACTATTCAACAACTAATTGATGTGTTGTCAAAGGTGTGACCACTGCTGACATGTCTTTGTATCCAAGAGAAACCACAATAGCTTTTATTTCACTCTTGTCTTGCTGAATCATCTTTTCTGTCTACATTAAATATCCACTGAACTAATCTAAACCTCCTGTAAATGTCTCTCTTCCTTAAAAGAGATTTTCTGTATTAGCTCTGGCTGCATTTGTGTGAACCAAGATAAATGTGAGCTGTTAACACACTCTTAAAGTACTTATTCAGATTTCCAGGCTTGAAGAATCAAGCAAAGTATGTCAGTAAGAAGTCTGCAGACAGCACACACAGCATCTATTAATATATCACCGGATCCTAATATCTCCACTCTGGGATTAAATTCCAGATGAACCTTGTCCTGCTAATCTTGCAGAAAGTAATTCATGAAGAAGGCTGTATGAAAGGGTATCATAATTTGGCATAAGGATGAAATATCACATTTAAGTGACCAATCTGCCTCTTGATTCCTATCATTCTTAGCTTATAATTATTTGCTGAAGTGTTAGTATACAAAAGGAAGAAGTCCAGGGGGTCTGTTAGCTCTGCCCTTTCTCTGGGTATCCAGCTAAACCATTGCTTCAGCCTGCTCAAACTCCATCCTGGAATCAAAAGTCTACATGTCTAAGCAACTTCATAAGTTCATCAAAGCTTAACTACTGCTTATAAATAAAATAACAGTTCCCCTATGAGTGAGAGAAGCAGTTTTCCAAATTATATCTGCATATACAAATATAGATATTTTTCTGATTTGTATGCAGATTGTCCTTCAAAATAAGAACAGTCACTGGGTTGTTTGGACATTGCTTGGCTACCTGGAGTTTTGTGGTTCCTATCTGGGACAGTGTACATACTTGTTCAGTGACTCATTTTCCCCTATTAAGGCTCAACTTTAAATTCCAGTTGATAATAAAATAAAGCAGAACTGCAAACACTGATCAGCTCTATCAGATTACCCACTGCACAAACACTGGAGGAGGGTATCCCAAGGGACTGAACTGTGAAGCTCTATGCAGTAAACTGCTTCAGTAAAATGCTCTACATTAGGGGCAGGTTACAGCTAACACCTGGCAAATGATGCAAAACAGGCTGAGAAACTGCAAAGACTGTATGCTAGCATGTGTGTTGTACTTCAAGAAATTACTTCTAGTCACATACAATATTTTTTTAAGTGAAGTACTAAATAACCCCATTGTTCAATAGACTTGTGTGAAATACTTTAACAGTCTAAGTGTTCCAGATGAGGCAAGGGTAATAGCAAGTTACAATGAACATATGTGCAAGAGAAATTGCTTTAGCCACATCTGAAATGCAATTTGCTAGTGTAATTCCTGGCAGCTGATTAGTAATGCACCCCACATCTTACAGTTTGCATTGAGATACAGAGCGGATTATCAAGGCCAGCTGAAACTGCAGGGGGCACTTCACTAGAATAGGGCATAATTATGCGAAAATGAGAAGTTGAGCCTAATGATCCTTTCTTATGCCAAGTCTATATGTGGTAAGAAATCACAGACAGGTAAAGCCAGAATTCTCCTGGGCTTTCCTGTGCTCCTCCAAGTGCATGGAGAGTGCCCAGATATCTCTCATTGTTTATCAAACTGAAGAGACAGTAACATCATGTCCCTAGACCAGTCTGAGGTGCCACATCAGACAGACAGGGAAGGAAGAGCACTACCTGCTGCCTCTGCAGGAGCCAGATTTCCTTCCTCAGTCCTAACCAGCCTGGCCGTATTTATGTTAGAACTGATATAGTCCCAACCTATGCAGCTGGATCTGGAGATCAAGCAGGCATAGCACAGCTGACGAGACAGTTCATAAATAGTATTATTATTTATATAAAGGCTCTGAACTCACCTTTTTCTTATGCACACTTAAGTAAAGAATGGCTGTGACCATTTAGGTTTTATTGTCACCAAGGGCTTATAATTTTCTCTGTGTATTTACTGTTTCCTTTTATAGCTGTATTATTCTCCAGAACTGAGGTATTTACTGATCACATCATGTACATAGCGTCATTTCTAGAAACTTGTTTCTTACATGTTGGTCTCAGGTCAATTTTTACTTTCTGCTTCCTGCAAGTTACGTCCCATAATGTTCACTCACAGTGAAAGGAAAGGAGGAGTTTATGTATTGGAACAGGAATTATCAGTCTAAGCATCTGAGCCCTTAAACTGAAAGCATCCAACGGTACTTGGCTTAGTTCTTCACTCAGGAGAAAACTCAACCCCAAACTTATGGAGAGTAGTAGACACCAAAGCACTAGGTCTGACACATAGCAGCTCAATTAGTCTAACACCCTTTCAGTGGCCTCCTGCACAGCAGCAAATGCCCTTTTGTGTCTGAATCCTCCTTTTCTCAATACTTGAATTTCTTGTAGGGCTTTTGCATTCTCCTCAGCCTTTATGTCCCCACACCCTGCCTTTCAGATACCTCCATTCCCTGAGCTGTCTGCGTGGCTCCAAGGGATGACACAGTCTCCTCTCTAGAGGGTTTCCTTGAACCAGGATGGCAGCCGTCAGGGAGAGGCTGAAGAGCAGCCTTCCACCCTGCTGCTCTCTCTCCCATGCCATTTTGCAGGAACATACAAACACACAATAACCAAAGAAGCATTTTAAATAGCTGTGCCACTCATTCCTCCATTTAGGCTGGAGTTTCTAGATGAGTGTCCTCCCTGGCTAGCATGAGGTGCAGTCAAAAGGCTGCAGTGACAGATGACTACTAGAAGGCATCATCGGCTGGATCAGTAGCATTTCCAGATCCATGAGACAAAGGTGCAGTTTCAACCTGCAGCCTCTAAATGAATAGAACAAAACTTCACAGGGGACATGACAGGCTGCAAAGTGACTGGGCTTTCTCAACATTGAACCCTCCCTCTGCTCTTTTCCCAGTGACTGTGGGAGAGAAGAGCCAAGACCTAAAGAGTCTTTCATACAGAGAAAGGCAGCCCTGCTTTAGAAATCACTGGTGCCATTAGGAATCACTTTTCAGATCAGAACCATCAAGACAGCAAGAGAGGTAATGGCCAGCAGTAAGTACGGAGCAGTAGTTTTGGTGACTGATTGGTGCCTGCCCTGCCTGCTGCAGCAGAGGATGGGAACCCAGCTTGCCCTGGCTCAGCAGGGCACAATCCCAGCAAATAGCTCCAGAAATCAGTGCTGGTGCTGGGGTTTACTTCTCCTGCAAAAATAAAAGGTTGAAAAATAATAAAGCTACAGCCACACGGCTGCTTCCACCTCCCTGTGACCCATCCTGCCTGCACCAGCCCTGTGGGTGAGCGGGAGTGGGAGCTGAGGGGAAGGAACATGGGGGAATGGCCCTCTTTCTACACATTTTGGGTCAGCTTGTGACCTCAGGAGCTCTACCCCATTCCCAGAGGTTCTTTTCAAAGGCTTGTAGGGGTTATGAGCATCAATGGGATCAAGCTCCACGGGAAGGAAGAGTCCTGGAAAGTCACCAGATTCTGCAGACATGGAGATGTGGAAAGATTCATCCTGGGAGGACCGAAAGTTAAACCTTGTTAATGTCTTCTTTTATTGCACACCTCACTTGTATGGCTTCAAATCTCTTCTAGGCCTGCCTGGAAGAATCTTTGCAAGTAAAAGAAAATCAGAGCAGCTTAGTAGGGAGCAAATTGCTTGTCGTTTTTTTCCTCTCCTACATGAAGTGACTTACTTTTAAGCTTCCAAGTACACTGCATGTTCATTGCCCAAGCACTCTGGTATCAGCAAACATTTTTACCGTAAAGCATATTAGCTATTCATAAGCTCTTTTTGTCTATAATTCAATGGAATGCGTGCAAACCCCTGCTCATCTATGTAGGTATTTGTTTTTTATTCTAAGCAGTTGATTAGCACTGAAAGGCAGAGATATCATAAAAATCAAGCAATACCAAATCTCACTGTATCACTTTTCTATATGGAAGGGAAATTAACTGTTCTTAGCAGTATAAATATACATGACAAATCACTGAAAAAAAAACCATACCTATTTGAGGTAATCTTGCAAGAAGGCATTTGATGTTCAGTCCATCAGCAACACTCCTCAGCAGATGACTTAAAATAGTTGCATTACAGTAGGCAAACCTGGCGGAGACAGAGTCATGGATGAATGCTGTAAGGTCTGCAGTCTCTTGGCCAGCCAAAGGTGATTAACAACAGCACAGACTTGTGCACTACTCCTTAAAAGCTGCTACAGAAAGGCAGGCTGGACAGAGCAGAGATGATTCCAGGTAGTGCCATTAAGTGGAGATCTACAGCGTAAGGACAGGGCTCTTATAGAAAACATCCCTTGTTCCATGCGAGAAGGAAGTGATTGCTTCTGATGCCTTGTCAACGTCACACAGGCCATCCCATAGAACTAATGGGTTCAATGTTCTTTGAGGTACATCTTCTAATATTTTATTTCTGACCTACAATGAAAAGACAGGATCACCAAAAGCCCTCAGGAAAGGAGTGCAATTGCCGAACTCTTCTCTCCACCCCATCTTAGCAGCAAATCTACTAAAATGCAAGTCTTCACTCCAACCTTTCTACAAATAGGTATGTGTGTATATATATACAGGGTGTTTCAAAAAGATGCACCCAATTTCAAAGCACTGTGATTTCAAATTGGGTCCATCTTTTTGAAGCACCCAGTATATAAATATATAAATATATAAATATATAAATATATAAATATATAAATATATATATTATCTATGCAAATGTATGTATTTGATACCATTTCTCTAAGCATCTGGGTGCACTATGTCATATCTATGTTTATCAATGTACAGTCAATTAAAATGCTAATGGTATTTAAGAATTGCTTAAAACTGAGTTTTTTATTGGATACTTTGCTGGCTCATTCAGCAATACTCCTTCGTTTCATAGTCAGCTTAATGTGAGGCAGAAAATTATATCAGATCATCAAGCCCATCTCATAAATGCTACAGAGAAGGAAATAATCACTAGAGAACCTATTTTGGTATCGGTTCACTATTGAATTAATTAGTAGAACAGGAAAGAGAAACATCAAATTTCTACTTGAAATAACAGAAATCAATAATAACACTAATACATTAAACATATACAGGAAACTTGGTTTTACAAACTCTTGCACTGCAATTTTTATTCCAAGAACTATTAAACTTCTTCGCAACATTTTGTCATATCAATGAAAGAAATATTTTTGCTTCATGTCTGAGTGTGTCATTACTTGTCTTTCTCTTAGAAGAAGAAACACAAAGAGAAGTCTAGTGTTGTCAATGATACAAGGAGTCCATAATTTTGAAATATTAATATAATACAAATATGCCATTTCAACCTATTTGTAGTTATGCACTGTGTGTGCATTTTGCTATGTACAGTGGCTCTTGCTGAAGGCTTTGGACTGCAGCAAGAAAATATTTTGGCTACATATGCAATCATGGAAATACATGCCAATATTTCAGTACTTTCTATCATGCTCTACTGAAACAACAAGGAAGGAAAATACTGCCATTCTCTCAGTGGAAGGAAAGTGATAGAAAGACCAGATAAGAAGCAGGCAGATTATTGGAAAGACTATGATGGGAAGAGTCACAGATAACAGCAGAAGTGAATGATCCTTGTTGTTCTGATACCACTGCAAAAGTGAACAACTGAAAAAAAAACAATTGGGTGGGGGATGATATTTGTTTTCCAAAGAAACGTACAACTATTCTGGGTTGCATCCAGCCACTAAAATTGAAAACTGGCACCTGCATGTCCCCCCTGTCATGTGGAATTGCCCTGTCCAGCATATTCATAGAGCTTATGTTTCCTGACATGTTCTCAGCTCCTTCATCTTAATCACAGAGGGGCACGTGACAGTGGTTCTTGTCATGTCAGGCCAGGAGAAACTCCTTGCCCTCAAGTCATGCATATCTTGTGTGATACACAGGTCTGCTGGATGTACTGAGTCTTGGACATGGGCTGTCTGGTGCTGTGTCAGTGGAGAAGTCAGCTGCTTTAATACAGATGGGCATCTGGGGATAAGCGTTTTGCCCCAAAGTGCTTCATGTTGTTGCATAAAACAGTCTTTAGAAAACAAAAACTGTCGAATCTGCATTTATGCCTGCCTTTGCTATTTCAGCTTGCCACTCTGTACTTCCTTTTCCCAGACCAGGCAGGAGAGGGTTGTGGTCCATGCAGCATGGATGGACAGGCTGGCCCTGCAGAAAATATGGCCTGAAGCAATAGTTTACACTGTTGAAAAAGTGTGCAATATGTGGCAGATCAACGAGAAGAAAGTTAATGACTGGCCTGTGATAACAACCTGCTCAGTTCTCAGGGAGTATCTTCTCATGGCTTTTGCAATGCAAAGATATCCTGGCTTCTGAGAGCCTTTCTCCTTCCACAAATTTGGTCATTACCCTCTATCTCGTCCTCTTTCTCTGAAGTGGCAAATTGCCTTCAAACAAAGAAACATCTCTGATGCCTCTCTCAAAAGTCCCTCAGGAGGATCCATCCCCTCATATTTAGGGCAGAAAAAGTCAGTCTTCCATTGTTCTCTGCATTCTTCATATGGTCCATCTTAAAGCCTTCTCCCCCATGGGGTGCCTACTGCAGTACTTACTGGTGCTGACGGGGTGATCATTACACTTTGTTTCCAAGCATGACTTCTTTTGGTGGATGCGCTTTCTCAAAATCTGGGCAATCAGGTCCTCCCTCTGCCCCAGTTCTGCTGGGATCACACCCAATGGGGACCATGAATGTCTCCTGCCCATGGGCCAGCTCTGCCTCAGGGCAGACCCTGGCCAACCAACAGGCTCCTTCCACAGCTCAGGGTGATCTGCACTGGCATCAGTGAGGAAAGGTCCAAACCTGGTTGGGGGAAACTATAATGCCTGCTCAGAAAGGAGACTGCAGACAACCAGGAGCAGTGAGCTCAGACCATTGCGGCTAGAAAGGAGGGACAAAAAAGGTATGTAAAATGGCATGAGTTTAAACATTGGCTTTCCCATGTAGTGCAGAAATATGATATCTGATCCAGATGAAAGTTAGAAATAATTTTAAAAAAAAATTGGCAACTTTAGACAGAATAAGTGGTTCAATGCTTTGCATCAGGTGGTGAGGTTGCTTTTGGTATGGTACCACCTCCCTTAAACTGTAGACTAAAATGCACGTCTCTTTTCATTAGAAGGAAACACAGAGGGTATTTCAGCTATTGTAGTACAGTGAACCAAGCACAGAAAAGTTTAGGCAGAAACATCAGTGTTATACAGTCAAATACTTGAAGTCTCTTCTAGAAGCTGTTTGACTCTGTTTTTCACAATGGACCTACCCACACTCAGTGAAATGGGCTCAGTGTTTTGCTGTTCCGTTCTACCTTTGAACTCAGAAATTCTTTCATCTCTTAATCTCCTTTTCTGTAGGAACTGGCAGCCTATCTGGCTTTAAGAAGCAATGCCAATGATTTTTAGGGCACTGCTCAGTCTTGAATTTCAGATCTCCCTATCTGATATTCAGCAGCAGTGACAGAAACAGAGAAGGAAACAGAGTACAATCAATCCAATCTGTCTCACAATATGAGAAGCAGTTATTTCTCACAGCCCTATGAATTCAAACATTTCCTTGATTGGCATTTGGGAAAAACAACAGTAACAGCTACATATCACAACTGGTCTATTGCTGCATATAAATAAACAGGTATTTCCAAGTACCAGAGCTGATCCCTGAGGACATTGTATAGAAGGTTTAAGGCATCTGTCCTCAGACTAGATGTTGCTCTCTGCTTTCTCCTGCACAGACACAGCAGACACAGCAGCCTTCCTGCGTGTGTCAGTTTACTTCCACATCAGATACATTCAACTCACATTTTGGCTTTCAGTCCTTCAGGTTCTTGTTCCATATTACTACTTAACCTTTTACTGGCAGGTTTAAATATGTAAATTTTGAGACATAAGAGAAAATCTGAAACATCTGAGGGTTAAATCAACATTGAGATCTTCCTTCCTGAAGCCAGAGGTGTTTGAACTTCATTATGGTGGTTCGTTTCTTTTTGCTTAGCCATCTAGGCTCAGAATACTTTCCCCAGACTATTAAAAAAAAAAGAGGAAGAAATCTTTTGTCATTTTCCCAGCGTGGCCTCTGAAACACTTTGGTACGTTGCTCCTCGGTCAAATCTGTTTCTGCTTCCTGAGACACATCCTGACTCTGATGCAGTTCCCAACTCCATCCATCCAGTAAGTACCTGATCTGAGCAGTGCAGGGCAGGATTTTCCAGGGTATGAAGAACATCTACATCACTCCTGCAAAATCACATGAAGTGCATTCTTAACAGAAATATTGTGAATGAAAATAATATTGACTGTATTATGACAATGGTGCTTTTGACCTTGAGATTTAATTTCCTATTTAATGTTCCTACTCTTTTAAAGTGATGAAGACTGTATGAAATCTTTCACTATTTCATTTATTCCTTTTTGTTTTTGTTTTTGTTTTTTTTTTAGCCACATCTCAGTCTCACAGAAACTGGAACATCAGCCTCACAGGAAATTCTTTTACTGTTAACTCTTCATTATACGAGTTATTAATCAACAGCTCGGGCCTTGGGGGAGTACAGTGGAGAGACACTGAGGCTGCTCAGTAAGAATTAAGTTGAATGCAGAAGGTCTGTTAGATAAGATCATGCTCTGCCTGTGCCTGATGGAACCTGGCTGTGTGAAAAAAAATTTAAAAAAAGAGCTGTCCTAACTCTCCAGGTAACAGAAATATAAGAACAGACAGATCTGAGCATCTATCTTCAGTTTGCCAGGGTATACTAGTGCATGCAAATTGCATGGAAGATAAGTGATGTTTTCCCTTGCTCTACAGGGTGATGAGGGGATTGGAATTGCTGGTGTGTGGGACAGGAAGGGTCTGGCTACTGCAGTGGCTGCCGCTGCCCTGCTGCGTCAGTGACACGCAGGTGTTGGGACAGAAGAGATGCGCCACTGGGTCACAGCCAGATGACCAGCTCTCTGTCTCTGCCAGTGGCAGCTGCAGCTGCTCTCTGGGGAGCACACAAAAGCCTGGCCACATTCTGCAGCGCCTCCCTCCACACCTCCCCAGCACTCCTGCCTGTTGGGTTAGGGATGTTAGAAGGACTATCTCAGCCTAAGCCTTTTAAGAACTCCTTATGGACTTGTCCAAAAATTGTTGTAAGTGCTTTTGAACTTACTGACTCTATTTACCTCTGAAACCTCACATGGCAGCAGGTTTCCGCAGCTGGTCGCTACCTGTTATTTAGACAAGTCCTTTCTTTCATCTGCTTTAAACTCACCTCCTATTCATTTAATGAAGACATACAGCTCTTGAATTTGGGGATTTTGTGAATAATAGGTCTGCATTCACTTTTCCCATGACCTTCACGATCTTGTAAATGCTGAGCCTATCCTCAATGGGAGAAACATAGTTGTCCTATAAGGATAGACTTAAAACCTGGGCTCTCCTACAGTGCCCCATTTGAAGAAGGATGGTGTTCTCACCTCTCCTTGCAGGGCAGCTGTTCCACTCCCATGACCCCTGGGCTGCCCCTGCCCTTTCTACATGTCGCTCCTCAGATGTGCACACCAGAACCGCACTCGCTGCTGGAGATGTGCATGTGCCAGTGTACAAAACACGTAGCTCCAAAACTCTGTCTTTTTCTCAGTATTGTTCCTAATGAAGAGCAACATTTTGCTGGCTTTCTTGCTTGCTGCTGCGCATTGAGCCAATGACTTCAGAGCACCTGAAGGTCAAAGATCTTGTGTTGTGCCTGCCAGTTCCATTCACCGGCATCTGTCATGGCTTATCACTGTCCAGCAAGGCTTAGTACTATCTGCACTGGTCCACACTGCTGGCTTCTCCCCATTCTGAAAAGTGACCATTAAATACTACCTCCTGCTTCTTGTTCCTTAATCAGCTTTTGACCAGTAAAAGGACCTCTACTCCTATCCTATGGAAATCTGATTTCTTTAATAATTTTTGGGAAGAAACCCAGGCAATACAAAGTGTCAAGGCACTGGGACTGATAGGTAGAAGCCTATACCCTGGCATGGCTGGTTCCTCAAGCAGGTTTGTGTCAACTGGTGACACTTGCCAAGTGGCAGGAAACACCAACACAGTAACCACAGGAAAAGCTGTCTGAATGAGCAAAGCTGGTAATGTGTAAGACCCTTGACAGAGAAGACCATGACTGAGATGAAAATTTTGGTTGCCATCCAGAAAGGGAAGGATATGGATAGAGAGAACTGTAGGGTTGGAAGATACAGCATGTGAAGTCAGTTAGAAACGCAGCTCAATCAGTTACCAGTGACTGAGTTACAGGTACCATATAGTCAACTGTAAATTTGAGAGACATCTAGTCAGCCTCCCCAACTTTCACTGAGGAAGTCATAAACACCAATGGATCAACAGGATATAAATGCAGCAAGGATTTGTGCACTCAGTAATAAACACAGTTATTTAGAACTTTTTTCTACTCAAATTTTCCACACCTTAATGCTGTGTCAGCTGTAATGGGACATTGCTTCACATCAAATTTGAGACAAATCCTACCAACTAAGCAAACAACCCCACAAAATTCCAAACCCCAAATGTTAGATTTTAGATTTTTTTGGCTACACAAATTACAGCCAACATGAAGCAGGGCATCGATGAGATACAGTCTGAGTACCCTGTCTCTGAAAGGGACGAACAGAGATCCAGCCAAATAGAGTGATCTTTGGGAAATAAACAGCTGTAGAACAATGCTGTCATTGATGAGTCTTTATCACACACATCTGCATGCATCATAAAACATGAAGAATGGTGAAAAAAGGAGTCAAAGGCAAAAGTCTATGAGAATCATTAATCAATGATAAGGAACAGAAGGGTACAAGAGAAATCAAAAAAGCACAGAATAATAACTTTAATACTTCACCTCATGAGACTGTTATATAATTGAATAGGGGGAAAAAATACCAGACATAAAGAAAAGGATCATATTGTCACAGTTGACTCCCTTTGTCATAATTGGGGAGGAGTGAACAAGGACTCTTCCTGCAGCAGGAAAATGAGGCAGTTACAGCTGCCTGGGTGGGCAACAGTGGAAAGCTCTTGGCACGTGCAAGTTGTTTCGGTGGTGTCATACCCATGACAGATGGTGATATAGAAATCCATAATAGTAGCTATTGTTCTGTATTTTCCATAGTGTAACTAACCACTGCCAGGCTAGAGATCAAACTGAAATGATGTGTGACTCAGATTATTAGTGTTTTAAGAAAAGGTATAAGTCAAGGATTTGAGAAGTTGTGCAAGGGATTTAAAATGAATCAAAGGTGTGTGTCAGAATCCCCAGACACCTATGAAGAAGTTTCTGACAAGTTGATATTTCTGCATAGATGGCAGATTGCTAATAGAATTATGTGTTTTAAAGGCAGAAAGGGACTACTATCTTCCTTTGGTTCTGAAGTCCTGCATAATTTAGCCACAAGTTTTCAACCAAGATAATTTTTTTAAATAAGAACATGCAGTCTTAAATGTTATAACAATGGAGAGACCACTACCTTTTTGATGCATTAGTGTGAATCATTAATGCCACATGCCATGAAGGATTCATGCCATATCAAGCTGACATTGTCAATTTTTAATTTCTCAGTATAAGATTGTATTGCCTGTCTGTAATACGACATTTTGATTAAATACCTTTATTTCCTGAAAAAATGAACCTTGTGCTGTGGCAAATCTTCATCACCTTTAGACGCTTACAGAAGGCTGTCAAGTCACAGTCAGTGGTCTATAAAAGATAACACAATCCGTTTCTAGTATATTATTGTTCTACATTGTTGTATCTGATAACTTAATTGACAGTGTTCAATTTCCAGAGATAAAATAGCTTTCTTTCTTATCTCTTTTTTCTCTCTTATAAAAGTTTTCTTTTTGCCTCCTCTACAGAATTTCCTTATAGGAAAAAAAGGCAAAGATAGATTATCAGTGCATCATCTTGTCAGGAGACATTGAAAATTTCTTTTGTTGAGAACTCTTTGGTTGATATTTCTCTCAGTCTATAACAGTGAACTAGCAAAGCCTTCCTACCTAGGACATACATAATGAGAACACTTTCTATGCAGAGATGGTAAAGGGCAGGATGTCTTTATAAAGTGAAATATGCTAGTATGTTCTCTGATACTATTATTGTCTATGTTCTATTTCTATGTACTATTTTCCTTTTCTGAGAAACACTCCCTTCTCCCCAGCTTGTTGCATCCATTAGAGGCACAAACGAACAAGCCAGCAAGCATCTTTCCTCGCCGATTGCCTTATTCTTAAATCATCTTTGAAATGGATTCTCTGCCTTAAACTGTCTCTGCCTCCCTAGAAGCACCAATCACAGAAACTTATTTTATTATATTATATAGGAGGAACCTATACCAACCTTCTCTGCCTGCGCTGTCTTGCAGGGGCAAATGTATGTACCTGTCCTGCCATTACACCCTCCCACTGGCACCTGGGTGCTGAAACATCCCTTCCTTCCCAGCCAGGATCACCCTTCCTCCCACTTAAAAAGAATATCTTTTCCTGATTAATTCTGTCTTATTTTTGTTTGGAAAACACTGAGAACAAGCAGAAAAGCTGTCAGTGATATACCCTTAGCTGGCAAGGCTGTGTGTCCTTGGGGGTAGAAGGCAATTCCATAGAGGGAAAGTGCAGAAAAATCGTATCCTCCAGACAGAAGATACCTTCAAGGTCAGAAGATCAAACAGATTTCTTTAGAAGACAGTCTCAGATTGAATCTCAAAATACCCAAGGAAGACCTTTCAAAAAAGCATACGAGAAACTAAATGTCTGTATTTGGATTACAAGTTAAGAATGAGATTTGTTGCTCAGGGTGATTTAATTGCTTTGTTACTAGGAGAGACCCAGTCATACAAATACCATAAAGCAGCTCTTTGCAGGAGGAAGAAGTAAATACAATCACACATTTGCTGCTGGATGCCCAGAAACTAGAACAGAGACCAGCAGCCCCTATGTGACACACAAACCACTCTCACTAAAGGAAAGCCCTTGTTTATGTAAATACCCATTCCTAACCATTTACAAGCAGCTGCTAACCACAAGTGTTTTAATTGCCACTGCACCATTTCAATTACTAATCTCTGCTTTGTTCCTACCCCTCTATGGACATGCCGTAAATTATTGTAATTTATTATGATGGACAGCATTAGAAGAGCATCTATTAGCACTTCTATAGTTGGGAGACCCTTATAATGTCTATTAGCAGTCCTTGCAGGTGACAGCGATGATGGAGGGGAGGGACACCATCATATATCTGCTGTGAGCAGAAATTGAGAATTGAGGCAACCGAATTCTGAGTAATTACTCCTTTTTTTTTTTTTGTCTTGTTTTGCCTTTTCTTTGTCTCTCTTCCAGACATAAATATTGAAATATGTCAGTAAACTCAGTCATGCTAAAATTCTTATAATAAGGTTCTGCAATATTTTACTCCATTCAGAACTATTTAAAAATCTGTCATTTTACAGACATTGAGTTCCTTATATGTTTAATGCTGATTTTGGTACTTTGGTTGAAATATTGAAAGAGAGGAAGTTAGCATTTTAAAATGTAGGATGAGGGTTATTATGCAGTGGGTGGCAACACAGAGTTGGCTAAGGAGAGAGACAGCTTCTCTGTAACTCTGCTGACCCCTGCAAGCTATAAAAATCAATAAGAGAATCAAACCAATCAAGGGGGACCAAGAAGTTTACAGAGGCTGAAAATGGAACTACGGGACACAACATTGATTTATTGTCATGAAATGATACAAAATAATAGATTTATAATTCCATTGTTTGCCATTGGATTATTTTTCTTTTTTAAAGCAATGAAAAAGTAGTCCCTCTTCTGATGCAGGCGCGCTAGGTAATTATCCTTGTGAAAGGTGCTTTTGTCCTCCTTGTTGTTTGAAATACTTGAAGATTCAGTGAGACAAAAAACAAATGCCTCAAAACAGTTTATGGCTCAGTAGATGAGAACATCATTCTCTCTCTGTTTCTGTGGGGATGCCAGGAAATGTAAATGTTAAAAAACCCACAAACAACTATAAGAAATGTGCTTCCTGCTATCACTCCTTCCCTAGTGATAAATACCTTAGTGAGAAGACTCTGAGAGGTGTCCTGGTCTTGAATCCATGCAGAGGAGAGCACCAAACCCTGCTCTTCACCACCGTATGTCCATTCTCCTAATAAACCAGCAAGGTGTCACGCCTCTTCCCCCCACTGCTCTGTGCTGCTGCCCCTTCACAAGGCCCCTTTTTTCTCATATGTACCTGATCAAGGTGGTTTCACCCTGAACCAAAGGGAACATTTTTCAGCAGAGCAGGTGCAAGGTTTTCAGGACTCTAGTTACAATGGTACAAGGACAAACAGTGAAGGTGTACTGGTCCAGGGCACTGGCTGGCTGATGTTCAGCTCAATAACACTGGTACAGGGTGATTCTCTTCTCTGCATGTTTGAACTGGCTTCACACTTCAGAAATATGATCTCTTGAATTTTGATGTTAAATGGATACACCCTTGAATGAAAAGGTCTTTCCCTTGGTTTCAGAGCTAGATATGCAGGAGTGATAGCTGGTTGCAGTCAAGATATCACAGACACTACACAAGGCATCTGTCTCTGTTTGCTTTGAAATACCTCCACATTTGGGGAAAATTATTCCATGTTTCATTCTCTGTGGCATCCCTCCTGGGTAATGTACTGGCTACCCTTTCTCATTTCTTGGAAAATGGGGTGCCCTTCCTAGATGTGAGTTGCTCATGTGTGATCCTCCTTGGACCTCCAAATTTGGAGCCACTGTGGGACAGAGCTGAGAAATTCAGGAGCACTTCGGGAAGTGAATGGCTCCATCCTTTGCAAAAAGGCCTTTCTGCACTTTGGAGCACATGAAAAATGTATTGTTCTATCAAAGACGCAAGACACAAATGTGTGATACATGTCTCATTGCCCTCAATTGCTCCGATATATGACTTGGGGACTCGTGTACCTCAAACCCTACGCCAAAATGCAATTTGTCCTCTGAATTTTCTCTGCACGCCATTCCTTCTGAGGCCACGCTGGTGTCCTTTTTCTTCCCAAACAAGATGTATTTGTGGTGTGTAACTTCTCTGTCTTGTTAACAGAAACACGGGGGGTGTATAGAATAAAATACAGCGTAGCTGAAAATCACAGTACAGGCAAATTTAATTATTTCATCCCTCTCTAAGGCAGAGGGCCTAGTGATGGTGTTGGGGAAGCAGCTGAACTAGGCTGGGTCTGGGAATGAGGAAAGAGCAACAGTGAAAGGTCATTAATGCAATTGCTCTGCTGCTGCTAGCATGTGAAAGAGAGTAGTAAGTACTTTTGGGAAAATGCATCAAAACTCTTTTGAAAGCAATTGCTTCTCTGACAGCCTTCACATCTTCCTTCCTTTGTTTCCGAGCTGGGTCCTAGTGTTTAGCATGGGTAGAACAGGCAGCAAGGCTATGACTGTCTGACAGCTCGCAGCGACCCAGACAACTACTTATCTCGTCTTTGGGGGTCCTAAAAGTTATAGCTAAGGACGTAGACAGTTCACAAGATCAAACTGGAACTTGTGTGTACAGAGAAATCCCTTGTCTTAATACATTTTTTTTTCTAAAAATCCATCTGAACTGCCTGCAGAGACCCTGAAATATTACCAAAATGCATGAAATTCTGCCTCAAAGGTCTAGAAAACACTTCAAATGACTTTGGCTATGCACGATGGGGAGTTATGAAGATCATTTAGATAACCTTTGCAAACACTTTAAAGATGAAAAAGTGTCAATTATATGTGTTACTAGCAGTAGTAGTTACACTCCTATACTCTTCTCTTTAATAGATAAACAGGTACATCTGTCAAGGCTGAGAAAGAAGACAGAAGTAAGCACCTATGGACAGGTTGCTATTGATCACATCCCACCACTTTGCATTTACAGTTAGTCCAGATTTATTTTCTCATCTGTTTGGTGATTTAACTGTGTGATTCCCCCAAAGCCAAATATCACTCAAAAATTCCAGTACATCTCCCTAACAAACTTCTCCTTAAATAACTTCTTTACCATTTACTAAAATATAACCATTCATAAAGAATCAATTAATCAATCCCAATCCCACTGTGCAGCTTCAGCCTTGCTACCAGCCAAGTGGCCCTAATGTTAAATTGAATTTGGGAAGCAGCTTATTCACATGGAAGAGCCTTGTTGCTCAGCTATATTCTCTAGACTGTGAAATCAAGCGACAGCATGGAGGCCTATGAGGTTTATATTCTGTAAAGCTTTCACTCTGAATGTGCTGGGACAATACAAGAGCTAAAATAAATGCCATATACCAGGTGGTTTCACAGAGCCCTTGTCCAGCAATTGGCATCATCCTGTTTGTAAAAAGACAAATTGTTTTTTGTAATGTACAAATGAACTGGAGAAAGTAAAACTTCCAATGTCTCAAACACACAAAAAGGATTAAAACCACATCCTGAAAATAAATGTCTTTCAAAAATAGTGTTATGTCTTGTTAAAACACTTCAGAGTTACAACTTCATTCAGTGATATTATACAAAATCAATAGGCATAGCATATTCTTGATGATGAACTATTTACAATTTCCTGGTAGATACTAATAATGGTATGCATTTTCTTCTAATTAAAATGACAATAGCTATTACTTTGAAACTATCTTAACATGACTGATGCAGTTTCATGTCAGCTAATAATATTCCTTCATTTGTTTCTCACCCATTTACATGCTACCATTTAGTGCTAGTGAAGCATGACACTGCCAGATGTGCCCGCAGAACTGAAATGAGGGCACACAAGTAGTGAAAGCCTTGAAGACCCTTCAGCTAATTGATATTATTGTGTGTCCAGGAGGATAGAGGAGCAAGAGCAAAACAGTAGTTTGTTTCTTGGCCAGACATCCACTGCCAAGCCACAGACACAGCATTCTGCTGAACCGAAGGGCCTTTGTCAGCAGATATTCTGTCTGGTTTAGTGTGAACTTCTAAAGATTCAAATTCTGTATTGACAGGATGATTTTAATCTATACTATATTTACATGTTTTATTAGAATCCAAGTAATTGCACTGGGTGAGATTGTTAAATTTTACCTTATCTGGGATGCAAGTTTTTTGAAAATGAGATCATAAGAAAGACACTCTTTCCCCTCCACACACACCCCTTCATCCAAAGAACATCTTATACCAAATAAGATACACTTTGAAAAAAAACAGTATGGCACACAGTTGCCCAATTGCCTAACTTCTTGTGGGTTTTTTTGGTTTTGTTTTGATTCGGGGGTTGGTTTGTTTGTTTGTTTTCATTTGATTTCTTAAATAAAGAGCTGTCATCTGCTTTACAGTAGAAATACGTGTGGGCACTGATGCTGAAGTCCAGAGGGGTTATTCAGGTTAGGCAGCAGCTCCTCACACAGGCAGTCCCCAGCTTCAAGGTGAGAGATGGTTCTGCATCTACACCTGTGCTCAGAGCATGCTGGTAGTACCTGGAAAACCACTTTCTCAACTACATGTGTTGATTTGCTCTGGGCATCTAGCCGAATGATGCCACAAGAATGCCCCACTGGCAAGCTGGCAAGGAAACCAGCTGTTTGCCTGTAGAGATAACACACTGCCTTTGATCTTGCTGGGGTGCTCAGAGAGGAGACTCCTCAGACTACGTTTTTCCTTCTCAAAAACATGTTGCATGTGACAGGGGTGGCAAAGGCCAGAGGTGCACAAATGGCCAGAGGACAAGCTGTACGTACATAGCAGAGGACCATGGAGAGGAGCTGGATGGGCTACGGGGATGCACAGGTGAGCAGCTGAATGTCAACAAACTGAACAGATCTGAAATGAGGCAGTTTTTTAAACAGGGAGAGAAATAAGCCATGAGAACGAATTATTACAGGTAAAGTGTCCTTGCTGCCACCATTTGAAAATGTAAGCAAATCTTGTGGGGTTTTTTTGGTTTTTTGTTTTTTGTTTTTTTGTTAGTTTTGTTGTTGTTTTTGTTTTTGTTTTTGTTTTTAATATTTGCCCCACTTTCTCCAGCTATTGCAGGTGTTATGACTGGGTGGTACAGATATTAATGACAGGGGCGATCTTTCTCCTTTGAATATCCACAGTCATACAGCAGTAAGCACGGCAGGCTCTTTCTGCCCTTACAGTAGGCTGATCTGTCAGTCCTGTGACACCCATCAGTTACCACCATTTCTCAAACAGACCTGTCAGTTCTTCATCCAACATCACTTTTCCTGACATGAGGCATGAGTGAATAACCACTGTCTGTGTTGGCAGGCAGAGCAGCATGGCAGCAGCAGAGCTGACAGGTGAAGCAGTTGGTGCTAAGGCCAGATGTCCACGCTGCCCACAGCTGAAGGGCTGCTTTGGGCCACCTCCAGACATCCAGGGCTGGCTGAAGCACACGAGGTGTGCCTGGAGAGCCCAGCTTCTGCTCAGCTTCACCGAAAAGGGAGACACTTTACAGGCTTTCAAGTTACATCACACGATGGTGGTGATGGTTTGCTTAAGCAGTGCTCTCCTGATGAAAACCGCAGTGGTGATGTGGAGATGTGCCCACTAACGTGGCACAGAAATGCACCAGTTGAGGAGAAGCCCTGCCTTTGAGCTCTTGGTCCTTAAGAAGCAGGAAAATCA